>NC_090926.1:496382210-497016126 GCF_040938575.1 Ambystoma mexicanum
CATCTGCATATTTTACCATTTGCAGCATGGTCTGGTACTTTATGAATTCTTAACCCTGTAAATATGTACTTGCAGATCACGTTGGGATGCTAGCACACTGTATGTGTCAATCAGTGAGTGAGTAAAGAGATTTGCAAGGTGGTTTACAGAGAACTAACTAGCTTATGATATGATATGATAGGTTATTTATAACGCGCTTAATACCCAGAGGTTTCTAAGCGCGGACCCAGGGATCGAACCTGTGGTGCTCCGTGTCGTCTTGTTTCCAAGTCGAGCATGCTGCCGCTGAGCTATGCTCCTGGGACAATGGACCTGCCCACAGCCTAAACTCTAGGTTATAGATGAAGTACCATCAGTGGAATAAACATATCTTTAGGTGTCTCTTGAAAGAAGAGATTTTTTAGATCCAGCCTAAATTCCATGGGTAAAATGTTTCTATACACGAGGGCCCTAAGATCAAAAACCACTAACCCACAATTTGACCTCGTGCTTTCTGGGAATCATCACTGCTTACTGGGATTGTGAATAGAGGTTCAGACAAGGGGAATAGGGCAATATTTATTTGGTAAGATATTGGAGAGCTTTTGCCTATACACATCTGTGCATCAGGATTCCTTACATAAAAGAGAGGTGCCCTTAAACCACTGATTAGTCACAACATTTTGTGTAACATGGAGGCCCTTAAAAATTGCTTCTCTTATCCCAGCATAATGGGCATTACAAAAATCCTGATGTGAGTTAGAAGGAACACCCACCGACTGGGCTATGCCCATTTCGGGGATCAAAGATAGCATAGGCTTAAGTGTGTTCAATTAGTAAGAAGGCCAATGGAGAGGAGCAGGTGGACACTTTTCCTGTGGTCTCTGCCCCCTCACCAAAGTCATATTGGGATAGCAGACAGAGAGCTACAATTGGAAACCCATGTATGAATCCATGCAATATTCCTGTACCACGTTGAGTTCCTGAGAGACGATTTGCTCACTTGTGTTAATCATGGGGAATTATTATTGCCCCTCCACTAATAATATTCACCAGGCACTACTAACCTCGAATCATCTAGAATGCTATTGCCCCCTCTGATGCCACTACTCTTCCACACCACTGGAAACAAAATCCTCTTTCCACTGACTGCGGTGTGCCAGCAGCTCATCTGAAAGAAGACCTCAGGGGACTGGTTAGTGGGTACACAGACACTGTAGCAAGAGGAAGGCCATCTAAAAGAAGACGACGCGGCCCAAGCACTCCTAGCGATCTTATGGTTAAGCCTCTAACATATGAATGCTCATTAGAAGAGAATACTTCCTCAACTCCATGCAACCTTAAGTTTGAGGATGATGCACGGGAAGGATGGTGAGAAGTGGGCTGGTGAGAAGTAAAAATATATGCTAGGCCCAAGAAGCACCAGGTTTCCATTCTAAAGACCAGCATCAGCACCAGCATCAGTTCTTCATGAAGCAGTTACTGGGTTGCTGCTTTCCTTTGTCCTCAATGCTGAAGTCTTGACATCAGTCTGCTCGCTCGACAAATGCCATAGAAAAAGAGATGCAAAATGATCGTCTTCAAATCAAATTAAAACAGCGCTGTGTGTTTTTCCTCTGGAACATTTCAAGGGCTTGCAGCTGAAAGGTAGTTGTTTTGCCTCCAAATTACTGGTTCAATTCAGAAATGCCTCTCACAAGACTGGATGAATCAAATTAACTCCACACAGAAAATAGCGAAACCTTTCTTCGATGTTTTCAAGTGCCTGTAAGAACTGTCTTAAACATAATGAGAACAAACAGTACTTATTCCATCAGGACAATTATTAGATCGTGGATTTGTTTATTAACGATAAGTGCTCAGCTCTGGTCCCCATCATCGTTTTTAATTATGGCTTTCTGCCACAATCCGAGGTTGTGAAACACAAAGGACCCTGGATACAGAGAACGCTATATCTTTTCCCTGTTATATTTTATTAAGCATTTCACCTATTTTTGTAAGTTGACAAGTCTTTGACAACAAAATCAAAAAGATTCAATAAAGACTTGAGGTGAAGAATTACCGTCCTTTCATTTTTTGTTGTTGCACTATTCAAAAATATTTCTCGCGAACATTTAATTTAATTTGTATTTTATTCGATGCTTTTACACAGCACTTATGTTCCGAGATGACCGCTGTGAGTACTGAGAGGTTCAGGGGAGAGGGTGGTAGTGGGGAAAAGTAGTAGGAGGCATATGAAGGACAGTTCAGGAGTAGTTCATAGGCCTGCGACCCATAGCAGAACAGGTGGACCATTATGGCTCTGCTGAAGTTCATGTGAGTAGGCTTCAATATGTAGTGCAGGCCTCATCACCAAAATACTTTAGATGGCTGGAGGACAACAGAACAGCTTCTGGGAGGTTGGCCTCTGATGAGCGGCACAATACCCATGTCCCGAGGAAGGGTGGGCGAAATAATCCAGTTCTGCCTTGCTAAATTCCCACCCGAAATTGGCAAAAATTATTCATGCAACGCTGCCATGTTACTTCGCATGGCATTATACAAAATTGTGGTGTGTAGTGTTGTAAAATGGTGGAGCAAAGCACTGGCAAAATAACTGTGCACACCCCTCCCCCACCCCAACTCTGAATGCCTGGAGAGTCATACATTTCAGGCATTCACTTTACATCAGGCTTTGCTTCACTCAGTCACATCAGACGGTGTGAAGCAGGGGCTTTTGCTTATCATGCTTTGCTTTGCCAATTGCCTAGGAGAACACACAGTGTAGGCTCGTGCTCGGACATGGGTCTCGCGTCATGCTTTGCTTGGACCATTCACTTCGGGAGAAGGATGGACTTTACACTCACGCATCCACATCACATCACACTTTGCATCAGCCAATCAATTTGCATGAAGCGAAGAAGAAAGCTAACCAAAGTGATTAAACTGGCTTGTATGGCACCTCCAATAAAAGTGAAAATGACCACTCCACAGTCACTACACCTGTTCCAGTTCGACAGGAACCCGGAGCTTCAGTAGCAGCAGCAGCAGCCGCAGCGTCATCATAATCAGTAGCGGCAGCACCACCACCATATAAAAACACTACATTCCCTTTAAAATATCCAATTTTTCTCCCAATACCCGCCCCTTTTCTCAAGAATTTCTGTATATTCTAAAATGGAGTTAGGAGATGATTCCCCATTTGGAACAAGCAGTACAATCAAGATTGCACCATCCTTGCAGGACCAGAAGTATAAAATGCCACTTCCAAGCAGTGTCAACCTGACCACAATGAGCATCACAAATGGAAGCCTGGATTCCAGCTGCCAGGGGTTGGCTTCAGCGAAAGTATGTTCTACAGTCCTGCAGTGAACCACCCTCTAAGAAAACCATCACCGTCAAGCAGGAAGAGGGGTGGCAAACCAGGTTGTTACCCCTTCTTTGTCATACTTTGCAGTCTTCGACCTTCCGTCACCAGCCAAGTGGATAGAAGAGTCTCACGTGGTCAGCAGAGTGAGTCTGCATAATGAAAGCAAGGAGGAGGATCAGGGTGGAGAGTAAGAGAAGTACCATCCACCAGCACAGAAGAGACAGAAGGCCGCATCTACAGCTTCTCCCGTACCAGCAGCTGCCACCACCATACCACTAGTGACTTCTACCAGACCAGCAGCAGGCACCAGTGGACCAGCATCTACCGACACTGGATGAGCAGTTATTGCTGCCACACAAGCAACCACTACCGCTGGACCAGAAGTCACCACTTCTGGACCAGCAGCAGTAACGAGCAGCACAGCATCTGTTGTTGCACCACAAGCCACCACGGCCAGACCTGCAACTGCCACCACGAGACAAAAAAATACAACCACTATTCCAGCAGCCTGTGCCATCGAATCAGTAGCCACTGCCACCAGACCAACAGCTGCCTTCATCACACCAGCATCACCAGCAGGTACTAGTTAATTGTGGATATAACAACACTTGTACCTATAATAGCAGTTGTACTGAAGTCTGCTGAAGGTTTCATCTGCAACCACTTTGGTTGGAAAGTACTAAGGGGAGTCCCCACTGGCACATTTCCACTGGGCACATCATCCTGATCCTGCATCTGAAATATCACCATAAAATCAAGAAAGGAAAACCTCTAACACCCGCCACTAGCTCAGTGACCACCACTGGCATTGAGACCACCTCAGATGAGCAATCACTAATGGCACAGTTAACACCACTATGGCTATCTGGTAACATTTTTGTTTTTAGGAAAAAGAGTCATAGAAAAATTATCTGCTGTGGGCACAGACACAAAAATGCAATTTTGAGGATTCAAGCGAGACAATTGAACAATAAAACCTAGTCATTAATCTTTCTTCTAGTACTTTTAACACCCACAAATTCAACACACTTCATAATGTCCTAAGCTTTGTTCTTACTTATAGCACCAATCTATTCAATTTTAAAATAGAGCAATTTCGGTTTATAATGATGAAAGTATGTTGTTTCTTTACAGACAATGGGCCTCATTACGACCCTGGCGGAAAGGGGTTTACGCCAGCGTTAACAGCGCCGACCCCTTCCGCCTGATTACGAGGTCCCTTAGCGCCATGGTGATTTTAATGCCTGCTTTTTGCAGGCGTTAAAATCCATGGCACTAAGGGACCATGGAGTTAATTACGCCACCGTAATTTACGGTGGCGTAATTAACGCCTTCCCCACTCCCATTATGCCCTATGGGGCAAGAATGGGAATGGGGAAGGGTAAAATGGGGATTGGGGACTTACCGCCCCGCCAAGGTCGGAATGGGGCGGTAAGTCCGCCAACCACCATGGCGGAGTTGGCAGCTTAGCGCCATGGACCATGGTGCTTATAGCGCCATGGTCCTCCGCCATGGTCGTAATGAGGCCCAATGAAACTATTAGCGAAGAAGAATCCTTATCTATTGAAGTAGATAAACAATATATTGAATATAAGTACTAACTCTGGTTCATCAAGTAATCTCACTTGCGCTGACACTTACTAACACTATACTAATAGTGCTCAAACACCCAAATCTACCCTTTCTAAAAATTGCAGCATAGGGTTAAACAGGCCCCAACCTGAATGGATGTTTAGCTTTATAGGTGCATTGTGGTGTGCTAGGTTAAAGCTTACCATTAATGATGATTTTTGTTTCTTTTTTTTCTGTGTATTATTTATGTTTCTTTTTTCCGGTATGTAGGTCATGATTACTGAATGTATTAGTCAAATGTATTGTTATAATCTGGAAAAAGTTCACTAGAGGCCACATAAGATTGTGACTTCTAAGCGAAACATGTGTCAGCATGAATTTTGTGCGTTGTGTAGATGTATCAAATTTGCATACATTGTATTGAAGACATTTTAAGAAGGAAGGTTTAAGAGATTTGGAAATGATTGATTTACAAAATATAATTTTCAGGATGAATTACACAATTAATTAATTAGTTTAGACCAAAAAGCAGTTTAATACACCCCATTTCTTTTCCTACCATTGATACGTGTGAAAATCACATTTTAGCTGATTTTAAAAAAAGTATCAGGAGACCAAAATATTGTAATTTGAGAAGGAAGTAAATAGTTTTGTTCAAAATCTATACCGTGATAGCTCTTTTACTATACAATCTGCTGATAAGGGAGAAGCATTCATCATTTTAAATACTGAAGATTCCAACAAAGAATGGGAAAGACAACTCAATGCTAGTTTGGCCTGTTTGCTGTTGGATAACAACCCTACTTGTGGGATTACAAAAACCTTGAACATATTCTAGACAAGGCTGAGGAACATGGGTGGATCAATGACAACACCAAAAGATTCTTGTTCAAACAACACCCTAGCATTTTCACATTTTACCTTTTACCCAAGATCCACACAGATCTTGGGAACTCACATGGAAGACCCATTGTGGCTGCCACAAACTGTATCCTCCAACCTCTTGATATCTACAGTGATCATTTATTTAACCATTGATATGATATGATACATGATATGATATGGTATTTATAACGCGCCTATACACAAGTGTTTCAAGGCGCGACGAGGCAAGGGGGGATACAAAGGGAGGACAGACAACGGTCCTACTAGGCCAAGTGTCATTCAGATCGTGCAAGTGCATGGGAAGAGGGGAAAAGGAAAAGTGCGTGAGGGAAGGGAGCGGGGAAAGTGCAGTACGTGGGAAAAGTGGAATAAATAAGAAAAAATAAATAAACGGCCATCAAGTGGCAAGTAAGTGCAGACAAAGTGCTGGTAGGGGGACTGTAGGGATACAGAACAACGGTCCCCAGGAGCAGGGGTTGCCAGGGAGGCAGTGCAAGTGGGAAATTGATGGGGCCTGAGCCAGAGATCAGAAAGGGTGGCCAGGTAACCCGAGCAGTGCTTGGGGTCGCGTAACTAGTTAGAATGGAGGAGTCTCGTTCGTTATCGGAATTTTGCAGAAGACTAGTACCTATATAAAACACACTACCCATTTTGTGGGTCTTCTGAAGAACAAAGATCTTGCCTCTAATTACATTTTATTTACTATTGATCTCAAAGGGATGTATACCAATATTCCTCATGATTTATGTTAAGATTCTATTGAATGGCTATTAGCATCTGGGTGGGGGAGCCCGCTAATCAGATGGCTACGAACGCGGGCTTGAACCACCAGTACAATCCCACGTTCCAAGCCACCTGACAGTCAGCTCCTGTGGGGTGCATTCAAAGGCCCCAAACAGAAGTACCTTTTCACCTGAACAGCAGCATTTAAAAACTGCAAGTAAAAAGAGCCCTGCTTTGCTTTCCTTGTCACATGAAGGGCGAGAAGTTATACACTGCGACCAAAAACGGCCTTGCTTTACTTTTATTTCACATGAGTGGCAGAAATTTAAACACAGCAACCAAAAACAGCCCTGTTTTTCTTTCCCTTTCACATGAACAGAATCATTTAAACACTGCAACCAAAAACGGCCCTGCTTTGCTTTCCCTTTCACATGAACAGCAGCCCTTTAAACACTGCAACCAAAAATGGCCTGGGGTTTTCTTTTTGTTCTTATGTAAAATTAAAGAACCTTGTGGAAAGGGGCCTACCCATCATCATCTATGGACAAGCAACAATGTGAATTCATTCAATGAGAAGGAATGAAAGAATCCCGTGACCTGCAAGACAGGATTTTTAAACATTAAAAGCAAAAACGGTCTGCACTTGTATTTGCAAATAGAAATGGCTTTAAAAAGCCACTATGAAAAAGATAGCACTGCTCACAGAAAAATGGTGAAAATCAAAACCTTATGTGGTGGGGGGTGACCAAAGCAAGTGTATATTATATTTCCCCCACAAGACCCCAGTTATATGTGAAGAAACAGTTGCTCAGGAAAAACCTGTCTTGGCTGAGGCAGGAACTTCACCATGACAAGCCCCACATCCAGCTGGATTTCACACCTATCCTCCAACAATCCTGTTATAAAATGGGATGCTGCGGGAGGCATCATAATTCCCTGTTCTGTCAACATGATGGTAGGAATGCAGGGATTTCAAAGAAGGCAAACATGGGCTAAAGCATGACGAAAAGGTCTGAGTCATTGTAGCACCCATTTCAAACAGCAAACTACCAATACCAAAGGGACTCATAAAAACTCCTCTGGTCAGGCATTTTGTGCAGCCATTAGACTAAGGATTTATTTCTATTTCATGCCATTTTTCTTGTCATTTCCAGGTGGTTTTGGGCATATAAATTGCATTTACCTAGGACTTTGGGGACTGTAATGGCCAGTTAGACTCATTTTCTGGCTGATCTGAATATATTACAAATGTGAGAGTTGGCGAAAAGGTGGAAAATGAAATAAGGAATATGCTTGATGATTTACAGATTCATAACTGGTCTACAATTTATGAAAATGACAAAAATGTGCCACATGGCCATGCTACATTGTATGGATTTGGCGAGCAGTTTATCTAATTCCCCATGACAAGTTAAAATCAAATATCTATTTCATATGGCAGTTGCTAGTATAATTATAAAGTTTTGATACATAACTAGTTTTTGCCAAAAAGTTGTAATGAGAACAAAGAATGGTAATACACGCAGACAGATAGATGCTACTCTCCTCCCCTGGGACCAATCATCACAGGGGGTGGAGAGAGGGATGGTAATTGTCCAATCCGAGGGGCAGGGATAATTACAGGATACTCCCCCTAGATTGTAAAATTAGTGATGTCATTTCTACTATATAAGGGGGACTGCACTAGGACTCAAGACACACAAAAAATGAGGAGAAAGGAGGAGGACGCAGAGAAGGCTGCTGAATCTTACCATCTTTGAGAATGCAGTGACCAGACCCTTGCCCTATCTGTCCAGAGTGTCCCGAGATGCAGCTGACTTTCCTGAATCCTAAACCAAGGCTTGCTTTGTAAGAAGCATATAACCCCAGCCCTAAATTGTAAAAGCCCTTCATTTTTGTAGTAGTACATTTCATATTTCCCTATTGAAACCCCCAGATTTTCTGTGTAGTTCAATCATCTCTCATAGAAGAATCTCTTGTTTGCCTGTGTATGTTAGCATATCTCCTTTGAAAAACCTCTCAGTTGTCTGTGTAAATCCTTAGTATTTTTTTTAAGTAAATCAATTAATTTCCCCATTGAAATTCACGGTACAATATTGTTGCAGTTCAAAATCAACCATCTTGTTCCTGGTGTTTTTATTTAATTATTATAGTCATTAAAGTGTTGTCTCAAAATAATTATTCTACTTGTAACTAAAAACTGAATTTGTCAGTGTATTGTGTGCATTACCAAACAAATTCCTATTTGCATCTGTCAGTTTAAACCCCAAATGGGTTCATTAGTGTGAGCAATCCTTTTGCCTAGAAGTCTACCTGTTATGTGCCTCTGTCCTTGTCACTGAAAGCCGATTTTCCAATTGTAAGCTAAACCCTTTCCCTGAGCTGCCTGTCATTGTAAGCCCCAATGAAACGAATTTTCATTTGACACAGTATTTTCCCTTTGTATTTGTTTTCTCCCAAAAAACAATTTTCCTACTTCACGTCTATTTTGCCCTGGTGTGCTGATTAGTATTCTCTAAAACCTAGCCTATCTCCTAAGTGTAAGCAATACAAATGTTCTTCTATTCTGACTTGGTTGACCACATAATCGTATGTAAACATCTAGCTGACAATGCCCAATTCTCCCACGAGGCCACCGCCTGGATCACTTCCTTCTTGGAGGGCCGAGCTATGCGGGTCTTTTCGGACCAAGCCTCAACTTATCCAACTTCAATTGAAAGCAGAGTACCACAAGGATCCTGTACAGCCCCCACCCTTTACAACCTCTTTACCCTCCCACTTTTCAGAGACCTAGAAGACTTCAGCATAGCTTTCACAAACTATGCTGATGACACAAAAATTCTTCTCCCCTTAACAGGAAACTACGAACAAGACCTCCACACCCTGCAGCTAACATATGCATGCATCCAGGCTTGGATGGCAGCCAATGGTCTCTGTTTAAATGGGGAAAAAACTGAAATCCTGCTAGTAGGCCCCAAAGAATCCCTAAAAAAACTGAATGTGAAGTATAATTCATTCATTATTGAGAATACTACCATTACAGCCTCCACATCAGTGAAAACCCTTGGGGTTTACCTCGACTCTACCCGACTATGGACAGGCAAGTCAGCGACATCTCATCCGCCGCTGCCCTCACCACAAAAATTATAAATGCAGTAAAACCCCACCTTTCTACAAGCAATCTCCTTAACATTGCGACAGCCACAATTAGAGCAAAACTTGACTACTGTAACATTCTTCACATAGGCACTTCTGCCAATAACATTAACAGACTACAGATTGCACAAAACACCGCCCTCAGAGCCGCCCTCAGCATCCCCAAGAGAGAGCACATCTCCCAGGCAAGAAAGGACGCCCATTGGCTCCCAATCAGAGAACGCATAACACTCAAAGCCCTCACCATCATACACAAGTGCCTTGCCAAGACTGCCTCAGCCTACCTAGTAGACAGAATACGCCAGACTACAGCCCACAGACCTAAACGTTACCAATACTCCCACCTACTATCGGTCCCATCGTTCAACAGAGCTAAAGCTGGCGGCACCAGCCTTGAAGTATTAACCCCAATACCCTGGAACGCACTACCTCTCAAATTAAGAAGCGAAGAATCACTCACAGTGTTCAGAAAACTGCTAAAAACAACGTTATTTAACTAACACCTTTTACAAATGTACTTTCTACACCCTGTTCCACTGTAACCCTTGGAACTCTTTCTCTATACTGTCACTGAACAGATACCAACATCTTCACTACCTATGTATTAACTGTCATACTGTACTAAGTAACTTGCTGTAACAGCGCCACGATGCCTCCGGGCCACTGGGCCCTTTATAAATTCAAATAAAATAAAATAAAATAAATAAAGTAAGAACTAATCAAAACCCCATTCTTCCATTTTGCTCCAAAAACAGGTCTTGCCTTTCTTTGCTGGCTTCCCATCTTGTGGTGGTGGGCTTCACTGCACGACTGATTAACCCCCTATATTCCTTCCCCTTGCCACTGCCTTTCATTCAAAGGAATCAACTCCAAATTGATGTTTGGGGTGTGTGTTGCTGGGGGGAGTGCTTAGCTGTAGGTTATATCACTTTGTGTGGAATTGTTATTTTCCTGTTTTGCCATTAAAACAAAAGCGAGTGTAACAGTCTACTTCATCCTGATTGTATTTTCCTGTTTGTCATTAAAACAAAAGCAAGTGTAAGAGCCCATTTCCACTTGATCGCTCTTGATAGGATATCGCATTTGTGTTGCCACAATTATGGTGGCTGCTGTATTTAGATTATTTTCCTTTTTCATTAAATAATACATAAATATACACACCAGCCTGGTTCCTAGTCCATTGTGACACGGGGTGTTTGTGGAGGTTGGGTGGGTTGGAGGCCTACTCAAAAATAATCCATAGTATATTAAAAGTAAACAGCGTGTTATTCTGTGCCACATTCATTGTAGGGGAAGGAGTTCCCTAACTGGCGTGTGCCTTGCAATATCCCGTGACAAAGTGGGGGCTTGTCCGGGATTGAGAAACATGTTTTTACCCGTGGCAGTATCGCACAGCAGACTAGCCCATTGAAGTATTATTACATTTAGTGGATGGTAAGCTGTGTTACAATGTGAAGGCGCCAGCGAAACCCGTACCCTAGGTATCAGAGCACTGTGGCCAAACAAAATAACTATAAACTAGGAAGGAGCAGGGTGGAGATTTGCCCTTGCATAGATAACCCAGCAGGTACAGAACACTCTTCACAATGAGCACCGTGGAAATTAACATGGCTAGACAGCACCTTCTGTCCAAATTGTTCATTAAAGGGGAATAGGCAGAAAAGGGACATGAAGCCTGGCAGTCTAGTATGATGCAACAGGTTAGCCCTATAAATATGGATGTGTTGCAGGACAGTGTCCTGTTACATCAAGCCCTGACTGACTTTTACTTGACACAGACCACCAAAGATGAGCAAACTAAAAAGGTCCAACTAACTGCATACATGTTCTTCCGCATGATAGTGTTACGCTCACCTGGTCTCTGTGGGGACGTTGGGGCACGGTTGGAGCCCTCCCAGGAGTTGACTCCCTTGGATCGCTTCTCTCCCCCAACTGCAGTGGTATTGAGGACCCGGGGTGCTGGTACCGCTCCTGAGAGAAGATGAGAGGTGGTGAGAATTGCATGATGGTGCTGCGATTCCCCTCAACCCTTTCGTGCCAAAATGTAGTGCGCAAGAATTTGCCCATGCAAGCTCACCTGTTTTGATGTAATGATGGACTCTCCATCCTGCTTTCCTTCAGCAGGGGTGCTGTGGATGGACCTAGTTACGTCACTGGTCCTAGGTGTGTAGCTCCAGACCGACTGCGACCATTCTGTCTTGAAGGCAGGTTTATTACATTGATTATAGTCTGTATCCTTTGTGTTAATTTCCCCAATGATTATTGTCCGTATCCTTTGTGTTAATTTTCCCCAATGATTATTGTCCATAACCATATATTGTCCTTTCTCTCCCTAGGTATGAAGATGGCCCACAAGCGCGTCGTGATGAAAAAAAAGTCTATCCCGGAGGACCTACTGATGGTAAGTAGACTGTTCCAGAAACTTCGCCAAGTTCGTGAGTTGCGCTGCTTAATGTGTTATAGTCTATGCGACTTGCTCAACTTATGTTTTCTATTCCCTTTGCAGTTGCAGCTGGTCGGTGTTAGCTGTGAGCGGTTTCCAAACTCCTGCAGGCTGCCGGAGATGAAGATCCGCGTGGATGCTGCGCCGGAAGATGGCCCCGTGTTGATGGAAGTTCGGGATAGGCAATGATGCTAGGCAGCACCCGCGGAGGAGTCGAGAAGACTGGTAAGATGAGTGCAGCTGCTGCAGAGTCAGAAGCGGTAGCAGTGCTTCTTCAAGCAATGGCGAGGCTGACTCAAGTAAGATGCACTGAGGACCCAAGAGTTGGAAGAAGGTAGCAGGAATTCCAGCGATGGCGTGGGCTCGAGGTAAGATACGCGCGGCGGCTGCAGATGGAAGCAGATGGCCGTGCTTCTAGCGATGGCGTGGCTGATTCCAGGTAAGATGCTAGAGGGATACGGAGACTGAAGATGCACATGCTGAACTAGGTAAGAATCTTCAGAACACCGGTAAGCGTTACGCTGCACTAGCAGACTAATCGAAAAGCACCAGCCTGTGGGTGGGGCCGGCTTGAATAGCCTGGCCACAGCCACTCCCCTTAGGCCTGCCTTGTGGCCCCACCTTGCCACTCCTCCTGTCTTCTGCACGTGCCTTCCCTGTATTGGTAGGGCCCTGCCCAGCCTAGAGGCACATGTTTTCTGTATTCTATGTGATGAGCACACGTTGTAATGAGTTATTGGAGCAGGTGAAAGGGGAGTTAAGACAGATAGAGGACAAAGTGCGAGAGAACCAAAACTCTGGCTTAGAATTAGAAAACATCATTTAGCAGCTCGAGGAGCAGTTGGCAGTACAGCAACAAACAAATTCATAGCGGGAGGCCCAATTATCTACACTGAAAGAGGAGTGCCAAGAAGGGGTTGACAACCTCAAAGAGAGTCAGCTAAAATTGAATCAATAAGTGACGCACAGTAGACTCTGTTTAGAAGACATGAGCACTCTTCAATATCAGATAAAAAAATTAAAAGAGGAGAATAACCAGTTGATGATTAAAGAGGTCCTCTCCCAAGCGGATTTTGACCAAGAGCGCCAGAAGTTGTGCCCTATAAAACAGCACAGAGATCACCTCAGTGAACAGAATAGTAGCCTGTGCCAGAAAAAATATGTCATGTGCCAGGAAGTGGGCTAATTGAAGGCACACCTGGAAAAAAGTGAGTCATGTTTTCAGGAACTTACCAACATAAAATTAGAGATGGAAAATTAATGGGGCATATAAGACAACTAGAATGTGACCTAGATCAGACAATACAGACCAAAAAATGTGCAGAATGAGGAGATGAGTCTCCTGAAACAGAAATGGTCTGAATATTCCCAGACAATACAAAATTAGGCCCCTTGTGATCAGAACAGGGGACTCCTGGCCAAGTAGTAGCACAAGGTAAGGTCATAGAAGCCAGTCAAGCCCTGATAGCAGAGCACAAAGCTCAGGACTTTGCATAGTATCAAGAAATAGGGGCTGAGAAAGAGAAAGCAGAGAGATTAGAGAAGGAGTATGGTGGGTTTAATAAGGCATTGAGGAACACCAAACTGGTAGGGAACGGAAGGGCAGCCCCAGATCCTGGTACCAGGGGCCTCAAGCCAATTTACCTCCTTGTATGTGCAAAGCACTGCACAATTCACACCTATGAGTTCACAAGAACCAGGAACCATGAGGCAGCTGGACTTAAGTAGGTCTAGGATAACTGAATGGAAGGCCGGCCCCCATCAAAGATTGATGGACATGCATCACTGCCTAGGTTTAAAAATATGTTGGCAAATGTATCTGACCAAGAGGACTCCTATGAAGAGAGGGCCCCGTCATTCTGGGAGAAACTCCCAGTTTCACAGAATCAGGGAGAACCTAGACGATAGGGATAGCACCTCCAATAGCAGCAGCTCTGTGTCTGAGGGCGAATGGACTCAGGTGCAAAGGAGGAAGAAGGCTGCCAAAAAAAAGAGAAATCTGGTAAAAGACCCCTTTAGATAAATGAAAGCCATTAGAAATGTCATGACCCTTTACCATAAAAATGGCAAGTACTCAGTCTGGAGCATCTGGAGCTGTATGACCAGATGATGATGTCATTTGGCATAAATAATTACTAGAATTATATGGAGTTTGTCAAGTGGACATTCTCCCCTAAATACTCCAGCTTCTTTGCTGGGCTGGGGGATCAGAATCATTCAAGGTGGTCTACCTACAAGGCCCCCATCTTGAAGCACTTCTGTGTGCACCACAACCCCCAGGAGGCATGCAAGGTGCCCTACAACCTGCAGTATGGAGAGGATCAGGCCCGAGAGAATTTGTCCAAGAATTGAAGTGGACATTTGCCCAAACTGCTAGACGGGTGCGCAGCAAGAGTAGGGAGTTCATCAATACCTAATTCCATGCACTGCCTAAGTACATAAGGATGCAGCTGGGTAGGGACTTCCACGAAGAAAGGACCCTGGACTGGGTAATAGAGCAAGCTACCCGGATCTATGAGGTCCAAAAGCCTGTAGAAAATAATAATTCCCCCTAAAAATCCCAAACTATCCAACACCTCTGCTGCTCCCAAGGTGGCGTAGGTGAAGAATGCCCCCATTTTGGACCTAGAAATGGGAGGCCTAAAAATACACCACCCGCTAATAAACCAACAGAGAGGCAGAGAAGGCCCTCTGACCAGTCCCAAGCAGGTGGTAGCCAGACAGAAAACCCCACCAATGTGTCACCTGACTCTGCCACCTACATCAGCCTGAAGTACAAGGGGAACAGACCCATATTGGGGTACATATGGACTCCCCTGGCTCAACCAGGTAAGTATGGCCCCAGATACTTTAACTCCCAACTTTCCCCCAAATTTCCCACAAAACTTCCCTCAGGAGGCAGTTAGATTCCACTATCCAATTTAAGCTTCTTCCCCAGGTACCCTCCAAATCCCAACTTCCAGAATAATCCTTCTCTATCCCCGCTTTCAGGAGTCTAGACCCCCAAATCAGAAAGAAGGGAGACCAAGGATTGAGGGCTACCCAGGAAACCCTCAATACCCAAGCTACTCTGGGAGAGATGACAGTTACCCGTCCAGAGAGCAGCAAAGATTTGACCCAAGACCCCCGTATCAGCCAGAGAGTGTGTCACAACTGGAGCGCCAGGTCCGGAGCTTGACCCAAAACCTAGGCTGCATGTTGAGGGCTCTGCAGAGCCCTCAAATGAACATGGCTGCCCGAAACAGATCAAACCAAGGCTCTGGCACCCCAGAACAATGGCGGCGAGAAAACCCTGACAACCAACAGGTTCCAGAGGAGGAGGTTCGGGAGGAAGGGGGAAGGGGGATACAAAGCCCTAGAGGAAACTTCCTTCCTCAGCCGTGAAAGGCCCCTAGAAACCTGACCCTGAACCGAAATCTCCTACACCCAAAAAAAATAAAATAAATAAAAACTGCAACCTAGGGAACAGAGGATAAGTAGGAGAAACCAAGTGATCAAGAAGACCCATTTTGTGGAGGAAGTCAGTGTCCTCCAGTTTGAAGGGAAAGAATCCCTGGAGGATGGGAAAAATGGGTCCCAAAAGACCCTAACTTTGACTGGGTAAGTATGGGGACTGACCTAGAACCGCCTATCCCTGAACCCCAGGAGTGTCATCACAAGAACTCAGAATTAAATGAGGGATCCTCCCCCCAAACCAGTTCAAGTGACTGTCTCTGGGAAAAGGGGGACTGCACAGAATCAAGGGATAAAGGGGATTCCCAAACTCCCCAAATCTCAGAATGCCAAATTTTATTTACAGATTCCTGAACTCCGACAAAGAAAACTGCCCAAGATTCCATGGTGTCAGAGTTCAAAATAAAGAAATTAACAGCCCACCTGGCCCAAAATTCACAATTTCTTTGCCCCTTTGAGGAGAAAGAAGATAGGTTTTATGCCCCCGTCAGGGTGCAATGACAGTGTGCCTATTCAGTGCTGGTGGATACAGGATCCCAAGCCACCCTCCTGTCCAAAAAGGCATTTGAGCAAATCAATTCAGGACGGGGGGAGATTCACTGAATTCCCCTCACACCTCTTCCTGGACAACTCCAGAACTACAACAGAAATGGCATTTCCTTCAAGGGGACTGCAGATCTGGAGATCAAAATGTGCGACACAAGGTGAAACACCCAGTTATAGTCGTTACTCCAGAGGGAACACCCTGTCACTTAGGGAATTACCTCCTTTGGAGGTTGTCACCCCTAATAGACTGTGTAACCAAGGTCCTCTGGACACAGACTAACCGACCAATAAAATTAAAACAGAGCACCAACTATGTAAGTCTAAATGGCATATGCCACATGGTTGAGCAACGGTCTGACAAAATTGAGTTCCACTTTAGGAACAATAAAGTCCCTGACATAACTGTAATTGCTGTAGGAGAAAAAAACTGGCGATGGGAACTCTTCTCCATTCTTGAACATCAAATTTCCTCCCAGTTTTAAGTGGTATTCCACACTGCAAGGAAATACCCTGACATTTCATACTGATCCACAATTTGATGAAAATCCAAATCCCATAAGAAAAAGAGATGAAAAAACAGCTCAAAGCTTGGCTGATATTCAGAAAAGGGATGAACAGCTGTTTATCCCCATTCAGGTAAATGAGGGGGGAGCCTGTTCTGCCAGAGTATGCCTGAATAATGGAAAAAGCTTAATCAGCGAAGCGTTATTCAGGAAACTCCCAAAAGATCAGACCATTCCCACATTTAAATTGATTGAAAAGTGGGAAATAGGACTGGAAACTCCCAATTCCAAACATCTCCTGCCTAGCAGGTGCCTGCTAAAAATGTCCTTTGGTGATAATACCGTAGAGCATAATTTTAGGGTTGTGCAAGATGTCCCCTCTGCTTTATACTTAGGCAGATTTGCAATTAATTGGGACCTCATTAATTACAAAGTCTGGTCCCGACTGGGGGTATCTCCATAGGCTTTGACAATCCTGAAAAGGCATTTCGGTCAGCTCATTTGCTACCATATGCAGTTGAAATTCAAACTGGAGAAGAGGTCACCATCCCAGGACTGGCTCAACAATTCTTAATCACCCTACAAAATTAAGAGAGGGCAGAAACTCCAAAACCCAGACGCTTATGTAAATTTAAATCATCATCTCCAACAGCAGGGGTTTTATTTGAACCAGTCACCATTAGTTAACTTAGAACACAACACCATTCCAATATTGGGGGATACCAGTGACCCTAGGAGTGTCACTCTAGGCGCAGACACCTTTATTGGAATGGCGGTTGATGCCAACATTTCTCCATTGATTTAGGGAATTAAATAATGGGACAGATCCCCAATGACTGCTACGACTGGGATGACGGCTTACTTCCTGAAAAGATTTTCACCTGGCAAGGGGGGAATTTCTTGGTGTACTCTTCCTGCCCTTATGGGGGGGAAGAGGTGACCTGCGACATCAGGAAGGATGAGGTGATATTTCAGGTCAACAGTGACTGCCTCTCCTACCTGAAACCTCCTGTCCAAGCCAACACCATAACCAGAAATCTCTCCACGCAGCTGTGGGATACCGGAGAGATTGCAAAACCTGAGGTCTTTCCATTGAGGAACAGATCAACCTCGCTGATGCCTGTGAGACCGAGGAGCAAAAGCAAAAACTGAAGCAGGTGTTTCTGGATTTTCAAGAAATCTTTGCTGTGGACTCGTACGACTGTGGTCCCACCGAGATACATTCTACATCCATCCTCACAGACCCTGGGATGACTCCCGTATTCGCGAAGCAATGTCGGTTGCCTTTCGCGTCTATGGAGTCTCTCACAGAGATTATAAAGAACTTAGAGTCCTGTGGGATAATTCGTACAGTCCATATTACCTTTAATAATCTGGTACTGGGGATACTAAAGCCAAATGGCCAATGGAGACTATGCTCAGACCTTAGGGAGTTGAACAAACGGATCCACATGTCCCGATGGCCTCTTCCCTACATTGTTCAGGTACTGGCCCAGATCCAAGGGTCAAAGGTGTATACCGCCATTGACCTGAGCAATGGATACTGGACAGTACCAGTGGGTAGGGAAGACCAGTACAAGCTGACTTTTACCTTTGGGGGGCCGCAGTACACATGGGCCTGAACTCCCTTTGGATATATAAACTCCAGCAATGAATTTAATATCTTTCTGCACAAGGCCATGTCCGACTTGGGTGAAAGGGGACACCTGGCCTATGTGGATGATGTTCTAATTAAAATCTCAACTGTTGAGGAACATATCGCGGAAATCCGCTATGTTCTGACCCAATTGAAGGAAGCCAGAGCGAAACTGTCCTTCCAGAAGGCACAGTGGTGTAGGACCCGCATGAACCTCTT
This sequence comes from Ambystoma mexicanum, assembly GCF_040938575.1. Taxonomy (NCBI): domain Eukaryota; kingdom Metazoa; phylum Chordata; class Amphibia; order Caudata; family Ambystomatidae; genus Ambystoma; species Ambystoma mexicanum. The sequence goes on from NC_090926.1 coordinate 496,400,675, forward strand.
AGGGCATGAAATCGCCCCTGAGGGTCTCTGTCCCCAGGTGATAGAAAAAGTGGACGCATTACTAAAATTGAAAGACCCCACAACTCTGCGTGAACTAAGGAGCCTCCTCGTATTTCACAAAAGGTAGCAGGCGCTCCTCTCCAGAGAGAACATGGCATGATAACCTGTTCTGAGATGAGAGTTTGCAGCACACACTTTTTGCTCACTGTACCTTTCACAGATGGGAAATATCTATTTGCATATCAGTCTTTGTCCCACCCACATGGGCAGTCCAGCACCGAAATGCTATGGCAATTCCTCTCTGAACAAGAGTACCGACAGCAACCCCATACATGTGTTTCAGCCTTGTTGGGCCTCATCAGTGAGGTGAAGCTGTGCCTCTCTGAGCACAGTGAGCAGGGAGACCACATCTGGTTGCCCACAGGTAACTTAGGGTGACCAACCCCAAGTTCCTTACACATATTTTACAAAAGATAGCAGGCGCTCCTCTCCAGAGAGAACATGGCATGATAACCTGTTCTGAGGTGAGAGTTTGCAGCACACACTTTTTGCTCACTGTACCTTTCACAGATGGGAAATATCCATTTGCATATCAGTCTTTGTCCCACCCACATGGGCAGTCCAGCACCGAAATGCTATGGCAATTCCTCTCTGAACAAGAGTACCGACAGCAACTCCATACATGTGTTTCAGCCTTGTTGGGCCTCATCAGTGACGGGAAGCTGTGCCTCCTCGGACTGTAGAACGTTCATAGAAGACTACACAGAGGTCACAAGACCCTTGGTCAATTTACTAAAGGCTGGGATCAAGTGGGATTGGGGTCCAGAGCAAGCTGAGGCAGTGAAACAACTGAAGAGAAGCCTCTCACAAGCGCCTTGTCTAGCTTTCCCCATCAATTACAAGGAGTTCATCTTGGAGATGGGGTTTTCAAATACGTGCTTAACAGCAGTATTATAACAGAAGCATGACAAGGTCAATAAAGTAATCTCCTATGCGAGTAAGGCTTTATCCTCTGTGAAGGAAAAATTTTACGATTTTGAGAAGGAACTCCTGGCAACAGTATGGGCTTTGAAAAATTACCACCCGTTCATCCAGGGGGAGCACATCATCGTCGAGACTCCTCACCAGCCTTTGCAATACCTCCAAAGTGGCAGAATCTGGATGGAGAATGTGAGTAATTCCAGAATTACTTCCTGGATTCTGTCCATGCAAGGCTTTCCTGTGGAGGTCGGATATGGCCAAAACAAGAAGATTCCCTTCGCGTAAGGTTTGGCTGACTTGCATGATTGTGCTCCAGAAAAGTGTCTCGAGGACAAAAGTCTCAAAACATAAGACAAAATGAAGGTGTACCTGAATTCCCCACACAGAGTCTATGAAGAAGACACGAGCCAGGGGATGCCCACAGCCTATTTGGAGTTGTGCTCCTACCATGTTCATAACAACTGGGAAAAGGAAGAAAAGGAACTGGTGGCCAGCGTGGGGAATACCTGGGAGAATGATGCCCCAGAGCCCTACGCTGGGTACAGTTAGGTGGCAGAGTTGATGGCAGTTCATTAGCCCATCCTCACTGCCATGCAACACCGACTCTGCGAACTGGTCATAATCACTGATTCAGATTATGTACAGAACGGATTAGTGGAGCACCTGATTAATTGGAAAACCAGAGGCATGATGTGTGTAAACAAGAAACCACTCAAGCATGGCAAAACAATGCAATCCATTGATGATCTGGCCACCTCTAATGAGATGACCATCTACTGGAAGAAGATCAATGGTCATTCCAGAATAGAGGGACCAGACAAAACCGGAAATTACGTGGCTGACCAGTTGGCCAAAACCAGAGAAATCCATGGGGAGCTCCTTGAGATCGAGTCCCTGTTGGGGGAAATCCAGGTAGCTGCTGTCACCAGGTCTCAAACACTTGCCCAAACTCTCAACTGCCCAGTGGAGTAAGGAGACCCCAGATGCTGATCTGATCACGGCACAAAAAGGGGATCCGATAATTGGGAAATGTTATCAACACATTGAAGACCCAGTGAATTTTCCTCTGACCGAAACCGATTACATCGGGAAAGACGATCTCTAGGTGTTGATGAAGTTTCCCAAAATGTTCTGAATCCAAGACGGTTTGTTGGTATGGACGTCCATCTCTGGATGTGACCAGTGGGTGGCACCTATCATATTCTGAAGCCTGATGTTGACTCACGCCAATGATGTGGCCACAGCCAGTCATCAGCGGTTTCATACTACTCTGGAAATCTTGTGAGAGGTCTCATAATAGCCACACATGGGGCAGGACCTTGACAAATACTTGAAGCGGTGTCTTGTGTGTGCACAATTTCAGCGAAGTTCTCTCACACACCGTGCTCCCCTACAGAAAAGGGGATGACACTGCCTTGGTCAGATTTTAAAGTAGATTTCATCAGGCCCATGATTCGCTCCTCTAGAGGAAACGAGTACATTTTAACAGTAAGATGCTTGTTTAACAAATGGGTGGAATGTCTCCGGGCCCCAAATTGCAAGGCAAAAACAGCAGCCGCCCTGATGTTCAACCACATCTTCTCACATTGCGGCCTTCCACAAAGGATTGAGTGGGACCGAGGAAGTCACCAGCGAGGTGATGACAAAGAAGTGGGAGATACTTGGGGTAAAGAGAAAACTCCATATTGCCTATCACTAGCCTCTAGTGGGGGAGTTGAGAGGTACAATAAAATGATTGTGAGCATTCTTAAGAAATTTGAGGCAGACTCTGGGCCTAGTTGGGACATCCGACTACTGCTTGTCCTAATGGCCATCTGGTCTACACCATCTTCTGCAACCAAAATGTCTCCATTCGAGCTAATGACTGGATGAAAAATGCTGCTACCCCAGCATCTGCTCTACAGAACATAAGAGCAGACCCTGATTAACGCAGCCACAACACATGAATATATTGAGAAAACCCACTATCATTTAAAGACCACTTAAAAAGAATATCAAGTAGGAGACAGGGTCTACTTGTACAATTTTCAGAGGAACCAGACCAAGGAGCGGAAATTCCTTCCCTCCTGGCTTGGCCTCTTTGAAATTGTAGACAAAATATCACCTCTCACCTATAAGATCTGCATCCCCAAGGGAGAACAGACCGAAGAAAAATGGGTCCACATCAATCAGTTGAAAAGTTGTCATCCCAGACACGCTTTGCGACTCATTGATGAGCCGAATGAAAGTCGAGCAGAGGAACCCTCTGAAGAATGAAAAGTAAGGACGAAAGATCAGACGGAAATATTTTAAAAAAGAGATAAAAAATTGTTTATGAAGCTAGAAGGTATTGTAACTGTAGGTTATTGTTGTGTAAATTCTTTGTAAATCTTCCAGCCAAAATGCATTTAGAAAGTACTAAAACTTGTTTTTTTATCTTCTATTAGAGAACAAACCTCCTTAAATTCCAGCCTGGAGAGGAGAACCCTGGGGACCTAGAAGGAAAGGAAAAAAGGGCGTACAGTGCCACACCCTCCAACCCAAATATGGAAGGGGATACTGGAGTGCCCACTCGCTGATGAAAGAAAATTTGCACTGAAGGAGACCCCACTCTGCCCTACTCTTCCCCAACAAAGAGTCATGGAAGAGCAGGGGGGGATTTGTGGGGTGCATTTAAAGGCCCCAAACAGAAGTCCCTTTTCAACTGAACAGCAGCACTTAAACACTGCAACCAAAAACGGCCCTGCTTTGCTTTCCCTGTCACATGAATGGCGAGAAGTTATACACTGTGACCAAAAACGGCCTTGCTTTACATTTATTTCACCTGTGTCAAGAATTTAAACACTGCAACCAAAAACTGCCCTGCTTTTCTCCCTTTCACATGAACAGAAGCATTTAAACACTGCAACCAAAAACAGCCCTGCTTTGCTTTCCCTTGCACATGAACAGCAGCCCTTTAAACACGGCAACCAAAAACGGCCTGGGGTTTTCTTTTGTGCTTATGTAAAATTAAAGAACCATGTGGAAAGTGGCCTACCCATCATCATCTATGGACAAGCAGCAATGTAAATTCATCCAAGGAGAAGGAATCAAAGAATCCTGTGACCTGCAAGACAGGATTTTTAAACATTAAAAGCAAAAACAGCCTGCACTTGTATTTGCAAATAAAAATGGCTTTAAAAAGCCACAATGGAAAAAGATAGCACTGCTCACAGAAAAACGGTGAAAAGCAAAACATGATGTGGTGGGGGGTGGGGATGACCAAAGCAAATGTATATTATGTTTCCCCCCACAAAACTCCAGTAACATGTGAAGAGACACTTGCTTCAGCAAAAACATGTTTTGGCTGAGGCAGGAACTTCACCACGACAAGCCCCACATCCAGCTGGATTTCACACCTATCCTCTAACAATCCTGTAATAAAATGTGATGCTGCGGGAGGTGTCATAATTCCCTGTTCTGCAGACATGATGGCAGGAATGCAGGGATTTCAAAGAAGGCAATCCTTGGCTAAAATATGACGAAAAGGTGTGAGTCATTGAAGCAGCCACTTCAAAGAGCAAACTGCCAAATTCAAAGAGACTCATAAAAAACCCTCTGGTCACAGGCTGACCCAGGTGAATAGATGGCTATGGGGGATAAAGCGGCCCTCCCACATAGTGAACAGGCTCTCCCAATTAATAAAAAAAGACTATTTTGTTTTAGGCATTTTGTGCAGCCATCCGACTAAGGATATATTTCAATTTCTTGCCATTTTTCTTGTAATTTCCAGGTGTTTTTGGGCATATAAATTGCATTTACCTGGGACTTTAGGGACTGTAATGGCAAGTTAGACTAGTTTTCTGGCTGATCTGAACATATTACAAATGTGCGAGTTGGTGAAAAGTTGGAAAATGAAATTAGGAATATGCTTGATGATTTACATATTCATAAATGTACATTTTATGAAGATGAAAAAAATGTGCTGAATGGCCATACCTCATCATATGGATTTGGCGATTGGCTTATCTAATTCCCCATCACAAGCTAAAACTAAATATCTATTTTATATGGCAGTTGCTAGTATATTTATAAAGTTATGATACATAACTCGTTTTTGCCAAAAAGATGTAATGAGAACAAAGAATGGTAATAAATGCAGACAGACAGATGGTGCTCTCCTCCCCTGAACCAATCCTGACAGGGGGCGGAGAGGGAGATGGCAACTGTCCAATCCGAGCGGCAGGGATAATTACAGGGTACTCTCCCTAGATTGTAAAATTTGTGATGTCATTTCTGCTATATAAGGGGCACTGCACTAGGACTCAAGACACACTAAAACCGGGGAGACAGGAGAAGGAGGACGGAGAGAAGGCTGCTGAACCTGAGACTGCAGTGACTAGAACCTTGCCCTATCTGCCCAGAGTGTCATGAGATGCAGCTGGCTTTCCTGAATCCTAAACCAAGGATTGCTTTGTGAGTAGCATATAACCCAAGCCCTAAATTGCATAAGCCCTTCATTTTTGTAGCAGTACATTTAATATTTTCCTATTGAAAACCCCAAATTGTCTGTGTAGTTCAGTCATCTCCCATAGAAGAATCTATTGTTTGCCTGTGTATGTTAGCATATCTTCTTTGAAAAACCTCTCAGTTTTCTGTGTAAATCCTTAGTATTTCTTTTAAGTAAATCAATTAATTTCCCCATTGAAATTCACAGTACAAGATTGTTGCAATTCAAAATCAACCATCTTGTTCCTGGTGTTTTTATTTCATTATTATAGTCATTAATGTGTTGCCTCAAAATAATTATTCTCGTAACTAAAAACTGAATTTGTCCCTATATTGTGTGCATTACCAAACAAATTCCTATTTGCATCTTTCAGTTTAAAACCAAACTGGGTTCATTAGTGTGAGCAATCCTTTTGCCTAGAAGTCTACCTGTTATGTGCCTCTGTCCTTGTCACTGAAAACCGATATTCCTATTGTAACCTAAACCTCTTCCCTGAGCTGCCTGTCATTGTAAGCCCCAGTGATAACGAATTTCCATTTGCCACAGTGTTTTCCCTTTGCATTTGCTTTCTCCCAAAAAACGATTTTCCTACTTCATGTCTATTTTGCCCTGGTGTGCTCAGTATTCTCTAAAACTTGCCTATCTCCTAAGTGTAAGCAATACAATTTGTTTTTATTCTGTCTCCTAGCAGTTGTGAGAAATAATCAAAACCCCATTCTTCCATTTTGCTCAAAAAACAGGTTTTCCCTTTCTTTGCTGGCTTCCCATCTTATGGTGGTGGGCTTCACCCCAAATCCGATGTTCCCCCTACATTCCTACTCCTTGCCACTGCCTTACATTCAAAGGAATCAAGTCCAAATTGATGTTTGGGGGTGTGTGTTGCAGGGATGAGTGCTTAGCTGTAGGTTATATCACTTTGTGTGGAATAGTTATTTTCCTGTTTTGTCATTAAAACAAAAGCAAGCGTAACAGCCCATTACCACTTGGTTGCTTTAGATAGGATATTGCATTTGTGTTGCCACAATTTTGGTGGCTGCTGTATTTTGATTATTTTCCTTTTTCATTAAATAATACATTTTATAAATATCTTATTGATACACATCGGCCTGGTTCCTAGTCCTATGTGACACGGGGTGTTTTTGGAGGTTGAGTGTGAGACGGGTTGGAAGCTTACTCAAAAAGAATCCCGAATATATTAAAGATAAAAAGCGTGTTATTGTGTGCCACATTCATAGCAGAGGAAGGAGTTCCCTTGCTGGCGTGTGCCGTGCAATATCCCGTGACACTCCGCCTCCACCATCTTCCCCCTATCCTCTGTCCCTCTTTATTTTTTTTTGCTCATCCCCACTACCCTACTTACCTTTTTTCGGCCCTGGCCCGGATCCCTTGTTACCGGCGGTGGCCGTTATCCCCCACTCCAGCCCCTGGAACGGTTGATGAATGCCATATTATTGCAAAAAGGTTCTATAGGAGCTTCAAAAGAATGCATTGTGATTCTCTTGGAATTTATTCCCCAGAATACATGTTTTGCTACAACAAGAATTACCAACAAATGTACTGTCACTTCCATGGGTGCCACATGACACCTTTATACACATTCTTTCATGTTCAAATTTGAGACTGATCATGTCAAACAAAATCCGGCTTGGCACAAGTACATCACATTTTGAGGTCGATATATTGAAGATTTCTTTGGCTTTTGAAATGAATCAAGGACATCGCTTAGTGAATTAATTGATTATCTGAATCTGATTGATCCTAAGAGTACAATTCACAGCTATATTAGGGACCCCGGAAATTAATTTCCTCCTCCTAACATAATTAAAAACATGTCCAATTGTCAGTTATTGAGGGTGAAAAGGATTTTCAGTGACAACGAACAAAGTGAGATTCAACTTGACAAAATGATAAGCAAGTCTAAACAAAGGGGTTAACCTGATAATTAATTAAATTCCACAATGAATAAGTATGGAACATACCCAGAGAGATATTCGTATGCCAGTCTACCAGCAAGGAGTCAGCCTTATTGGCTTTGATATAATAGCTCTGCCTTAAATACAACAGGGACTTCTCATCATTTCTTGTCTGTAATAAATCTAATTGACCTCTGAGATACCTGTGTTTTTTGCCATAATCATGCCCCCGATTTGTTTCCATCTCTTTCATGACTGCTTATATTTGGGTATCCAGGGCCAATTGGGCTGCTCTTAGTATTTTCTCCCTTTGGGTTTTATCCCCTCGTGGTTGCTTTGAAAGCATCCCAAACCCATCTTTCAGGTGTTCCCTGAGTCCCATTTAGTTCAAAATATTCTTTAATTTTATCTCAAATTTCTTCACCATTACCTGATCTTTAATGATATGTTCCCGGAATTTCCAGTGCCATAGTTCTGATGCTTCATTTCACTGGGGAATTGTAAGCTATAACGGTGCATGGTCAGATAAGGCTATTGGGCCCATATCCATCTGTTGTATTCTTCCCAACAATGAAGCAGAGACCCACATATAATCTATCCTGGAGAATGTCCGATGGACAGATCAATAAAATGTATAACCTAAGTCCACCTCCTGAGTTTCCCTCGAATCATCTATTAATGATAGGTTGGGCGTGGCAATTTAAAATTTTTGCGATGGGTCTCGTTGTAATGTCTGTCCTACCTTGCTCCTATCAACCTGAGGATCCCAGGCCATATTGAAATCCCCTGTCAGGATAATTTGGCCTTCTCCAAACTGCTCTAGCTTGCTCAATACCCGTTGCAAGAACACATCTTTCCCCGAGTTTGAAGCATAGATTGTAGCAATCGTATAGCACATTCTCCCCAATTGTACTGTAATGAATAAGTATCTACCCCCCTTGTCCATTTCATTTTCCAATTTATTGTGACCAACCCAACCTTTTAAGGCTATTAAGACCCCTCCCTTCTTTTCCTTATTGTTTGATTGAACAATATGTGGGTAACCATATAATTTCAGTTTAGTCACATCTTTCACATCCTTCCTTGTGTCTCCTGAAATGTCACTACATTGGGTTTCTCTCGACTCAAAAACGAACCGACTTTGCATCTTTTGACTGGGGCATTTAAACCCTTAATGTTCAAGGATAGAACTTGCATTCTTTTTTTTCTCCCATCTGAATATATATACCTTGTTTATTCCTTTGGTAGCTGACCACCACCTCACCCCCAATCACAATTAACCCATACCCTCCCAAATCCTCCCCCTATTCCATCTCTTCTCCCCGTTGTGGGATGTTTGTACCCATGCATCCAAGCCCTACCATAAAACTGTGCATTACTGGCATTGAAAACATCATGATGGCCAGAACTCCCCAGAGAGTGCACAGGGAAAACATGAAGAATAGGCTGCCACCCATTTTGCCTATGTTGTGAGCACAGGAGGGCACTGCCTAACACCACCATTAGGCTACACACACAGTAGCCTGAAACCATTGGGAATGGCAATGCTGATTGCCAAAAGCAACCCAGAACTGTGGGGAATTCATTTTCTTAATGTCAAAAATGGATGCAATACTGGTCCTCACCACTATCAGAAAGCCAGCGTTTTAAAACCACCAGACTTTTGTGTAAAACTGAAAAAATGAACCCAAACCAGGCCAAAGAAAGACTTGCTAAGAGGTGGATACAATGTAAAACTATATTCTGAAATGACTTGAAGGAAGTAATTATTTAATGTATATATAAAAAATAGCTGGGGATGTCAGCAGCTTAAGTGAATTTGGGTTTAAAGCCACTAAAATCGAAATGTTTATAATAAATGAGTGACCTACTTCTGAGTGTCACATAGATTGCAATTGTTTAAATGTCATAGTTTTGAACTTAGAATCAGCATTCTAGCTGCATGTGCAAAAATTGTAAGTTGGATTTGAATGTAGAAAACTGAGAACTAAAGGTACATTTAGCTGAATTCTGCCTGACAACTACCCCCGGCAGGAGTTGAACTGGCTCAACAACTCTTCCCAGGCCTGGCTGCATTCTGCTGCCCCTGCCAAAAGGAGATGACACCTCTCTGATTGAATTAGGGGAGTGGCACTTGGGGACTACAGCAAACTAAACAAAGCACTGTCCTGGACTCAGGCAAATGTTACATTGGGGGGGTCGTAAAATGGCTTCCTCTTGGGAGAAACTGGGTGGGGCAGTGCCTGTGAGAGCTAGCTGAGCTTGGGGGAAGTGGATAAACCAGAATTTCCACCATGTGTTTTGGAAAACCACACCCCTTTGGGGCCAGAGCATGATTTTAAAAAGATGGATAATTCACAGTGCGGACTTGTCAAAATTATATAAATAACATCATCATTCTTGCAATTTTTCTGTGCACATTTTAAGAGGTGTTAGGACCCTGTGGTATGTTCTTTGGGATAGTAGCGGAAAAAAGGGTTGTTACTCCAAATGTATGCATGTTAAAAATCTGACACTTTATCATCTGAAACACATATCCCTGGTGCACATCTGTGTAAAATCTGGAAAGGTTTAGAGGTCGTTATCTGGATGAAAAGGGGAGAATTCTGTCATAAGTGGACACGACATCGTACAAAGACAGGGATCGGATGGTTTGGTGCTACAGAAAATATGTTAACTGGACCTATAATATTAGAAAAATGGTACATAGATAAATATGTATTTGGGTCAGAAATAGATTGTGTGCAATTTGACAAGGGGAGGTTCCTCTGACCATAAAACCTACAGCATCACTCTGACACTCCATTTCTTTCCCCCAATCAAGGGAGAGAGGAAACCTTGGCCAATGATAAGTGAGAGGGGCAGGCTTAGCTAGGCCCAGGCACACACCCATTTTCAAAACACATAAAAGGAACATTGAAACCCAGGTAGAGACATTCACTTTCCACTTTCTTGCGGGACGCTTTGCTGGGAGACTTCAGAATTCACATCCAGAGATCCAGACTTCAAATTCCATCAATCTCCAGAGACCAGAAATTAACTCCAGAATTTGTAGCAGAGAGGCCTGAATCCATAAGATGAATCCTCTTCAGCAGGCCTCAAAACCAACCAAACTATTCAACAGCCGGGCAAGCTGTTTGAATTCTTTGTCAAGAACTTTTGAAAGAACCTGTAGCAGTATCCAGAAAGCAGTGCTGTATCCGGAACCAGAGAGAACCAGAGCCCAGATCGCTGTGAAGAAGATTCTAGCAGAAGTCCAGCCAATCCTGACCCGATCAGTGACGAAGTCGCATTCCTGTCCAAAATCTAGTGTGAGTACCCAGCTAGCACTGTGCCAAAACCAATCTCTTAGTTTAAAATAATCTAATCCAAACTATTTTAGCCTATTAGAACTGCCTCCTAGAATCGTGTCATTCTGTCATATTTAAAACTGAAAACTGTCATCTGTCATTCTGAGCTTTAAAATTTCAAATCTAACTACCTTTACTAAATTGGCCGTATCTCCGGAACCGTTTGTGCTAGGAGCGAGTTTTAACTGTCAAAGTCTTAAAGCTAAGATTCTGAGCTTTCCAGACGAGCCTAGAACCAACTTCCTACTCCTTATAGTGCCTCTGTAATTGCGCTCGACGCACGCAACTAAATTTGCTGCGATTTGACATTTTGCTTAATTTCAGCCAAGTGTAAAAATATTTGTCCTTGCCTTCCTTGCTGAAATTCGTGTGAAACCTGACAATCATTCATAGAGCATTGCTAAAGTGATCCTGAATTATTTTAAAGTATCTCTCACTCACCCGGAACCTCCTATAGGGAATTAAAAGCAATTTTAGCATATTTTTCACTTAATTGCAACCACATCAAAGTATCTTGCCTGTGTTTAAAACTTCTACCTGTTTTCCTCTAAGCTTGCTAGGGGGGAACTGAATTATATTTGATTGCATTCCTGAGATCTGTGTGCTTTCCTCCCACCTCTTTACCTTGCATAGGGGGGGGGGGTGAATTGCCAAAGAAAAGTGATTACATTGTCTTTTGTTGAAGTCATATAAAGTTTATTTTCTGTACTGCATTTTCATTCATCAGTGCATTGTCCTTGAAGCCATAAAAGAATTCTCAGCTACTTTATCCTCTCTATATCACTTCTAAGCCACCAAAAAGAGTGTACCACTGCAACATTATCCCTTGTTGATCACTATCATCTTCACAAGTGTGCTATCAAACATGAATTCATTATAAAAGTGTATATATATATATATATATATATATATATATCAGTAAAAAAACTTTGTTAAAGGGACGTTATGGTTAAGTTGCGCTACTAAAAACCTATGAAATTCAGTGAAAAAACTTTGTTAAAGGGACGTTATGGTTCAAAGTAAAACCGAAAAACCCCTGAAATTCGGCAGTTATGGTAAAATAAGCAACCATAACTCGCGCCGCCACCGTGCACTGCTAACACTAACACCCAGGACATCAAAGATGACATCACAAATGTCATTGATGACATCACTGATGACATCACATGGCTGGCTCTCCCTTTTTTCCTTTCCTGACATATCTAGGCCACATGATTTTCTTCAGTAACAGTCAGGAACTAAAAATTGTAAATTACTATATTCGTAGACTTATCTTTCAAGTATGTTCTTAGAATAATTCCCTTATGGTCCAGTCATATCATATGAAACATATACATAGGAGAAGTCACAACCTTGAAAGACAGCAATCCTTTTTGTGCATTAAAATTATCAGTAGATTTATCAGCACTTTCTGATACTTTTGATGTTTTTTTATTACTGTACTTTCCCTGTATATGCTCATATTTTTATATGTTGTACTCACACTATTTTCCTTAGGGTCCAGACACATCATGTGATATATATAGATAGGGTAAGTAACAGCTTTGAAACAGAGCAATCATTTCTCTCCATAAAGGTAATCAGTTAGGTTATGAACACTTTCTGCTACTATTGCTGTTTCTTTTTCCTACTTCAATTCCCTTGTATATATTCATATTTGTATGTGGTGTTGTCGCTTTGTGATTTGTGTATAATAATGCAATTATGTAGTAAGTGGGTTTTATTACCTACTTATCACAAGTTTCACTGTACGCAAAACTCTAATATGAAAACAGTTATCATTTCAATATTCAACATGGCAAGCTTATGAATATTGCACCTCCATCATGTATGCTGCACACAATGCCTATGTTTCTACATGAGTACCTTAGTATACTGGATTGAAGTTAATAATAGAATGCTATTTATATCAATGCATAGCTTAATGCGCTGATTAGCACTTGATATTTATTCCAATAATTTTTGACACTTTTTTTATTAACATTACACTAAGAATCCCTTGTACAGACTTTTCATGAAAGGTAAGTGCACATGTGATGTCATCAGTGATGTCATCAATGACATTTGTGATGTCATCTTTGATGTCCTGGGTGTTAGTGTTAGCAGTGCACGGTGGCGGCGCGAGTTATGGTTGCTTATCTTACCATAACTGCCGAATTTCAGGGGTTTTTCGGTTTTACTTTGAACCATAACGTCCCTTTAACAAAGTTTTTTCACTGAATTTCATAGGTTTTTAGTAGCGCAACTTAACCATAACATCCCTTTAACAAAGTTTTTTTTACTGAATTTCATAGGTTTTTAGTAGCGCAACTTAACCATAACGTCCCTTTAACAAAGTTTTTTTACTGAATTTCATAGGTTTTTATTAGCGCAACTTAACCATAACGTCCCTTTAACAAAGTTTTTTTTACTGAATTTCATAGTTTTTTAGTAGCACAACTTAACAATAATAACTTTGACTTTATGTACATATAATATGGAACATACTGAACCCTTTCTACTGAATTTGACTGTCCGCAAACATGTTTGGACAACAGTACCACCACCTAAAAACTCTGGGGAGGTATGTGTAATAGTTATATCATAACATAGGAACATTTAACAAATTCACAAAGCAGCACACATACAAAGTATATGTAGTAATACTTAAAAAATGTTACCCATATATGTAACACACTAACCATTCATGTAAATATAATATGTTTTAAAATGGAATATACTAAAAGAAGATAAAGTGGCTTCCACCATAATTACCTCACAGATGCTCCACAACCAACAGCAAGACCAGACGTATACACTACTGATTACACATCTCACCAGACATAGTAAGTGCACTTCTTTTTACTCATATATTTATAAACTTTCTATATTAGAAAAAAAAACATATTACTTTTTTGTTTTCTCACAGAAATGTGTAGTACTCTCGACTGGCTAGAGGAGCATTTCCCACGAGAGGAAATGTTAGAAAATAGTCCACCTAATGGTACACACTTTACTATTTAAACCAATTAATAAATATTATTTTGTATACATTTAACATATACATTTTTTTTAAATTACATACCATACAAAAATTCCAAGCATCTCACAACAACAATCAGAGGATATCACTCTACAGCAGATTAATCAAAAAATGGACGACCTTATGCAAAATTTTATGGATTTGAAAAACTTTGTGGAAAATTATGTGAAACCCCCAACAGCACGCCATTGTCCAACCTGCACTTGTCCCCCCTCACCCTATCTCACGCAGTTAACCCCAAACTCTGTCTATGGAACAAAGCGTTTCGATGAGATTTCCTTCCCTTCTTCACCTGATCCCAGTTATCTAGAAATCCCTAATTCTCCTGTTTTTGTTTCCGTTTCTGCCCCACCTTCCCAGTCATAATTGTATATATATATGAAACAAAGTTACTTTTCTTATATTGTGTTGTAATTACTTTCAGTTCCTTGTGATAAAACCAATTTAGGTGTCCACGGACACCGCGGTTGTTCGGAAATGTTCGTAAAGAAACGGAAATGTAACTGTCCTGAGGACACTACATCTGTCCTTAATGTTCTCATGCAAGTTCAAAATGTTCTAAGAACACTCGTAGTGTCCTGAAATGTTCGTAAAGAAACAAAAATTAAAGAGTTCTAAAGAACACTATATCTGTCCGTAATGTTCGCTATCAACTTAAAACTGTCCTAAGAACACAATTGGTGTCCTGAAATGTTTGTAAATAAACGAAAATGATGTGTCCTGAACAACAGTACAACTATTCGTAGTGTTCGCTACCCAATTGAAAGTGTTCTAAGAACACAATTGGTGTCCTGAAATGTTCGTACATAAACTAAATTACACGTGTCCTGAAGAACACTATATCTGTCCTTACTGTTCGCTACCAAGTTTAAACTGTTCTAAGAACACACGCGGTGTCCTGAAATGTTCGTTTTACGTGTGACACACTTTTAATTACTTCAGAACCCGAACAGTGTCCGTAGGACATCAATGCGCATGCGCTAACCAATCTCCGTGCACTTGGTGTCCTGCGGACAGGCGCTTCCTTCGCAGACTAGTTCGCAAACAGATCATATGACCGCGCCCACGCTCATCGTGTGTCCTGAAATGCGGACACTGTTCGTGTCCCCGAACAATTTAAAAGTACATTTTCAGTTAATCCATAATATTTTTCAATAAAATCTCACCATGCCACAAGTCCCACATAGCAATCTTGAGTTTCTATATACCTTTTGAAACTTTCCGATCCTTTTTTTGTGTTCGATCGGTCCGTGCACAGTGCGCATGTCCGCGGACCGCGCACAAGCACCCCTATAAAAGACCACGCCCAAGAGCTTATTCCCATTGTGTTTCTGGCTATTCTTCAGAACACAGTGATTTTTGCTGCCACCTGCAGACTACACCATCATCGACATGGCATCCTTGGCTGCTGAACTGCCACTTGGTGCTGCACCTGCTTCAGCACCACCACCACCCCCTCCACCACCACCACCTCCCCAAGGGCCTGAAGAGGGGTACAGGACTGAGGATGCGGAGGAGGAAGAAGAGGATGATGAGAATGAGGTAGAGGAAATCCCTACTACCCGCATTAGGCGTGAGTCTTGGGTGTGGCGGTTATTTACCATTCATGGGAATGGTCCTAAGGCTCGTGCGAACCATGTTACCTGCAATGAGTGCAAAATGATACTCAGTCGCGGGAAGCACGGTAACTACAGCTTTGGGACCACTACTATGAAGCGACACCTGAGGTCATTTCACTCTGGGGCTATTCGCAGGGTTGTACCTTGCGAAGAACGTAGCAGGTTGATTTCCTCTACTTCATCCTCTGTTTCTGATCCTGTCACCACAAGGACCACCTCTGTGGGACAGCGTCTTTCTCAAGCTGCCTCACAGGCCATACAGAATGCTGATGACCCTTACCTTTCGAGGGTCACAGTTGTATGTATGTACTGTGACACAGTACTCTGTAGGGGGGAGCGACTTCGGAGTGCTTTTGAGACTATCGTCTCAGAGCACGAGAAGACCTGCTCACTACCCAAATAAAACCCACTCTACATCTTCCTCTCTCAGCTCGCCCTTTCCTATCCCTGTGGTTGGTGTCCCCCCCTTTACCCTCCTTTACCCTCCTCTCCTAGTGTGTCGTGTCTGAAAAACCCCAAAAAATACAAAATTACTAAAATAAAAAAAAATAAGGCTCTTTTCAGAGCCGCCTTTCCCAGTTAAAAAATAGAAGTGAAAATAAATGAAGCAGGGCTCTTTGTATTTTTTAGAAGTCCGCGGACAGTTCGCGAACATTAAAAAAATTGGGTTGCTACTCCATCACAAACATTGTAATTTTCTCTGGAAAGAAGTGGTGGCTCTGAAAAGAGCCTTTGGGTGGTGTTTGTAAGTCAAAAATTGTAAATGCTTAACATCTACTTCAAAATCGTTGTTGTAATTCCAAAAAAGGTCGCAATGCATTTTGTACATTTCTCAGAAAAATCTGATTGCCAGCATAAGTAAGATGGACTCCATCTCTGCGAAAAATGTATGTACTACAAAACATAATATTTTCATTGTGAAAAGAAGACATGCCAAAATCTCTTAGAAAGCCACAAACAGCCTTATTAACATTGCGCCTTGCTTTTTCCATTTATGGACCAAATGAAGAAGAACGAAGCCACATTTGTCTCTGCGCAATCCGTGAAAATATCACTTGAGAATTAGGAAACATGTCCATAACCTTCCTCAGTCCTTCTTTCATAGCAAATTGCAAAAAAATTCCAGTCACATGTCCTAAACTGTTCCCTCCACAATGAATTACAATTATGTCTGGATGTTGCTCTGTCTCCAAAGTAGCACAGAGAGGTAGCAAGTCCAACCACTTCATTCCACGTACTCCATGCCAGTGTACTTCCACATGTGGGAATCCAAGATCTACAGCTACTCCACAGCTTTCTGCATGCACCTTCAACCAATGTATCCACGAATCTCCTAAAATCCAAACAATCTGTTTTTGAAACACACAGCCATAGCTATCTTTTGTTCTCTCAGCAAAAAGAGTATCTGAGAAAATCTCTCCTGGCACAACACACCCACCAAACTTTCCTGACCAATCCCTTTCAGTGCTTATTCTCATTTGCATGACTTCTGAACCCAAAAATCCCCAGATGTAACTCCCGATGTCCGGGAACTACCGCCATGTCCGCGGACATATCGTAACATGAACAGCCCTTCTACCATTTCCACTACACTCTCTCTGCCATTCCCTCATTGGATGTACCTCAAAAATCACATGACCATGCAACAATCACATTCAAGACCTCTACATCTAACTGCATCATCATAGATCAGCACTGCAAATGTACTCTGAATCTCTCTGAGTACAAGTGTTATATCATTGGCAAGCAGCATCTACCAGAAATACTGTACAAGTCTTCAAGATTTCTACTTGCAGCTCCATGCATATCCATATGCATGAACACAAACTTCAGGTATGCATATTTTCTGTATAGTAGATGACATAGCTCTCAACCATTTTTGTTTTACAGGCGGGTGAAATCACCCGATTTTGTTTTTGGCGGGTGAGACGCCCATTGGAATGAATGGGCGTGCAGGAGGCTTGGCGGGTGAGTCTGCCCTTTACAAGGCGTGTGACACCCGCCAAAAGCGTGTGAGTTGAGAGCTATGGTAGATGAACACATTTTCAAACAGACTTTTACCTTGTAAAATCTGCAAAATGAATTTACTGTACTTTTTTCAATTTCCTAAAATCAACTATCACTTATACACCTTTATACTTTTTACTTTCTTTATACACACACACTCAAATCATGTTAAACTAACATTTTTTAAATGAAATATATAGACTACATATATTCAAACAAAATTGCATGCAAACACAATCTATGTTTAAACCTTTATAAAAATACTTATACAATTTCATATTTTTTGTTTTTATTTATTTATTTACTTAATTACTTTAAATTAGACATGACATTGAGGCGCTATTACCTAGAACAGTTTACTTACAGAAATAGTGGTATTCACTAATAGATTATAAATTTCACAAGACATAGTAAAGATATTTTATTTTTGCTACAGTTAGTCATTCAATACAATTTGTTCATTAAGAACATATCATATGTACTCAACTGATGCAATGTATCTTATGTAAATAAATTAGTTTAATGGTTTTACAGAAGGCACTGAGGATTTCAATTAAAAAAATCAATATCTAAATTAAAAACAGTGCTATATACAAACAAAGTTACTAATTTGAAGCTTTTACAGTTGCAGTGAAGACCAGTTTCCTGAAAAGAAGCAGCCGAATTCGAAGAAGAAAGAAAAACTAAGAAGTTACCTGTTAATTTAAAAAAAAAAGTAAGTAAAATATCACCATAATATTTATATTATTAATCAAATATACTATAACATTAATACGAGCTATTTTGGTTTCTTAAAATAGAGATTTTGTACCATTTTGTCCAAAAATTTCCATGTCTTAAACAGTGATTTACAACCAGAATGGCCCACAAATTTCTATTTTTGGACACACAAATTAGCCAACTGAACCACTACAATTTTCATATTATAGAACAAACAACTGTTTTAATTGTATACATTAGATTTACTATTTGTACTTTTCCACACCACTAGCTTACTTTTTTTTTGTCATCTGAACCCCAGTTTAGTAACACATAAATTCAAGAATACCTATCCCTACTAGTTTTAGTTCCCAATGCACAATCACACACCATTACATACATCTTTATCATCTTACTCAAACACTCATGCACACAGCACACATACATTCCAGAACACCCCAACCCATATCTTCTTTATTTTTTTCAACAGACCCTAAAGAATGCCTACCAAAAGACAACTCCGTAGAAAGCAACGCAAAATTAGAGCAAATTAAAATAAAGGTGTCCAACATAAGCATCCATCTCCAGCAGAATTTGTAAAAAAAGTTGAAACAAAACAGCTAATACAATCATTTAGTGAAACACAAGAAGTTTCAAGTACAACAACTTCGCTTCCTCTATCAAAATGTAAAACAAACCAAAAAACAATTAACAGAAAATCAGCTATCAGTACAGATAAAACTATTTCTTCAAATTTTAATATAGTGCAAAGTAAGCATACCAAGAAAAGTGTTTTAGCCAAAATATACCGTCACAAAGTCCTTCAAAAGCTTATAAAAACAGGAGAGAAATCAGGAACAAAGCTTAAAACCTATCGTAGGAAATTAATCTTAGAAGCATTGATGGACAGTGCAATTCTTCTCAAAAGAAATGTATTTATTTTACTGTTAAACAAAATGAAACCACTAACAAAACTAATAACTAAATTACAAAAAAGACTTCTCAATAAGCGAAATGTCAACAGAAAGAACTTCTTAAGTATCTGCGGAGGTGAATGGAATCACACTACGAGCACAGAACCATATTTTAATGAAGAAGCGTACAAACAAAAGCAAACGAATACAATTGCCTTAAATAGCAGTGGTCGAGGTTATGAAAAAGTGAATAATACCATAATGGAACAAGAAGTACTCCTTACAAAAATATGTCCTGAAAACTTAGAATTACCCCTCCATTCAACTGAATCAGAACGTCTAGTGTACAAATGGCCATGCACGTCAATGTGTAACATTCCCAAACAATGTTTCAAATCTTTACACCAATTCCTCAATAAATATGTAAAAAGCAAAGACAAAATCAAAATTAAATTACTGCAAAATATAGATACCTGTCCAGTGCGCAAGTACACAGGACTACAAGGACATTCATTGGCCTGCATTACAGGACCTACATGTAAAACCACTTTCCATGATATCAAAAGGATATCAACACATCATTCAACTATACGAAATCTAGTCTATAAACTGTACTATGCTAAAAGTCCTGCTTTAGCACTAGCAAAGTTAAATAACATCCTTCTACATGGTACAGCAAAAGACCTACTTGAAGAAATTCACTATATCCAGAAGAAATATTTTGGAAGTGAAAGCCATTTACAGAATGAAATAGCTTTAAACCAATTAAGCAACAATTCTACACATGGCAACCTTTTGCTAAACACATACAAAAAAGAAATACTAAAATTTAAAAGTACATCAGCTGAAGTACCACACCATGTATGTGTATGTTGCCGTAGAATTTTTTATAAAAGTAACACAAAAACTGTGGACCTATCATACAAAATAGAAGACAATGAAGATTCTAAATGGTTTGAATTAGCTCTCTACCTTCTAGCAGAAAACAAATATGAAATAACTGAGCCCTTAATACTTTGCAGTTATTGCACTACAAAACTTGACAACAACCAAACTCCTTCACGTTCTATCACAAATAATTTGGAATTATACCCCGTACCAAAACCTCTACAACAACTTAATTTATATGAGAGCATCATAATTCAAACAGTACACCCATTTCAAGCAATAATACGCCTTCAACCAAAAACAGCAAAATTACCTACCTCTGAATTGGTAAAAGGCATTCGTGGAAAAGTAGTTTATTTACCATTAAATCTAAAAGAAAATGTGCATACTCTAGGAGTGCAACGTCCAATGCAGCAATCTTTAATTATATTAGTAAATGGAGTACCTACAAAAGACAAAAAATATATGGCAACAGCTGGTAGATTTATATAAAGTTAGACAAGCCTTCCAATATCTTAAAGAGAATAATGAATATTACAAAGAAATTAATATTGAAGAAAACTTGAAAGATACAACTGAAATAATTCAAGAAACACAAGAAGCTGGTCAATTTGAGCTACTAGATCCTGCTACAATATCAAATACTTTAGACCATTATACAATTCATCCTTTGCACTGTAATGACACCGTACAAGATGTACTAGAAACTTACCAAATGCGTCAAACAAAAGGATCGCCAATCAGTATATGGGAAAAAAGTATAGAAGCACGTGCTTTTCCTCTACTCTTTCCTACTGGCAAAGGAGGAAGGTATGATGATAGACCTATTCAAATATCAGCTTCAGAATACCGCTCATTACGGATGTATTCTGAAGATCCCAGATTTAGACAAAATGTGGAATACATATTCCACCTACTCTTTGAAAGTGAACTAGCAACTTTATGTTACGGAGTTGTACACATATTAAAATCAGGATCACACTTTCAAAATATGACAGCTACACAATTATTAGAAAAAGTGCAACAAAAGGATGAGGTTTTACAATCAAATATTACAAATCTATTAGCAAATATGCGTGGTACTAAAGAGTACTGGTTTCGACGTCATGGAGATGTACGTTGTATGATCAGAAACCTTGGCCCACCCACTTGGTTTGTTACATTAAGTTGTGCAGAATATGCATGGGAAGATTTACATGCTTTCCTAGGCATATCAAATAAAATTAAAACAAACATAGATATTCTAACACCTGGAGAACTTTGTTCTTTGGATCCTGTTAATGTTTCAAGATATTTTCAGCATCGCTTCATTGCTATGCTACATTTTATTTGTAATAAAACTGTTCCTCCCCTTGGAGAAGTGCAACACTTCTTTTGGAGAAAAGAATACCAAGCCAGAGGAGCTCCACATATCCACATGCTTTTATGGATTAAAGATGCTCCTAAATTTGGTCAAGACAGTGATGCCACTGTTTTACAGTTTATTGAAAAATATGTCACTTGTGAAATTCCATCAGAAGCCACAAATAGTGATCTTCGTGCACAAATTTTACAATTTCAAAGACACAAATGTGGAAAATATTGTCGTCGCAAATACAAAAACAAAGGCAAATACTACACCAAATGCCGATTTGGTTTCCCTAGACCAGTTACAAATACAGGTCAAGTAAACAACCTCATGTCTTCAGTTAGACATAGTGTTAAAGGAAAGTCACCTAAAAATACATATTACATAAAAAGAAAAGAATAAGAAAAATATATCAATGATTATAATGCAATCATTGCCCACTTATGGAATGCAAACATAGATGTGCAGTACATTGCAGACAATTCTACTGCAGTTGCACGATATGTCACAGCATACTTAACTAAAGCAGAAAAGACAGAGCTCCAAGACCTCTGGAATGACCTGTCATCAGATAAAACAGTATCTCAGAAATTATACAGCTTGGGCATAAAAATGCTCACCCATAGAGAATGTGGATCTTATGAAGCAGCTGATCGTTTAACTGGTACTTCATTGTATGGTAAATCTGAAAATATAGTATGGCTAAGTCTTGGTCCAGCTAAATCTAGAAAAAGAGTTCTAAAATCATATGAAGATATAGAAACAATAGCCAAACATGATCCCAACAGCCAAGACATTTTAAAAAACAAATTTACTACCCAAACAGAAGTAATACTTTGGAAAAGATGTGTCTATACCAAATAGCCCAAAACTACACATACAAAAATAATATGAAACCTGATGAAAAAAAAGGTAAATATAGAGTGACAGACTGTGAAGGCAGCTTAGTTAAACTCACTAAACCAAATTTAATTAATCATATCAAATTGTCATTGAAGACTCCTCAACATAAAGAAGTATATTACATGTCCCTGCTACAACTCTTCAAACCATGGAGAAAAGAAGAACAATTACTAGATAACTATGACTCATATGAGGATGCTTTCAAAGCAAATGAAAGCACTATAACTGATGTAAACTTTACACAGTACAAAACAATGTTGCACAATGAACAGCAACATGAAGAAGAACTCCAAGCCCAACTAGATAAGGATACTCCTGACAGTAGTCAACCCTCTGTAACAGGAATCCAAGAACCACGGGGAGAACCACTAATAACAAATGAGGCAGAATTAGCTATGATAGAAGTAGAAAACACCATGTGTCAGTATGAAGATAAGGAAAATTTAACTATACTACAATTAAAACTAAACAATGAGCAAAGTAGCATTTTTCAAGAAGTAACAAAACAAATTGCACATGGTGTAAAACATGAAAATAAAGAATGTTCCTGCCATAATTATAAACCTATACGACTGTACGTCAGTGGTGAAGCTGGTTCTGGCAAAACATTCCTAATCAAAATCATTAGTAAGTTCCTTCAACAATTGACAAACAACAAGCTGTCAGCTGTTGTCACTGCCCCCACAGGTTTAGCTGCCTACAGCATAGGTGGTGTTACATTACACCGATTACTACTATTACCAGTAGAACATCAGAACAAATTAGACTAGTACAAACGTTCTGCATAAGCTGCAATGGAATTACGCAGAGTATTGAAACAAATGAAAATGCTACTAATAGATGAAGTGAGCATGGTCTCCAACCTGATGTTAGCTTTGATTCACCTCAGATTACAAGAAGTACTCAAAACAGACTATGAAGAGCTCTTTGCAGAAAAACACATTATTGTTTTTGGAGATCTGCTTCAATTAACACCAGTAAAAGGTGAACCTATTTTTAAAAAATTAGGGCACAAACTCTGCCGTAAAACTGTTGGCAGCATTGGAAATGTCAACCTTTGGCAACATTTCCAATACAGAGAATTAACAGAAAACATGCGCCAATCTGCAGATCTAACTTATGCCAACATTTTAAAAAGTTTGAGAGTTGGTATACTTTCTAAAGAAGCAGAAGCAACATTGAAAACCCGGCACATTAATGCACTTTATGGCGATAATGCATGTGCTACATATGTTATGGAACAATTAGCCCACAAAAATGTCAATTGTATGGCCTTAATGCCAACTCTTGCAAGCTGTTTTCTCTAACTCTTGCATACGCAGTCACGATTCATTAATCACAAGGTCTTACCCTAGACAAAGCAATGATAGATATTGGTAACACAGTCTTTAAAGAAGGCATGGGCTACGTAGCACTATCACGCTTACATACACTTGACGGTCTATTTCGAATCAACTTTGATGCAAGTAAAGTAAACGCTGATATTCCTTGCATTTTAGAATATAATAGACTTCGCTCACTATACACTCCCCATCTAAACACATATTCTGTTCCACAAAAACTAAAACGTTGTAAAAGAAAACTAAATCAAACAGAAATGCAACAGGACGTCACTGCAAATCCTCCAAAGAGAGTAAAAGAAACTAATACTTCATCAAGTACCACAAACAAAAAAGAATCAATTAGAGAAAGTAAACCAGATACTTCTTTAAAGAAGGAAGACAAACTCCAAAAAAAGCAGTTAGATACAGAACTACCTGGACCATTTAAATTCTCAAATATAGTTGGTGTAAGTTGCTATGCAAATGTAGCAATGAATATTCTATTTCAATTACCACCAATTGTTGACAACATTTACTCACACAGTACAGACCCATTGTGTTTGCAAATGTTAGTACTTCACAGAAATGCAGCAAACAATCCTGACAACACATATAGTGTTTTTGGAATAAGACGACAATTGGACTACTGTGCTGGAATGGTGAAATTCACTATAAACTCACAGGAAGATCCACAAGAATTTCCAATGTACTTACTACAAGTACTGGAAAACAAAAACATACCTATAAATGAAATCTTTCAGATTTCATACATGTGGAAACATACATGCACTCTCTGCAACAATGTGACACAAGAAGAAATCCCCAATGAACGCTTCATATATATATCAATACCAAATTGTGAATCCATTCCATTTCAGCAACTTGTACAAAATGCAAACCATGGTAGATTATGCTCTACCTGCAATTCAGATAATCGCTCCACGTTAGTAATACAAACACATAGTAAATACGTAATACTAATGCTTCTACGTTACAATGCAGATGGTACCAAAAACAACTGCAAGCTGACTGGATTCACACATGGTCAAATATCACTTGGTAAGAAAACCTTCACAACAATAGGTATAATCTACCACGCAGGAGCCACAACCAATTCAGGGCACTACACTGCATATACAAAAAAGAAATGTGGATGGTTTGAATGTAATGATAGTAGCATTACTCTAAAGCAGAGATTACCAGCAAATCTTACAAACGCTTATTTGATGTTCTTAAAACCAAAATTTGATAAATAAACTGTATTTAAACCTTTAAGTAAATTTGTGTTACAAAAATATAAACTGTTAGAATACTCCAAAAGCTATCTAACTGCTCAAAGATTCTACAACAACTAATCAGATAAATGAATACCACTAAATTAGACCAAAAAATACACAGTTAGAATACGCCAATTGGTATCTAACTGTCCCAAAATTATAAATTTGTGTTAAAATAATATAAACTGTTAGAATACTCCAAAAGCTATCTAACAGCTCAAAGATTCTACAACAACTAATCAGATAAATGAATACCACTAAATTAGGCCAAAAAATACACAGTTAGAATACGCCATTTGGTATCTAACTGTCCCAAAATTTAACAATATCCAAATACATAAATCAAAACCACTAAAATATATTAAAAAAATAGACAGTTAGAATACGCCAATTGGTATCTAACTGCTCCAAAATTTTACAATATCAAAACAAATGAAGAATCTGTTACTGCTCCAAAAAAAATACAACAAAGCAAAGTATAAAGCATTAGCCAGAAACAACAAGTGAACACTGAAAACAAACAAACAAATAAACTGTAGCATAACAGAAAAAGGTTTTTTTTTAATCCAACATGGATTTTTTTTTCTCCCACAGACCCAATGATTTTAGCAACAAATACAGAAACTGAACAAATTGCACAGTACTCTGATTTGTACTCTACTAAATATGAGGGTAAAAAAAAATTAAAAGTATATTGCTTATACAATGTAATAAGTCATTACAAAATACTAATACTAGCATGCTATTTTCTTTTATCACAGAAATGAAGAAGAAAAACATGGACTCCCATTACTAGACCAAACAGTAAGTTTACAATAATAAGGACAACCATAGCAGCATATCACATCCATAGTATCTAATACCTTTGTTCCTTATACATTTGTTTTTCACCCAAAGTTATAAGCAAATAGGAATGTGATATGCTGCGGTGGTTGTTGCCAGGGCATAGAGTCTTGGGTGCATGGCCAAATGGCCATGCACCCAAGACTCTATGCCCTGGCAACAACCACCGCAGCATATCACATCCATAGAGTCAAACATTTCAACTATGATCTATGGGAAACTTTTAATGTCCGCGAACAATGTGAGTGTTCTTAGAACACTTTGAACTTGCCAGCGAACAATACGGACACCGTTTTCAGGACACCCCCTACGAACATTTCAGAACAACGCGATAGTTCTTAGAACACTTTCAACTTAACAACGAACAATACGGACAGCGTCCTAAGGACACCCCCTACGAACATTCCAGGACACCGGGAGTGTTCTTAGAAGCGTCTTCAGAACACCACCATCTTGTTTATTTGCGAACATTTCAGGACACCGCGAGTGTTCTTAGGACACATTCAACTTGACAGAGAACAATACGGACAGCGTCCTCAGGACACCCCCTACGAACACTCCCCGGACACCGCGAGTGTTCTTAGAAGCCTCTTCAGAACACCACCATCTTGTTTATTTGCGAACATTTCAGGACACTGCGAGTGTTCTTAGGACACATTCAACTTGACAAAGAACAATCCGGACAGCGTCCTCAGGAAACCCCCTACGAACACTCCCCGGACACCGCGTGTGTTCTTAGAAGCGTCTTCAGAACACCCCCATTTTGTTTATTTGCGAACATTTCAGGACACCGCGAGTGTTCTTAGGACACATTCAACTTGACAGAGAACAATACGGACAACGTCCTCAGGACACCCCCTACGAACACTCCCCGGACACCGCGAGTGTTCTTAGAAGCCTCTTCAGAACACCACCATCTTGTTTATTTGCGAACATTTCAGTACACCGCGAGTGTTCTTAGGACACATTCAACTTGACAGAGAACAATACGGACAGCGTCCTCAGGACACCCCCTACGAACACTCCCCGGACACCGGGAGTGTTCTTAGAAGCGTCTTCAGAACAACCCCATTTTGTTTATTTGCGAACATTTCAGGACACCGCGAGTGTTCTTAGAACACATTCAACTTGACAGAGAACAATACGGACAGCGTCCTCAGAACAGCCCCTACAAACATTTCAGGACACCGGGAGTGTTCTCAAAAACGTCTTCCGAACACCCCCATTTTGTTTATTTGCGAACATTTCAGGACACCGCGCGTGTTCTTAGAACACATTCAACTTGACAGAGAACAATACGGACAGCGTCCTTAGGACACCACCTACGAACACTCCCCGGACACCGCGAGTGTTCTTAGAACAGTTTCACTTTGCTTGCGAACAAAACAGACACATATTGACTCCTTAGAACACCCCCTAGTGAGTTTATTTAGAACATTTCAGAACACCTGTGATGGCCGCAAACAAATCGAACACAAAAAGAACGTCTAACACATAAAAAACACAACTTTTTCCTATCTCATACACTCCCACCCTCCCCAAACACTCCTACACACCAACACACTCTACAAAATACACATTTTGCACAAAGTTTCACCGCGCTGTCCGGGGACGTCCGCGAATCCAAGATGATGGGCGCTACCGAAAAATCTGACGCGCTTCACGCTCCACGCCGTCCAATCAGCGAACACTTTGCATGTCCGCGAACATCACGCAAGACGATTGGCCAATCAGGACACTTTCCACGGAGCGAACAGGAAAGTGTATCCGCAAACCGAACACAGATATCACTAATTTTTTTTGACCTACTTTTTGGTCATTTAAAAATAAACTACTGGACGGATTTTCACCAAATTTGCAAAAGCACGCTTTCGGGACTAAGCCGCTGCTCCTGGTCCAAATTTGGTGGAAATCCGTCCAGCGGTTTGGGCTGTAGGCGCGAGCAAAATTTTTTTCCCATTCACTCTATGGAGAGT
This sequence comes from Ambystoma mexicanum, assembly GCF_040938575.1. Lineage (NCBI taxonomy): Eukaryota > Metazoa > Chordata > Amphibia > Caudata > Ambystomatidae > Ambystoma > Ambystoma mexicanum. The sequence goes on from NC_090926.1 coordinate 496,428,205, forward strand.
GAGTATAATGTATACAAATATGAGCATATAGAGGGAAGGTAGAGTAATAAAAATAAAACTATGAGAAAGTGCTGATAACCATAATGATTATCTTCATGCACAGAAAGGATTGATCTCTTTCAAGCCAGTATCTTCCGCTATGTATATGTTTCATATGATGTGACTGGACCCTAAGTCTACAAATATAGTACCTTTTCAATTTTTACTTCCTGACTGTTACTGAAGAAAACTATGTGGCTTCGATATGTCAGTAAAGGATAAAAAGGGAGAGCCAGCCATGTGATGTCATCAGTGATGTCATCACTGACATTTGTGATGTCATCTTTGATGTCCTGGGTGTTAGTGTTAGCAGTGCACGGTGGCACGAGTTATGGTTGCTTATGTTACCATAACTGGCGAATTTCAGGGGTTTTTCGGTTTTACTTTGAGCCATAACGTCCCTTTAACAAAGTTTTTTCACTGAATTTCATAGGTTTTAAGTAGCGCAACTTAACCATAACGTCCCTTTAACAAAGTTTTTTTAATATCACGCAAACAATATACAAACATGGCGTGCAAAAACCAACTTCTACAGATGGCTTTACACAGAATGTTGCAAAGTAAGAATTTATGCTCGTTCACAGTAAAGGTCAGCTGCTTCCATTTTTTTCTCGGCCCCCAAAGAGGCTCACGAAGCGGACTATAAGGTTGTATTGTGTTTTGACCTTGACAGACAGAGATTGTGATGAAAGACTTCTCTTGAAGGAGTGTTGCTAAAACGTAAGAGAAGATAAAGATGACATTTCTGAAGCGAAACCACTTTTATATATTATATCACTATGCGAAAGATCGTTGGCACACGCGGAGTCGTATTTTGGGACTGCACCACCCGTAGACAATGGAAATTGCAATTGTACTGTAAGTAACCCTTTAGATTACTTTATACCAAATATAATTACAATAGCGTAGCATTAAAGACCGCTCAAGTTGAACTTGTTCATTGAAAGTGGCATAATGTTTTCTACCGCGCACTATCACCGCCGAATTGATTCCCTGTTGTTTAGAGGGCTCTGAAAAAGGCAGACGACACAGGGTGGGTTAATAGAAATAATTTAACCGGTCTATAGGCGGTCAAGCGCTCTACTCGCTGTGCCACTTCACTGTAGCCTGTCAAGTGGCACAGCGAGTACAGCGCTCGCTTTGACATCCGTGCACAGCTTGCTAACGGAAGTTTGAATCCCGGCAAGGCCAAACTCAGTCTTTCATCCTTCCGTGGCCGATAAATGAGCACCACACACCGTGGTTAATAATAAGCACTGCTTACATACCTCACGGTTCTTAGCGCTATATGAATGGGAAAATATTATTATTTTATTATTAACATACTCTGTTGCACTATCTTCGATAGCAAATATTTTCACGCCCTAATAAATAAAATGATGATTTTTAATGAAGATCGGCTGGTGAGACTAATTTATGTTTTTTAAAACAGGTACGTGGCCCCATTTTACAGACTCCAGCGGATGGGATCTTCAACTGCCAGGTGCAGGTCCAAATATGCAACTTCATGACCCTCACCATTTTATGGGACAATCGCCAAGGACCAATATGCCCTTACGCAGTACTAGCGGCTACAAACAACATACCAACCAATAGGGTGGTCTAATGGCTCGTTGTTGGAGCAACCTTCCGATTATCAGAGCGACCATTTACTGCTTTTATCATAAACCAACAGCCTATCTACCGCAAAGGAACAACGCGTGGCTCCAAATAAACTTTTGCTGATCGACAGCAGAGACAATAGCAAATCGCTGAATATTCACTAAATATTTCACGTGAAATAAATGTACTTTACCAAATGTACAATCCTGCTGTTTACTTTTAAACCACAGTTTCATATTCCGAATTGTGGCGCACTGAGTTGAAAGCTGATCTAACACTCTCTGTACTGCAAAGGAACATCGCGTGCCTCAACATGAACTTTTGCGGATCGACAACAAAGACAAATGCAAATTGCTGAATATTCTCTAAACATTTGATGTCAAATAAATGTACTTTACAACATTTACAATCTTGCTCTTTGCTTTTAAATCACAGTTTCATATTCCGAATTGTGGCGCGCTGTTTTGTGACATAATGTGTGTTGTCTTCCGGGTTCTGTGTAAAGTCGCGTAGTACTGGAGACGACTGGGCGCGTTTCATTACGCACCCTGTAACGTCACGGAGAGAGGCGGGGAATATGAATGCTTTGATAATATCAGGCTTAGGGGCGGGAGATATGATTTAGTGTCGCAAAAGCAAGTCAGCCCGGTCAATAGCGCCAGTCATAGGATTATCACATAATGTCGGCGCACACCAGCCGGATTTATCGTTTCTTTAGTGGACAAAAAGTCGGTTGACGCCCCTAGGAAATTGTACTATTAGCGAACAAAAGGAGTGCTCTTAAAACACTTTCACCCTGACAACGAACAATACAAACAACATTCTCAGAACACCCCCATTTTGTGTAATTGCAACCATTTCGGGACACTGCGAGTGTTCTTAGAACACATTCAACTAGATAGATTACAATACGGACAGCGTCCTGAGGACACCCCCAGTTTGTGTATTTACGAACAATTAAGTACACCGCGAGTGTTCATAGCTCATTTTTACCTTCCTTGTGAACAAAAATGACACATACTCCGTCCTCTAAACACCCCACCATTTAGTTTATTTACAAAAGGTCAGAACAGCCGTGTTCTCCGCGGACAAATCGAACGCAACAAAAAGGTCTAGCACATAAAAAAAAAAACATTGAACCTATCTCGTACTCCCCCACCCTCCCCAAACACTCTTACACACCAACATACGGCACTAAATACAATTTTTTATCCACGTTTCACTGCGCTGTACGCGGTCGACTGCGAATACAAGATGGCGGGCGCCACAGAAAATCTGACGCGCTCCACGCCCCTCGCCGTCCAATCAGCGAACACGTCGCATGTCCGCGGACATGACGCAAGGCCATGGGCCAATCGGGGTGCTGTCCGTGGAGCGAGCAGCGAAGTCCGTCCGCGAAGCGAACGCAGATATCACTAATTTTTTTGCCTTACATTTTGGTCATTTTAAAAAAAACTACTGGACAGATTTACACCAAATTTACAAAAGCACGCTTTTGGGACCAGGCCGCCGCTCCTGCCGCAAATTTGGTGTAAATCCGTCCAGCGGTTCGGGCTGTAGCCGTGCACAAAATATTTTCCCATTCAGTCTATGGGAAAAAAAAACGTTTTGGGACCCCCCCTATAACTTTTCCCCCCCTGGACGAATCCTCACCAAACTTTGCAAGAGTGACCCAACTACTTTTTTTGCAAAGTTTGGTGAGGATCCGTCGAGGGAGAGCGAAGTTATAAGCCACCCAAAAAGTGCTCTTCCTATGGAAACAGCAACTTAACCATAACTACACGGCCACTACCGTGGCCATGTAATATATTGTTTAACTTTCAAATAAACTTTTTAATTTGCAAAACAAACCTACTTCTTGGCTCAGTGGGGTCAGGGGGATTCTGGGAGAGGGGTGTTATATAAGGGTTGTCATCCAGAGTAAATGAACTGGACATAAAAATATATCAATAAGGGTTTCCCTCAGCATCCCAGACTAGGCATTGACTTAGCTGTAGTGTTGAATTGAATCCGCTTACACCGTTCAAGACCAACCTATTCCCCATTCTTCCATGCATTGCTCCGTGAAGGTTGAGCCCCACTACACACCCGGAAATTAGTTGTGTGGGTCTACCTGTACCCAACAGCCCCCCGATTTCAAGTGCCGGGAACTTTTCCCTCCTTCCTCCTGCTGCCCCCTGACCCCGCAACATATTTGTCCACCACAACCATCACTACAGTCCCATAATTTGCAGATTTAAGACAAAATACATGGCTTTCACATATTACTCTCACCATGACCGTGGATGTCATACTCGTTCAACACTTCCTTGGAATCATTCACACAATTACTTGCCTTGAGATGATTAAGTCCATTCCCATCTTTTGAATCTCCCTTTTTCTTGGACTTCATGAGCTTTCTTTTGCTGATTCCCTTTGTCTTCTTCTTCGATCTTCAGTATCCATAAGTCTTTTTCACACAAAGTGATCAATGTTGTTGTCCTTCCCATGTACAAAATAGTCCAAAAGGGAATGTCCATCTGTAACAAAATTGGTTTTTCATTACAACTTTTACTTCTGGAACCATTAGTTTAGGCTTTAGCAAAGTTACTTGCGCCAAGTCTTGATACAATTGGATTTCCGATCCATTGACCTTAACAGGTGTTGCTTTTCTTTCTGTCCATACCTTCGAATTGCAGCAACGACATCTCAGAGCCTTGCTCCTGGACCTTTGCGTTTTGGGCCCACGCAGTGTATTCGATCCATCAGGACGTCCACTCCCATTTCCAAGTCTAAAAGGTCAGCAACCACCTGTTACATAGTTGTTCTTAATTCCCAGTACTCAATAGTTTCTGGGAGTGATTTGACCCAAATTTTGGATCTTCTTGATCTATTTTCAAGATCTTCCATTTGAATTTCCATATTTTGAGTCGCTGTTGTTAGCTGATCGGTCAGTAAGTCTATTTTGTGTGTGTCTTCCACAAAATCTTGAATCGCTGTCTCGTTTGTTTCTATTTGCGCTGCTAAATCAATGGGGTCACTTTTCACCTCCTGTAGAGATTGTGCAAGTTCTGTTCTTATAAGAGTGTTTCCATCATTTGATCCCTAAAGACATTGAAGCATTGTTTAATTACTTCAGGTGTACAATCTTGCTCTGGTGTCTTTGATAATGATGCGGGTCCTGATACTTGCTGAGTTGGCGAGTGTTTATCAGGAAGTGCCTCTGCTCCTTCTTTATGCCATAGTTTCAGGAGAGCCCCTTGTTTGTTATTTTGCAGTTTGGGGTTGGGGACCACTTCAACTTGTTATTTTGATTTGTTCCAGGACATTCTGAAATAAATCTGTAATCACAAACTTGCCCGGTCTCCCTTCCACCCTTTCTTGTGACAAAGGAGGATTCTTTACCAATGCTGCTCTAGCCTCACAGGATAGAAGAGTTCTTAGTCCACTCCCAAATTTAACACCACCTACCTAATCATGGGTCACAGGTAAAGTCTTTTTATATGTGGAATCTAAGGTTGATTTGTTGCCCTGAGATGACCACTTTCCATGAAATGCCTGGATTGCTTATATGTGCAATACAACTGCAGAAATGTTGGGTTTGCTTCAAACAATGTGCAATTGAAGTACTCACCAAACCACAGGTTTATTATTTATTATTTCCACCCACTATGTTCTAGGGCGCTCGCATTTCCTTTGATGCATAAAATGGTACCATGGGCCCGACTCACTGCTTGATAGTCACTTATCAGTCACCTAAAATTACACCAAAACATGCATTGTGCTCTCCAGATCTTGCAGGCTCCTGCCCCGTTGCTATTGCTGGGACCTCACACTCCCTTTGTTATTCAATCCGATCTTGAAGTATGCCTCACAGGTACCTTCTTGGTAAATCCCTCCTCATGACAGTTATGCACTGGAATTGTTCCGAACTGGTGTTGAATTGGAGGCCCAGTACTCGCCTCTGTCCGCGCTGGAAAGTGCCATGCCCTGGCAACACCTCCCAAAGGTTGTGGCCGGTTTGTTGGTGTTGCGCCGCCTATAATCACACTTTAAATGCTGCTCCACGGTCCTGGGGTCCTAATGGGGACAATTTGATGGTCATCCGGTATGTTGGGGGCTCTTTCATCTCTTTTTGCCAGAGCTGCCAGGAGTAGCCCTCTCTTCACACTGCCCCTATCTCAGTGGCCATCTTGGAATCCGGAAGGCTGGACTGGGGTTTTGATTCTAAATACTCAATATAAAGTAATAGAATTAAGCAAATTATTTTGAAACATTGGAATATTATCAACACTGATAATAAGCATTACACTCTATTCACAGATAAGCAAAGCAATGCTCATGTTGCATATACTATGTTGGACAATCTAAACGACCCACTAAAGTCAGTTGAAATTAACACAAATCCAACATCAGAACTGGATATTTGAACTCGACGCTGGCAAGACATTTCAAGGAACAATATCATCAATTGTCACAGATACGCAACGACATACTTGAGGTTTTAACATGTCAATCACATGAAAATGTCTATAGAACGTTGAACCGCAGAGAAGCATATTTCTGACCGTCTGGACTCCGTACACACACACCTACTTTCTCACTTACTCTCTCTCACACACACATGCACACACTCTCTCAGTTTATTCCTCTTGCCCGAACCCCACCTGCCTAACCTGCTGTTTGTTTCATGCGCTAGAGACTGTTCTGGGAGGTATGGGTGATGATGGAGTGGCAAGGGGAAATGAAGGGGCTTTTGCATAAGACCCTGTTAACTGACTTTGAAGATGAAAGATACAAACACCCCCAAAATGATAACCATGTTTTCTCTCACACACTCGCTCACACTCTCTCTTACATACTCTTTCTTGCTTATTCCCTATTATTCTTTTTCTCACTCACTCTCTCACACAATCTTTGCAATCTTTGTCACTCTCTCACACAGTGCTCTAGATAAGAATTTGAGGTGGGAGTATTTTACTCCCTATTTTTAAACATTGAGAGTAAAGTAAAAATGACTTTTCTCCTTTGTAAGAGAGTACAGCGTATGTGACATCCAGCCGACGTGTGCAAAAACTGTATGGAAATCACTATGATGCGGCAGCTTTCTGCATTTTGACAAAATACACCTTTCATTATTTCTCTAAGGTCTGGCCATTCTATCTCTCCAGTATATATTTAAATGTTGAAAACACAAAAACCTAGCCAATTACATAGTAAAGCAAGCATGAATTGTATTGTGTGTTTTGAGGTTCAATAGCAGAATTGTCTTTTGATGTTTAATGAAAGTCTTAATTTCCTGGAGCCATTACTAACTAATGGTATGCTAATGCCATGATACAACAGTGCAGAGAGGCAAGAACTGAATGCTAAATTCTATTTCTAATCTCAAGGTCAAATGGTTATTTATACACCGTTTTTGGCAAAGCGCTGTACATAGTACATATTTATCACAATTATCACCAACCCAAAATCGGTACTCCTTTATCGACCTTGAATAGATGAATGGCTGAGTTGTCCTTGCCGGGACTCAAACATGCAACCTACAGATCATGCACAGATTGCAGCAACAAGTGTGCAACTGGCTGAGCTATTTTATTGGCTAACATCCTTCAGATGTCGGCTAACTGAGTATCGACCGAGGTATAATAATCACAGTGCCTAGATGTTGGACAAACCATGTATGAAGCGCTACATTAAGTTACATACCTATCTGGATTATCATAGGGACATGTTTTGCTGTGTTTCTATTTCAGTTACAAATGTAACTTTCATTTGTTTGTTTTTGAACAGTGCTTACACTTCATGGAGAGTCAGGTTTTAGATGTTTTAATTGTAGTCTTGAAGATTTGAGAGGCTAGAACACCTGTGATTGGTGAATTGACAATCACCCTTGACCAAAGACTCTGCTGCCACTGACCATTTATAGTAATGTACCCCATTGACTGCAAGGTTGAATAGATGTAAACTAGACCGTACATAGTCATCATTTTACACACTGTTTTTATAATTAGAGTGTAAATTAAATGATAAGTTTAAAAATGATCTGCCTCCGTATCACCATTCACTCAGTACAGGAACTCTGAAAAATACAGTTGTGCAATACTGGTTTGCTTTCACTGGAAAAAAATATGAATTCTCAATTGCAGCTTAGTTTTCCATTTTATTAATTTTATAATCCTAAAATGCTAGGAAAATAAATATGCAAAGTGCTTCTGTTTGCTCCATGAGCATCAACACAGCAGAAGCTGAATGGAAACCATTCCTTTTATCAGTGTGCAGTTTGTTTTTTTGAAAGGCTTTGGAGAAGTACATTCTGTGTCAGAGGGATTTATCCATGGCATGGCTTGCAATTACATCCATGTAGATATAAATCAAAAGAAACGTTCTGGTTTGTGTCAAGTAACCTGACCTTTGCACTACCCTCTGCTCTAAACTTGTGTGTAAATGTACACAGAAAAATAACAAAGCTGTTGCATTTACAAGATTTTAATGCATACGAAGGCGTGGTGCGCACCTTATCTGGAGGCCTGCTCTCACACAGTCTCTCAAATCTCTCTCTCTCTCTCTCTCTCTCTCTCTCTCTCTCTCTTACTCTCTATGTCTCCTGAGTCTCACCCGACTAACAGACTGTTTTTTAAACCCACTGCTAGTGTTGCCTGAGAGAGAGAGGGGGTGAGGGTGGAGCCACAGTTTGTTTTGGGGACCTTCCAAAAGACCCTGTTTAGTTAGCTTAAAGACAGCATAGTCACACACCAAGAAAAGATGTGTCATGTGCTCCTGTTTTTGGCACACTCTCTCCCACATACTCATTCACTCGCTGCCCTCTCGCTGTCACTCTCACACACACTCTTTCACTCTCTCACTTTCTCCCGCTCAACATATCTCTTACATTCTCTCTCTCGCTCTCACTCCCTCTCAAATTTGCTGTCTCTTTCTCTCTCCCATAAGCCTTCTCTCATTGATCGACTGCTTTCTTTTCTTCTCCCTGACAGAGCTGACTGGGCAGGAGAGATGGCCTTGATGGACAAAGGAGCAGAGTTATGGTCCTGCCACAAGACTCTGTTAAGTGACCTTGAAGACAGCAGACTGGGACACTCGATAAAAGATTAGCATTCTTTCTCTCTGATAGCCTCTCCAACTCTCTCTCTTGCAAAGACACACACACACTTTCTCTCTTAAAAACTCTCACACTCTCTCTTGTTCTCTCTCGCTCGCTCAGTCACTTTCATAGAGTTCCACCCCAACTGATTTAAAAATTTTCCTCCATCCTTGAAGAGTTAGGCCCCACCTGAAGACCCTATTGAGTGCTCTTGTGGATGGCAGACCAAGAAAAGATAAGCATACATTATTTTCCTTCAGCTGGCAATTCCACTGGCAGACCCATCCTCCTGCACTTTGTCAGATATATACCACTGCAGAAGAGCGCCAAGTTGCCACACACAAAAGATGTCTGTCAGTGGCACTTGCTGTCCCGCCTGTTCATTGGATCCTGTACTACCATGTGACACACACATTTAAAACCGTTAATGATTGCATGTTTTTCTGATTAGACACACTCAACTGCTAGACAATATTTTTATTGATGCAGTTATCTGATATCACACACATTCATTAACATTGTGGGAAGAGATAAGGAAGACAAATTAAGGTTCAAAAGAGAGACAATCACATATGACTATGTACTTATTCTGAATAATAATTTAGTGAAAGCCACCATCACCATCACTGCTAGTATGTTCATTGTGAAAGGAGGTGAGTGGGAGGGAGCAATTATTGATTATCAAGTTGTGGTTCATTTTTGAGAAAAGTTGCCTTTGCACACTTGTGAATGACAAACATGACCCCTGTACCCAGCAGCATTGAAACCCCTGCAGTGACCCTCTTCTGCAACTCGCTGCAATAGAGTTGAGGTGGGACCACTTTCTGTCTAATTTAATGCATCCTGTAGTTCCATCAAAATGGTTTTGGACCGTACAGTTATTGCTTCTGATCCAGAAATAACGTACTGCCATGCAGACCTGGAGAAATGGGTCAGGAAAAATGGACAGAATGTGTCACAGCCCTTGATCGTAGAGATAAATGATTTGGGCTTAAATCCCATAAGCATTTTCCCACATAGTGTTCCTATTTCCTCATCCTCTGCTGCATCATATTAAACATCACTTGGTGTCGCATGCTGCATGATGACCAGCCACTACTTCAGCAGGCAAATGAGAATTAGTATTTCACTGAGGCCTGCTTCCCTGTGACTCACCCTCACAGCTGCCTCATCGGATGCCCATATGACCTTGCATACAAGCAAATCAGTTGCACCTGGCTTGCTGACAGAGCAGTTCCGCCTAATGCTTTAGCTTGCTGAGGTCCCACAACATTGCTGCCATCTGCTGTGACAGAGACATCTTTAAGAGAGCATGGATGAATACACTCAAAAAGCACCAGAGCAGGGAATATCTAACTCCATATGACAACCGGTCAAAGCTCTGCATACAGAGCATTCAATGTCAGCATTGTGTGCTGGAAGAGGTGGCGCAGTGTGGTATGCTGCATGACTCCTCTCAGCTTACTGTCTTTGCAGTATGTGGCTTGGAAAAGGATCCCCAGTTTGCAGTTAGAATCATGTAGAAGGCGCTCTGCACCATTGTTTTCTCTAAATGTGGAAATAGTTGGCTTTAGTGTGCACATTAATATCCATGTGCACAACTGACTATCAAGGTAAGCCACTTTGTGAGCATGCATAGTTAGGGAGCTATCATCTCTGAACAGAGTTTGGAAGGGAATTTTTGCTTCCCACCCAGTGAATTTCTTTACAAATCTGTGTAAAAGGTGCATTTTACAGAACCGTTTCCAATGTTATAAGCTACAAAACTAATTTTGCATGTCATTATAAAGATAGCTCATCAGCCAGTCCAAGACTTCAGGATCTACCACAGTATATAGCAAACGTACTCCTGTGCAGAGAACAATATGGATGTGCACAAAAACAGAATTGTATGCTCGATATATACAATAAGCTTAGTTCTAGCTATTCATTTGTTGACACTGCCCAGAGATTATGCAGAAAGTGTTTTACACCATTGGGAAAAACACTCATTTGTATTACAAAAATCAAATATCGCTTGTCATAATTGATGTGTCTGTCAAAAGATTCAAGGATGCAGTCATTGCAAATGGAATAATGGGAACTAAAAGGAATGTGCCTGAAAACATGCCAATAGGATTGTATGTGCCACTTTAATGAATACTTCAAGGGCTAGGAGAACATGCCTCTCATATTTCGTGTAAGGATGACAATTATTTCAGAATAACTGCACAACAGAATGTGATGATGAGAATCCCTGTGCCTCTCCATACTTTCCACATCGCATCGTCCTGTGAACAGAGCTGTGACAACACCTATTCAAAATCAGCCTTACAGTTAAGAGGTATATACACCACCCATGTCTGCTGCCTAAAACAGGAAATTGTGCCCAACATAAACAGTAAACAATGAACAATGGGAGTCTACCCCTGCTTCTACCCACAAAGCTCCACTGATATTTTCGAATCAGCGACCAGCAGAACAGTGGCATGGGAAGGCACTTTAATAATATTACTGCGCGATCTCAAGGGGAATTTTAAGGGGAAATAACATATTTTAATATGCATAAAATATTCCTATGGGCAAATCTAGTTACTCTCTTGTCCCTGAAAAATCATTTGATTCCATGTAAAGAGTAAATTCTGATCAGAATTCTGCTTGGAATCCTGACATAGGAAGTAAAATGACAGGGTACATAATACAGTTTGTAGCTTTGCACATCCTTTCCCCCCACTGCCTAGACACATTTCAACAAGAGTCTTACTGAGGTTTTGTATGGTACCTCATTGAAGAAAATCACATATATTTCCCTTTGCTCACAAGGTGCAATGGTTCTATGTATTTTTCCCGCTTTCTGAAGGTCGCACATAAAAAGGACTGATTTTTTTCAGTTGGTTTTGAGCAGCCCTCAGATAGCAGCAGGAAAAGGACATGCCTGTGGGATTTTTTTTTAATTCATGCAGGTTTCACCCCCTAGTACACCCTTTGCTTCTCCCCCACTCTGCATACACAGACATTTTGCGCATACACACACACACATGTACGCACACACACAGCGACACACACACACACCCACACGCACACACAAACACACTCAGTCAGAAACTTAACCAGCTCACCCCACTTGTCAGCCCCTGTGCACACTTGTGTGTGGCAGGCGAGTGACAGTTCGATTTAGAAAGACTGATCTGTGCGGTCACAGAGAGGTCTTTCGAAAATCGGTTATTTTTCCAGTCGAAAAAAATATGGTCTTTTAAACTAAGACCTGTACAACAGATTGAGTGCCTTCTTCTGTAACTGAACCATTGTTCTGCAACTTGCTGTTATCAGCTAAAGAAGATGCTTGAGGATGCTATAAGTAATAAATGCTGAACACTTGATTATACTGAAACAACTTCAGCGGCTGAGCAAAGAACGAAACAGAAGGTTTCATTTTCTTTACCAAACAAAAAACACAATTCCTTCACTGTACTGTACTGCTGAAACATCTGACATGGTTTTTAATGTTGCTGGTTTGTTCTTCACCCTGTACCCTTCCAGGTCTCCTTTGCTACCCTCCAATAACAGCTGACAGGGCTCTGTTAAAAAGTAAGGGATTGTAGCAATAAAATACTAATTGGACCATTTGCATAAGCAAAAAAATGTAAAGCCTCCCTATGATATTATGGGAAGTTTAAGACCATTTCACGAATCTACATGCACACAATTATTTTTCAGTACAGACAACACTGTTTGCAATTTACCCATCCCTGATATTGTTGGGTAGGATTATACAAAGGCTCAGCAAAACCGTTTTTATATTGCAGTGAGTTAGCATATAATTTGTTAAGGTCTATTCCCAATATATCTCTGAAAAACCTGGAAAACATGCAGATTGCTAGCTGTCTGAATAGCTGTTACCCTATCAGTTTTTTTCGAGTAATGCCAGACATTGTCCAGACAAATTATACCTTGCAATGATATTGCAATGTTGCTCTCAACTTATAGGATAATGTTATAAATGCAAAGTAGGAGATGCTGAACATGACTTTTACCTACTTAAAATTCTACTGGGCAAATAAATATTTGAGTTTTATAATGTGTTAACTTGCAAAGGTATCTCTTTACAGCGCCTGTGTGGCATATGTACAAATAATTGTCAGTATCCAGTATTTCAGCTGACAGGTAACATAGTGTGGATGACGCTTTTGCTAAGGCAAAAAGAGTAACAGAAATTCTGGTACTTGAATGTTATTCATACTACAACAAACATAAAACAAGTGGATGCAGGTACAAGTCTGGTAACCTTTCACAAAGCCAAGGTATGCTGAGTCATGGCTGGTCTTTAATATGTAAATGTGGCCTGGGGTGAAAGCTAGAGTCATACGCTATAAGTGTGATAGAACCAAGCAAAGGAGTCATGGGTGGGGGGAGGTTATTTGGTTAAAAGCCCCGAACAGAAGTCCCTTTCACATGAATGACAGGCATTTAAACACTGAAACAAAAATGGCCTTGCTTTTGCTTTTGTTTTTCACATAAAGTTAAAGATCCATGTGGAAAGGGGCCTACCTGTCATTACCAATGGACAAGCAGCAGTTTTATTTGCAAAAGAAGGAGGAATAAAAGATCCCTGTGACATGGAAAATATGATTTTTAAACACTGAAAGCAAAAATGGTCTGCACATGTGTGTGCAAATAAAAACTGCTTTAAAAAGCCACAATAAAAAAAATATCACTGCTCACAGAAAAATGTCGGGAAAACAACACATTATGTGTGGGTTGACAAAAGCAATGTATATTATGTTTCACCCACAAAGCTCCAGTGACATTTGAAGAGAAACTTAGAGCCTAATTCACAGAAGTGTTTTATAATGGCAAAACCCCATTGGAAAACATTCTGTGAATCAGGGCCTTAGTCTTCAGGAAAAACAAATGACCCCGCAATAAAATGTGGTGCTGCTAAATGCGTCAAAATTAATTCAGTATTCTCCAGATCTGCTGTCTAGGAAAGCAGGGACTTGGGATGAAAGACATCCTTGGCTGGAGCATGACTCAAATGTGTGAGCACCCACTTCAAAGAGCACACCACCGACTTCAAAGAGACTCATAAAAAACCTTTGGTCACAGGCTGGCCCAGGGAGATAGATGGCTGTGCTGGATGAGGCAGACCTCCCATTTGCTGAAACATGAACGCGCACAATTCATTTAAAAGACTATTATCATTTAGGCATTTTTCAGAGCAGCCATACTGTGGATTGATTTCATTTTTATACAATTTTTATGTAATATCTAGGTGGTTTTGGGGATATAAAATGCATCTACCTGTGAATCTGGGAACTGTAATGGCCAATTAGAATAGGTTTCTGGTTGATCTGAACATGTTCCAAATGTGAGAGTTGGTGAAAAGGTGGAAAATTAAATTATTAAATTAGGGATATGCTTAATAACACACATTTTCATAACTGTTGTGCATTTTATGGAAACAACAAAAATGTGCCACATGGCCATGCTACATTGTATGGATTTAGGGGTCGGCTTATCTAATTTCCATGATCAGCTAAAACAGAAAATATGTTTGGTATGGCAGTTGCTAGTAAAATTATGACGTTGTTATTCATAACTAATTGTTACCAAAAAGTTGAAAGGAGATCAAAAGGCTGATTACAAATGGGAATTGCCATATGGTGCTCCAAACCTCTAAACCAATCCTGACTTGGGCGGAGAGAGAGAGGGTAACTGTCCAATCCTAGTGGCAGGGACAATTGTTGGGGACTTTTCCCAAGATTGTAAAATTGGTGATGTCATTTCTGCTATAGAAGGGGGACTGCACTAGGACAGGGAACACACACAAAAACAGGGGAGACAGAAAAAGGAGAAAGACTTGAAGGCTGCTGAAACTTACCATCTGAAATCTGTAAGGAGACACCAGAGGAGATTGCTGAGAGTGCCTCTTGGTGGAGCTGTCTATTTCTAGGAAGGCCTCAAAGCTGATTGGGTCCTGTGGTAGAGAGTGGGAGGCCATCTTTGAGAGTGGAGTGACAAGACCCCTGCCCTATCTTTTCAGAGTGTCCTGAGATGCAGCTGGCTTCCTGAACCTTAAGCAGAGGCTTGCTGTGTAAGTAGAACCAAGCCTTGGAAAACCAAAAGGTGTGGGGAGTCTGCCTTGAATCCTTTCCCTTTATAGTGGGTTGGGGGGCAGTCAAAATGGTGTAGATCCTTAGCCTATGTAACCAAAAATATTAATTTAATTAATTCCCCAATTGGCAGAATACACAGTGGATTATGTTAACATTCTAAATTAACAAAGCTCAATTCCCAGTGTGCGCTGAAAACTATAGCCTATAATTAAATTAGGTCATCCTTGTTGTCCAGCTGACCCTGACTTCTTTAAGGAAGAGGGGTGTCTTTGTTCTTAAATCAGTCCAACCCTTTTCATCCAGCTACCTCAAAACATGCCTTTCAGTAAGGGGGTCTGAAATCTGAAATTCCCCAAAGCATTCCAATTTTTCTGTCTGGCTTCCCGACCTAGACCAAAGCACGGGGGCGGGGGTGCTCTGAAAAACAAAGTGAGAAATCACCCTGTGTTTATTTTAAAGCAAAGATGTGGGTGAAATTATAGTTGCCATATATATTTTTTACCAATCTTGAAATCCTTCTCCTAGCCTTTCAAGCCTGCAGGAAAATCAAAATCGCACAACATTACATAATTATTGATCAGTGTAATTATTTTGTGAAGTGAAATTTACAGAAAGAATTGTGTCTGTGTTCTTTTTAACTCACTTTTGTGATTTATTTGTGCTGAGAAAAGTTGATTGTGTGTGCAAAGGATACAGTGGTGTTTTTGACATTTTCATGCTAATTTTTATTATTTTTAATTTAAATAAATACCAATATATTTCCCATACACCGGACTAGTTCTTGGCTCATTGTTAGGTCAGGTGCGACAAATCCAAGGGGCATGATATGGGTCTGAGATAGGGGTAAAAAAGAATCTGTTAAACAGTTTGTTGAACGACCACTTGGGTGGGGTGGGAAGGCACCACCCATGTTGAAGGTGGCTTCTCAATAAACCGTTACATTAGCTTTACTAAAGTGACTGCTGTGGCAAGTGCCTTATTGATTCTTTCGAAGGTGGGAATCGTCTGTCTGTGCCACCACAACTCTTCTGAGCGGCACCGAGAAGGAAGCTGAGGAAGTGCACTGGCACAAAGCTTAGAGGGACCATTTCGTCCACGTGTCCATGGTGAGATGCACCTTCTCTGCTTCAGCTTCATGGGCCGCCTTCCTGAAACCTTTCACATCACACCGATCGTACACTGCAGTATTGGAGAAAAAGTGATGGCTCTCAATCCTCCACCTAGGTTCCTCTGTACGACATCAGTTTGCAGAAACCAGGTTTTTGCAATGAAGGAGAATGGCAGCAGGTCCACACTTCACTGTAAGAGCGTTGAATTGGCAAGCAATGGGTTGTTTGTGGTTGTAGGGGATTTGCTTTTCCAAAGCCTCAGCCAGCATTGGCTGACACATGTTCCCTCTTCTCCTTTGCACTGCATTTGCTCAGCCTGCAGTGTCTGCTCCTTAATTATAAGCAAGTGCTGCTACTCTTCTTGCCAGTTTGACAACATATTGATTTGTGTTTGTTTTCCATGCGGGCTACCTGCCCAATGTTCTCAAATGGGAACATAAGTTGACCCTGTTCAACAAGAAGCGAGTCAAAGGGAAATCCGAAGGGAAATGTCACTGATTTCGCTTTGCAGCAGAATCCTAGGGCTGAAATGGATAAGTGTTGAGCCACAGTACGTCCAAATTTTAATTTCTGTAAGAGTTTATGAGATTATACAAGGAGTTTTAACAGAAAATCAAGTTTCAGTGCAATGACAAGTTGTTTGTGTTGCAAAAACAACGCAGTTTGTATTATATTAAATGCAATAAATGTGACAACTTGGAGCTTCAGTCTTTCAGAAAACGACTACAATTTTCAAAATCTGTTTGACTAGTATGCAGCAGGCTTAGCACTGGTGTATAAATATATCGAAGTGTGGGGGTTTTGGCTCTGCACTGAAGAAGCAACTCAAATTCAGGCAGCAAAACCAACATTTTCAATAAAGGAAATTAACAAATGTTGACTATATACTATTTCAATACAATCCACTGGATTATGTTTTCTTGTGCCCGGGTACATATTTTGCACAAAATATAAATTCTTACAAATTCTGCAGCATTTAAACAAGTGTCGAAGAAGAAACAATGCTGTTTTGTAATCTTACCAAACACCTTTCAAAGCATATTCTAGGACTGGTATAATTAAATAAACAAACTTCAGTCTTAGAATATGTGGGGAAAGTGCTCGAAAATATGAGGACAAAAATATTAAATAGGTGTGATGTTCTCAAATGTTATAAGCCAAACTGTTCTGTCTTCAACATGTTTTGCAGTAGGGACGCATGCATTTCTTGTTGTGAGCGGTCAGTTTGCTCTACAGGCATGAACACATCTCATTTCAGAAATACGACCAATTAAACGGTGACCAATAAATAGGTACAACACGATAATAGCCATACAAGAGATGCAATAAGATATGAAAACGCATATATTTAGGATTCAGGCTGGATGCCCCCATTTCTTTAAAAAGTACTTATTTTCTTTTGCGATGCGAGTGACTAATCTCGACGTCCCTTCTAGTAGATAAAGGGTCTCATTACAGTTTCCCCGGTACAGTAAAATGCCGGCAATTCTGGCAACGGCATTGTTGCTGTATCGTGGAAACACAAGTTTTCCGGTGGGGGTCACGGATCTTCCTCCAGGCCTGACCTACCGATAAATCAGGCCCGAATGCAACTACCTCCTATGGGACTCCACGGAATGGGGATTTACTTGCATTCCCCTGCCTGGAACATCCCAGTAATACTGGGACATCAGCTGGCAGAATTGGTAGGTCCAATTAATTCTGTATGAGACGGGCTGTGCCAGCCAGTGATTTAAGGTCATGACAGGAGCAATGAAACGTAGGGATTGGTCTCAGTGCTGCCCCTTTGGACCGTACTGTGCTCCCCAGGGATTTTTTTTTTATTTCTATGATTTTGACAATATTCTGACACTGCTTTTGTAATGGTACATCGAGAAGTGCACGTTTTCCTGTTCAATTCTGCATTTCAGATTTGTACCAATTACATTTCAATTGAGAGCACAACTCATTCTTTGTCTGAACTTTTCAATGAGCTGCTGGCCGAGATTCCAAATATCAGATATGCTTTTTATTATTGTTCATAAGAGATGTCACATCCGTTTGCTGCAGTGACCTCCAGTAAATAAAAATGCCAATTTGAACATTGTCTGAATGCCATATTTGTTTCCTTCTTCAAAAGGGTACGGGACCCTTCCTTCACAATAGGAAGTGTGTGAAACAGAATGAGTCCTAGCAGTACACATTTCTCTAAAGGACAAAGCCCACATTTACAAGTGAGATACAGGGTACTAGAAGGCGCTGATGAAAGAAAAGTGAAAGCACTGCAGAATGATGCTAAGTGATTATTAGCATAGCCTTCTGTTATAGGATGGGCATATACAAATGGCTGTTGAAACTGTTGGACACTGTCATGGACACTTCCCAACAGTAGCAACGCGTTTCGCAACATATAATTTGGAGAATCCATGCAATAAACTCATCTGGGTATGGACCCTTGGCCTCTGGATTTTCAGCACCTTGTCTTGGTATAATGCCAGCACTTCCAACTGTAGGAGTAGCCACAACTTGACCCGATGTGCGATAATGGTTCTATATAATGGTGCAATAACGGCGCACGCCTCCAGCTTGAGCCAACATTACTAAGAGAATGATCATTGCATAGAGTGATCTGGAGAAGACATTCTCAACTGGTTTCACTTTAGCAGACGACAAAGTGAAATATTCCTTTGTATTCTAATCATATGCGCATTCTTGTTTTAAGAGTAGTTACAGCTTTTCAGTTAGCATGTCTTCTATAATCTGCATTTATACTGAAGTATAATTTAATGATGTTTTTCTGTGAATAAAATGTTCTATTTTTTCTCTATTTATGCACTGAGATTCCTTCTATGTGCTCTGCTGTACGCCGAATCTGCCCATCCAGCATCCTACACAGCACAGCCTGAGAATTCAGACAAGCTTTCTAGATATTACACCATAACTCACAGTCTCAGATGCAACACCTGTTGAATTTTTTATGTTATACTGTGTACACCTTCTCACCTCCAAGCAAAACCCAAATACAACAGGTACCCCATGATCCAATAGGGTCCGTGGCCATGGTGTGTAAGTATGCCAACGCACTGTTAGGAATACATTACGGACTGCAAGGAAACACTTTCAGACCTTCTCAAGTACAAAAAGGAGGGAGGACTGTTAGAGTACAGCCAAGCACTCTGAGGAAAAGAACATGTGGGGAAGAAGCAATGGCACAAAGACCCAAGCCCCTAAGGCTGCATTAGAAAGGTATTGGCAGCTTGTACTGTTCTATTGTTAGAATGCCACAACAAGTAACTAAACAAGTGTACATTTCCCTGGAAGATGTAGAAAACCAATCTGCCCTAAAATGAAGAAACAAGCCTAGTGAAAGCAACGTAGGTTCCAGTGGTGCACTGAAGGAGCCGGCGAAACAGTGGCGCTCCGGCTAAGAATGGCAATTAGTACTTGTTAAGCCTGATGATGGAAGGACAAAGATGGGCACTCCTGGGAATCGCGATGACACGAGAACACTAGGGGAGTCCAAGCCCATCTGGTAGACATTTCGAAGTCAAATGGGCCTCATTACACGGTTGGAGGTAGCCTTGCCGGTAAAACTGGCAAGGCTACCTCCAAACCTGCTACAGGGTCCAGCACACGCGAATGGGCAATTACTGCGGTATTCCAGCTCCGCTGGACCCGGAAATTTCCCTTTCATGGGTGTCGGAGGCAGTAGATACCCATTCCCATTGAGCCACAGAGGGCTCATTGGGAATGGGTATGCCTGTAGCACTGGCAAGGTTCATTACCAGGCACTGGCCTGGATGGCCTCCTTTCTCACTGATCTACCCTCCCAGGTACAGCTGGGGTCCTTCCTCTCATCTATCTCTCTATCTACCTATGGTGTACCACAGGGGTCTAAATGTTATCCCTGGCTGTTCAAACAATATCTGGCACCTCTTGCCCCTCTTGCATCACTGCTCTCTACTCCAACTTTCAGTGTTATGCAGATGACACCGAGCTCTCTTTCAGGCTTCCCTCAGTCACCTCTACTCCTCCTCTAATTCTGGACTGTCTGTCATCCAGGAGTGGTGTGCCACCAATGATCTGTGCCTTAATGCCAGTAAGACTGAGATCCTCCTCATCAGAACACCAGCTCACTTCTTTCCTCTCTCTCTCTCTGGCTGCCCACTCTAGGCCCTCTTCCTACTTCTACCTTTGAGGCTAAGAACCTTGGGGTCATCTTCGACTACACCCTCCCCTTCTCTCCTCACATCTCGGAAGTCTCTAAGAAGTCAAACTATCAGCTGTACCTCCTCAGAGGTATTCTTCCTTTCCTCACTTTCCCCCAGAAGCTCACTGTCTCCAGAGCTGTGGTCCTCTCTAGGCTGGACTACTGCAACAGCCTCTTTCTAAATCTTCCTGCCTCTATTCTCCGTCCTCTACAACTTATCTAGAAGAGGACTCTGAGGCTTGTCCTTAAGCCCATGGATTGTATATCTCCAGCCCTGGAATCTCTCCACTGGCTCCCTGTGATTGCAAGGATCAAGTTCAAGACCCTCTGCATCGTTCACAAGGCTCTCTGGGGCCTGGGACCGCACTACGTCCAACAGTCGTTTCCTAAACATCTCCCTTCTCAAGCTCTCTGCTCATCCACCCCCAGACCATTTCCAAGCAGAGAGTTGGGGGCAGATCTCTTTCTTCGGCTGGGGCCTCCCTCTGGAACAGCCACCCTGCCTCTCTCAATTTTGAGCAGAACCACCTCTGGTTCCAGAAGCAACTGAAGGCCTTCCTCTTCGCTTCTGCTTTCTCTCTACCTCTCCCATGCTGATTACGCATCTGGTCCATGCACTGGTCACCTGGCCACTCTTTGGCCTTGGGCCCAGGTCCCTGCATGTTTACAGTTGCTCCTCACACTGCCTATTGGCTCCCCCAGCACTTGTGGTCTGTTCTGTAACCCTACAGTCCCCTATCTCTGCGCTTAAGAGCCACCTATTGGCTGCACTTTCTTTACCTGTACTGAGCCACCAGCTGGCTTCACTTTTGATACCTGCACTTCTACACCCTTTCTACACCCTTTGGCATTTCTCCCCATTCACTTCCTTGCACTTGCACGATCTGAATCACACATGGGGCCTCATTATGACACAGGCGGTAAGTTACCGCCTGGGTCGTACCCTTACCATGGTGGATGGCGGATTTACCGCCCCATTCCAAGGTGAGTGGGGCGGTAAATCCCCATTTCCCATTTTACCCTTCCCCATTCCCATTTTTGCCCCATAGGGCATAATGGGAGTGGGGAAGGCGCTAATTACGCCACCGTAAAGTACGGTGGCGTAATTGGCACCATGGTCCCTTAGCGCTATGGATTTTAACGCCTGCAAAAACCAGGTGTTAAAATCACCATGGCACTAAGGGACCTTGTAATCAGGCGTTAAGGGTCGGCGCCGTTTACGGCGCCGTTAACCCCTTACGCCTGACTCATAATGAGGCCCAAGGTCTACAAAGATCGTTGATTTGTCCTCCCTCTGTCCCCCCCACTTGTCTTGTTGTGCCTATAAACACTTGTGTACAGGCGCGTTATAAATGCCATATCATATCATATCATATCTCTAGCAGCATAATATCAGGTGAGGGGATGTGCCAAAATGTCCCTTTGCCTGAGATTGATTAATCATCTGCACCAAAGACAGGACTCCGATGTTCCTTGCCATGCTTCAAACATCAGAGTCTTCTTGTGCTAATATGATCAGAGCATCACCTGCTGCACTGACTATATTTTCACATATGTACACCTGGCTTTATTTCTGACGGGGTAAAGGTACTGCACTCCCTGTAGGAGGGGAGGTTTGCAGCTATCAGGAAGGCCATTTGAATGATTACACCCATCACCAAACAGTGCTTTGGGCGTTGGCACTGTAGTAATGAGGGTAAATTACATGGAGAGGTCTGCAGCTGCGAACACTAGCATGTCCGTGGTCTTCTCTCTGTAATTTTGATTGTTTTTTGTATGGTGATAAAATAGGCACAGAAATCCGGTGGGGTCCCAGTATTGTGTGCGTTTTGACATCTTTGATCTGAAACAATGCCTGCTGCTATGTGTGTAGGGGCACAGTTTAATCAAAAGTATTTGGGGTGGGGTATGATTGTGGGGTATGATTGTGAGATTTCCCTACAATAAATGGGGTGTACCCAGCCTTAAAAGAGTTATGAGTAACTGGCACCTTATTACCAACATCTTATTGAAACAACAGCTATATCTTATTACTTACTATATCTTACTACAATTGCTGTGCCTAATATCTTCCATCAAATTGCTCTGCATTTCCATGATGAATATGGCCTTCATGCCCCGGGGGGTGGGGGAGGTGGGGTGGTCATGGTTTGCCAGCATGAGCCAGGGTAGGGCCAAGCGAAACGAGGGCCTCCGTGAGGTTTATGGGCCATTACCAGTCATTTCCAATCCCTGCCGGGGCCGGAAAGTCATTTTCCCCCACGGGTTTATCCGGGGTGCAAATGGTTTATTTTTCCCATCGGTAGATTTACGCTGCTTGAGCAGTCAATCTCCTGAGGTGGGAAAGTTAAAAATAGATGTCCGCCACCATGAGGAAAAGGTATTAGTCCCTTGAAGAGGAGCAGCTGTATACATTTGCAGGAGACCCCGCCCCCTACTTCGCCTGTATTGGAGACATGAGACCGTACTTTGCCTGACACCAGCTATCGTACCAATAATGCAGCAAGTATTTGGACAGAGATACCCATTGAGACAACCCCATTGAATATACCCCCGAACTGATGACAACCTGCAGGAGGATCTCCCTGAAGGAATATGAGAAAGAGTTAAGCACATGAACTGATGACATCATAAAAAAGTGTGCATGATGTACTGAGATACTGACTAAAGACAATGTATAAACCCTAAAAGACGGATCGTTAAGTAAAGAATCGAGTGAACTGTCAACGTGGAAAAGAAGAAGATTAGACGTTAACAAAGTGCTGCATAAAAAAGATGTTCAATAAATGTACAGATGCGGAAACGCAAAGTAGATCAAGTCATCATAGAGGCTAGCTATGAGTAGTAAATAGAATGCAGGCAAAGCCGTCATTGTACAGAAACTGGACATTGGTATCATGAATTGAATAAACCAGAAACAATGAATGGGAAATGGAAAACCGGTGTCACAGCAGAATAGCAAGCTCATGGAGCTGCGTGGCAAGGCTGTCCGGCCTGAAGTCAAGATCATAGAAATCGAGGTCAGCTATCTACTCTGAAGATGAATGAGTGTGCAGAGTATGAATCTGCTCACATTACCATGCAAGAAAGAACACAACGGATGCCAAGTTTTAATTCATTTAGAGCATTTAAAAGCTCCAAAACAGACCTGATCGTAGTCTCCTGTCACGTGAGCCAAGGATGGACCCCTGCTTACAGTAGTGACGATTGTTCAGAAGAGAGAAAAAGCAAGGAACATGCCTGTAAGTTCACACTAGATAAGGAACTATCGGAACTATAGGAACTATAAAGGAGATAAGGCAAGAGCTCGAATATATAGACAGACATAGACCAAGAAAATTAAGAGATGGAAAGGAGAAAAGGATAGGGCTGACGAGATAATCCACGTACATAACAAATGTATGGGAGGACAGATACTGCTCAAGTTAGATGGAAAAAGCACTGAGGAAGTTAGGCAAAGAGAAGAAAAGGACAAGCAAGAAAAGAAGGACAGAGAATGAGAAAAGTGATTGAGGGAGGATGAGCAAGGAAGAAAAAGCAGGAATCAACTGGAACAAATATTTAGAGAAGAATAAGGGAAAGAAAAAAAGCAGGCAGAGGAATAAAGGAAGTATGCACTAGAAAGAAAGAAATAGAAGAAAGAGATGGGAGAATGAAAGAGAGAGAGAAAGCACAAAAAGTGAAGGAAAAAAGATTACGGAGAAGGGGAGAAGAAGAAGAACAAAGACAGGCAGTGAGAAGGGAAGAACGGAGGCAAGAGGAAGAAAGGGAAAGAAGGGATGCAAGAATGCAAAGGGAAGTGGACGAAGAGATAAAATAGAATAGAAGGCAGCAAGTTCTTGATGCTGGTCTTATTCTTAAAGAACAAATAAAACCAAGTGATGAAATACAGGGGCAATGGACAAGATAAGTGAAGTTCTCCTGATGAGGGAAAAGAGTCAAGAAATAGCACAGGAAGAGGAAAGATATGATGCATAAAGTATTGGAGAAAGGATTGATAAGATATAACAACAAATAAGGCAGGACAGCGAGTATGGGACTCCAGGAAGCAGTAGCCGATCTCCGATACCTAAACCACAGGAGGAGGAGGGAAACATGTTTTGCGATGAACACAGAGCACTGTCTTTGAGCAGATTAAATTTAGACAGAGAAGAGGAGGATGATAGTCATACTAGTTGGGGTCTAGCAATGTCAGACGAGGAAAGAGAGTCAGGTCGGGAGACAGAGGAGGAGGGTGCGTGCATCCCCCTGGGAAGTCAACAGATGGATAAAGAGGTAAGATGGTCAGATCTGGAACACCCTAAGGAAAGAACACCAGATATTATACCATATCCTGAGCCTCTCCGAAGACGAATGAGTAGTGAGAGAGGAGAGTCTCCACTATATGTGAGCAGGTTAAGGTTGTTACCTCTGCCATAATAGTGGGATCCGATTATGGGATGGGGTTCTCACAGTTCCCCTTTTTAGAGAAGGGGGAGCAAGACCACAATATATTTCATGGTCTCAGATGGATATGAATAACTTAAAATGCAAGCTCCCTAGTTTGACTTCGGGGGCTGGGAAATGGATATACGAGGTAGAGAAAATGAGAGGAGGAAACATGATGGCCATAGGAGACATAAAAGCAGCCATTCTTGGAGAGAGCTGACGACATGGAGGCGAGCGGGATACGTGGGTGTGACAGCACAAAACACAGCGCATGATGGGGCTCCATTTAATAATTGCGGGGTAGATGTTTGGAGGGCTCTCGGGGTCATATACTGATACATCAGATATGGGTGCAATTATGACACATAAAATGAAAGAAGATGAAAACCCTATTGTTTATATTCAGGATATTCAGGAGAAATGGCAACTTGAAATATGTGAACCGTGGAAAAAACAGTGGCACTATTTTATCATATTCTATGTCAGGGATTGATAGAACGGTACAGAGACAGATGAAAAAACATGTTGGGATGGAAGTGAAGACATGGGCTAGGATACATTTAACTATTGTGCATCATTGTTGATTATTACAAGAGAAGAATAAAAAGAAAGATTCAAACAGAAAGACTGAGGAAGCTAAGTTAATTCAGAAAAAAATGTCAAAGTTTCCTATAGAAGGGGCAGTATTGACAAGCGGAGAAGGAGCGGGAACGCATGAAATAATGGGTACATTATAGGTGAATAATGCAAACCCAGTGGATCAAAGTGGGTATGGGTTTTGGCCATGAGGGAGAGATGTAGGTTTTAGAGGAGGAGAAGGTGGATTCCAGAACGCCCAAGGCGGATTTCAGAATGCCCAGGGCAGATTTCAAAATGCCTAGATTGGAAGAATACTCAAGGAGGGTTTGCTAGAAGGCCACCTCCAGTATGTTGGAATTGTGGGATGACAGGGCATATTTCATGCGTATGTAAAAGCAGAGGGAACGTGCAACAAAATGGACAACCTTTAAGGGTGGGACAACTTATCCACCACCATAAGGTGCACAAACACGAGAGGTCTTTGCCCAGGATCACACAGCCCAAGACCTGTATTGGACATAATAGAGGAAGCCATGGGATCGTGGGCTAACCTGGATATCCTCCTATGTGGGGACCTCAATATCTATTGTTTTGAAGAGAAGTCTAATTTGATAAAAGAATATACTATCATAGCCCCTCCACAAGTAACAAGAGATCTATACTGGAGGAATGAATTAGCAGCCTGCAATATCCAAAAAGCCAACGGCATATTGAAGGTGATATTCGAGCCTAGCCAACCTGGAAGAGAGAACAAGAGGAAAAGACACTAGATTACATCTTTGACTCTGAGAATTTAAACACGCACTTCACTAGCATGAAGGTGCTGATGACGAAATCAAGCAATCATAGCATTTTAAGAGTAACAATTAAAGGGTGGTCCCACAACACTGATACTAATCTGCAGTAAAAGCTGTTAGTAGCATCAGGAAGAAATAGACTGAAAGTACAAATGGATCACCATGGAGCCTCTTCGGTGCATCAATTTAAGAGCGAACACCTTCTAGATTATCAAAGCCTTAAATCTGGATCTGCTCTGCTTGAAATTACCGAGTTGAAAAGTGCGACCACCAAAAGTCTGTTTTTCTTCTTCATTTCTTTGCATATATATTTATGTGGGGAGAGACTCCCCAAACCCCCCACCTTATACCTATACATTTCTATTAACTTTAACCCCCCACATATACATATGCGAATAAATGGGGGTCGGACTTTTGGTGGTAGTACTTTTCTACTTAGGTAATTTCATCCTAACCCTTAAATCCTTCATAGAAGTAAGGGGCTGCGGTAGTCGTCTGACTTTTGTAAAGCACCATAAATTTGACAAAGGCGGTGGCAAAAAGGAAGAAAGAGCTGAGAAAGCTTATAAGAGAAAGACAAAAAGAACATCTAAAAAATTCCCATGATGTCTTAAGACGATATAAACAAGTGGACACGGCACCAGCGGGGTGCAGAAACTATGTTAAAGATGGTGTCATCTAAAAACATGTCTGAAATGAGGAGGGTGTCCAACAACATAAGTGCTCATCGGGCTTCATTGATTTTCAAATGCAGTGTCCGCACAGGTCTGGGTAGACCACTTCAGTGCACTGTTCTTAAGTAAAAACCAGGAGATCTTGGTCCTTCCCCACAGTGACATTGGAAACTTGATCAGAATGGCTAGTAGCTCTAGGGCCGCCGGCCCAGGTGGTATTACAAATCGTATACTGAAGAAGGAGCCTGAGAAATGGACCAACTTGATGTACGCCTTATTTGCTGCCATCAAGAGGACTAGGAGGATTCTGGCATCATGGAGAGCTGCTATCATTGTCCCAGTATTTAAGAAGGGTGATAGATCTAATCCCATCAATTATAGGCCTATCAAACTCCTACATGTAATTAGCAAGGTATTTGGATCTCTGATCCTGAAGTCTCTTACAGATTGGAGTCAGAAAGTTGCCGAGTCCGATAAATGGCAGGTGTACCTTTTCCTGATTAACCTCATTAAATCAAGAGTTAGCATGAAGCTCAATGCGAAAACCTATCTTGCTTCAATTGACCTAGCCCAGGCCTTTGATACCATTGAGTGGGGCATGCTCTGGGTGAAGTTAAAGAACTGGGGCTATCCTCAGGACATCAGAGACGCTATTAGACTATTATACATGAGTACCACCTTACATGTAAGATTAGACAAGAGGGGCAACCTGTCGTCTCCCATTAATACATCAAAAGAGTTGAAACAAGGCTGCACCCTTGCTCCTGCTGTGTTCAATGTAATTGTTTCCGACATTGTGAGAACATTTGAAGGCATTAGAAGTTTATCCCCACGCATAGCAGGGTAGCTGATGAGTTGCTTACTTTACGCTGACGACTTGATCCTGTTAGACCAGACGCAGGTGGGCCTACAAAGACAGTTGAATGCGATGGACAGTTATGTAGAAGCAAATGGATTGAAAATTAACGTAAATAAATCAAGGATCTTAACACTTGGAGGCAAGAGGGGAACAAAAAGCCGTACCAAAAGATCCTGGCACCTAAAGGGAGAGAAAATCAGGGATGTTATGACTATTACATACTTGGGAATGTGCCTAAATAACAGTGCAGTTGATGCCCAAAGAGAAGTGATATTAAGAAGTAAGACCAGGAACTTGGCATCCAAGGATTGCTCAATACAGAGCACTGTACGTTTTCATTGATCCCTGTGATCGAATTCTATTATTTGAAAGTGTCGCCAATACTGATTTATGGAGCGGAGGCTTCATTTAAACATCAACAATCTTGGCAGAAAATTTGTGGAGCATGTTACTCCAAGGAGAATGAGTCTCTGTAATATTGGCTTTATTAGCTTTCCTAAAAGAAGCTTTTGTAATTATTGAAAGAAAACCGAATGTCTAAACCATGAAAGTAATTCTGATGGGAGGAGGCATTTAGTAGTGGAAGTGGCTTTATCTGAAGAGAAAAAATCGAGGGGTTTCTTGCCCCTGCTAAAGTGCGCTTTTTTCTATTTTTTCGACTTTTATTATGCAAATGTAGCATCTCTTTTACCTTGCACAATTGTTTTATTTTATGTAGCTATGAGGTTTGATTTTTTTTAAACCAAATGCTAATAAAAACAAAAAAGAAAAAGAATGGACTGAGGAAATGGAGGAAGGATTTGAAGAATTGAAAAGAGCAATCTCTACCGCTCCAGTCTTGGGAATCCCCTATTAAAGTGAAGAATTTTATTTGTTTTCACACACTAATGGGTCAGTAATAACAGCACTACTCACACAAATGACAACATTATGGTATACACCTTTGGTGTACTACAATGGGATTTTAGATCCCGTTATGAGGGGACACTTCCCATGCAAACAATCTTTGGCTGCTGCCGCATTGGCAATTGAGAAGTTGACAATTATAACCATGGGCTATTCCACGACTCTTTACGTGGAGCACACCTTATTTGCCATTTTAGAGAAACACAAGGGTACATTTATGTCACAAAGAGCTTCAGTTTGCGAGGTAATGATTTCCAACCCAGCCATCAAGGTAGTCCGGTGTAAAATAGTGAACCAAGCCTCGTTTGTAGCTGATCCTGTAGAAGAAGGTGATCATGTGCATGACTGTTCAAATTATATCGAATTCTATGATGATATACCTCATGTGAAAGGAAATGATTTAGCAGGAGGGGAGATTCTCTTTATGGATGGTTCTTCGAAAATTGATCAAACTAGTGGGGATAGTGGCGAGTACAAGACTACCGTCTCATTTTTCAGCTCAAGCGGCAGAATTGGTAGCGCTCATTGTTATGCTTGAAAAACATGAAGGGCAGGAAGTGACAGTGTACAGTGACTCTGCCTACATCAACTGTACATTCAGGGCTGTGACGCTGGAAAAAGAAGAATGTGTGGTGTTTATGAGCCAGTTCAGCAGACCGTCCTATAAGATCAAACAAATTATCCCTAAGATATGGAAACACACTTTTGGAAAATTGATACCTATACCAATTGCAGCCTTTAGGAAGAGAAGGAATATTCGAAATATTCTTATCAGGAATGATTTACCGAGAACACATCTTGCAGTACTAAACAAACCACCCTCTGTGTTCTCCCACCAGTAGTTGTCCACTTTGCCTGCAGGTTGTGTGTGATGTGCCCATTTACCAGCATGGGTTGTACAGTTGACATTAGGGCAGCAAAACCTTGGAATATTAATGAACATACTAACAGGAACACTGAAAATATAATCTATTTGATCACATGTCCCTGTGGCCTACACTATATAGGCAAGACAACCGGGAAATGTAAAACCAAACTCATTGAACATCGGAGCTGAATCAAAAAGCAAATTGAACAGGCACCAATGGTGAAACACTTTATCAATACATCCTGTAGATACAGGGATATACGTTGGGTAATTCTAAAAAAGGTTAAGGGGAACAACCGAATTGAGAACAATGAAAAATTGTTAAATGTAGCGCAAAGCCTTATTTTCCTTATTAAGAGTAATATTGAAGGTCTCAATGAAAATTTGGAGTGGCACAATGTAAATATGTAACCATCATCATTAAGCGCCAGTAGCAATGAGTATGACCTGATTGACATGTATTGAGCAAAACTAAATAGAACTTTTCAAATTATTGTTTGATGATCTTCTATATAACATTTGTGGAAGGTGTGATGTCACCTATGCAATGTGTTCCACCATATGTTCAGTAAAGCCATCAGTGGGTATTTTTGTATTGGAGATGTGCTTTTACATGAAATTGTTTGTACAGACTGACTTGTGCTTTCAGTATATGCCTTTATATGTCTGATCTATTAATTACATCGATTGTTGTCTATTTTATGTTGAAATATTTAGTATGCTGGTACACCATATCTATAGAAATGGCTTTGCTGTGTTTCACAATTCTGGATTACCAGTGTTATGTGGAATGTGCATGGTGTGTCCGCTGTTCCTTTGATGCGGCTGTGTGTGGTAAAATCTTTTTTAGCCCATCAACTATGGATGTGTGGGTCATACCAGCCACGCTTGCATGTGATGTGATCGCATGTGGGAGTGATGACGTTTTCACGCTTTTACGCGATGACATCAGCACGTTACGGCTCTAATTAAGTGGTGTAGCCATTTTTTACAGTCTGATCGCAGACTTGCTGACAGATTGGATCTGGTGAGATTACGGAACCTTGGAACATTGAATAATAGGCAAGTAGGGCTGGTATGCTCTTCAGCTCATCTTTTGTCACTAAGCAACATTCACTAAGCACAGTATATGTGTACTTACTGCATATGTTTGTTTTTAGATCTAAATTGCACGTGAATGGCATAGTGAATGCAACATTTCAAAGTGCCCATCCCTACCAAGCATTAGGTAAACACATGTTTCTGATTAATCATGTATAGGGAAGTTTTTTTTTAAAAGTTTTAATCCACATGAGTAAGTACATTGTACTGGTTAAATATCTAGTGGTGGTTTTGTTGTTTTTGGATTGCAGAATAGCCAACAGTTGTGGCATTTGATGAAGCAATCGTCCACATTTAAAGTGAAGAAACCCGTGGAATTTATATCTCTTGATGCACACCATAGATTAATTGTCAGGTAACTTTACACATTTATTGTAGAAAGAGACATGACCAAGCATACACTTAATAACTTTATATGAATTTTAGAAGTTGAATTTGCAAGTTTGGCAAGTTTGCTTTTGAAGGTTGCTGTTACTGCTGGGAGACGCTTCTCAGAAGCTCCGCCACGCAACCTGTTTTGATGAAGGAATTACAAGCTGCTTTTCCCTCCAAGACGTGCTGCGGCGATAGCCCGCCCCCAACCCACAGGAAGCTACTAATTTGAAATGCACGCGCTTTGCAAGTTTGCTTTTGAAGGTTGCTGTTACTGCTGGGAGACGCTGCTCAGAAGCTCTGCCACTCGACCTGTTTTGATGAAGGAATTACAAGTTGCTTTTCCCTCCAAGTGAGAGACTTTTTAGGGGCACGAGAAATACTGTTTATAAGCAACTGCATGAGCAACTGCTTAGCAACTGCTTAAGCGGACGTGGACAGCCCCACTCACACTAATACGTATTTTTTCCTATTCTAGGACGTGCTGCGGCGAAAGCCCGCCCCAACCCACAGGAAGCTACTAATTTGAAATGCACGCGATTTGCGTGCGCGCTTTGCAAGTTTGCTTTTGAAGGTTGCTGTTACTGCTGTTGGAGCGGTTAGAGTGGATTGAGAGGGAAGATTGGGTGAGTGTTATCTGGCATATAACTTCTTGCTAAATTGCGTGTTGCATGAAGAGGATTACCTATATGCTGACATCGGGGATGCCAGCTAATATAGTAGTTACAAGAGCTTCAGTTAATCTTAAGCCTGCGACCCCTAAATCTTCCCCGGTCATTGCTCTAAAAAAATAATTAGGAGGGCTACCTATCGTGAGACCGGAGAGAAAGAGTTCTACCAGTGACATACAAGGGTTTTGTATAACAAGATGTGAGTCCGAGGTACCTACTTCCATGTGTCCTGAAAATTGCGCAGTGAGCGCTAACAATATGGAAGTGGGTGAACCGGCGCCACGTATTACAATTCTAATGTCTCGATTTCAGATACCATCATCGCTAACAAGATATGTATCTCACAACAGGCGACTGATGGGACTGCGGTGGGCCCTCTTATTGACTTAACAATGCAATTCCCTGCCCAAATAAGCCCCCCAGACACTGAGCGCCCTATAACTTAAGAGGGTGATGGAGTAGGAATTAATGATAAGGGAGTGTCACCATTGAAGGTGATTGATCTAAACACAACCAATTTAGATGACACCAGCATTAACGCTATTGAAAATAGTTTAGTGCTGACTGAATCCCCCTTACAAACAATCGAACTAAGGGTAATGAGGGTAGTCTGTATGGCTCTCCGAGTCTTTTTGACCATCAAACACAGGTTCCAAAAGATTTAACATCTTCATTTGCCTATCCTACCGCGTGGGCTCCATATAAAAAGTGAGTCATGAGCTTGGGAAATGTGGATGGTCTCAATTGTGCTCAAAACACGCAGGGCGCTTTGGTAGAAATTACTTTGAATTCCATAAACACTTCTATCATGTCTCTTTTTAAATAGTTTGAGACCCTATATATAAAGATAACCTGCCAAGCTGAGCAGTTGGAGCTGATTACCCTGAATCTAAACAAAATTACTAGATATATAGATGATGAGATGGGTGAAAATGAGATAACTAAAACAATAAGAGATGCTAAAAACAGAGACTGCCTACAAGTGGCGTTAGACACAAAAGAGAATGTGGAGATGGGAAGTGTAATACCTGTTTTACCTGTCTTTGATGCGATCATTCGCCCGGTTGTAATTATAGATGAAGTTGTGCCTAGCATTGCCATTAACACTGAGACTGTCCTAGTAGGAGATCATACGCCCCCAAAGACGAATGAAGATAAAACTGATGATAGTAACCAAGACAGCGAGATTGTGGTGTATAATATGTTCGATTTAAGAACTAGTACGAAACAGATGCCAGCTATAACGAATAACAAAAAGAAAACAAAGAACCAAAAGCAGTCCCCTCGGATAACCAAGTCTGTGACCTCCCAATTTGTAAAGCGCCTGCAAATCGCTGCTAAAAGCAGAACCTTAGTGGAGGGAGGCCTGAATGCTAACAATACCAACTTACGGCAGCCTAGACAACCGGTAACTAGTGAGACCGTGAATGTTGCATCTCCTAGAGATCATGCTCCGCTAGATGATTTGGTTTCTTTACTTTCTAAAAAAGGGATTGAGGAACAAACACTGGCCCAACGAGCTGTTGAGAATGTTACAACTCAAGAAATACCCACAACCTTGCTGTCAGGCACTGCCCTCCCAAGCTGCCCAAAGAGCAGCTCGATTACAAATATTGTAAACTCGAGTGCCCCTTTGGCCAGCGACCCTCCTTTGGATATACTTAAAGACATCAAAGCGACAATACAGAAATCCGTTGATGAGTACCTAAGATGGAAACAGGAGCAAGATCTCCCTTCAAACACACTAGGAGAGAAGAGAAAAGTGACATTCAACTGTAATGCTTCCGTACATCAAGATGAATTAATTTCAAGGTCTGACACGAGACTGGAATCAAACTCTCGGTTGGATAAAGAATGGTCGATTGGTGGCGTAGCAAAGAAACTAAAACACGCTTTAGACCCGAAACTATACCATAGATTCATTCTAAAATGCCGCCCCTCGCCCCACATAGCCTATGACCTAAATAGGACAAGTGTGCTGATGATATTTGAAGATATAGAACAGTTAAGAGATATTTCATCAACAGATATCCAACAAGTAGAATTTTTGAATGAGGGACATTGTTCGGCTATGGATTTCTTCCAATCATGTAAGAAATATCATATGGCAAGCTAGGATGGAACTCTTTGACATGGGTTTTCTATTAGCGGTTGATCCCACAATTCTATCTACCACCATGAATACTGAACGAACACAAGACCCAAAAGATGGTGTGAGTATTAGAGCTTTAAATATTTACCAAAAACAAAACACAGGTGAGCAAAATACGATGGTGAGAGGCCCAGGGAATAATAAATACAGACCCGACGGCTTAAGATCATAACAGAAGGAGTTACAGTGTGATACACTGATGCTAGCGAGTTGGAATACCTGCGGTTATGTACACCTTTCCATTGAGGGCAGAAATGCCCTAAATGATTATGACGTTGTTGCACTACAGGAGACGTGGCTGGTTGATTATCCGGTATGGAACAATCATGAAATCGCCTTCCACTCAGCCAACGCGAATAAGAAAGGTCGTCCATCATCTGGGTTGATGATTGCTATTAAAATGGGTAGAGGACTGTCAATTACACCTTGGGCGGCCCCAAATATATGCATGCAATTGGCTAAAGTTTTCTATGCCGGTGGTTGTTTAGCTATTATTAATCTATATCGCAACCCAGTGTCTATCCCAGATAAGATATTCATCCAAGAATTGGAGAATTTCTTCAATATTATCTTAATGACTCCTGAAATAACTTGTGTATAGGCACGTTACAAATACCATATCATATCATATCATAATAACGAAAGAAGTTGAATTTAAGTCAGCACCTCTCTCCCTCTCTCTCTCTCTTTTTCTTTTAGTTAATGAAGTTTTTTGGCACTACATCTGAAAGTTGAGAAAACAAACGTCTACCCTTATTTTGATCACCCCTGAGGAATGTACTGCATGTATTTATACATTAGTAGGACACCAATATGTCAGGCTATGCACAAAAACACTGTTTGGGTCATTTGTATCTAACTGTGTTTAGACCCTAAGACCTCTCAGGATCCATTACTGTTTAGGGTTTCAGATGGTTGTTTTGGGGCCATATATGTGAGTGTCTTTGTGATTATTTTTTACTTTGTGTACATATATGTATCATGTATCACATTTTGTATATGTTTGTATACCTAGCACATTAAAGTATTGTATTTAGTTTTGCAAAATGCTGATTTTTACTGTTGTGTTTACCATTGGTTTATGAAGTGTCTGAGAGAGATTGTAAGGTCCTGTAGACTTGGATACTAGGTATTTTCCTTTGATATAGTATCCTATAATGTGCTCCAGGTATTAGGAAATACTGCCTGGTCTCGGTCAAGTCCTGGGCTCACCGTTTTTGATATTATGTTGGAAGTTTAGCATCCAGATTCTCTTTATGAATTACAAGCAACATCAGGTGAATAACCGAGATCTAATTAGGGACCACAATCCGTGTCTTACCTGAGCAAGAAACATCTGCTGCGTTGACTTGTGTCGATTGTATGGCCACTGTGCTGATTTATGTCCATCTGGTAGGTGCGGTCAATAAGGTGGCCAACAAAAATGCTTGGACTGAAATAAGCGGCTTTCTGCAGATTCTAGGAGGCAGCATACAAAGTTGGGAAGAACCTCCAAGGTCCTACCTACCAGTGTTGTGGTCTGAAGGGAGTTGCTGTGTGTAGAACATACAAGTAAGTAAACAAGTACCACTGCTGCGATCTTATAAGAATGCCCCCTTGAAACCATTCAATAACTGGTTGCATTTTAGAAGAAGCATTTTCTATGCCAATAGTTTTGACTTCTTTCTAGGCATGGGATGTGCGTTTGCCAGGCAACTGCCATAATGGTACTGATTGTCGATTAATGATAGCAGCTGCAAAATGGTGCACGTACGTGCTCATACAATTGCAGTGCCTGCAAATGAATATCTAAGTATGTACGTCAAAACTGCTGACTTTGGCAATTCTTATTTTTACCAGGACTTCATTGAAGGATGCACATACTACTTATAAATGAAGTGGCTAAAAGCATACTTAGTTAAGGCATTTTCTATTACCCCAGTAGCACATTTTTAGCTCCAATTAAGCTATTAGCTTTCAGGAGACTGATTTAAAATAACACCGTCAGGCACTTCAAGCACAACGTTTGATGCTGCTGCTTGAGAAAGCTAGGTCAAGTGATCCCAGGTGGGTGTGTTTTGGGTGGGAGGGGAAGGCGGTGGTTGGGAATGGACATAGGAACGAGCATGGCAATGAGCTGTCAATGAGTGGGTATGCAACCAATCAAGACCTACAAGTTTTGGGTCCATCCACATAATGCATCTACCTCCTAGTTGTACTGCAATTCAATAGTTTTGGCATATCAGTGGCACTTTCGGACTGCCAAATACCCAAAACTAAAACATAACTCAGTTACAGCAACAACAGAAGCAAATCGTATCAAATATCTGCACCTGGTAACAGTCTTAGGAATGTTGGCTTGGCTGCTTGTCTGAGGAGTGTGAGCGTTTGTCGCATGGATTGCTAGTAATCTACCAGTTGTGATTTTCCAAAGGGCACATGCTTCACTACTAATAACAATATTGTGCTCTTATGACACACTTCATCGCAGATTCCGCCTTCCTGTAAGCGCTCCAATAACAGGTGTATTATTAGCCTATCACTTTTTCAATTGAACTTGATTTATCAACCTCAAAAGGATGAAAGGCTAAGTGACTTGAACTTGCAAATGGCCGACTGTCCCCATGCCAGAGATCACTGCTTTACCCATGTAGCTATCCACCTTTGGCAATGCAGTTACTCTTGATGATATTGGGGCTAGGATCGGATCAAGGGTCTATGTGCCCCAGGTTAAGGGCCACGTTGCTGCCCCTCTCTTATAATGGGGTATACATGATGTCTTTGTTGGCATAGTGTTGCCCTAGTGCCTATCAGCTTGTTGCGCTTTCCACAGTACATGGAACTGGCTTTTCAGTTTATAGGTACACACCCATTTTCAGTTCAAAGGTACAACTACATTCTCCAACCCTCAGCCTACAGTTCATATTTCCTAACCACTCTTCCTTTCTTTGATAGGCCTAATGCCAGTTTTTTAAATATGCTTTAATGCCATTTTAAAATATTTGTTTCACAGAATTTTGTAGAGGGTCACCTAGATGTCTCTGGCGGTCGGGAGGTATTCAGCACTTGCACTTCCTCCAAAGACAATTAGGACATATTTATATCCCAAACATTATGAAACTGCACAACAGCTTCACAAGACACACCTTAACGATTGCATTGATGCAAGCCACCTGATATTTACAGAGACCGTTATCAGACTGTACAGTAGTGTAAGTTAAGGTTTCATTTATAGTGTGATGCACTATCTTTAAATTGACTATAACAGCCTTAACATTGTCATTTCCATCCAACATTATGTGTGTGTGTGTGGTTGTGTTTGTGTATTTGCGTGTGTGTTTCCATTTCTGCCTGTGTTATTCATATCGATTGCCATGTTTGGCGGTATCTGGTTAATTCTTCTGTTCATTTGTGTGTATGTTTGTTGCTGTTGTGGGCACGTGTAAGTGTGCACGGGTCTGAGTGTGTGTGTGTTCATCAGTGTATGATTGTGCATGCATTAGCCACAGTCACTCCCAGAGGTATCTGATTGGTTATTAGGCACCTGTGTTGTGCGTGTGTATCAGCGTTTGTCTATGAATGTGTTTGTTTGTTTGTTTATTTCTAGTGTGCACCGAACCCAAAGGTATCTGGGCGCATTACAAGGATATGCTTTGTCTTAATTACACACAGTAAATATATAGAGGGCAATACAGAAGTGCAATGGCTGTCTGGAAATACAATTTTGAATTGCTTACACGCTGGGCAATAAACAGTTTACATTATTTACACATTACGCAGTTACACAGGCGGTGCACAGTAAACAGTTGAATATTACATTGTTGTATGAGTTAAACAGGTTATCATACATAGTTTGTTTGTTTGTTTGTTTGTTTATTTATTTGGTAATGCGCTCCGAGCCCGTGGGCATCTGGGCGCAGCAGTACAAGAGGACTCGAAACTTAGTTACAATGCCTGACACAGGCTAACACAGCAAAACAGTGGTCACTTACAGTGGGTGATACAATGCATATAAAATAACAGGGTTAAGCGCATAAGAGTAACATTTTAACAGGTTGTACCGTTTCCGCTAGGGTGAGGGTCGTAGCATGTCATTGTTGTGCAGCCATTTGAGAGCGTAGGATCTGAATCTTGTGTAGGGTAAAGGGCATCTAAGGTCGGATGGGAGTGTGTTCCATGATTGTGCAGCTCTAACTGGGAAGCTAGCACCGCCCGCTGTGGTAAGTTTGAATCTGGGGACTTCCAGTAGGAAGGTGTTGGCAGATCTCGTCAGTCGGTTAGAGGGTCTCCAGTTGATTCTTTCCGCTAGGTAGGGGGGTGCTTGATTGTTGAGGCATTTAGAAGTGAGGGAAATAGTTTTAAGTAGGATTCTGTCCTTTATTTCTAGCCAATGGGCTTCTGTCCGGTGTTTTGAGATATGTTCTCTGCGTGGGATGTTCAGAGCTGCTCTAAGAGCGTTATTTTGTAATCTCTGGAGTTTGTCAGTGACCGACTTGTTGGCACCTGAGTATAAGGCGTTGCAATAGTCCAGTCTGGACATGACAAGGGCATTGGCCAAGGTGAGGCAGCTGGCACTGGACAGAAGGGTCTGGCGGCACAGATGAGTTTACACGTGTAGGTGGTTGAGGAGGCAAGGGAGTTCACTTGTTTTTTGAGGGTGAGAGCTGAGTCGAGGTAAAAACCCAACGTTTTGACCTCGCGCATAACCTTGATAGTATTGTTATCAATGTTAAATGAGGTATAGTCCGGGGTGAGTTTGGATAATTTGAGGTCTGAACCGAGGAGCAGGATTTCAGTTTTATCGTCGTTCAGGCAGAGGCCATGTGTGGCCATCCATGCTTGAATGAGGATGTAAATTTTGTTCACCAGAGCCAAGTCCACTTCATAGTTGCCCGAAAGGGGAATGAGGATCTGGGTGTCATCTGCGTAATTAGTGTAGGTGACGCCCAGTCTGTCCAACTTGTCGAACAATGGCTTGGTGAAGATATTGTACATAGTGGGTGAGACACAGGAACCCTGTGGGACTCCACATGTGATTTGGATAGGGTCAGCACAAGTGGAAGGGGAGAACACTCTCATAGTCCGGTTGGCTAGAAAGGATTGGACCCATGCTATAGCGTCTCCTGTGAAGTTGGCAGCCAGCTTGAGGTGCTTGCATAAGACTGCATGGTCCACCAGATCAAAAGCTGCTGACAAGTCCAGTAAGAGTAGCAGCGCTGTTTTCCCATTATCCTTAAATTCCTCCATTTTGGTTTTGAGATCTAGCAGGGCTGTTTCCGTGCCATGGAGGGGGCGGAAGCCCGATTGGCGCGAGCCTAGAAGATGATTAGCTTCTAGGTACTCTTGAATTTGGAGATAGGCTACTCTGTCGATAATTTTTAGTAGGAAGGGTACCGTGGTGATAGGCCTATAGTTAGTCGGGATAGATGGATCGAGGGTTTGTTTTTTGAGAAGGGGGAGGACCCAGGATTCTTTTAAGTTGGCTGGCACTGTGTTGGATTTGAAGGATGAGTTGATAAGCTTTGAGATGAAAGGGGCTAAGTCTCTGGCAGCCTCCTTTATTATTTGAACTGGGCAGCTGTCGCCCTTACAGTTAGAGGGCTTCAGTGAGAGGATAGCCTTTTCAGTGTCAATGATGGAGATGGGTTTAAAGCTAAAAGGGGGGATAGTGATAGGTTCAGTTACTGGAGGCACTTGTTGATCAGTAAGAGAGAGGGTGTCTTTTTTATTCAATATTTTAAGTTGGAGGGTGGAGATTTTGTTTGATAGGACATTCTGTATATTAGTGCACCATATCTTGTCCTTTGGGACCGTGTCAGATGGTTGGATAGGGGATTCCATTTCCCGGAGGATGGCAAATAGTTCCTTGGTATTCGATTTGGCATTGGTAATTCTGTCATTGAATACGTTTTTTTAGTGTTGATAATTTCAGACTTGTAAAGTTTTGTAACTTGGGTTAGCTTGGCTTTGTTGTCGTTGGTGGGCGAATTACGCCAGATGGTTTGGAGTTTTCGTTTCTGCTTTCTAAGGTCCTTAAGCTGGGGGGTGAACCAGGCATTGAGGTGGGCTTCTTGCTTAGCTTTGCGTAGTTTTGCAGGTGCAATGGTGTCTAGTGCGTGAGACATAGCTTTGTTAAAGGTGTCTACTAGTGTGTCTGGGTCGGTGTTGTCCTTCAGACCGTTAATAGTGGGCAGGAGGAGGGGGATAAGTTTTTCTGTAGTGATATCTTTTTTACTTCTGGTAGGGAGAGGTGGTATCATTTTGATAGTTTTGGGGCTGTGGAGGTCAAGTGTGGCAGTGAAATTTATTAGAAAGTGGTCAGTCCATAGTTGAGGGGTGATGGCAGTGATGACTATGTTACAGTTGAGTTCTGAGACCCAATCAAGGGTTCTGCCTTTAGCATGTGTGGGGGAGAGAACTTTTTGGGTAAGGCCTTGGTCATTTAGGATAGATGTTATAGAAAGGGCATTTTTATTGCCTGGCTCATTGAAACCGATGTTGAAGTCACCCATCAGCAGCGTTTGCGAGTGTTTTTGAGTATTGTTCGCTATGAGGGTAGTAAGGGCATCTTGAGGTGGGCTATAGAGACCTAGTAGGGTGCATTGATGGAGGTCAACCAGCTTTTCAAGTATTTCCTACATTTATTGTAAGATTGGACTGATCTTAATGTAGTCAGTAGGGTATATATTGTTTTTATACAGGTATATTTGTGTGTCTGTCTGGTTCAACATATGCTGTCTGCTGGCATAACGGAGGTGCACAGGTGGCTGATGTGTGTGTGATTGTACAGGGATGACCTGTATTTTTGGGTATGTGGAGAGGCTTTTGGAATGTGTGTGTGTTTACACATGCTTGTTTGTTTGTTTGTTTTTTTATTTATAATGCGCGCCAGGGTATCAGGGCGCAAGAGAACAAGAACGTTTTTAGCTTGGGTTACAGGGCTGTACAAGTGTATATTTAAGCAATATGACCCGAGCGGCTGGGGGCATTACCGATTCAGGTAATGCCCCGGGCCCAGGCCGTGAGGGTCATATTGCTATTAGTACCCCGGCCCACATTATGTGCGTGACCGCAGCGTTTCGGAACAGAAAAAAAAAGAAATGACCCGGAAAATGGCTGCCATGGAAAGGGAAAACAGAGTCCGTTTTCCCTTTCCATGGCGTCCGCTCCCGAAAAAGGATCAAAAACAAGGTAAGTGGGGTTGGGAGGGCGGGAGTGGGGAGGGGATTAAAAAAAAAAGGAAAAAAAAACGTACCTGCGTCTCCGACGTACCTGCGTCCCCGGCGAGGGATGAGGGAAGCCTCCAGTCGTGTGGAGGCGCGGAGCGGGGATGGCCCCACTCCGAGTCTCCAAACGGCTGGAGTCTTCCCTCGTCCCTCGCCGGGGAAACAGGAACAAGAAGGTAAGCGGGGGGAGGAGGGAGGAAAGGGAATAAAAAAAAAAGCAGAGCCAATACGAATGCGTGTTGCATTCTGCTTGACTCTCGCCGGGTACTAAAACAAGATATATGATAACAAGATAACAAGATACAAGTATATACAACAATATATATGATAACAGTATATAGTAGGCATATTCCATAGAGTCGAGATGGGAGAGACCTAAGGTATTATTTACAAACAGGTTATGGCAGGCTAATAATGAAATTTACAAGCAGAGTTATATGGAAGGCAAGGGGTGCGCAGCGAGCAGGCGCCTTACGTAATTGGCAGGCCTTTTCTTTAATCCAGTTGATGAGATTGTGTCTAAAGTGTAGGTATGTTTGGTTAGCCCTCAGAGAGGGGGGTAAAGAGTTCCAAAGCTGAGCAGCTTTAACAGGGAAGCTACACCTTCCTACTTTGGTAAGTTTAAACCTTGGAAACATCAGGCAATTTCAGTTTGTCATTCTAGTCGGCCGAATGGAGGACTTTTTCTGAAATCTTTCTGTGAGATAACGTGGGGCGGCATTGTTAAGGCACTTACGTGTTAAGGAGGCCGTTTTAGCAAAATGTTGTCATTGGTGGTGAGCCAGTTATTTTGTCTTCTTATCTCTGATATGTGTTCTTTTTTTGATATGCCCAACACTGCTCTAAGGGCGTTGTTTTGGAGAATCTGAATTTTGTTGGTAATATACTTATTGGCCCCCAGGTACAGTGAGTTGCAGTAGTCCAGTTTGGATAGAATTAGAGCTCTAGCCAAGGTGGTGCAACTGCGCATAGAGAGGAATGGCTTAGCAGCTATAATTAACTTACAAGTGTAAGCAGTAGCAGAGGCCATGGTGTTTACCTGTTTGGTGAAGGTGAGGGTGGCATCTAAATAAAATCCTAATGTTTTAACCTCTTTGGCCACTTTAATGGTGTTGCCATCCAGGGCTGTTGCTAGGTCTGGAAAAGATCCGGGGCTATGCTAATGCCGGGACTGTCAGGACTCGGGCCTAGCTAGCCTTTTGGCTGCAGCCCCTGAGATTCTAACTGGGGTTACAACCAAAAGACCAGGGGCTATAGGCCCCTCGGCCCACCCCTAGCATTGCCTCTGTTGCCTTCAATATCAAAGGTAGAGTATTTGAGTCCCAGTTTGTTAAGGTTTGTGGAGGTGCCGAGGATGATGAGCTCAGTTTTGTCATCATTCAGGCATAGACCATGGGTAGCCATCCATGCCTGGATAATGAGGTACACCATATTCACCAAGGCCAAATCCTTATCGTAATCACCCGTTAGGGGTAAGAGGATCTGAGTATTATCCGCATAGTTAGTGTAGGTGATACCAAGACCGTCCAGATCATCGAAAAGGGGCTTAGTGAATATGTTGTACAATGTGGGTGAGACCCATGAGCCCTGTGGCAGCCCACAAGTGATGGGAATCGGATTGGTAGATGCAGAAGGTGAGAAGACTTGCATAGTCCTATTATTCAGGAAGGATTGTATCCAGCCTGTGGCCTCTTGCATGCATTAGCCATTTCCATGGTTAGACATCTAGACATCTATGCTCACTAAGCAATCCGGTTGCCCCTAACTAAGAGAATGTGAATTTGATATCTAAAATCAGGGCCCCAAAACTTGCTTGTGGACCCACGAATATGCCCACAATCTCGAGATACATGTAACAGTATTTTGTCCACCTTTTGGTGAATTTAAACAAAAACAAAAAAACAAGACAAGATCAGTCTCTAGGGTGACACATGGGTTTGACGTCCTGTGACTGTTACTGGAGATTGAAGCATAGATTTCCTGTCGAGGTTTGCTGGGTAAATGCAGGTTTTATACATATTATTTGATTTGTGCAGCTCAGTCGGATAGTGCCAAAGGTACACACAGCTGAAAAGATGCTCTATATAAGTAGAGGTCAACATAAATATCAAACTTTAGGTACAGAGTGTGTCCCAACCTCTCTAATACAAGTTCCACTGGCCCTATACACCCACAATAGTGGAATGAGCGTGTAAGTCCTATGGGTAGTGAAGGGCATACGAAGATGTTTCTGTTAAAAAATGTAAATTATATTGTGGTGCTGCATTTTGGGTAGTCACATTTGTTTAACTCAGCATGATTTACAAAACAATACCAGTAGACATGTGGGTTGATGATTGTCATAATGCCACAACAGCATTTCACAGTCTCTCTTACAGTTTCGAAGCAGGATAAAATCCCTTGAAATATTCCTATTACTTAGAAAATGACTGGGCATAATGGAGATGGCATGAGTAACCAACAACTACTCAGCAGGATTCTGCTATTTCTTCTCTTTCTTCTAAGATGTCAATAGGATCGGAATAGGCCAACCCCTTCCTATGCAGTCACACCACGCGTACGCCAATAATAGAAGTTTCTTGACAAATTGCTCTCAGGGATCTTTGGGTATCTGTCTTTATTGGATGACAACACCCCGATAAACAGCCAGCAGAGTCAATGGTGGGGGATCATGGGAATTGTAGTCTGAAACATCTGGAGGGCCATAGGTTGCCGACGCTGGTTCAGAAGCAGATTTTGGAACTCAGCGCGGTCTCAATAGGTTCGGCGAGAGAAGGAGAGAGAGAGAGAGGTAGTGGATCACCTGAGGGTAAAATATACATGCATGTAAGCTATTTCAATGTTTTTAGTTGCTTCACATCTACCCCCTACTGAACCTAAATGCCAACACATCTTGGAGAAACCCAGTCCACTGCGCTCCTTAAAGGGATAATTGCTCTTAGTGGCAACAGAGCAGCATGTTCAATCTTCTCATCTTGCTGGGCCGCCAGACACTTCCATTGCAGATGCACCCAACTCTCTGATGAGCAGGAAGGAGTCTTTGATTCCCTAGACCATACGAATATCATTATGCAATCAATGCAAGCGCGCTACGAAAACCATAACATCTTACTCATAAACACGAACATTGAAAACGATACAATCATTGCCTTTGAAAGATGTGTATTTCTCTCCAGGAGTTTTAAAAGAAATATATTACAAGTAGTTCTCTGCCAGCAGCTTGTCTAATTTGGCTGGAGCTGTGTGTCACATACGGCCGCCCCTGGTCAATACTCCATTATAGCAAGTTAAGTGCTTTGCTACAGTGTTCCTCACACAAGATATCAGAAGGCAAGTTGCCTCATTTGCTTGGCAATAAAGGGATGCGCGGAATGCATTTTCAATGCAAAAAACACTAACAAGTGCGTATGCAAGAGGCAAAATTCCTGCAC
The DNA here is from genome assembly GCF_040938575.1 of Ambystoma mexicanum. Lineage (NCBI taxonomy): Eukaryota > Metazoa > Chordata > Amphibia > Caudata > Ambystomatidae > Ambystoma > Ambystoma mexicanum. The sequence goes on from NC_090926.1 coordinate 496,472,363, forward strand.
AGGCAATTGGCACCTGGAGAAGCTAAGAAATAAAATCGATTGGCAATATGTACTCGGATTCCAGCAAATTAAGCCTAAAGCTTTTATCCGCTGCAGTTAGTCAACATTTGGCATGCTTGTTTTTGACTGGACTCCAAACAATTTTACCTTTATTCTAGTTAATTTGTATACATCTATCCTCCTTTCCCTACCGTATGGGGCATGTACAGTGAAAGCAGGCAATCAAAGAAAAGTCCTGGGGTAAGTTGTGAGTTTTGCACAGCGTATTTGGCATTGATGAGAGAGAGTGTAAATGCTATTCATCGTCAGAAATGTAGAAAGTCTTCTTAACGTGCTCCCTTTCTCACTGCTTGGCAGCTTGACTTAAATCAAGACTTGAACCCTCTGCGAGGTGATCGGTGATGGAAAAAATAGCAAATGCCAGAATTCACTTCAGCTCACGGGGCAAAAAAAATCACTATCCAGACATCGGACCATCCACAAATAAGGAGCATTTAAAACCTGATACCACTTCTGGAAAAATTAAGTAAGAATATCTGGAACAGAATCAAATGGGCTGTACATTTGCACCTACTCACCATACCTAAATTCAAAAGAGAAAAGGCAGGGGGCCGTTGCTTCCCAGTTTTGGCCTCAAAACACTGGAACACCCTCCCCCCGTGTCCCTAAGATCTCAAGTATATACCACTTTTTTGATACAATGGTAGATTGTGAGGCCTTTGGCACAGAGCACAAAACCTTCTTTGTATGCGTGAACACAAATGTATTTATTTATTTTATTGGGCATTTTTAAGGCGCTTATACATCAAGAAATTGTGTTTCAAGCACCCACAGGGCAAAGGGAAGGGAACAGCAAGACAATGGAAAATTATAACTTTGCTGAGCAAAATACAAAAGCGGTACTACTAGGCCTTTTGAACATTCGGAGTGTACAAGTGCAGAGAGAGAGAAGGGACAGGGCCAGGGGGTAAGTGCTAGAGGTTCTACAGAGTGGGGAAATGCCAGAGAGCCAGTTGCAAAGACAACAGGTAAGGGCCAGAGAGCCAGTTGCAATGGCAGCAGGTAAGTGCCAGGCAGTGACCACTTAGTGGAGCCAGCATGCCAAAACAATAAGTGCAGGCCTGTGGTGCCTGAATGCAAGTGTAGAGGGAGGGCGGATGCTGCAGGCGATTGGAAAGAAGGCCAGGACCCAGAAGGACACATAGCGACTGTGGGGTTTAGCACAGGAGGGAGAGAGGGAGAGAGGGGAGGAGGAGGAGAAGAGGAAAGTTTTGATGTGCTTCCAGAACTTGAGTAGATCCGGCTCAAGACAGAGAGAGATGAGGAGGCTGTTCCAGAGGAGTGAGCCAGTCGAGGAAAGAGAATGGCCACCCGCTCTCTGCTTAGAGAAGCTCTTGACAAGAAGAGAGTTGGACCCGGCCCCAGAAAGCCTTATGGATGATGGAGAGGGAAATTTGATACTTGCAGCAACCGGGAGCCAGTCGAGAGATTTTAGGGCTGGAGAGATACGGTCCCTGGGCTTGAGGCCAAGGATACATCTTGCAGCCCTATTCTGGATTAGCTAGAGGGGGCGGAGAAGATAGAAGTCAGAGGCTGTTACAATAGTCCAGCCTGGAGAGTACCAGAGCTCTGGAGACATTATGATTGTGGGGAAAGTGAGGAAAGGGAAGATACCTCTGAGGATGTCGAGTTGGAATGGGACCTTCTTGACAAGGTATTTATTTATTTATTTTTATTTATTAAATTTATATAGCGCGCAGACAGCCCAGGGGCATTGTGGCACTGTTACTTGCAAGGAAGACTTAGTTACAATGTGTGTAGGTTGTGCCTTGGGTTACAGTGAGGCAGTGACCTGTGATCAGATATACCACATAATACATCATACAATACAATCATGAGGGCTAGGCCATGTGTTTGTTAGATGAACAGGGTCGTTTTCAGGGCTTTCCGAAAGGCGGTCAGTGAGGGTTCAGAGCGCAGGGAGCTAGGGAGGGTGTTCCAGTGTACGGCAGCGAGGTACGGGAAGCTGGAGCCCAGGCAAGGTACAAGATGTGAGGAATGAAAGAGAGGGAGGAGTAGAAGATAACTTCCAGGAGGAAGGAGAGCCAATAGAGGGTGGCCAGAGTGACGGGAGAAAAGAGGGAACAGGAGTCCCGATAGGAAGAATCTCAGTTTTACTGGCATTGGGCAGAGATAATTGAAGGTGCATCAAGACTGGATGGCAGACAGGCAATCAGGAATGACAGAGTAAGTCATAAGAGATGCAGAGGGTATTCTGAAGAAGAGTTTATTTGTTTATTTGTTTATTTATTTAGTATAGCGCGCAAAACCCAGAGGTAACAGGGCGCAACAGAGGTCAGGAAGATAGGATTACTTAAAAACTTGGTTACAGAATAAGATAGGCATGAGAAAAAGTGCATTGCATTTACAGTTACATTGTGTGGGATGTGCATATATACATATAATTGAGCGAAGGCTTACAAATTTACATATTAATACTGTGCGTAGGGGCAGTTCGGTTGCATTTACATATTTACAAATTTAAGGCTGTGCATGGTAGTCAGGTTATAGCACTGGCATGATCAGATTAGATGGCAGGGTTAGTCGTGAGGATCATTGGCCCGCAGCCAAGTGAGGGTGTTTCGCCTGAAGCTATAGTAGGATTGGTCAGTCCTAATGTGGAGTGGGAGGGCGTTCCAGTGTTGGGCTGCCAGGACAGGGAAGCTGCTGCCGCCGGTTTTCTTTTGTCTGAAATTGGGTACCTGCAGGCAGTAGGAATTGATCGATCTGGTGGGGCGGGTGGACGTTTTTTTCTTTATTCTGGATGCGAGATAGGGGGGGCTGCGTTGTTTAAGCATTTGTGGGTGAGTGATGCCGTTTTGAGGGAGATGCGGTCATGGATTTTAAGCCATTTGTGTTCTCTTCTTTTGTTGGAGATGTGTTCCTTAGAGGGTAGGTTGAGGGCTGTTCTGAGAGCGTTGTTTTGTAGTGTCTGTAGTTTGTTGGTTATGCATTTGTTGGCTCCTAAGTACATGGCGTTGCAATAGTCCAGTCTGGATAGTATTAGGGCGTTGGCTATGATGATGCAGCTAGCTTGGGTGAGGAAGGCTCTACTTGCCCTAATTAGCTTGCATGTGTAGGCGGTGGAGGATGCTAGTGAGTTGACTTGTTTTTTTAGTGACATGGTTGCATCAAGGTGAAAGCCTAGTGTTTTCACTGTTTTGGCCACTGTGATGGTATTGCCATCAATGTTGAAGGCCTTATAGTTGGAACTGAGTTTTTTGAGATTGGTATTGGATCCGAGGAGCAGGATTTCGGTTTTCTCATCATTTAGACATAGACCGTGTGTGGCCATCCATGCCTGAATGATGAGATATATTTTGTTTACCAAGGCCGTATCTGAAGCGTAGTTGCCTGAGAGGGGTATGAGGATCTGGGTGTCATCTGCATAATTGGTATATGAGACACCCAGTCTGTCCAACTTGTCAAATAGGGGCTTGGTAAAGATGTTGTAGAGGGTGGGAGAGACGCAGGAGCCTTGGGGCACCCCACAGGTTATTTTAATGGGGTCTGCTGAGGCTAGGGTGGAGAAGACCCTCATAGTTCGGTTGTCCAGGAATGATTGGATCCAGGCTATGGCCTCTTTCGAGAAGTGGGCTGCTGAGGCCAGGTGTTCGCACAGGACTGCGTGATCCACCAGGTCAAATGCTGCCGACAGATCGAGGAGTAGTAACATGGCAGTGTTCCCTTTGTCGTTAATCTCATTGATCTGGGTTTTAAGATCGATTAAGGCTGTCTCGGTGCCGTGCTTCGGTCTGAAGCCTGATTGGTGGGTGCCTAGTAGTTTGTGAGTTTCAAGATATTGCTGAATCTGCAGGTATGCTACTCCATCTATTATCTTTAACAGGAATGGCACCGTGGTGATGGGCCTGTAATTGGTGGGAATGGCGGGGTCTAGGGTTTGCTTCTTGAGGAGAGGCAGGACCCAAGATTCTTTGAGGTTGCTTGGTATGGTGTTGGAGGAGAAGGATGCGTTGATCAGCTTGGTTATGAAGGGGGCTAGATCCCTAGCAGCATCCTTGATTATCTGGGGAGGGCAGTTGTCGCCTTTGCAGTTAGATGGTTTAAGTGAGGCTATAATTTTTTCTGTTTCTGGGATAGATATTTTGGTAAATCTGAAGAGATTATGGCCTGGACGGTTGGCTGTTTTGTCGTGGTTGCTGGGAGATGCTTCATTGGTGGTGAGAGAGTCTTTTTTCAGAGCGATTTTGGTTTGGAGACTTTTGATTTTATTAGTTAGGGCGTTTTGGACGCTGGTGCTCCATGCTTTATCCTTAATTATATTGTCTGGTGGGGGTATAGGGGATTCTAATTCCCTTAGTATAGCAAATAGTTCTCTGGTGTTGGAGCTCGATTTTTCGATTCTTTCATTGAATAGTTTCTTTTTTGTGAGTAGAATTTCTTTTTTGTAGTTGTTTGCACAAAGTTTGAGTTGTGATTTGTTCTCTTCTGTAGGGGAGTTGCGCCATTGGCTTTCAAGTTTCCTTTTGTGCAGTCTAAGTTCTTTCAGATGTGGGGTGAACCAGGTGTTCAGGTGGGCTTGCTGTTTGCTTTTTTGCAGTTTTAGAGGGGCAATGATGTCTAGTCCTTTTTTTATGGTATTGTTATAGTTTTCTACTAGGAGTTCTGGTTTTAGATTATCGGGGAGAGCATTGAGGGTTGGCAGTAGTAGTGGTAGGAGGTTGTCAGGGGTTATGTTTTTTTTTGCTCTAGTGGGTAGTGGTGGTGCCATGATTTTTCCTTTGTTGACTTCTCTATTGAGAGATAAGGTGAAGTCAATGAGGTAATGGTCTGTCCAGTGCTGGGGAGTGGTTTTGGTAATGATGGTGTCGCAGTTTAGAGTGGCGATCCAGTCCAAGGTCCTACCTTTATTATGGGTGGGGGTGAGCACTCTTTGGATTAGGCCGTGTTCATCTAGCATGTTAGCTATGGCTTGTGCTGATTTGTCGTCAGGGTCGTTTAGTCCTAGATTCAAGTCGCCTAGTAGTAATATTTGGGTGGTGTCTTTTGTGTTGTTGGCTAGGAGGCTGGATAGGTCTGCTTCGAATGAGCCAATGGGGCCGGGTGGCCTATATATTAGAAGGATGGTTAAGGTGCGACAGTTGGAAATGGGTAGTTTGGCTACTAGGAGTTCGCAGGATTTGAGAGGTGTTTGGGGCAGTGGTCTTAGCTCGAGGTTTGTTTTAGCTATGATGGCTAGGCCGCCTCCTCTGTTGTTGGGCCTGTCCATTCTGATTATTTGGTAATTTTCTGGAATGGCTATTGAGAGTGCTGGGCCTGCTGCTTCGTGCAGCCATGATTCAGTGATAGCTAGGAGGTCGAGGTTGTTTGAGGATAAGGTGTCTGCTATTTCTGTGGCGTGGGCCATTATCGATCTGGCGTTGATCAAAGCTCCGGATATAGTGGTAGTGTTGGGTGTATCCTGGATTGTTATAGGGATGAGTTTGGGTTGGGTGGGGTTGTAGCAGGGTGTGATGTGGCTCGGGTGGATTTTGGTGTGTTGCAGGGTGGGTCTCTTGTTGTGGTAGATGGGCTCGTAGAGACGGGGTAGTCTGGCTCGTAGTCTAGTGTTTCTTTCTAGGGTTGGACAGGGTGCATTATCTGCAGGGTACATGGTTATGGTGGCAATGACGATGGTAAGGTGTAATATATGTATGAGGAGATACAGTAGGGTGGCTGTTTGGCTCTTGCTGAGGTACGGTTTGGCACATGTAGATAGACAGGGGGTTTACCTGAATTCACAACTCAGGCTAAGAATGGCATGTGCAAGTAGATGCAAGTAGGCAAGGGGTTCACCTAAGAACAGTAATCACATTTAGGCTAAAAATGGCATGTGCAGGTAGATGCAAGTAGGCAAGGGGTTCACCTAAGAACAGTAATCACATTTAGGCTAAAAATGGCATGTGCAGGTAGATGCAAGTAGGCAAGGGGTTCACCTAAGAACAGTAATCACATTTAGGCTAAAAATGGCATGTGCAGGTAGATGCAAGTAGGCAAGGGGTTCACCTAAGAACAGTAATCACATTTAGGCTAAAAATGGCATGTGCAGGTGGATGCAAGTAAGCAAGGGGTTCACCTAAGAGCGGTAATCACATTTAGGCTAAAAATGGCATGTGCAGGTAGATGCAAGTAGGCAAGGGGTTCACCTAAGAACAGTAATCACATTTAGGCTAAAAATGGCATGTGCAGGTAGATGCAAGTAGGCAAGGGGTTCACCTAAGAGCGGTAATCACATTTAGGCTAAAAATGGCATGTGCAAGTAGATGCAAGTAGGCGAGGGGTTCACCTAAGAACAGTAATCACATTTAGGCTAAAAATGGCATGTGCAGGTAGATGCAAGTATGCAAGGGGTTCACCTAAGAACAGTAATCACATTTAGGCATGTGCAAGTAGATGCAAGTAGGCAAGGGGTTCACCTAAGAACAGTAATCACATTTGGGCTAAGAATGGCATGTGCAAGTAGATGCAAGTAGGCAAGGGGTTCACCTAAGAACAGTAATCACATTTAGGCTGAAAATGACATGTGCAGGTAGATGCAAGTAGGCAAGGGGTTCACCTAAGAACAGTGATCACATTTAGGCTAAAAATGGCATGTGCAGGAAGATGCAAGTACGCAAGGGGTTCACCTAAATTTGGTAATCATATTTGGGCTAGAAATGGCTGCAGACATATAAATAACTCTGCAAGTTGGACCAGTTAGTAGAAAAAGACTACCACATGGGCGGGGGGGCGCACCACTGTATTGTGGGTTTCGAATAATACCAAGAAGGATCTGTGGTGTATGAGTAAACATGTATTCGTGTCTACTGTACTTGCTTCTTGTGTACTATAGAATGATAGCTGTTCAGTAAATGAGATCGCTCCAATCACACATTAAGAAATGCGTACAATTTGTTTGGCGTTAGAAAATGTCAGAGTTTCCGCAGCTGGTGATTGTTACCGCTTGTTGTGTGTTGTCTGCATAAGACTGGAAGATGGACGATAGCACAGGAGCAATGTGCTGGTCTTGAAAGCAGGTTTGAACCCAGATCAGCGCTTAGAAACCGAACTTAGATATGGTATTAGGTGCCTTATAAAAAACAATTAAATAAATAAGTGCAGGGGTATCATGGAGCCATTTTATGAGGATGGAGTGGTTGACCATGTCAAAAGCAAAGGAGAGATTTAGTTGAATGAAAACAGCGGGTGAGCTGGAGTCAAGAGATGCAAGCAATTCTTCACGGGTGTTCAGGAGAGCAGTTTCCGTGCTTCTGGATGCTCTGAATCCAGATTGATGGTCCTTCAGACAGCCACCAGCTCAGTATGCTGGGTCAATTATGGGAAGACCAACTTCTCCAGAAGTTTCCCAAGGAAGGGAGTGATAGAGATGGGCAGTAGATAGCTGGACATGATGGAACGGCAGAAGGCTTTTTCAGGAGGGGGTGCACAGGGGAGTACTTGAGGGAAGAGGGTAACAACCCAGTGGCAAGAGAGTGATTACAGAAATCAGCGAGTGCTGGGGCAAGGGAACCAAGGTTGTCCTTAATAGCTATGGAAGAACAGGGGGAGACCTGTTTGAAAGAGACCTTCATAGAGCAGACAACTCTAGTGACCTCGCCCAATGTGATAGGAGAGAAGGAGGAAAGTGTGGATGAGGGAGGGGGAGGGGTCAGGGGTGGAAGGTGGATGGGATGGTGGGAAGAGTGAGAACTCAGAATCTCCGGAGTTTAAGCAGTTAAGTTGGTGGCCAGTGCAGTGCAGAGGGCCTGGGAGGGAAGAGGCAAGGTAGAGACTGTAGATGGATTGGCTGGTTCCTTGCATATTTTGAAGAGTTCAGCAATATTTTTAGAAGCTCCACAGACCTGGATGTGAGCCATCTTCTTGGAGTGAATGTAGAGATGATATTGCCTTTGGAGAAGGCGACAGGCCAGTCTATCTGAGGATGAGCTCGAGGTCTGCCATTTCGGTTCACCAGCTCTGCACTTGCGTTTCAGGGCTGGTAGATCAGAATTGATGTCAGATCCTCATGACAGGGGAATTAATATGGAGAGTGTTAGTGATAGCGAGATGTAGATTCTTGAGAGCAGATACAATAGTTGAGTTGGTAGTGGTAGGAGGGGGGGTGAAGGTGGAAGCGATTTCAGCAACTAACACTTGTTACATCGGACGGATGTCCGCAAACGAGACTGGCCGAGCTGGGGGAGGTTTGGTCAGAGGGCCGCAAGGTCCCAGGTGGGAGGAGAGGGGGAGTGGTCAGACCATGAGAGCGGGATAGAGAGAGTGGTGCAAAGTCAAAGATCAGTATGGATGAAGGCATCAAGAGTGTGCCCAGCCAAGTGGGTAGGACCAGAAGGGAGAATAGAGAGGGAGAGAGAAGTGCAGAGGTCACAGAAAAGAGCAGAGGCTGTTATTGAAGAATCAAGGTGGATGTTGAAGTCACCCAGAAGGAGGAGGTTAGAAGTCGCAGTCAGGAGAGAGGAGAAGAAATCAGCCCATTCTGAAAAGAAGGAGGAGATAGGGCCCGCAAGCCTATAGATAGTGGCAATGGTCAAAGAGAAAGTAGGAGAGATGCCAAACTTGCAAACCAGGCTTTCAAAGGAGGAGTAAGTCTGGGTGGGTATGAGGGAAGAAGGGACCCACTCAGGGAAGATCAAGGCTACTCCACCACCAGCAAGGTTGGAACGAGGCTTTGAGATGATCTTGTAGCCATCAGGGAGAAGGGAGCTAAAAGCAGTGACTGGGCTAGCATTGAACCACATCTCGGTGAGAGCGAGAACATAGAGATCAAAGTCTTCAAGGAGAAGGCAGATGTCTGAAGAATGTTTGATAGTGGAACAAGCATAAAGTGTGGCTAAGTGAAGCCGGGCACCACCCTTGAAGGTGTTTCGAGGTAGGGTACAGGGGGGTGGTACACCCATCGGTGGTGGTGAAGGGGGTGCTGAGAGAGAGGAAGGAGGGATAGCAAGAGCAGGAAGTAAGTTGATGAGAGAGAGTAGGCACCGGTCAAAGAGGAGGAGATTTGGCTGAGGACTCTGAGCCATGATAGTGCCATTGTGATAGACATTAATGATGCACCTCAAGGATGAGAATCCAGCCAAGAGAACTTCCCATCTAGTGCCACCACTAATGGGTGAGGAAGAGGAATGGGAGAGAGTGGAGATCAGATTCGGAATCCAAAGGTCTGGAGAGGGGATAGAGAAGAGGATATCAGTGACAATTTGTCTGGAAGTAGCACTGACATAGATGCCAGGATTAGAGGAAAGGAGATCTTTCTTGAACTTTTTTCAGCCAGACTTCATGAGAGAGAGAGGGTAGGTAATAAAATAGCAGTTAGAGAAGATAAGAGAGATGGAGAGAGCCTTGGAGGTTGTAGACAAGGGAGTAAAGGGATAGGTGGAGATAGTGCACAGGCACAATCGACTCACCGGGCAGCCTAGTAGGCGAAAGTAACAGATAGTTTAAAAAGGCACACCTAGATTTAAATTTGCTAAAGAACACTAACAAGCACAAAAAGGAGGTTGCATCAATTTAAAAGCCACACCTAGATTTCAGTTTGCCAAAAAGCACTAAAAAAACACAAAATGGAGGTTGCAGCAATTTAAAAAGCACATGAGTTTGCCAAAGAGCACTATGGAGGGCAAAAATGTTTAAGTCGCTCTTGGGGAGGGACAACAGGTTAGGCCCAGTAGGTATCAGAAAGCAGGATGTAAGTGAGAAGTACAGGGAATAACCATATGAAGTGGGCCAGGAGGAGGAGACAGTTAGCAGTCACGATGTGTGACAGTGGGACCAGGAGTCAGCAAGCAGCAAGATGGAAGGATTTGGTCTAGGGGCAGGTGGTCTGGCACGCTTACCGGTGCTGAGTGGTGGTACATTGTTCAAGCATCCAATATGCAGGGAAGAAAGAAAGTTCAGTCTGCAGGGTGGGCTTAAAGGATTCAGGAGCGGTAGCAAGAAGGGGGGCTACCTCCAGTGCCGGACAGGTACAGACAGGGGCCATTGTGGGGACTCCCGTGATTGGCCCTTAGGGAATAGTACTGGCCATTCAGTGCGGCGGCTGGGAGGAGAGGGCACGCACTCCAGTGTATGTGTAGATGGCGGCCATGATAGAGTGTTCTCACAAAGGGCTACAGCCCATACATCCCTACTGAGCTTCAAGGAGAAGTGCATAATGATGTACCAAATTAGAAAAATAAATGCTGCCGTGTGGGAAAGCACTATTAACAGGCAAGTGTTAACAGCATAGAGCACTCATTTCCCCAATTAGAAATTATGCATCAAATTAGCTCACAAAGCCCATCTGGGCTTACCTCAGGTGCAGGATGTGAACGTAGCTCCTACAGCCATGTGGGAGAGCCAGGAGGCCGCTGCTGTAGCTCCAATGCTCCTGAGGATGAATTTCAGGAATAGAAGCTGAGAGAGGGTCCTTGGTGAGGGCCTTTGCGGGGGCTGGCTCCCGTGATTGGCACATAGGGAATGGTACTGGCCAATCAGTGCAGCAGCTGGGCGGGGAGGGCAGGACCTCCCATGTATGAGAAAATGGCGGCCATGATAGAGTGAGTACAAAAAGGACTGCAGGCCAAACAGCCCAGCTTGGCTTTGAGGAGAAATGCGTGCTTATGTACCAAATTAGAAAAATAAATGCTGCCTGGTGAAATGGCACTATTAACAGGCAAACTCTAACAGTGTAGAGCGCTCGTCTCTCCAATCAGACATTTTGTGCCAAATCAGCTCACAAAGCTCATCTGGGTTTACCTCAGGTGCGGGATGCGAGCGTTACTCCTGCAGCCTCGTGGGAGAGCCAGGAGGCTGCTGCTGTAGCTCCAATGCGTCTAAGAATGTTCTAGGTTGGAAGAATACATTATGAAATAAAATAATGAGGGGAGTGGACCCAAACATTGTTATGGCTGGTATATGTTTTGACGAGATGACTAAAAAAAAGTAATTACTCTGGGAGGAAAGGTTTTAATTACGCTTTCTAAACCTAGACCGATGGCCGTACTGGGAGTTATGGGCCTTGAAGGTTTACAGGCCCATAACTCCTGTTACGGCCACAGGGAGTTGTGTATAAAGCTACTGACTCTTTGTTATGAAGGGGGGTACAAAAAAAAGTAACCTGCCTGGAGTGGTTGATCGGACTGGTTAGTTCTGAGCAACCATGTACAGCATGATGAAGAGGAGGAGTGGTGCTTAGATTCCAAGTTGAGTGAGTGGCGATCAGGCGGCGGTGGTGAAACCGGGCCATGTCTGCTGGATGAGACTCAGTGAAGCTACAGTAAGGGGGCAGATCCATTCATCCCCACCTTATCAAGATCAGAAGGATGGAATGAGCGTAAGGGGGATTCACTGTGCCCGGGCCACGTCTGACAGACGCAGCCCGGGCGGTTGTTAAGGGTGCGCATGGGTGGTTGGTCACTTAGCACAGCTTTCACTTTATAAGAGACCTGCCAGTCCAATGGCAGACCCTGAGGCATCACTTGGCTCCTGTTCATTAGCCAATTTTCAGCCCAAGTATGAGATTTACAATCCATACCGGCTTGTAAGGGCTGAAAAAATTGCCAATGGGAGAGTGCTGTATCACTCCCCCTGGTTATAATTAGGCAATATGACCCGTGGGGGGGGCATTACCGGTCAGTTATTGCCTCCGGGCTATAGTTAGAAGCCAGAGCAAAGCCTAACTGGTAATGCCCCCCTTCCAAGTGTCATATTGCCATTGGTCTCCTGGCACGTTGTACCGGGGTACTACGTGGCATTTTTCTTGAGTTGAGAAACAGTGCCGGGATTGACTCGAGAAAAAAGCCCCAAAAAATGTCCACCAGGGATCGGGCAGAAGGGACTACATGCAGTCCCTTCTCCCTGTCCATGGCAGCCATTAAAACCAACGGAAAAAAAAGTAAACAAACAAAATGGCTGCCATGGAAGGAGTGAAGTGCCGCCATGTATGGTCATAGTGCATATCGCTGAATTATTGTCGGGGCAATTATCCTGGGGCCGGCAGAGCCATCCGCGGACTTCTAGGTTGGGGAGGCCCCAACTCCTCCCGTGTCCCAGAAGGAGTATGACACACGCACACAAGGAGCAAGGCAATTACTGCTGTTTATTAGAGTAACGGCAGGGATATGCTTAGTCCGTATGCATCCGGAGAAGCTCTCATCTTTATTGGGGCTCGCAGGCCCTTTTTACAGCAGTATGACGCGCTACTTGCATCACCTGGGAAAAAATAATCACAAAACCTATCGCCACTTTGGATTGGTTCCCCAAGTGGTAGGGTTAGTATACGTCCCCTATAGGGAGAGATATTAGTGGTGGGGGACAGGTCAGGTGGTATACTTGGGCTGTTCCTAACAGTTGCTACTTTGGAATTGTTACAAGGGGACCCTTGGTGATTGGCTCAGAGTAATGGCGTCAGTAATAAGCCCCCGTGGTGTACCTGACATTAGCAACAATGTGCAACTATGTATTAGTGCGGACAATGGACAGGTCTGCTTATGGGCTGATGAGCAGGTCCTTCCCATCGCTGTAGGTGTCCATCTTTGCCGCTTTGTTGTTGCAACCTGTATCCCAGACGTGGGACTCTGGCCACTTTCTGTCTCGAGAGCTTGGCATCTTGTCAGTTCGGGTTGGTCACGTGTGGGGAGACCGTAGCTGGAGCAGAATTATGAGCATTAGATTTTGTATTCTGTCTCTGAGGGCTTGGCACCTGCAGGTGTAACCTTGGGGCTAGGCACGCGGTATGCGAGTTGCAACATCGTGGCCTTGGCTGTGTGCTCTCGTTTAGGGGCTCGTTCTGCATGTTCAGCACTTGTATTTTGTTCTGAGAGGGTTTTCGTTTGCGAGGTTCCGGTCAGGGGACTCTTGTTTTCGGCCTACTTGGGCTTGCTTCGCAGATGGCAGTACATTATCCATGTTATGGGGATCGCAGGGTGACGAAGCATCATAGGCAGCATTAGATATACATGATAGCGTCTTCATAGGGATAGGTAACGAGGAAGCATCAGCAAGCATATACACAAGCTCTTCAGGCATCTTGAGTTTCTGCGGTGCTGTAGAAGACCTATGTGAAAAATAACAACGATGCATGTCCGTGGGTGTGACAGTCTGCTACGTCATAGCACTGAGTATGTTCTTCGTGTGGGTTGGTGTGTGAGTGATCATTGTGCATGGTGGCACGTGTGGTTCTTGTCTGTTGGCTATGTCGTCGTGGTATCTCTAATGATGTGAATACTCATGGCTGTTGTTCTAGTCAAGCTGATCCATGTTGCAGACGTCGGTTTGAGTATGGCGGGCTGGTGGGCATATCCCTGGTATGTGTCGTTTTTTGAAACAGGGTACTTTGTCATCTGGTAGGTAGATGAACTCCTATTGTGGGGGGTATCTGGGCCGTGATCCCCTAGGCCATGGTCTGGATGAGATTGGGGGGAGGGTGTTATCCCATTCTCCCACATCAGTATGCATTTAAATTACATATTCTATCACTGGTTGTTTGAATGTTGGCTAGCACTGTGGCCTTTAAACCTCCTTTAACAAACATATTTTTTGCAACGCATACTGATGTGTATCGTTATCAGCAGCGCATGCTGGAGATGCAAGTCATGGTTGAATTGCCTACGCATGAGACTCGCCCATGACCACGCCCCCACCAAACCACCCCCGTTATCCACTGCACCTACCCTGCATCCATGTTCATTGTCCACTACCGCATCATAATGTTACAATAGCCAGTGCTCATGGCTTGCAGCCATGACCAGTCTCCATAATCCATGGGGCTTGCTGCATGCCCCAATAAGTAAATCAGAGCAGACATTTGTCCTTGCCGAGGACCAGACCCACTGCTCAGGCACCAAAGCTATAACACTATTGTTTGTACTTACATTTTGACACTTTTGAAAAAGTAAAACACAGCACACCTTTGCAAAACCATACTTTCACATCCTTGCTGATGCTACTTGCGCATGTTTTAAGCAATCTGGTCCAGTGCTGGGGCTGCAGCCACAAGTAGAATTTTTTTCCCATTTAAACCTATCCTGAGTTCGAACAACCTTACCACATACCTGTCCCTGGTGGCCATGCCCACTTTAACCCCATTAGCTGTCCCTCACGGCCATTGTCAGTGGCCAGATTGAAAGGCCATGATACGGACAATCTGCCCACTGGCCACAGGCTATACATCAGTCACCAAAGGCATATCACTAATTTTTGTACGTACATCATGAAACTTTTCAAAAGGCAAAACACAGACACATATGCGAAACCATGCTTTCGGGTCCTTGCCAATGCTCCTCGCACAAGTTGTCTGCAAATCCGACCATGTTTTATTTTTTGAAAACAGTCAAAATGTATGTACAAAATATAGTAATATAACTTAGCCCCCACTTGACGAAATCCACTCCAACTTTGCACAAACATTCAAGGTTGGGTCTGTAATCTTTTTGCAAACATTTGCGTAGACTGGTCAAATGGCACGAAAGTTCTAAGCCATCTAAATATGTTCAGACTCCCGTTCTAATGTTGCCCCGTCTTGACAAACTCCCACCAAAGTTTGCAAAAACATTCATGGTTCGGTCTAAAATCTTCTTGAAAACTTTAAAGCAGATTCGTCAAACGGCACCAAATTTATAAGCATTCGAAGTTGGCTCTAAAATGATATTGCAAGACATCATTCAGTTTCATTGAATGGTGCCAAAGTTATAAGCCATCCAAAAACTGCTTTTCACCAACCTTAAAATGCAGTAATATGCATTGATTTCCTCGACCTTTAATCCAGTCCGCAAACTCCCCAGGAAGGTCTCCAAACATGTTTGCAGACTTCAGAGAACAAAAATACCAGATTGTTGGCTTTTTCTAGACATATCCCATCCCAACCTCATCACCCCTCGCCTCCCCAGAGATTGTTTCATTAGTTTGGCAACTGTAATGTGCTTTTCTATACGTTTTTACCACAATGTTCTACTTCAAGCGCAGTTTGTGAATCCAACATAGCGGCTGTTTCAAAAGTTTAGATGCATCTCACGTTTTTAATTGACCAATCAGTGGGTGCGTACAGTGTCTGCAAACGTTACGTGGTTTTCTAGTTCGTCCAGAGGCGTCCGTGGACGATGAACCAAGAAATGAGTCCACAGACCGGATACAGATATTACACATTTTTTAACCTACTTTTTGACCATTTTAACAAAACTACTGGACAGATTTACACAACATTTGCAAAAGCATGCTTTTGAGACCATTCTGACACTCCTGGCACAGGTTTGGTGCAAATCCGTCCAGCAGTTTGGGCTGTAGGCGTGAGCAAAAGTCTGTTTCCATTATGTCTATGAGGATTTCTAATTCCGAGGTGGACATATATTTATTTAGCAAAGTCTGGGGAGGATTCGTCAAACAGTGACAAAGCTATAAGCCACTCTTCAAGCAGCTCTTCCAGAAAAACTGCTCTTCCTATAATTTGAGCAACTTACCCATAACTACAGGGCCACTACTGCAGGTCCTGTAATTCAGGGTAAAAAGTTTAGTTGCATGGACGTTATGGTGAAAATGTAGCGCAACGAAACCCTGAAATTCAGAAGGCAATTCAGGCGAAGGCACCTTTACTCCCTGGCCCCTGTTATGCAGTGTATGACCACAATGATGACATCAGAGATTACGCCACTAATGACATCACTAATGATATCATATTTGACATCACTGATTACATCACTAATGGGAAGTTGAAAAGGTTGTATTGCAACGTATTTCTCACCTTAATGTCCTAGTAATAGATGTTTTTCAGCGAGTTTCAAGGGCTTTCTATACCATGATTTTGTTTACATGTCACTAGCCATGGCCTTCGATATGTTTCTGTTCAGATGACTACGTGGCCACAGACTTTGGCAGTGACCACTATACATATCATTTGGCCCTGGCTAGTGACCACGTCCTTTGTCTGTGCCCACTATATATATTTTAAGATACTAACACACCTTTAGCCATAGTCAGTGTCCATGGGCTTCAGCCATGTCCACTGTATATGTTCTCCAATATATTTCCTTTTGACCCACTAGGTGGCCACAGCCTCGGCTGTGTCTACTATACATGTGTATCCAGCCCACTATCCAGGGCCTTTGGCCCTGACCAGTGAGCATGGCCTTCATCTGTGCCCACTGTATATTTTAGAATACTACCAGGCCATGCCCACTGTACATGTTCCCCTGATATTTTTCATTTGGACCCAATACCTAACCATGGCCTTCGGCCATGACCACTAAACATATCTTTCAGGCCTGCTAGCCAATGTATATTTTAAAACACTATCAGACCACTAGCCAAGGCCTTCAGTGATATAATCAGTAATTTCACACATGATGTAATTAGTGATGTCACCAGTGATATCATCACTAATGTAATTAGTGATATCATATACAATGTAATTGGTGATGTCACCATTGATGCCATCGGTGATGTCATATATGATGAAATTAGCAATGTCACCAGTGATGTCATCAGGGATGGCAACAGTGATGTAATCTCTGATGTCATCATTGTGGTCATATGTTGCACAACGGGGGCCTGAAATGTCTGCCAAATTTCAGGGGATTTGTTGCATTACATTTTCACCTTAACGTCCTTGCAACTGAAGGTTTTTCCTTGAATTTAAAAGGTTTTGTTACAATGTATTGCTCACCTTAACGTCCCTGAAACTAAAGTATTTTTCCTGAATTTCAAGGGGTTTCGTTATACCATATTTTCTTTTACAAACCAATAGCCATGACCTTTGGCCTTGTTCACTATTCATGTTTCCACTAATATGTTCTTTTAGAACCACTAAGTGGCCATGGCCTCTATACATGTTTTTCAGGCCAACTAGGCCTTGATCCGTGCACACTGTATATTTTAAAATACTACCAGGCCATTTCGGCCATGTCCACTGTACATGTTCCCCCGATTAGTTTTTTTTGCACCCAATAGATAGCCATGGCCTTCGGCCATGACCACTATACATATCTTAAGGCCTGTTAGCCAGGGGCTTTGGCCATGCCCACAGAATATTTTAAAACATTACCATGCCACTAGCCATGACCTTCGGCCATGGCTCGTGAACAGTGCATTCGGCCGTGCCCACTCTATATTTTATAACACTACTGTGCCATTCGCCCCATGGCCAGTGGTCACGGCCTTCAGCTGTGACCACTGGACATGTTCTCCCAATGTGCTTCTTTCGGACTGACTAGGTGATCACAGTTTTCAGTCATGGCAAATATAAATGTCGTTCAGGCCCACTGCAGTGAGCACGGCCTTCGGCCTTGCCTACTGTACAATTTGAAACACTACCGTCCCACTAGCCATGGCCTTCGGCCATGTTCATTGTACATGTTCCCCCAATATGTTTCTTTGGACTCACTAGGTGGCCCTAGCTTTCATCCGTGACAACTATGCATGTCTTTTTGGCCCACTAGACAGGGCCTTTTGAACCGGACAGTGAGCATGTCTTTTGGCTGTGCCCACTATATATTTTAAAACAGTACCATATCCCTAGCCATGACCTTCGCCCATTGCTAGTGGCCTTTAGCTGTGTCCACTGTACATGTTCCCCCAATATGTTTCGTTTGGACCCACTAGCCGGCCACAATCTTTGTTTGTGGTCTATATACATGTCTTTCGAGCCCACTAGCCAGGGCCTTTAGCCCTGACATGTGAACACGGCTTACGGCCATGCCCACTTTATATTTTAAAACACTACCCTCCCACTAGTCATGGCCTTCAGCTGTGTCCAGTGTACATATTAATTCAATATGTTTCTTTTCAACTCACTACGCTATGTTTGTATTTAGAGTGCTGTTAACCAGATAAGCATGTCAAGCAGTGTTCAAAATAGAAAGAATACGTAGCTATGACATGAGCATACATGATAGCATTTACTTAGGCCACACTGTAAAATGGCAATTTGAAAAACAACACGCAGTTAGCATTCACATACACCAACCTTTTACCTGCAGATTTTAACTACTTTCATTTACAGAGCTCCCCTCTTCTGTTGCACACATATTATCTAGCACATGGGCTGAAATGTACTACCAATAGTACCCACAACTGAAACACAGTACAACCTGTGTAAACTACAACACTCATAAATCCTCACCCGTCACTATACCAGGAGAAGCTGTTACACATTTGACACCAAAATATCTCTCTGACAATATTTCGACAACCGTAAACACCTACATTAAATGGCTGTATTGCATTCTCATTACCGATACTTGCAGTAACCTACACCTTAAACTAAGCGTGAAGCATCAACACATCCGAGTTTCTGCAAACACAATGACAAGTGTAAACAAAATGGTGCCTATCAAACTTTTCAAGAAGCAATGGCAATGAAACAGGACTGCACGTCCCACCCTACCAAAATGGTGAGACATTTTTAAAATTCCCATAGTACCAAAATGGCCACAAATGTTCACATGAACCTATCACTTCCACAAACACAATGGAAACAATCAACCCTACCAATGGTAACACAGAAATAGTTACTGGAGAAAGATTACTTTAGAAACAAGGGTTCTCATCCATGTGGTATTGGTGTACCACTTCTTCATTCACACTAGACTGCTCTCCCTGTGGGAAGAACACCCTAACCCTACCTATGTGGTGCCCTCTAGCCCTAGGCTCCAAGTGTTGTAACACCTATCTAACAGGGGATAGAGAGAAGGGTGACCCTATCTAAACTTCTTTTATACAAATTCTAATCAACAGACACAACCATGCAGCTACTAAAAAGCCGGTGCAGCGGTGTGGGCTATCAGTGGGCTATCAGTGCTCTAGAGACATAGGGCCTGATCACGACCTCGGCGATAACCCTTAAATCCGGCAGTAGCGCTATTACCGCCGGATTTAAGGGTCCGCCGAATCAGGGCTTCGGCGGATTTCGTCCCAGCTCTTGGCTGGGGGGAAATCCGCCGAAAATTCACGCTATTACCGCCGGCGGGAAATCCGCCGGCAGTAAGAGCACACATTTTCCCCATTGAGTCCAACGGGGAATGGGGCATTCCCGAATGGGCTCAATGGGGAATGGGGACTTCCAAGTCTGCCCAACTCGTGATCCCGCGCTATTAGCGCCGGGGGCTATGGCGGTCGCGCTAATAGCCCCCGCGCTAATAGCGTTAGCGTTACCGCCGAGGTCGTGATCAGGCCCATAGTGTACATTATATATGTCTCGGATCCTATGGTGATGTGCTGTCCTCACGTAAGGATTTTTCATGCTATATTTAATGTACCATTTACTGTGAGGCAGACACACCCATTATAAGCCCATGCTGAGCAGTCAGCGCTATAAAAATGCCCTCGCTAGAGAGCATGTTTAGATAGACTCTAACAAGTTTACAAAATTTAGAAACAATCTCATTGAGTTATAAGACATATCTGTCCCCAAGTCGGTGGAATATTGTCTACAGCATGAGGCCACTCATGCGTATGTGGTCAACCGGTTTCAATGATTCTCATCACTTGGATCATCTTCTTCAGGACCTGTTGCTTGAGATGGATAGATTCCTTGGAGAGACACTAGTCTCTGGAGCACTTCTGTTCCCTAAGGAAAAAGGCACAGAAGGAAGGTATCAGAGGTAGTAGTTAGACCACTGATCATAATACCTGAAACCCACATGGTGACAGGTAAAACCGTGTGATTCACAATTTGGTGCTTCTTCTAGAAGGATAGCCAATGTGCTATGAAGCTGCCGGGACCTGTCACTGGGCACTGTGTTCATGTTTTACAACCACCGGGACCCCATAGGACGGGTAAAGAGGAGGGAAGGGAGGCTGAGAGTGGGGATTTAGGAACTTGGGAGCCCACTCAACACCAGGTGAGGGAACTGCGCTGTGCAAGTCTCAGAGATTGCTAATATAGCCAGTGGAAAGCATGCTGCAAATGTCCAATCTTGGACTATGCTGCTAAGTTACCTGATGGCTAAATAGGCCAAGTCGCTTTTCTTAATAAGACAACACTGTCGTAGTACTTGTTCTCAAATGGATAGTAGGGAGGTCTGCACTGGAGTGATTTGAGCCATCTAGGCTTTTGTGGTAAAACGTTTTTGCATTAACAGTTGGATAATGTTTTTGGGACTGTGAGTCCTCTTCTACTTATGAGCTCTTGGTGTTTTTGAACATAGAAATAATGACATCATTCATGCCCCACTGCTACGAATACTTCAATTACAAACAAGCATGCATTTTCAAGAGAATAGTTACAGAGAACTGGCATCATGGCTGGGTTTAAGACTCTGTGGTTGGTTGGAGACAGTTGGGTGTTTTGGTTAATGTTTATTTGTCAGAATCTGCATATTGACATGGACCTCAGTTTGACTGATTTTAGAGTTAAATGTTTTGCAAGGAATGTGATGGTCCCATATTTGTCCTAAATTGTTAAGTCTGAGAAGCATAAGGCAGCCAAATTTCATACTCATTCATTGTGGTGGCAATGATTCCGGTAATGAGGCGTGTCTCTGGCATTGATGATGAAACAAGATTTCGAAAACGCATGGAACATTTTCCTCACAGCAACTTTTTCAACCTAACTTAGAGGCAAAAATGGAAGTGGAACACCAGATTTAATTCTAAAATTTAGAAATCTCGCAGTATGTGAATAACGTAGTTTTACATGTCCAAACTGTATAGATGGAGTACATCTAACTGATCAATGAAATGCACTCCTCCTTGACAACATTAAAGCAGCAATCCAACTTTGCTGAAACACTACACTCAGAGCAGCCAAAAACAGTCCTTAAGGACTACCTATTGCACATATACATATATATAAATTTACAAAGTGAATGTTTTATTTACTCTGACAGAAAAAACACAAATAATTCACATCTACAAAAAATAGACACAACACACACTATATTTTAAATATCATTAAATACCTTTGAAGGGTGGCTCTTAAAAGAGCTGTTGTGTTGTTATGTCAAAACTATAACCATGAAATGCATTTTTATTGCGGCAACTCCTCAAATTCTCTATTTACACCACTACATCCCTTTAAAGAATTGAAAAAAGCTTGCAACATTTCTCTCTGCTCTTCCCTTAAACGGCGTATTAATTTTCTTTTCCCAAAAAGTAAAAAGATTCTGTGCTCCCTGTCAAAAATATCTGACCACAGCTTGAGCACGACCTCTTTCTTCAGCCAATGCGTGTGATAGACATCACCTATATCCTCCACATCATTATTAGTCCCTTTCTCGAAATTATGTATTCCTCAACAATCTTCTGAACAATGAGATTCATCACCTGGCAGCCCCCCTAATGAGTTGTCAGCATCTGCTTCTGAACTTGTCTCCATTTTCCACCTCTAAAAAATATTTCCCAAAATGTTCACCAATAACAGTGTGTATTCACTCTTCAACTCCACATCTGCTAATTACACACCTCCTTCTCAGGACAATGTAAAGTAAATACCAACTTCCAATACCATAACATCTTTCAAAATATACCTTGGATCAACCAATCACACTTTATTTTCTAACTCCTATTCTCATTGGTGTAAATTTGTCTCCTTTACCTGTATAGTCATGGTTATAATGTTACCCAATGGGATCCGGTAACCGCGGCTATCAATGCAGCAGTTATAGCCATGGGTACTCTAGCCACCAGAAAGTACACAATGTCCCATTGTCTGTCCAATAGCCACACCTATAATGGTAGTTGTATTGCTGGGTTTATAACAGTTGCTGGAATAGCCTGGAGGCTATTGGCTGTCAAAATAATCGCTACTACGTAGATCATCTGTGTAACCACGGCTACGCAAATGCGTAACCGAGATGATGCTTACTGTGGCTGTGCTATGCGTCATCTGATTGGTTTGGTGGTGTAGCCGTAGCTACGCACAGCACAATGACGCTTACTCTGATTGGCTCTCTCACGTAAATCTGGTTATTCACCGCACCCACAGGAAATGTGTTTGCTTTCCTCTTTGCTTTTTGGCATATTTCTTATCTTATCTTAATCACATTTGTAAAGCACAACGTAAGCCCAAAGTCATCTTGGCACTTAGCTAAGAAGTGAGGTCAACCAAAACCAGGAAGACTAAAAGAGAAATGTCTTCAGTGCCCAACTAAATGGCAAGTAAGACTCAAAGGGCCTCATTCCGAGTACGGCGCTAACCAATGGCGCTATTAACGCCTTGGTTGACGCCGTACCTGGACCGGCAGCGCCTTGGTGGATGGCGGAATCACCGCCCCATTCCAAGGTTGGCGGGGCAGTAATTCCCCATTCACCAAGGCTCTTCCCCATTCCCAAATGAGCCCCCATAGGGCTCAATGGGAATGGGGAAGATGCAAATAACGGTGACCGTTCATTACGGTCACCGTTATTGGCTTGGAGGCCCCTTTGCGCCCTCGACTTTAACACCTGCTCAAAGCAGGCGTTAAGGGCGAGGGCACAGAGGGAACTCGGAGTATGGCGGTAAGGGAATACCGCCACCGGTCTCGTTACCGGTGGCCGCTATCCCTTACCGCCATACTCGGAATGAGGCCCAATGTTACGTAAAGACAGCAGGAGAAGATTCCAGGCCTTTGCTGCTGCCACTGAAAAAGCACGACCGCCCACTTGACCAAGCCTGACCCCCCTTTTCCTCTTGGCCCCAGCAGTGTTTCCAGTCTAAAAGACCTAATTTTCCAATCCCTTTTGACCTTTCTTGTTCCCTCTCCCTTGTCTTGTAATTTGTGAGTAGCGTCTATTCTTTATTTTAGATTTTTCTTTTCTTTTTAAAAAAATGTTTTTCTTTTAAGTGGCATTGTCCTTTCTGCCTTTAGTTATTTTCTATCATTTTTATATTTTCCTCGCCTGTCTGACAATTACAACCATGCCTGGACACAGTAGCGACAGCAGCAGCAACGACGACATCCATGGAGTCACCGTGCCTGGAGAAGCTGAGGATGTCGCCTGGGTCACCAAGCCATCCCCCCGGTGGAAGAAGAGCTGCAGCATGCACAAAACTGCTGATATTTGGATGTCATTCCTAGTGTGGAAACACTGGAGCCTTAAGGAGGTGGAGGAAGTCCACTGCCACAAAGTTCTTTGACGGGGGCTATCAATTGACCTGGGCACATCAGTGCTCATACAACATCTAGTCTGTGTGCATTGGGGTGAGTTTGGTGAGCCCTCCCGGCAGGCACACTTCCAGCATAAAACGAAGGCACAAGTACTCCAAGTAGCATGCCATACCACCAGTGCTGCGCACACCTCCTGAAACTCGATGTCAGTAGCTCACCCCACATCACCTCCAAGCACATCTGGCAATGCTGCGGTACCTTCAACCAGCTGGGGCAAAGGTAGGCATAGCACCAGTCGCCCAACCTGCTGTCATTCTCCCAGCAATCAATCTGAACAAGTGCATGGTCCTCTGCCTTGTATGGCAGAGCAAGATTGTGGTGGAAGGTGCCACCCTAGATGGGTGGGCAGTGGTTATTTCTGTACATTTTGATTAGTGTAGTTAATTATTATGTTACAAAATGTCACATGTGCTATTTTTTGTAAGTATGCACATTGTGCAGTTTCGCACCTTATAATCCTCAGCCTGATGTGGGCTTGTTGACTTTTTGTATCTTGCTTGAATCCCTGCCGACACTTTGTTTGTTAATAAAATGACTAAAGCTGTTTTTTGTTGCACCTGGCGAACATTGTTATTATTTCTTAATGAACTGGTATTAATATAAATACATGCCCGCCTGTACCAAAACTATGATGAACATAAGTAACCCATGAGGGTGGCAGAGTACACTCTAAACAAAATAAAGCTATGCCTGAGTTTAGGCAAAGTTCATGGCACTTCTTATGATCATGGCCGCCACATCCAAATTGATATAACGCATGTGTCAGCTCCTGTAAGTCATCTCTGCTGTGGAAGGTGATGTATATTGTGGCCAGACAGGTTGAGACTGACAAATTCCACAGTCCAGACCAACCAGGACCCCCTACCTCAACAGGATAACTATCCCCAAATCCTGTAAAACCCGTGCTGGCGGCAGCAGCTTCCTTACCTTGTCCGCCACCCACTGGAATGCCCCCCCCGCACATTAGGACCATCGACTCTCATGAGGCCTTTCGCAAGGCCATCAAAACTAGGCTTTTTGTCTAATAACTGTATGTTTTACTCTGTGCATGTTCTACTGTGTATAATCATCTTGTGCGCCACCAGTATTGTAACCTTACTGTATCAACTGTCATTACCTGTTGTAACTTGTACTCGACTATGAGCACAATTCTTGGGCAGCATTCTATGTAACTCTGAATCAAGCCTTCCTATGCTCACTTAATAGCGCCTTGATGGCCGCGGGCTGCAGTGCGCTTTAAAAATCTAAAAATAAATAAATAATAAATAAATGGCAGGACAGGAACCTGAATGGCCATGCCTCTTCTTTGATCTATTTGTGAGGACAGGTAACACCCTCCACCACAGAGAGCCACTTAACAGGCAGTTGTCCTGGGCCTGAGCATCAAAGGAGCGCACACATTCAAAAGGTGTAGCCTCTCACCGGGTGCTGCATCTCTAAAGGCCTTTGTTCTTAGTGAGAAGGGATATGAGGGCTAAATTCAATGGAAGGAGACTTCTACCATTTTGTGCGTGTGTGTGTCTCTCTCTCTCTGTCTCTCGTTCTCCTTCCTGGCCCCTCCACTTCTTCTGGAGTAAAGCACTTTGGGTGTGATGTGTAAGGAACTCATGCTGGCAACAGTAAAGACAGACACAAGTGATCAGAGTTCAAGGGTGGTTCTTGAACTATAAATGCAGTGTGGAAAAACACCTAACTTAAACCTAAATCTAAGATGGGAGCAAGCTTCGACCATCAAATGAAAAAGAAAGCAGTCAAAGTGGCGTCACAAAATAAAAGAGCCTATACTAAGAACAACCTATTGCCAATTCCTTAAAACTAATTTACAGAAAAAGTTTGGGATAGGGTATCAATCACAAGGAAACAGTGTTTAAATCATAAGTCAGGTTG
The DNA here is from genome assembly GCF_040938575.1 of Ambystoma mexicanum. Taxonomy (NCBI): domain Eukaryota; kingdom Metazoa; phylum Chordata; class Amphibia; order Caudata; family Ambystomatidae; genus Ambystoma; species Ambystoma mexicanum. The sequence continues at coordinate 496,497,364 of NC_090926.1, forward strand.
TGATTGCCTTGAGGTCTCCCTTCCCCATGTTTTTCGCATGGGACAAGGTGGGACTTTGGAGCACAGCACACACTCAAGCTTTCTCAGCACGAGCCGACAGTTCTGTTCCAGCTCCTCAAGGGTAAAGTCATTGCATTAAAAAGTTTCTTGCATTTGGGTATTTTTCTCAACTCGGATTCGCTAGGTGTTTCCACCCACAAATTTCCCTCTTCCACTTCCTACAACTGTGGGAATGGTATGAATCCTGTACATCTTTCCGCCTCGCCCGGAATGAGGTCGCAAGTAGATTCTTTAGTGACAGACTTTTGTACTTCCATTGCCAAGGGACGTGATGATCTATTAAGGTTTCTACCTCTAGTCTTGTGGGATTTGGATCTTCTGGGGAGAGGAAAGGATGGCATATTGGAGACTCATTCAACCTGCTAAGGTTTTGAGTGGTTCCCTTAGATGGGGAATTCCATATGGTTTCATACACGAGGGTTCCCAGTACTTCGCCTCAGTGAATAGTTCATGGAGTGGAGGAAGCATTGAGTATGATAAACTTTATCGCATCTCCACCAGATAGAAAGGGAAATGCCTGTGTACCCATTTTCTTGTGGGGTACCACATATATGGCTGAGGTGGTAGAATAGCCTATTTGTAAGTCTAGAGATACCACAATCTTATCCCTCTCAGGTACCAGATAGCCTTGTGGACATCAGAGGAAGTAACTATTGCCCTCTACTGCTTTCCGTCGGGCAGGATGGCCTGAGTTTTTAAAGGGTGAAACGTAACTCCCAGCCTGAAGGTGAAATTCCTGTGGGTTTTTTCAATTTTTTCAGGGCTGGTTTTCCTAAAACATGGGTCTCCATTATGGGAGGGTCCAAAATGTGTTTCAATTGAGCCATATCCCACTACTGACACCACACGTAAGGAACTCATGGTGGCAACAGTAAAGACAGACACAAGTGATCATATTTCAAGGATGTTTATTGAACTATAAATGCAGGGTGGAAAAAGGCCTAAATGAAACCTAATTCTAAGATATGAGCAAGTGTCGACCATCAAATGAAAAATAAAGCAGTCTTAGTGGCGTTGTGTCAAAATAAAAGGGCCTATACTAAGAGCAACCTGTTGCCAATTCCTTACAATTAGTTTACTGAAAAAGTGTGGGATAGGGTATCAATATAAAGGAAACAGTGTTCAAATAATAAGTCAGGATGTCATTGCCTTGAGGGCTCCCTTGCCCATGTTTTTAGCACGGGGTGCGGTGGGACTTTAGAGCACAGCACACACTTAAGCTTTCTCAGCACAAGTCGACAGTTCCATTCCAGCTATCAGGCGACTTCAGGGTAAAGTCTTGTTGCATTAAAAAGTCTCTTGCCTTCAGGGCCTGATGTATCCAACAAATAAACGAACATACAAAAAGTTATTTTTCACAGTTCACGTTGGGTGATGGCTTCAACCAAAGCTCCCCCTCTTCCGGGCGCTGACCCCTCACGTATTGTATTCCACAAATTAAATAACAATTCCTTTTCTCCATGAACTTTGGGTGATAGCTTCACCACCTGGATCTCCCTCGTTCCGATTCAGACCCCTCACAAAGGTTAGCCTCCCTCCACCGGGTTCACTATGGCTTTCAACACAATCTTTATCAGTATGGCTTTTTAGGGTTATGGTCTTTCACCCTTGGTTACCCCTCTCTGGGCACAGATCCTTCTCAAATCTCAGCCTCCCTCCACTGGGTTCACTATGGCTTTCATTTCACTTTCTCAGGATTCACATCCCTTTGTTTCGCAATTTTTTATTTTTTTTTATTTTATGCATTTCGTTTATATTCAATCAAGAACAAAGTTTTGTCCCTTTAAAAATAAACAGTAAAATATCACATTTACAATCTTAACAATAAAAGAACACGATAAAACAAAAAACAAAAACATAAAATATACCTAATTTCATAACCTAAATGTAATTCATAAAATAATCATATCATGCAATGATAAAATCTCATCCAAATAGCTATCTAATAAATCGCCAATTTCCATATGCTGCTGCATTGACTACTATAGATTCTGCCCCTATCAAGGCTGCCCAAAACTGGTCCCTACTTATATTCTCAATCAATCTCACAAAACCCCCATAGCCATTAATATACAATGGTTTCAGAGCAGAACAAGCAGTCAGCATATGCCTGCTTGTCTGAATTCCAGTAGAGGAAGTAGAGCAATGTCTGCACACATCACCTTGCTCTGCTCTTTTCCGCGTGTTCATATATTCTTTTGTACCCAATACATTGATCCTGAGTTGCATCATGAATATCCTGAGTGCTGGGTTGGACCATTTCAGTAAATAGCTTTTGGGTTTGCCGATCTTAAAGCCCTGCTGTGATTATTCCCCATATCTCTGAAGACCATTCAGTTTGTCTATGGCCATGATCATGTCCCTCTCTATCGCTTTCTTTTTTACAAATGAGACACAATCTGGGCACTCACGTATTATGTCCATGGTGAGGCTTAATTTAAACAAGAAATCTTTTGTATAAGTGCCCAGATCTGTAACAAAATTATTAGGACAGCATCCCTTCGGCTCTTTACCCATTAATTGAAGCAGATGGTTCGTTCCTACAGCCATTCCATTATGTCCATTTTAAGATATAACCTGACCTTTCTGATTGACCAAACTGTGGGAAATGGCTGTAGGCCATACTCCAGACGCAATGCCTCCACTGGGACCCCTTTAGGCATGTTCATTATAGAACAAAGAACTTTGCCCTCCAGTTTATGGAGCTAAGCGACGTCCTTGAATGGCAAGTTCTCCAGGGCATAAAGGATTGCTGGGCATATACTGGTCTTATATAATTGGATATACCCTTCTATGTTACTGCCGCCACTGTGCGCCACATAAGACTTAATGGCCGCCCACCTCCTCCCTATTTTAGTGCCAATATGATCCTCATGTTGCGAGGCAGATGGAATGGCCCATATAGGAAAACCCAGCTATAACACTTCAGTAGCCATAACCAGAGTTGTACTATGCAGGTACCACTGTGTTTTCTTTATCTTCGTACGAGAATCTTTCAGGCACATTGTTCTTGTTTTGGCTTTACTTATAATCATAAAATTATCTTTGGCATACAAGTTTAAAGCATTTAAGGTGCGCTGAAGGCCTATCTGTGTTTGATCAAAAATTATTATCAATCTGCATAGACCATAGTAACAATTTTGGCACAGTTTATAGTAGGAGGGACATTTCCAGTGGTCTTTAGGGCTTGATCCATGTCGGCAATATAGAGATTATAGAGGATGGGGCCCAATGCACATCCCTGTTTAATCCCCTCACAGTTGCAATATATTTTGTGAGGCACCCCTCCTGATTGAGACAAACAGCAACAGTTGTGTTGCTTTATAGCGTTTGAATGAAGTAAGGCAAAGATGAATCGATGCCCCAGCCTTTTCATTTCCCCCATAGTCTACTTCTGGAAACCAAATCGAGTGCATTCGAAAAGTCCACATGAAAGCAATAGAGCTTGTTCTTCTCTTTTGGTCGCAGTGCCCTTAAATATTGCAGTGTTGCTTTATTGGTTGCTGTATTATATTTCTTCCTAAAACCTGTCTGGAATGTGCTCAGTATATTCTTAGTTTCCATCCATGTATTTAGTTGTTCCAGAAGGATGCAGGCGAATCATTTCTGAGAGGAGTCCATCAGCGCCAACTGGCGATAGTTCATTGTTATAAGTCTATCCCCTTTCTTTAGTGTGGGCACCAGAATAGATTGGTGCCAGCTCTCTAGTAGTTGGCCGCTCTTTAGTATTTCCCTGTAATATAATGCCAATATTCTTGACCAGAGTATTGGATCAGACTTAAATGCCAGATTTGGGATGCCATCCGGCCCTGGCGCTCAGGAGGCTTTTGATTTTATTATTAGTCTTTCAAGATTAATTTCTTTCAACTCCTCCTCCAATTTAGCTCTTGATTTTGGGTTCACCCAACTCCATGCCGTTGGCTCCCCAAAATCTGTCTCTGGCAATACCTGACCATTGGGGGAATACAATTCCGAATATATTTGATCCAACCCTACTCTGATATTGGATTTAGGTCTATATGGGGAGATGAATTTCTAAAGCTGTTGAAATTGCGCCAGAATGTAACCTTGTTATCCAATCTCAGCCATATGAATTAATTCTGCCAATTCACTGTCCTGATGGAAGCTTTATGTATTTTATGCCAGTTTCTGTATTTTGTGGCCAGGTTTTTCATAGACCTCTTTTTGGACTCTGGGGTCATCTCCATATTTCTTTCAACTGCGCCCTTGCCCCTACAATACTTTCTCTTTCCTTCTTGGACAGCTAGATCAAGTAGCTTATGTTTGTGATCCTGAGAGCTTTGGGGCTCCGCTTTACCAAATTTTACGATTGATAGACTGATCTCCTTAATTAAGTCTTCTAGCTTCCAGGCGGCTGTTGCAAGCAATGCGTCCAAGTGCTCCACATTTTTTGTCAATGTGTCATCCACCCTCTTAATATCACTTTGTGCCCAACGTAATCTATAGCCTGCTATTTTTACTGTTACTTTAGCAAAATGTTGTGTTTCATCCCATCCATTATTTTAATGATTTGAAGTCCAGCATAATGCTCCTTGGTCGCTGGCCCCACTATGAGATACCACTATTGGGCTACATATGGCTCGCATTTCCCTGTCCACTATAACATAGTCAATTAGGGATGAAACAATACCATTTGACCATGTATATAATGGATCAGAATCCTTACTCGGTTTCATACGAAGGCGTACCTGATAAAAAAATTCCAACATTGACTGCCAGGTGTAGATCCATGAGAAATGAAAAATAGGGAAGTAACAATACGTTTTGAAAAGTAACCAAGGAAACATTAAACCCATGGAAATGGAATTAGAAAAAAGGACCCAAAGAAGCCGTAACGAATGCGGGATGACGTCATTCCGGATAGAAGTCACGAGAGAATATGCGCATTGTTGATTAAGGCCTGGAAGACAGATGGCAGTGGGTAGCAGAGACGAACGCGGAAGGAGAACGCTAACGGATGTGAAGACTCGCTTCTCCAGCGCGAAGCCTCGTGAAAGGCAATAACGTGGAGGCTGAATTCTGAGGACGCAGTAAACTTATAAGAAGAGGCCAGATCATGGTGAGAAGAAAAGTACGCAGGCGCGGAAACTCCCGATCACGAAAAACAGACCAGGAAGTGGACGTGAGCAAAAATACATCCAGTGAAAGTAAGGGAGACGACAAAATCCCTGGTAAGAAGTAGCCAGGAAATTAGGACTACTAAAATATCTCAGAGATAGAACTAAAATCTAAATATCTCGCCATAACAGAGGGTAACAGACAAAAACGCACAAAAACCGAAGAGCCATCAAAGAACCCATCCAATATAAAAAGAATATTATACTGATGAGAAACGTAAGTGCCAAACCTAAGGACAAAACCTATTGAGGTAAAGGAAAACAATGCAAAAGGAGGGGAATGTGATTAATAGTGTCAAAGGTCGATTAGAACGGCATGTGCTATCTTGTTCTCCTTATAATTGCACAGGTCAACAGAAAGATGACACTAGAAAAAGATCTGGAAGTATAAGAGGCTTATCCAGGATTAAAAACTGGCAGAAATAAGAGTGGGAAGGGAAATTCACCCTAAAGATATCCCATAGGTAATTATTGAAAAGAAAAGATTTGGAGTTAAAAGATTACCGAGAGTCAAGAGGATACATAAGAGAGAGTCACAATAGTATCATGGTGTGACAGGTTGATAAACAAGAATAAAAAGGATGTAATAGAGGAAATAGCAATGTGATAGGGATTAATTGACCTATCAGAAATATAATTAAAGTGTATACAGTATGTAGAAGTTGAACTGCATTGAAAGACTGGTTACTAAATGAACCGTGTTTTCACCTTGTTTTCACAGACCATCATCTGGAGGTTGACCCAGAGTCAAAATAGATGGGACAGAAAAAGACATCTAGATCTCAGGCGAATATTGAGGACAAGCTGCAATTGGAAACAAAAAGTTGTTTGTGTATTGTGTTTTCTTCCCCTGAAGAATTTCCTGGCTGGATGAAAGAATGGATGGCTAAGTGAAAGATCACCAATGTTAAATTTATCCGAAGACTATGGGCCTCATTCTGAGTTGGGCGCAAAGGGATACCGGGCACCGTTAAGGACATCGGTGCCGGTAATCCCTTTGCACCCTATTCCGAGGTCCCTTAGCGGGACCCTTCCTTAACGCCTGGTTTTACGTTATATTTTTTTACTATATGAAAAAAAAAATATGATTTTTTTAATACAAAAACGAGATGTGGCATGTCTAAATTTAATGAGTAGCGACATACGTCTAGGGTCAAAAGCGGATGAGGATGAGAAAACAGGGGACCCTTTGCACATATGATATGAAGATGTTGGCTGTGTACTAAAAAAGGCTGTTGCAAGGAGGTGCAAGACAAAAATTATTGGTCGCTATCGTCTAGTCTCTCAGAGTTGTGAGTAGATCTGACCCACATTATTGCTATTGGGTACATGTAGTAATCGTCTATTAAAATCACTGGCCAACACTATACTACCAGTAGATGCAATTTCTGACCACAATGATAAATAAAATAATATCTTTCAATGAAAAAAAGATCTGAGAAGTGAGAAAGTGTTGTCTTTTGTAAAAATAAAGAAAGGAAAAAGAAAGAAAGAGAAAAGAGACCATTGTACCTAAAAAGAAAAGAATGGAGACAATCCTGGGAAATCATGCTCACGGTCCAATCTTTGAACAGGTCTTGTTCCAGTTTTAGAGGGTTGACGTTCTCCAATGCCCTAATTCTCTTCACTTCTTAGACCCATTCTGTAAGCTAGAAACTTTCCTGATTTTCCCCGATTCCTATAGACTGATTTCTCCTCCATTGTTCTCTCTCTCAAGGTAATCAAAACAGGAGAGCAGGGTAATCCTGTTTGGGCACCAGAGAATTCATGTCATGCCTGTAAGTAATTGGACTTTAGCAAAACATAACCTCGTGGGGGTTGCCTGTTGCCATTTTCTCCTAATTTACACAGCTTCCACCTGAGTTTTTTGATTTAATCTTTTTTCTACATTACAAAAGCCTTATGTTTTTATGAGCCCTTAACTTCAGAGCTTTGTGCAGCAGCCTTACCTATCTCGTCCAGATTGGATCTGTAGAGTTTTGAACAAAGCCTTGCCATCTTGTTGACTCCGACATTGGCAAGATATCGATTCGTTTTAAACACTTTTCTTTTAATTAAACTCTGACTATTCATAGGGTGGGGATAATTTCCAGTGTATTAAGATCTTTGCCAAATGTTCTTGTGTGCAGCCACCATCGAGGAGTTCTGAAAGTTTAGGAAGCTGGAAATGTGTGTATTCATGGCCAAATAGATTTTCCACCCAAAAGTAGTGTGGTGACTGTGGAGAATAATTGTATTTCATGAAGGACAAGAAAATAATAAGGCACGCTGAGCTAGGCTGATTAAAAAGTGTTATCTTATTAGACACAAATGACAGCTGAGATTTGGAGAGATTATTCATAACAAGTCACATGGGGTTGTCAGAATCATTTCTACCCATTACACAGAAGTTGAAGTTTATATAGAGAGATCAATATCATGAAATCACATCCAAGTGGGCGCTACCAGACAGGCTTACATAAAGGAAACAGATCCTTGATAGCTGGATTCAGAGTGCCAGTAAGCCTTGCGGTTTCATGTACCCTTTTGTAACAGGGGTTAGCTGACATAGCTATCACTTCTATGGGTAAACAACATAACAACGCCTGTATACCAAATAAGGTAATGATGGAGGTAACGAAAAGCACAGCACTGAAGTGTGACATTGGGTTGCTGGCAGGGGAGTTGCTAGGTCTGGAAAAGACCCAGGGCTATGCTGATGTTGGAACTGTTGGGACTGGGGGCTAGCTAGTCTTTTGGCTGTAGCTCCTGAGATTCTATCCAGGGCTACAACCAAAACATCAGGGGCTATAGCCCGCTTATGCCCCACCTAGCAACGCCCCTGGTTGCTGGGCTGTAGAAGAATCTGCCAGGTCCCAAGTGTGTGCAACGTGCAAAGATGGTAATACTTGGCTTACACAGAATGGGCCTAATAAAGGCCTATGATGACATAAAGATATTTTTCCACAACAGTAGTTCAACAGAAGGTTAACCATTGGAGACTCCCTTTACTCTACTGCGAGGTTTCCTACTAACACAAGACCTTCTTTCTTCACTTTCTTTGCCTTGGTTACTAGTGGGCAGCAGAGATCCTGCCATTCCCTTAGATCTTTTGCTAGTATGAGACATACATGGTTTCTAGTGCTCGCCAGATATCATTCGTCTTTGTCCCTTTTGAATGGTGTACATTTCGGCTAATTTCTTTGAAATGCCATTCGAAGACCAAATGTACTGCCTATGCAGATCAGAAATGTGGAGGCGAAGAAGCGCATGATTAATACAGCTCATTTAAGTGTGCATATGGACTATCTGTTTACAAAGGCCTTTACCCTTTTAATGAGAAATCGCCCATTGTAAAGCAGCGAGACGCCAGACACGTTTCCTCTGGGTGGCCCGCAGAGACTTAGTGAACGAATGTCCTACCTGTGGATAATATGTAACCCTCAAAGACAAACCACAGTTTGTAGAGTGTCATCATTTTAATTAAATTGGTGCCACAAAATTCAAATTTCCTTCAAATGTGTGTGCCCTTTTATAATGTGGAAGTTATTCAAGTCATGTAGGATTCTCATTCTCAAATGTCTTTTTTGCTGTTTATTCTGTATGGTAGCATATAAGTTCCAAGTGATAACGTCTAGTTTTTTGTTCTTGAATTTAAATTGAGTAGTCTTGGTTCCTCTAAATAACAAACCGTGTCACTCTAGGAGACTATGACACACTGCTTCCTCTGCCCTGCACATTCCTCTACTCTGCATGTCCTTTCTCTCCTTCATGAAATCTCCTTTGTCCTCTGTCTAGAATACAGGAGTGTTATAAAAATGTGGACTTTGTGTCTTTTCCTCATCCAATTCTGACACAACCATCCCTGTGACATTGGATGCAATACAATACACTTACACTTGATGGATTTAAGATTTCCGATGCGCTCTGAATGGGTTGGCCGCTTACTGACATTGCACAGTGTTGCACACATGCAACATTATGAAGTCACTTGATGCTTTTAGACTCTATCTTGTGATTGCATCTATTTGATATATTCACATGTGTTACCCCACAAAATCCATTGCAAACTGTGTGACTTTTATCCCAATGTTCAGAGAAATTGTGCTGTAAATGCACGATTTTACCAATACTTTTAAAATATTCTCAAAGGCATGTGGGAGGTTGAGGGGGAAGTACCTCCCTTATTTGATTTCGGATCTCTTGCTACTCTCAGGGCCCGATTCTCAAGTTGGTGCTAATTACCGAAAATGTTGTAAAAAGTGCTAACAACATTTTCGGTAATTACGACCTATTCTGAAGGTGGCGCTATCTACCAAAGTTGGACTGATTGCACCACTTTCGGAATATGGTAATAGTGTATAATAATAGTGGCAGCTGGCGTGCACCAGGGAGCAGGTTGGGACCAACTTTCAACGGTGGCAGTGACCGCATTCTGGCGTTATCCTCTTGCGGCCTCATTGCGGCTTTCACGCTGTATCTTGAGCAGAGCGTGACTGCGGTCACCCGGTAAACACTATCACTTTCAACCCCCCGCTTGGTGGCGGTCCGTGGATGCTGGGCAGGTAGTGCGGTGAGAGGCGGTGGACTATCCTTGGCAACAATTAAGCCCGCACAGCTCCTGGTGACTGCCGATGTGCAGCGGTGGACTCTTGCAGAGCTCCGGTATCTGGGCCCTGCTGTGACCTGCTCTGTGCTCGGCCAGTACATCCTGACATCTGCGGGAGCGGGAAGTGCCACACAAGAACCATTGCCTGAGATTCGCTGCATTACTGGAGGCAGCTTGGGACTAATCTGCTCCAGTTCAGGACCCTGATACCTGCCTGTGCTTGCATCTATAATGCTGCTTTTGTGACAGCCAGAGCAGAGGCGTTTTCTTTTGGTTTGTTTTGAGGCCAGCTTCTCTATCTCTGTGCTGGGCATCACATATGTGGTGTAAGAGAAGTAGCATTTGTAGTTTGTTTATTTATGGAGTGCAACCCAACCCGGAGGTGTCTGGGCACTATTCGTACATGTTACAGATCAAGCAGACAGATAGGAATACAGAATAATAGCTGCATACCAAAATTTACAATTTATACATCCGTCAGAATAATACAGAATAATAGTTACATGCACAAAGTTTACAATTTGTACATCGGATACAGTGGTAAGTAGCATCAGAAATAGACAGGTTATATAGCTACAAGTTACATATATACAGCACAGTGCGATAGCTTGCAGGTTTTTACTCTTTTTAGGAAGATTGTGAATGAAGGTTCCTCTCTCAGCGTGACTGGTAATGCATTCCATTTCTTAGCCGCTAGGACAGGGAAGCTAACCCCTCCGGCACGCTGTTGTTTAAAGCATGGAATAGAGAAGCAGTGTGATTGGGCTGATCTGGTGGGTCGTGTGGATGATTGTCTGGCAATAGTATTGGACAGGTAGATAGGCGCTTCAACAGAGAAGCACTTATCTGTGAGGGACGGTGTTTTGAGGTCAATTCTTTGCATAATGTTAAGTCATTGGATTGCGTGTCTGGTTGCCGAGATGTGTTGCTTAATAGGAATGTTTAAGGCTGCTCTAATGGCATTATTTTGCATAACTTGCAACTTATTGAGGTTGTATTGTGAAGTGCCAAGATACAGAGCATTAAGATAATCAAGCTTAGATAGTACTAGTGCTCAGTTTATTGTAATACAGTTCGATGTTGTCAAATAAGGGCAGCAAGCAATAATGAGCTTGCATGTGTGTGCTGTGGACGACGCCAGAGCATTAGTTTGTCTTTTTAAAGTGAGTGTAGAATCAATGTAGATTACTATTGTTTTCACTGCACTAACCACTTTAATTGAGTTTCCATCAATATTGAAGGAGTTGAATATTGTCCCTAATTTGTTCAAGTTGGCTGAGGACCCCAGTAGAAGCAACTCAGTCTTCTCATCATTGAGGCAGAGTCCGTGCAATGCCACCCACGCTTGAATAATAAGGTTAATGTTGTTGAGGGTCTTACTGTCTACAATGTGATGTGATCACTGGTGATAGGTATGAGTATCTGGGTGTCATCCGCATAATTCGTGTATGTGACTCCCAGATAATCAAGTTTATCAAAGTGGGGCTTGGTGAACACATTGTAGAGAGTAGGGGATAGGCATTATCCCTGAGGAACCCCACATGTGACTGGAGTGGGTATAGCTGATGCTGTGGGTTCAAAGACCCTCATGGATCTATTGTTGAGGAAGGACTTAATCCAGGCGTTTGCTTGGTCCGAAAGTGTGCAGCAGTTGAGAGGTGCTTGCATAAGATGCTATGGTCCACTAGGTCAAATGCCGTTGATAAATCAAGTAGGAGAAGCAAAGATATTTTACCTTTGTCTTTCAGTGTCTGGATTTGAGTCTTTAGGTCAATGAGTGCTGTTTCTGTCCTAACTCTGGGTCGGAAACCGGATTGTCTCAGTCCTAACAAATTATTGGCTTCAAGGTGTCGCTGTATTTGCAGATAGGCTACACAGTGTAATATTTTTAGCAAGCATGGGACCATTGTGATTGGTCTGTATTTAGACGGGTGTTCGGGTCTAGTGATGTTTTTTTTAGTAATGGGAGTACCCATGCGTCTTTTAGGTTGGTTGGAACTGTACTAGATTCAAAAGAAGCATTGATTAAGGAGGTAATGAAAGTGGCTAATTCTTTCGATGCCTCCTTGGTAAGTGGGGCTGGAGATATGTCTCCCTGACAGTTAGAAGGTTTAAGTTTCCTAATGATAGTTTCAACCTCTTTGATGGTTAGGCTAGTGAAGTTAAATTGAGGCAGGCCATTTCTAGTGACTATGTCCAGGCTGGGATTCGTGACGGAGACAGAGTTTTTTTTTGTTTCTATTTTCTTTTGGAGCAAGGATATTTTGTCTTGTAATGTGTTTTGTATATTAGTGCACCAGTGGGGTCTTTAATACAGGTACCAGGGGGAGAGGCAGGTGATTCCAATTCTTTCAAGATGTTGAATAGTTCCTTCGTACTGGACTTAGCATTATATATGCGTTCATTGAGGTTATCCTTTTTGCTTGAACAATGGCTACCTTATAATTGAATGAGGCTGCACTAAAATGTTCCTTATTAGCTGGTGTTGGGATATTCTTCCATAATGATTCCGATGCTATTTTCAGTTTTCTAAGGTTTTTTAAATGAGGAGTGTACCAGTTATTGAGGTGGGTGCAGGGGTTTAGATTTGTGTAACTTGAGAGGCGCTATAGTATTAATAGCCTTGTGTATTGTTGCATTATAGAGGTCTACTAGTGCTGATGGGTCTGCATTACCCATTAACGATGGATGAGTTACAGGTTTAAGTAATGGTACGAGATTCTGTAGTGTTAAATTACAATTATTTCTGGTCATCATGGCTGGTGCAAGGGTTTGAGGAGTTTGTAGTGCAGATGCTTTGATAGTGAATGAGATTAGATGGTGGTCAGTCCGGGCGCAAGGTGTATTTGCGAGTATGTCAATATTACAAGTCTGCTAACCAGTCGAGCGTTCTTCCTTTAGTATGAATGGGTTCATGTATCCTGCTTGTGTATCCTAGTTCAGTAATTGAATCCATAAGGGTACAGGCTGATAACTTTATGGTGTGATTGTGTAAATCTAGATCAAAGTCTATAATTTCTGAGTGGTAGAAGGCAGGGGGTGGTAGGAGGTGGTGTGGGTGTAGTTGAGGTGTCAGTTGCAAGATGATGTCTGGAAGCAGGATGCCAAGGTTCGGCAAGATTGAAGGTAATTGAGTTAGAGCAACATGGGGAGGCATCATAGTTCGAGCCTGGGCTGGAAGTACAGAGAGTGAGCCTAGCGTTGTTCGCATTTGTGGGTGGTGAGGATCAGGGTGAAGGGCAGGTTGTAGAAAGGTTCATGGCTGAATGAGTTCTGAGGGTGGGAGTCTAGATGCCACAGTTAGGGGAGTACCAGGTCCCTTGAGGTTCCTTGAGATATCCATGGGTGTGAGGAAGGGGTAGGCAATGGTGGCTGCTAATATAGGCAGGTTGCAATAGGTGAGGCATGTTAGGATGTTAGCTAGCGCTTGGTAGAATAGTGGCATGGCTAGATCTTCCTTGACTGTGCCGCTATCTAAGTGCACATTTTACTAGAATTATATTAGTCCAGAAAGTGAGAGGGTGGCTAGCAATTTCAAGTGAATGAGCTTCTTGGTTGTATAAAATTCTAATACAAGACATATGCAGTAGTCGTGCGGTACGAGGTCCTAATACTTTACATGGCAGTATTAGCACAATGCGAGGTGGTCCTAATACATGACAAATGCAGTAGTATCAGAGTACATTATCTCCTATATGGAAGGCGAAATAATTACGGAGGGCAGGACAAACGCATAAAAGTGCGATCTGGCAATGGCTTACAGGACATAGCATAAGGTCCATTTGCTGGTAGTCATATTCCAATAATACACAACCGTTTGAAAGGTTTACAACAATAGAATAGTTCAAATACTGTACTCCATGACAGGCTAATTAGACTCAGAGCAAAGGTAGTCGCGTTCCGAGCAAGCACTGATGAGGGCTAAGTTACTAGGTACAGATACAAGACACAGGTGAGCTGTTTACTAGACTAGTCCAGACAAGGGATGGTAATACTGGTAGTGTCGGCAACTGGGCGGCAGTGAGGCATGAGTGGAGTGCGAAAGCCGTTTTGTGAAATCAAGTGCACAACTAGGGGCGGGTCCGCACTTAAAACACTGTCAATTGTGGTTATGTGTGACTAAGGCAGTGCAGTACTCAGTAGGCAGACATCTTGTAACATTAACTGTGTCGTCAACTAAACTAGTGCGTTGTATTTAATGGGGGGCTAAAGGCAAGATGAGTGAGTGACAGGCAGCATTAGTACGCACGGGTGTGTTGCTGTACGTTAAAGGCACAAAGAGCGCTCAATTGATAGCAAAACGAGTGATAAGGGAAATACATACGTTGCAAGTTTTAGGCAGTATGAAAGTATATAACAGTCTCACCAGGTGGTGTTTTCTTGCAGTGCGTCGGCTGAGTTCGTTATGACACGAGCTGATGATGATGATGATAGCTCTTGCAGGGTGTACAGTTTATTAGGCTCGGGCATGGATGCCAGGTGCAGGTAGCAGTGTAAATCTAGAAGAGCGAGGGCGAAATGGAAGGTGGGTGGCCAGCTCTGAGCTCGACACGCTCGGTCAGCTCATTCAGGAGCCTTGATCATGAGCCTTTGCTGGGGGACAGCTTTTGCCTGCCGGTCTCCCGTGATAGGCTAAACAAAGAAAGGCTGAGCAATCCGGTGCTAGCTACAGCAATTTTCTTTTACTTTCCGATTTCAGCAGATTCGACGGAGATTCTACAGATTCGAAGGTGAGCTTCTACCCTTGCATTTTGGGTTTGGGGCCCAGTTTCTACTGGTGCAGTGCCTGGTTGTCAGTCCTGGAGGTGATTCATGATTCTGGTTCATTGGAGGTGCTTGGACCATCCTTACAGCTGAACTGCCTTGTGGTGGGCTATACCTGCCTGCGCCTGGGGCACACTGGACATTGACAAAGGAGATTAACAAAAAGCGTGGTCCGATGGCTTCCTTTGTCAACACTGCCGGCAGCGAGGCGCACAAAACTGCTACAACCGAGACTGCCCCTGCGGGTGTAATGTTAGCACATGCAGGGATGGAACCCCTTATGGTGGCAATGCAGTCTGCATTGATGCTATCATCACCAATATTGTCTCCCTGAAGGCCAGAAGCATCACTGAGAATGAGATGATGATAGGGCAGCTAGAAGATACAGTACTCTCTCATGATCAGCTGCTGAAGGTGGTCATGAAGGAGCTCACTGCAGTCAGGGTGAAGTGTGACGTCCTGTAGTTGGACTCTTGCAGAAATAATATTTGCATTGTTGGTATCCTGAAGGCGGTGGGAATGAGCCTATGAAGCATTTCCTTGAGCGGTTCCTGAAGTCACTGTTTGTGGACGTTACGTTTTCTGCACACTTCTTGGTGGAATGCGCACATCGAGCGGTAGTGCCTGCTCCTAAACCTAGTGCACCACCATGCACAATCATCACACAACTCTTGAATTACTGTGATAGAGATCACATATTGAGCCAGTCTAGAGAGAGGGGCTTGCTTAAATTTGAATCCAGCACCATCCATGTGTACCCAGATATTTCTGCTAGGGTCCAGGCTGCTAGGCAATCCTCCAACCCTGTCAAACGGCTGCTGAGGGAGTGACAGATCCAGTATGCTATACTTTTCCAGTCCAAGCTGCAGATTCTGCATGGTGGCAGGGCCCATTTCTTTGAGACTCCGGGGATGCTCTGCAGTACATCAAGGCTTCCATTCCCCCTCTGGGGCAGCCAACCTCAATCAATACGTTACACTGCATGCTCCTGCATGGTGATATTCATTGAGGTAACTGGCCCTTGTAAAATGCCTTCTGTCCCTACTGTCATTCTGTGTTACGGCATTCATGTGTGTTGGTGCATTGAATGTTAGCTGATCCGGCTCATGTGTTGCTTATGGGCTTATGCATGTACTTTAATTCTTTACCAAGTGGTCCCCTTATGTTGTGTTGCGTTGCTACTCGCACTGTTTTCCTTTATGGTTCAACATAGGATCGATGCGGCGGGGTGACACAGTCTGGTTGGGGTGGACTGTGAGGGTGGGGATTTTTGGGGGTGTTAAAGTTAAAAGTTTGACAGATTAAATGGCTATTGTACTATGGCGCTATGGGATGTTATGGGGAATGAGATGGGATGAGGTGTTGGTGCATGGTGGTCCCTGACAATATGGGGACTCAGTCACTTTTTTTATTTATGTGGAATGTACAGATATGAAGAACGCAATTAAGGAAAGTAAGCTCTCGCCCTATATTGCTAGGCATCAGCCTACCATTCTTATGTTACAAGAGAATCATGCTTTGGGGAGTACCCATGAGGTGTTTGCCTGAAGATGGGGTAGCCAAAGGTATAATATTAATTATTCCTCTCAGGTTAGGGGGGTCCTCACACTTATCTCCCACTCGGTCCTGTTCCAGGTCACCAGTGGTAAGCGTCAACCCACTTGTCCGCTATGTGATATAATGGGGAAAGCTGTATGGTAAAAAGGTGAGGCTCATTAACACCTGTGGCCCCAACATTGACTACCCTAGTTAGTCAATGACATCTTTGACATACTCGCCTGGACCCCTGACATCCCTCTCATTTGGGGGGGAGATTTCAATACCTTCCTTAACGACATCCTTGATAAGCCCTACAAAGCGTCTCGGGTGGTGTACACCACAGCACAGTCACTTCTGCACATTATGCACCAGCTGGGCCACTGTCATTTCTAGTGCTGTCTACATCCTGTAGCTAGAGAGTATACTAATTATTCCACTGTGCATGACACGATGTCCAGAATAAACTATTGTCTTCTGTCTACTGAGTCGATTCTCAAGGAGCAGCGGTGTGAAATATTGGTGCGTACACTGCCTTACCATTCCCCAGTTGTTTTGTCGATACTTCTGCACCCAAAGCCGCGACATTGCCCTTTGTTGCAGATGCCATAATCCATGCTGCTGGACCCTGGGAGGATGGCTATCCTTCAGGATAAATCTGAGGACTTCTTTAACATTAACACAGGTTCAGTGTCCCGGTATTCCATGGTATGGGAGGCAATTAAAGTTTGAATGCAGGGTGAATTGCTGTCAGTTAATGCAGGGACCCTTAAGTCGGTCAGGGCTGAGTTGAGTGAGGTGGAACGGTAATTCAGGCAGCTAGAAAATGAATACAGTGTGTACAAGGACACAGCATTACTGGGTGTGAGTAAGGGAAATGTGTTGAAGTTCAAAGACCTTGCTGAGATGGAAGTAAGCTATATGACCAAACCTATGAGAGCTAGAGCCTATGGGGAGGCAGAGAGACCTGGAAGGACACTTGCCCGGGTGGTCAGAGCTGAAAGGGAGGCCCAGGCTAATACTGGTATTCAGGGTCCAGATGGGGAGGTGGTTGTTGCCAGCGATGATGTTAATATGGCACTATGCTGAGTTGTATGCCAATGCTTATATGTGTACTGCCAGGGCCTTGGAGGAATACCTGTCTGGTATGGAGCTTCCGGAGCTTCCCCAGAAGAGCAGGTTAGCCCTAGACAATCCAAACATGGTTGAGGAGGTGTGCAAGAAAATAGCAGCATTGG
This sequence comes from Ambystoma mexicanum, assembly GCF_040938575.1. Classification (NCBI taxonomy): domain Eukaryota; kingdom Metazoa; phylum Chordata; class Amphibia; order Caudata; family Ambystomatidae; genus Ambystoma; species Ambystoma mexicanum. The sequence goes on from NC_090926.1 coordinate 496,514,688, forward strand.
CATCAGGTAAGGCACCTGGGTCGTACGCACATGGGGTTGAGTCATACACGGAGTTTAAGCTAACGCTAGTGCCTAGAATGCTGGTGGTTTAGGAGGAGGTGATGCAAACCGGGGAGCTACTGTTGTCCCTTCGTGAGGCCAACATTACTGTCCTATTGAAAGCCAATACACCACCCGCGGAGGTTGCGTCCTACAGGCCTTTGTTTTTAATTAATGTTTATGCAAAGATTTTCAATTAGATACTCTGCACGGCTGCTCCCCTACATGATCCACCTGGTGCATCCAGATAAGTCTGGGTTTATACCCAGTAGGTACACAGCATTGAATCTCGGCGGCTGTTTCGCATTATGTCTCAGATCATCCAGTGTGCCAGGGCGGTAGCTGCCTCCCTGGATGCTAAGAAAGCATTTGATTCAGTGTTGTGGAGATATTTGTTTGTAGCCCTGCAGCGCTATCCGTTTCGGTATTATTGCATACATTGTGTACATGTCTTATATAGTGGGCCCCTGGCCAGGGTTCACATTAATAATAACATATCACAGATGCTGCAGCTGTGGAAGGGTATGCAGCAAGGTTATGCGCTGTCCCCCCTTCTTTTTACGCTTACCATTGAGCCCATGGCAGCATGCATCAGAACATTGCACGGACATAGGGGTATCTGTATATCAGGTCCCTCGCAGGGCATCTCATTACATGTGGATGATACTCTCCTATACTTCTGGGACCTGGAGGTTAACCTGGGACCCATGATGGACATAGTCCATGAATTCACTAGGGATTCAGGATATAGGATTAATAAGTCAAAATCAGAGCTCTTCCCTCTTACAGATGCTATGGCCATTCCTCCAGAACAATTGGGGTTTAAATGGGTCCCAGCAAGGATTAGTTGGGAACAGCTGGTTGAGCCTTATGCACCACAGGGTTTGAATGTGCTAGATTTCAAACTTTATTATTTGGTGGCACAGGTGCACTTTGCTGGGTATGTGTACTCCACTAGGGGCAGGATGTTTCATGTATCCTTGGAACAATATGGGGTGGCTCCCACTGACTTACGGTTGGTGATTTTCAGTGACCGATATGTAGACCCCTGTCCATTTGATCCAGCATGTACTACTGTGAATGCGTGGGCCAGAATATATCGCAGACTGGCGCTCACCACTCCCTATAATAGGCGGGTCCCGCTATAGAACTACAGAGGTCTGCCCCCAAAGTGTGATGTTGATGTACGTGGGTTCGAGGAACATTTGATGATTGGGGACCTGTCTCCCGAGCGTAGATTTGTATCTGTGGAAGACTTTCGTTCCAAGCTGGGAGATGGCTTTTTTTAAAGGACTGCATTATTACCGCATCCATGGTGCGGCCCGTCGGTTGTGGCCCTCCTTTCCGCTTGAGCCTGAGACACATGCATACACTGCGGCCATCACTGACGAGGTGAGAACAGGTGTACGTATAACCTGTGGGGTTGTCAGCCATTATAATAGCACTGCACGAGCGGACAGCAATGCAAGTGAGATTAAACATGCAAGGACAGTTATGATCTGACATAAAAACCGAAAGAGGAGTGAGGCAGGGTTGCATTTTAGCTTCCTGCCTCTTTTATCTCTACTTGACAGACCGCGCTGAATTTCTGTCCAATTAAGTCTTGGTCTGTCCAAAAATAGGCAAATGTAAAATCAACTTCACAGCCTATGCAGACGATATAGTCTTGCTTGACTATACTCCCATAGGCCTGCAGCGCCTTATTACAGCTATGGAGAGATACTCATGCGAGAACGAATTGGTAATAAATCCATCCAAATCTATTGTAGTTATATTTGGCAAAAGTGCATACAAAAAGCCCAAATTGCGCTGGAAAATGGTCACACATGTACTGCCTGTAATACAAAAAGTCAAATACCGGGGCTTTCAATTGAGTATGCGTTAAAAGACCTGTCCCTCGAGATTGAGAGTAAAACAAGCCAATTCGTAAACCAGATGAAAAAAATGCTGAAAACATACTGCAGAGTCTCTCTCCTTGCATTGATTACATTTTTTAAGGGGAAAGTAATACCGTCTATGCTTTATTGCTTGGAAATTAATAGCAGTTTGCGTTTGTTCGACGGGGCTCGTATATAAGGGAGTCTATGGAAGAAAGTCTTTGCCTATGTCGTTGCCTATTGCTCGTCTGAGATATTAACATGGTCTCCAGTCTATTCAAGCTCATTTATACTGGAAAACACTGCTATTATACAGAGCAATAGTAGTACTCCATAGGAATTCCCTGTACGGGGACATAAGAGATGTTAATGGACTCCGAAGAGAGTGAATACCTGTCTAACACAAAACATAACATGACAACGAATTTGATTTGATTTTGAGACAACAGAGGAATTGTTGGACGAGAAACCAGAGAAGGTAAAACGTTCACTGATGAGAATGAACTTGATTTCAACTAGAGCCTCGTTTTGTGACATGAAATGTTTTAAAAATGTTACTTTTTGTCAAAAACCAAGAAAATTTGTGCAGCCTTATATATGAAGATTTTCTAATCCCAGATGGCGAACTGAACTCTTGCGTTTCATACTAAATTTAATTAAAACTCGAGAAACTCAGAGAATTTGGTCAAAACTCGACCCAGGGGAGGGAACATGAGACCTGTGTGGAGAAAGTTGTCCCCAAAACATTCAACATCTCCTGAATATATGTACATTTACAGAAGACCTAACGTTTAGATATTTTGCTAGTTTTGTTCGTCACATAGATTGGTTCGGCACTGAAGAGTTCTGGCTAAGACTATCTGCCGGGAAAGAAGTCTTCTTGTCATTGGAGCTATTAAAATTAATAAATTAATTGCATTTTATAAAAAATAGCACTGTAATATGAAATTATTTTGATTAGGCAGGCTTGTAGTGCACTGATTTCATGCAACTGTGTAAAGAAAGTCATACTTTGACTGAATGCACAAGACGTTTTTCTGAAAAAAGAAAAAAAAAAGATGCATGGTTTCCAGACTTGATTGCCTGGTGCAGGTAGGGCAAAGGTGTAAAAGCTGGGCCCGCCAGTAATAGGAGCAGGACGTAGGCACTGAATTCATGGATATCCAGTGGAGCCGGTACTGTGTGCTGACCAAAGAAGTATCTATGAATGCAGGGTACCAACTGATACAGTTTAAAATACTCAGTCAACTACATTATTCCTCTGCTAAATTCTCCCCGGATTTGAGCGGGGCATGTTTGACGTGTGGTTAATCACCTGCTAACTCCTGCCATATGTTTTGGGAATGTCCACCCATCAGTTTATATTGGCAGAAGGTGGCTGATACGTTGAACTACATTGTTGGGGTTCCTCTGTTTCTGTCTCCATTGAAACATCTGCTGGGAGATATAGGTAAAGTAGCAATGGTTACTAGAAGATTCTATAATCTTGCTTGTATCATATCCAAAAATGGTATCTTTCGGCACTGGAAGTTAGCACATGCCCCAACCTGTGAGGAATGTTGAAAGACCTGCTGACACTAATGAGAGGGAGGAAGCATGTATTGCTATGGTGAGCCCGGCCTGCAGCCCTATGGACATTTGTGCGCCATTCCGTGCATATCTGACTCGTGAAGAGAGTCAATCAGCTGATTAGTGGGTAGCACATGGGGCGAACAGTGTGATGGACCACATCTCACAGGCAGTATAACATGTGGCTGATCTATATCTATGTTGCTGGCTGATGAACTGTTCCCACTCATGTCATGTTGCTATTTGTTGTTTGCATTTCGGTTTAACAATGCCATGCTGTCTGTCTGTGTTTTCGCTGAAAATATATTTTTTTAAAAGACACTCCTTATATAGACATATATAGCATAACGGATATTGTTTTCACCAGAACAGAATTCTTTCCATTGAAAAATGTATAATGAATTCATGAACAAAACAAATGAATTGTTGTGTTAATCTTGGACAGAATAGTGACTTCATGTATTTGCCATGAAAAGTCATAATGGGCGAAAATCATAGCCATGGAGTTGTGTACATGTGCAATGAGTAAAACTTTGTGACCTTTCTTGGCAATTAAAGAATGAATTCCTTTTGAAAAAAATAAAATAAAAAAAAGAAATGGAACAGGTGAATAAAACTGACTGGTGTGAAACAATGACTACGCACAGGCGTCAGATCACGCGTTATCTTTCAGTGCGTTTCTTTCAGCCTCTGAGTACAGTCGTAAAACCCAAAGGATGTTTGTTTAGGCTCATACTACTTTGCATGCTGGTCATTGTTGGCTTCCTTTGGGGATGTAGAAAATAAAGCTACAATCATATTCTTCATTGCTCGATATAGTACTATCACAATTTATGTCCTGCCAGATTGGCTTATTATGTGATTTCTGCACATTTCAAGTCTCTATGCAACATAATTGTATAGCCATGTGTTTTTTACACTTTTTATAAGTCTTTCATTTGCCTGCCGTGATCCCACCTGTAGCCACGACCCCATCAATATGGCACTATTCTCCCCAGCCCCATCATAAAAATAGATGGGTTTCCAGAGTACGTCGTTTCCCTTTACCGGCACTCCTTGTGGGTTTGTACAAATGTGTGTATGTGTCCAGCCTGACAGTTGAAACAAAAAAAGCATAACCATGATAAGGAAATAGGTGCCACTTTCAATGCAAGGAAAGTGTTCCCCAGGACAGTTCATTTAACTTTAAAACTCTGGTGCGTCCGTGATTCAAGAACTTCAGAAGTGGAAGTTCGACCTTCTTCGTCATCACAGGTTCTAATAGTTTTTACCACAGAAATGTTACTGCACTATTTTTATACCGCCTTACTTTTACAAATGTTTGGCTGCAAAAAGACACCGCATGCTCTCTGCCACCACCTACCCCTTACCCTTGCTTCATCCCATGTTGCCTCACCCAACACCCTCCGCCTTTTGCAGCGACATTTTGGTTAAAAAAAAGAAAGGTAAAAGAATCTGCGGTGACATTTCGGCATTAAAAAACCCGTGGTTACCCATAGAGAACGTTCTCATCACAAGTGGAGAGTTACAAAGTGATTCCGCCCAAGAATGTATTATGGCTTAATGCTTAGATCCATATGATATAGCTGCATCAGTCAGAGCTGCAGGTCCTTCCCTTCAGCAAGAGCCAAGCATCGGACCTTATCCTATGTATTCTGTTGGGATGAAGGAAGAGCTCCCATCCTTGAAGGGTCTACGTGATTTCCTCGAAAAAGAATTGTCTGAGGGAGAATGTTTGGGACATTTCAACACATATGTAATGCAAGTGTAAGCCGGGGAGACCCCCACACCCTGCCTCAACACCCCCACCTTTATTATCACTCCAAACCCCCCACCCCCAAAAGACATTTGTGTTGAAATCCGTTAAAACAAATTCAACAAATTCTCCCTCGGCCAATTCTGCTGCGGCAAAACCTCCCTATCCCCTTTGTGAAGACTTCTGTGTTAACAGAAGGGGGGCGTGCACTTTAGATGGCTTCGCATCATGATCTGTTCCCCCACCCTTGTAGCTGTGGTCAGAGTGGGAAGCTGTAAAAAAAAATCACCTGATTGAGATTGTTTTCTCGACAGGTCAATGAGTCCATTTATCTTTCGGAAGAAGTGCAAAATAATGGCTCTGAGGCACAGAGCAGCTTCCCACAGCAAAAGCTCTAATTGAGATAAGTAATCTGCACAGGGCCTGAAAGCTTCCAACCTACCCACCCCTTGAGAGGACAGCAATTACTAAATCGTTTGACATAAAAACAGCCATTGAAAACACATTAATGCGACCTTAAGATGGTCAGAGTCCTCAGCTAGACTCAAGGGACCCCTCGCTGGTTTTGTTTACATTTGTTTTGTGCTTACAAGCAGAACAACTACAGAACAACAGTTCAAAACAGCCCCCTCATTTATTAAAGAGGAAGCTCTGACATAATTACATACATCAAATTTGACCTGATTTGTATTGCAGCGTGTTGGGTTCCATCTCACAATGTGTACCTTGACAGTTGTTCTGTTTCATATGCTGTTTCCTAATGGTTTTCACTGCGTTTCCTGTATTGCTCTGGGTCCTCAAGTTAACGTCAGCAGGTACTAGGCACTTGATGATGTCAGTGTGATGCATCCATGGGACACCAGGAGGACTGGCAGTTGCTGTGGACTGTGAGGCTGAGAGTCTTTGCCTCTGGTTTTACTGCACAGCCTCTTATTAAATTATCCACAAATATTGTGTCCAGAATCATACTTCTGAAACTTTATGGGCAAAACCCCACCATTTGATGACAAGTGCCTCTACCAGGGACCTCCAGCCCTATCTGTGAATAAAGCTGTCCACCATCCCCTCCTACGCTGTCAGTGAGGCAGAGTCCTGAAGTGCAGCGGGAAGGCATGGACTGCATGGTGGCAGTAACTGTTAGGGGGTAATTCATGGATTATTTGCTCCAAAAAAAACGGGATTTGTGCGCCATTCTGCCCGCAAATCCCTGTTTAGCAAATGGGGATTTGCGGGCAGAATGGCGCACAAATCCCGTTTTTTTTTTGGCGCAAATAATCCATGAATTACCCCCTTAGTGTCTACGAGCAACACAAAAGGTGCAGACTGGTGATATGGGAGAGGGATGCTCAGGTGAAGCAGTGTCCTGATGTGACGATCGAAGCCACGACTCACGCAGCGGTAGTAAACGTCATCATCAAACAACTTATCAAGCTTCATTACATCCTGGAGTGAATGAGCACTGGAGCAACTGTACGAGTGCTTCTGGATGTTCTAGAAAGTGCATAAAATGGATATTGGTTGTTTGACCTAAAATACTTGACCTACTGCCAATTTGACCTAATTTTCTTGACCTCATTTTTGTTGACCTACTGCGGAGGGAGACCCCCCATAACGCAATAAGAGAGGAAGCCCCCTGCACTGCAATGACTCCCCCCTACCTATTCCCTTACCCAACCCCACAACTATTTTTTTTTATTAAATTCTACCATTTGACCTACTGAATTAAGGCTATAAGATGCAGTCAAATGGGAATAGGTGAAGTTGGCATTAGGCCAACTATGCCAATACCCATAAAATACCATTGGCAGAGGGGGTGGGTGGTTGGGGTGATTCACGCATGAGGTGGAGGCCTAATATAATTAATTAAAATGTTGGTATCGCTTTTAGGAGAACTTTTAAGGAGAAAGAGTGACATGGACTGTTTATTATTGTTTCCAGAAAGTCAAGTAAGGCTGGGGAGACCTTGAGAAGGCCGTGGTTGAGACATTAAATCCAATGCCTAAGCATCTCCCATTTGCTCAATGGTGGAGCTGACGAAGGGTGAGTACTCAAACGTCTATCACACCTTAGGGAAGTTGACATAGAGGATGGGGATGTATAAAAAATTAAAGCATAAATGATATCATCACAGCAACCTTAAGATAAACGTGGTCCTTGGGCAGTATTGATATTGATATTGATATATTATTTCTATCGCGCTCATACACAAGTGTTTCAGAGTGCGACAAGGCAAGGGAAGGGGAACAGGGGAGAATAAAAACAACAACGCTCTTACTAGGCCCAGTGACATTGAGAATGCGCAAGTGCAGGATAGAGGGGTAAGGGGAGAAGTGCATGGAAGGGGGAACAAAAGGAGAGTGCGGAGCGAGAAGGAAAAAACAAAAATAATAATAAAATAATAAATACAAAGGCAACAAACAATGGGAGTGCAGCCAGCAAGAGGCAAGTGCTGGGTTTATGGCAGCAGGCCGGTAGGTCTGAAAGTGCAGGAAGAAAAGGGGAGGGCTGTATGGGTACAGAAACAGACCCCAGTGCAAGGGGTGGCCCGGAGGCAGTGCATGAGGGTGGCAAGATGAGCAGGTACCTGGGCCCGGAGGACAAAGGTTGGCCAGGTGCATGGTGCCGAGGGAGAGTACAATCAACAGGGGAGAGGAGAGGAGAAGGCAGAAGCAAAGAGGAAGGTTTTGAGGTGCTTCCGGAACCGGAGATGGTTCTCCTCATGTTTTAGGGTTGCAGGGAGGCTGTTCCAGAGGGAGGCCCCAGCCGAAGACAGAGATCTACCCCCAGCTTGTTTCTTTGAGAAATGACTGACCCTGAGGGAGTTAGAGGTAGTGGAGCGGAGTGCTCAAGAAGGGAGGTATTTGCAGACGGATAGCTGAAGGTATGTTGGACCCAGGCCCCAAAAAGCCTTGTGGACAATGCAGAGGGTTTTGAATTTAATCCTTGCATCCACTTGGAGCCAATGGAGAGATTTCAGAGCTGGAGAGATACGATCCCAGGGCTTTAGGCCAAGAACAAGTCTCGCAGTCCTGTTCTGGATAAGTTGTAAAGGGCGGAGAGTAGAGGCAGGTAGACTAAGAAAGAGGCTGTTGCAATGGTCCAACTTAGAGAGAACCAGAGCTTGGGAGACAGTGAGCTTCTGGAGGAATGAGAGGAAAAGAAGAATACCTCTGAAGCGGTCAGTAGGAAGTTTGACTTTTTTGATACATCAGCGATGTGGGCTGAGAAGGAGAGTGTGGAATCAAAGGTGACACCAAGGTTCTTGGCCTCGCAGGTGGGGATAGGAGGAGGGCCATGGGAGGCTAACCAGAGAGTGAGTGGAAAGGAAGGTGATGGTGTGCCAATGAGGAGGATCTCCGTCTTGCTGGCATTAAGACAAAGATCGTTGGCAGCTCACCAATCTTGAATGGCAGTTAGGCAATCAGGGATGAGAGAGGTGGAGGCGGTGGGCGAGGGCAGCCTGAAAATGAGTTGAGTGTCGTCTGCGTAGCACTGGATGTTTGAGCAGAAAATGGCAATTCAGTGGGCAAGAGTTGCCAGGTATTGGTTGAAAAGCCAGGGCGAGAGTTTAGACCCCTGGGGAACACCACAGGTGGAGAGGAAGATAGATGATAGGAAGGACCCAAGTTGAACCTGGGAGGGTCGATCAGAGAGGAAAGAGGCCAGCCAGGCCAGAGCCCAATCGGTGAAGTGTGTGAGCAAAGAGAAGGAAAGTGTGTTCAACACTTCAGCATGGCTCTATGAGGACCGACAGGGTCATGTGGTTTCAAGACAGATCATGGTGAGAGGAGGAATGACCAGTTTCTGATTAAAGGCAGGATTAAATGCACCCGTGAGGAAATCCTATTGAAGAACAATGCCTCACTCGGTGAGGTAATTGTTCTTTCCAAGAGAGTGAAACACTATATGAAGTGTGTGGGCACCATTGCATAAGACAAAGTGAAGGATGAAACAGGGTCTGGTGAGGTTAACAAAGTGAAAACTTTATAAGGGACCCACCTAACCACACTTCTGAGTATGCAATCTTCCAGCTATTTCAAGGAGATGGCAGGAGTCTCTCCAAGAGTGAGGAAGTGAGAAAGGGCATTGTGGGGGCTTCAGATGAACGTTAAATCTATCACTTTCTTTAAAGGGATTCCAGGGGAAGAGGAGACATGCAATACAGATGCCCCTGACACAAGAGCACAATGCATTTTGCCAGCTTCAGGGGCTTCCCTGGTTTTGACAATGTCTGAGGTGGTGAACTCCACTAATTGATATGATATGATGAGTCATTTATAATGCGCCTGTACACAAGTGTTTCTAGGCACGACAAGACTAGATAGGGAAGACTGAGGGAGGACAAAACAAACAATTGTACTATGCCTCGTGTCATTCAGATCGTGCAAGTGCAGGGGAGAGTGAGAGGAGAAGGGGGAAGTGAAATCAGGGCGGCATTGCCCTAAGTAGGTGCAAGGGCAACACAGTTCTGGGTAAGTGCAAGGAGGCAGGGGACAGTAGGGTTACAGATACAGCCCCTAAGTACACGGCATGGCCCAGAGGCAGTGCAGGGGCTACTGGTTATGAAGGAGTCTGGTGCCCATAAAGATTCTGAGGGTAGCCAGACAACCACTCAGCACAGCAGACAGGTAGGTCAGCAGAGGGAATTATACCTCTTTCAAACCCTGTCAACCTATGAGGGTTGTGAAATGTTGCACTTTAAAATGTATTCCTCTCCAGTCCATTGTACCCATTGTATTGTTATTCACTGCCCCCCTTATGAAATGCCTAACTTCTATGAAAACCTTTGGGCTTACTAACAGGCTTCAACACTCCTAATACATCTACCTTACTTATAGGAGACCTTAACAGGTCAAAGGGAAATGCTATAGATAAAGAAGCAATTTCCCTGGAGCAGGATCTAAATACATTGATATTATTGTCCACAATAACGAGGGGACACATGTTAAGGGTAATGTCTTGGACTGGGTCGTGGCCAGGAATATGCAGGTTTACTCCGTTTGTACAGCTCCCTGTGTCTGGTCTGACCACTCGACTATTCTCTTTAAAATAACTTTACCTAGGAAACAGGCTATGCAAGGAAAACCACTTACAAAAGTGACTAGTAGGAATTTCAATAAAATTGGGCTAGATGATCTTAATAATTGCCTTCGTTACATCATATCAAACACATCAGAGCTGGATCCTCCAGAACTGCTGGCCTCAAGATATGATCACACCATGACAGATATGCTTAACAGTATAGCACTTCTTAAGACTAAGATGGTCAGGTATAGGAAAAATCACTGTAATTGGTTCTCTGCTGAACTTATTAAGTTGAAGCAGGAGAAGAGGACAGTGGAACGTCACTGGAATAAAAATAAGTCAGATAAAAAGAAAAGTATTTGGAAGAATACAATCTCCTCAAAGCTAAGACAAGCTTTTTTAATGCTGAAATCGAGGGGTCTTCCAACAGTACTAGGAAATTGTTTGAAATCTTGAAAACCTTGGAGAAGTCCCACTTGAAGTCTGATTTATCCTCCTCTACAATGGATGACTGCTCCAAGATCCAACAAGCCTTTACAGACAAAAGTATCGTGGCACATGCTAAAATTGCGACAGATCCGGCCTCAGTAATACCAGCCGAGAATATCGAGGAGCCCTTGAATGAGAAATCCCAATCTTTAAATTTTTCTGCCATTTCAGTACAGGCCATGGAGGATATTATCGGGAAAATACACCCTACGTCCTGTAATGGCGATGCCCTGGTGACTAACATTATTTTGAATAATGTCAGCACCTTTGCACCATTCCTCACATGCTTCACTAACACCACCTTCTGCCACAGAACTATTTTGGAAGATGTTAAGAAAGTGGTAGTCACACTTTTGCTAAAAAAAGGCAGGTCTAGACTCAAAAAACATTAGCAACTATAGACTTATAGACCAATGTTCCGTTTCTTTTGAAGGTCGTGGATCGGGTAGGTTCCATGCAACTTCAAAAATATCTAGACCAGGCCAGTATCCTTCATCCAAGACAGCCAGGTTTTAGAGAACATCACGGCATTGAGATTGCTTTAGTTGACCTCAAGATCCAGATTCTGGACTGTATGGACATGAGTAAGCCAGGCCTTCTGATGCTGCTTAATTTATCAGCAGCGATTGACCTCCTGGATCATAAGAACCTACTGACTACTTTATCTTGTGTGGGCCACTGTTCGCCATCAGTTGTGGAGTGGATGAAGTCTTTCTTGTCGGGCAGGATGTTGAGAGACTGTTGGGTCAGGCATCCTCCACACAAAGACCATCTAACTGCGGCGTTTCAAACGGAGCGCGTCTGTCCCCTGCACTGTTCAATATTTACTTATGTGCTTTGTGTAATTTTCCGGACAAATTGTGGGCCAGATTCACAAATTACACCAATGACACTCAGCTGTTGATAGAACTGAGTGGAGACTATGCTGGGGATGTTAGAAACGTCCAGAGCATCTATCAAATAGTGAAAAACTGGATGACAGCCAATTGGCTTTGTCTTAATAGTTTTAAGACCGAACTACCAATCTTTGGGTCCTCTCAAGCAAGGACAAATCTGGGTCCTGAATATTCTGAGTTCCTTATAGATGACCACTGTATTAAGACCCTGGACTAAATTAAAACCTTGCGAGTGATTGTTGATCAGTCCCTAAGTGCAGACGCCCATGTGGACACTGCCATAAAGAAATCCCAATATCATCAGAGGTTACTTAGACTGCTGAAACATTATGTCACCAGTAAGAACGGCAAAACCCTGGTTAGAGCTATTGTAATGCCCTACATAAATTACTGCAATGCTCTTCTAGGCGGAGCAAGTAAGAACTGTATATGAAAGCTTCAAACCCTTCAAAATGATGCCGTTCGAATAATTAAAAATGTCACCAAAGGGATCACATAACCCCAGCTACGAAAGAACTCCACTGGTTGCCTGTTGCATCCAGGATAACTTTTAAAATCCTCACTTTGATGCATAAATGCTTACACGGCCACGCACCAAGCTAATCAATTGCCTTTCAGGGCAAACACAAGGAAGATCTACAGGTTCTACCAATACCTAGCGTCTCGTCTGTCCAAAGGTCATGTGGTAAGGGCAGGTCATTCCCAGTTACAGCCACACTCGGCTGGAAGGATCTTCCAGTCGAGATGCATACAGAGAAGAGTCACCCCATGTTCTGTAAACAACTTAAGAGGCTATTATTTCATTAGAACCCCTGGTTAAGATCCTTGTTCAATCAGATCTGATATCCCGCTCCTGCTTCCCCCCTGCCATCTGTCAGTGTTGTTAGTAGTCTTTTGTTTCATGTTCCATGTGCGCCCTGATGCCTGCAGGCTATGGCACGTTATAAGCACTAAACATGAACATAAACATGCAGCAATAGTCGCCAAAATGCATTCAGAAATGACAGGAGCGTATTTACATCCTCCAAAAAGGTGTCGGTAATGAGTGCCAGAGCACTCAAATCACATACCAGTGCTTCCTATTTGGACTTAAAGGATAGAAAAGAGGGCCATAAATCACGCCCCATACATACACCAGCATGCTACAAGGAGGAGCCTTCTCACACTCCCCATCAGAGTTACTCGTATTGCTTGAACGTAGAGGATTCTGAGCCATACAACACGTAAGTCCCCCCCCCCCCTCCCCAGAGTAATACCCTCACCATGGGCACTGATATCCCAACAAATCCTAACATTCTGTGGTCTGGATAGAAACCCCATCTTGGTTATCATATAGCAGGAAAAAGAAGTGAAATCAACATTCACACAGCCATACCTCCTTTACTCAAACTGGCATTTGCCCTCCATTTTCTTGCCACTGGGGCTTTCCATTAATCAGTTGGCATACTGCATGACATGTCACAGTCTATATTTTCACATGTACTCACCCAGGTATTATGTGTCCTTCATTGTCATACTGCTGCTCAAATTGCTCTACCCTTCGCCACGGAAACCATCACTGCCCTCAACTAACTCAACAATATTGCACATTTTACAAATAGCACTGGTACCCCGGACTGTGGACATGTACCATTGCTGCCCTCCAGGCCCAGGAAGCATTTTACAAGTCCCGCAACGTAACTAAAAGTACTAAGGATAGTTGTAAAAGTGTTTTGTCTGTGTTAAAATCTTTTGTTATGCTCTGGGACAGTGTTCTGTTTTTTGGAGCCAGAGGGCACGGAACGGGAGTTACGTGTCTGTCTCCCTTTTCCTAGGTGCCTCCAAAGAAACCTTGGATATGCAACAGCACGGCATATAAGTGCAATGCACCAATGCCTGCAAATAACAGCACACGGCTGATTTCTGAATACATATCATTATAGGTGATTTGTATGAGAATATATGAGCGAGTATTGTCTGGCACAGTGTCACTTCTGAATGATCATACCATGGCATAATAGTGTGAATTATTGCTTTCATACTTCGACGTCTGAGCAGAACTGATTTCATGGGAGTTACAATGGCCATCTGGAGTATACTTTTCTTAATCTGACAGCCCTTCAGGATTCTTCATTTACAAAAAAAATGTGGTGCTATCGTTTGCCTTTTTAGTGATTGTGTCGACTGCCAGAATGTTTACGTTCACGCCTGTGTCTTCCCACCCTCCTCCGTCACCATGTTTACCTTCTTCCCTCTCTTATCGGTCCCCAAACTGCCACAGGGGCTGTTTGTATTCTGTGGCTTCACACTCGCCACAGCACTCCTGGGCAAGCACAGCATCCCCAGGCCTCTTCATCTGCCTGCTGTGCCCGCCGCCATGTTGATTCCATACTTGGGTCCCTCCCGGGCATGCGTTCAGTTGCTCTTCTGGTAGCTGCACACTTTATTTTCTCCAAAAGTGAAAATGGTCTGTTGTGAATTTCCATTTTCTTCAAGCTTCACACGAGGATAGCATGGCAAGTTCTGAACACTCCTCAGATTCCCCTACCGTGGCACAGGTAAAAGTGGTTAACTCTCAACCATGCGCAAGTCAGGAGTTATGATGCCTGAGCCCACCTTTTCTGGGCGAGCCTTCAGTTGGAGATGATAAATGAGGCTTCTGGGCACATCACTTCTGGCACTGTCAAGGACTATGGTGTATTACTGGTTAAACAGCTAAGAGCCTCCACCTGACCATTCCATTTAAATTATATAAACCAGTGGTAAGAAACTTCAGACACTTATGTAAAATGGGTTTAAGTCATGCAAAGTTTATAATTACTGAAATGTCACAATTTTTCTCCAAGATTAATAGAATGTATTTGCTATAATTTAGAATCAGGCACGCGTTACTTAAATTACATCCTGTCCTGATAACCATAGCATTAATAAATATATGCATTAAATATTTGCAATAAAACATGTTTGACTCTTCCAAAGATAGTCAACTGAAAATTGTACAAGCTTTGACAAACCCAATAAGTACGACTTTATTAAAAGCTAACTGCAGCCTCATAAGGACAGGAGCTACCGTTATTTTCTCAGAGACAACCTCACATATCTGGATGGCAGGAAGAGACTCTTCAAATGGTAGCGGCACATGCATTAAAAAACAATAACAAAACATAACCTAGCATACCATATTATGGGAATATGCACGACGTAGTTTCAGATGCCCAGATAACTGCCATTGTATATTCCATTTAAAGCCATACACGCCCATCTACAGTATGTTCCCTGGGCTCAGGGTCGACATTACAAAACAACAAACCATTCCTACCTACACTGCTGCTGAATAGACTTTAAGTAGCAGGACCTAGGAACAAATGCTAAAAATCATGCAAAGTGTCTGCAGGAGCATTTGAGAAGACAGTGCCACAGGTCCAGACTCACATGAGCAGGCATGTCATCTGATGACTGAGATATCCCCCTCAAATACATGCACCTCACGTTTATTATTTTTTGGGCATTGTTTAAAATTGATTCGGACAAATGTGCCATTATCAGGGCACAAAATGCCAAGAGGCAGTATATTACATGGCCTGCGGTAGCGGCCAGGTAGTTATGGTTAAGTTGCTAAACCCATAGGAAGAGCACTTTTTGGGCGACGTATAACTTTGGTCCCCCTGGATGAATCCTCACCAACCTTTGCAACAAAAGGTATATGGCCCACTCTGGTTTGGTGAGGTTTGGTCAAGGGGGGCAAAGTCATAGGAGGGGTCCCAAAATGTCTTTTTTCCCATAGACTGAATGGAGAAAAACTTTGCTCACGCCTACAGCCCAAACAGCTGGACGGATTTTCACCAAAGAGTGCTTTTGTAAATTTGGTGGAAATCCGTCCAGTAGTTTAAAAAAAAAAAAGCAGGTCCAAATAAACAAGTGATATCTATGTCCGCTCCGTGGACACACTTCCCTGTTCGCTCCGCAGGCAGGACTCTGATTGGCTTAAAGAGCAAAGTGGTGTCCGCGGACATCAGACGCGCCCGCCGATTGGATGATGAAAAGCGTGAAGTGCGTCAGATTTTTGGAAACATTGCCATCTTGGATTCGCCGACAGCGGCCGGTGTCCGCGGACATTGTAGTAAAAACATATTAAAAAACACAACATTGCGCTTGTCAAATTTATCATATAATCTCTGGGGAGCTGAGGGATGATGAGGAAGAGATGGGATATGGCTGCAAGAAGCAAAAAAACTGGTGTTTTTTGCCGTGACCGCGAAAGTCTGCGAACAGTCCGGAATGTTCACGGACAGTCCTGTGAAGTTTGCAGACATCTCTGCATTACAGGGTTCATGAAAAGCAGTTCTTGGATGGCTTATAACTTTGGCGCAAATTAATTAAACTGCATGAATTTGCACTTATATTCTTGACCTGATTCCAAATGAGTCTGCAAAGTTTGGTGGGATTCTGTCGAGAGGGGGCGAAATTAGAGGGGCGTCCCAAAATAATTGAAAGGCTTATAAACGAGGTTCCATTTGACGAATCTACACTTAAGTTGGGGAACTGATAATAAATCTAGGTATAAATGCTTTTGCAAAGTTTGGTAGGATTTTGTAAAGAGGGGGAAAAATTAGAGGGGGGTCACAAATTATTTGAAAGGCTTATAAATGTGGTGCCATTTGACAAATCTACACAAAGGTTTGTAAATCGATTATAGATCTAGATTTAAATCAATTTTACAAAGGTTGGTGGGATTCTGTCAAGAGGGGGCAAAATTAGAGGGGGGTCCTTCCTTTGTTGTGGGTAGGGAGAACTTTTTGGGTTAGGCCATGTTCAACTAGCATAGTGGCTTAGATTGGGCTGGTTTGTCATCGGGGTCATTGAATCCTAGATTCAAATCGCCATAGAAGTAGGATTTGTGAGGACTCTTTTGTATTATTGGCTAGGAGGCTAGATAGGTCCTCCTCGAAGGTCACAATAGGGAGAGGTGGCCTATATATTAGGTACATTGTTAAAGTGTGGCAGTTGAAGATAGGCAGTTTGGCTATGAGGAGTTTGCAGGTGTGAACCTGTTTTTTAGTGAAGGCTTTCTGTAAAGCTTGCCTCTATGGCATTGGGGTGTAGTGCTGTGAAGATGCAGTGAGCACTCTAGGAGTGGGGTAACCAAAGTGAGGCATATCAGGAGAATGACTGAATCCGAGGTACTGCTTACCAGTGGAGCCGACCCACAGTACTAGCTCATCTACATTGTACCAAGATGAACAGCCCACCCATGCAATGAGGCTTCCATCAGTGAGTGGATTGTCTTGCAGGGCTTGAGACAGTCCAGTGCAAACACTGTGGTCCATCTCTGGCGGCTTACTTGCCAGCACCACAGCAGAGCACACAGCTATAGCGAGGTGAACACTCCACAGCACATGTCTGTCAGCTTAGAAAGTTGGTGCGGAATAGCAGCCACAAATTCCTTGGATTCCCCTGCGCGAGGTTCTACCCTCCAGGATTGGCAAATGTTCCCACCTTGTATCTGAATGTGCTATGTCTCCACTGGTCAAAATCGGTGACCTCAGCAGGCAGGGGGTATTCACTGTCCTCTTCTTTGGAGAGCAGACATCTACACAATTCTATCATCAATGACTTTTGATTCGAGCAACAGATTTGACCAAAATTACAAAAGCGATTAAGGACTTGCGAGCCCCCACAGTCTGCAGAGTGTTGTAAAGATTCATTAAAAAATACAAAAAAAACATTAAGAAGACAACATTCTTTTTTTTCCAAAAGTGTGGCCTACTTCCCATTCATTTTCCAAACAGGTTCAATATTTGCCAAAGCGCACAGCCCAAACGCTGGATGGATTTGGACAGGGTCTGAAACAACTTGGGCACAAAGTGTTGACTCACCATCCATGCATGGCTTGGGGTTATTCCGTGCAGTAGTGAAATGACCGCCATCTTGGTTGGAAGATAAGACTTTTTGATATAAGGGAGAACGCTATTATTTAGCAAAAGTATAGCTTGACAACCTTGGAGCATTAGTTAGCGTATTAGCCAGCGCTTCTAGTAAATCTGAGAAGCAGTTAGTTCTACACCAGCACGCTTTTGTTTTTGATCAATTACCCTTTGTAGTTTTCACTGTTCAATTGGTTTTGAATTATTGTGTTTGACTGTATCTAAAATCTTGCAGCAAGAAAAAGCACTCGCAGGCAGGTTCTGCTTGAAACCTGTCACTTAGCCTTTCCCAGGGAACTATATTTACCAAGATTCCCAGCTGGCTATTTCCCGAAACGTCAGGTGCTTCTGTGCCAGCGCTTCTGGGCCCATCCGGTCTTCGCCAGTACTCGCTGTCATCTGCGTTGGAGGCTAATCGCTGTATATTTCATCTCTCCTGGGCAGAGTGCTGGTCACCTTGAAGTAAGGATGCGATACAGGAATGGTATGAAAATACTGCACAACATCCAAAGCCAGCACCGCATGGCCGCTGTACAACACTTTGTACAGGAAGCTAAGGGTGAAAAAAGAGCACTAACGCGGGATCTCCCGAAAGCTCCAACCCACACGGGAGAATAGGCCTCAGTTAATTTTATTAACATAAAGTGAGAGTTCCAAAGAAAACCTAAGACAATGAAGGACACCAATAGTCTACCTAGGTTAAGTCCAACTAATAAATAAAACAACAACACAGAGTTACAAATCTGCCTACTAAACACCAAATCCCTGAGCAAGCATGCCCAATGTTTTCCACAACCTCATCCTAGAGGACAACCTAGAAATGCTATGTTTAACAGAAACATGGCTCCAAGACCCTAGCAGCCCAACAATCGATAATGCAGTACAGGTGGGCTACACAATTTTCTACAAGAACAGGGAGCAGGGGCTCGGGGGAGCAATGGCTGTTATAGTAAGAGACACTATCTATATGTTTCCATCTACAACACTATGCCAGGGATGTGAAGTACTTCATCTGAAAGACATCCCAGAAAACAATAGTTGCATCAACATGATCGTGGTCTACAGACACCCGTCCTGGATGACGGATTTCAATGAAGAATTCACGCAGCAGTTAACCAACCTTAAGGGCTCTAACACGGCAACTCTAGTGTTAGGAGATTTCAATAGATGGAGGGAAAACACCAAAGAGATAAAGAGGCAATTAAACTCGAAAAAGCCCTGAACAACATCGACTTCAGGGTGGTCAATTCAGAACCAACCACACCCAATGGGATTCAAGGAGATTGAGTGATAACTTGCAATCTAAAGACTCAAATGGAAGAGACCATCACATGCATATGGTCGGACCACTTTAAAGGGAACTTCTCACTACTCATAGTAATGAGCACAAGAAGATACAGAACAGACATTTTAAGAAAATTACAACAGTGCAGCTAGAACAGTGCCTAAACAAGATCATAATGGAAAGCACAGAGGGAGAAGATTGTCCAAAGATATAGCTCACATGTACAGGAATTGATAGATCAGGCAGCACCTATCAAGGATAAACTTGTCAGGGCTAATAAAAGCCATCAAAAATGGTTTAACCCCGAGTTAAGCCAGCTAAAACGAGGAGAGGGCAGATGGCTACAAAAAACTTCAAAGTTTAACAAGGCTAATTGGGAGGACACAGAGAGACTCTCTAAAAAAGGTATTATTGAAGCGAAGAAAAACATCTTCAATGACCAGATTGTATTGGCATCCAACTCAATAAGTAAATTGTTCGAAATTCTAAAATCCATGGAGAAACCCAAGGACCTGACCCCACCCTCCCAACCATCAAAGGAAGATTACGAAAAGTTGCAGGAAGCATTCTCCAATAAAATAAAGAAAGCAAGAGAGGCAATAAGAATATCGCAAGCCAAAACACACATCCAACCAGGTCCAGCGAGTCCTGTTAAGTTACAGAAAAACCGTGAAAGTTTTGAGTTTAGCCCTATTACCACAGAGGATATGGAAGGACTATTGGCATCCATGAAACGTACCTCGTGTGCGGAGAACATACTTCCCTGAAAATGATACTAGATAATAGAGAGATTTTCGCACCTCTGCTTACTAGGATGGTGAACTCGTCTTTCAGAGATGGAAAGATACCCGAGTGTATCAAGACAGTCACCATTACACCACTGGTAAAAAAAACAGGCCTGTACCAGAAGGACCCGGGTAACCTTCGTCCAATAACCAAATGTAATTTCTTGCTGAAAATCATGGATAAGGTGGCTACCGCACATCTCCAAACATTTGTAGAGGCTATGGATATCCTTCATAGACAACAATCAGGCTTCAGAGCAGACCATAGCACTCAGACACCCATGTTGGACTTTCAAACCATATGCTGAGCATCATGAATAAAGGTAAAACAGGCGTGCTGGTACTACTAGATCTAGCGCAGTATTTGAGCTACTAGATAATCAACAGCTCCAATGGGCTCTGGAAAATGTGGGCCATTGCTCCACAGAAGCCACCAGATGGGTAGTCTCATTCCTATCAGACAGGAGATCTAAAATTCACTTGGGGGGGAAATGTAAAGCAAAACACCCTCTCATTGTGGTGTTCCTCAGGGCGCTAGCTTATCAACACTTCTCTTCAATCTTTACCTGAGGTGTCTCTGCATGGCGCTTGATAACACTGGAGCTTACTTTATGAACTATGCAGATGATACCCAGTTGGTGGTGGAGTTAAGCCGCTGCTACACCAGTGATAGTACCAGGGTGGCAACCCTATATAATATCATTGAACCCTGGATGGAAAGTCATTCCTTATCAAAGACTCCCCATCCCAGTTGCTGAGAAAGTGAAAACTCTGGGGCTATTCTTAGAAGCATCTATGGGTGCAGAAGCACAGGTTATGTATCTTAACAAAAACTGCCAATACTACCTGTGCCTTCTTAAATCCATCAGACCCTATTTGAGCGAGGAAAATAGTGCAACTATAGCAAGGACAACAATACGATCCCAGCTCGATTATGGCAATGCACTTCTCTGATGCGTAAGCAAGGGGTGCATAGAAAGGTGTCAGACTATTCAACACAACGCCATCAGTATAGTAAAAACAAAAAACAAGGAGAGAACACACCACAGCTGACAGAAAGGCCCTCCACTGGCTGACCATAGAGGACAGGATCTATTGGAAGACCATGACTATAGTTCACAGATGTCTATTTGGGCAGGCCCCGGCCTACCTAAAAGAAAAGATCACACAGTATGTACCAAGCCGACCATTAAGATCAGAGGCATTGGCACAGATTTCATGTCCCTGCTCTAAATGGTCAAACGGCCTGGGTCGGGCATTTTGGTGAAATCGAGCCACAAATGGAACAGCCTACCGACACAGCTAAAACAAGAAAAGAATTACACAATATTCAGGAAAGCCCTGAAAACAAATATATTTAAGTGAAAGAATTAGAGCCAGAAGATATGTAGCATAATTAAGGCAGACAATGATGTCCCGTTCCTTTATGTAAGTGTTTCAGAGTGCGACAAGGCAAGGGAAGGGGAACAGGGGAGAATAAAAACAACGCTCTTACTAGGCCCAGTGACATTGAGAATGCGCAAGTGCAGGATAGAGGGGTAAGGGGAGAAGTGCATGGAAGGGGGAACAAAAGGAGAGTGCGGAGCGAGAAGGAAAAAACAAAAATAATAATAAAATAATAAATACAAAGGCAACAAACAATGGGAGTGCAGCCAGCAAGAGGCAAGTGCTGGGTTTATGGCAGCAGGCCGGTAGGTCTGAAAGTGCAGGAAGAAAAGGGGAGGGCTGTATGGGTACAGAAACAGACCCCAGTGCAAGGGGTGGCCCGGAGGCAGTGCGTGAGGGTGGCAAGATGAGCAGGTACCTGGGCCCAGAGGACAAAGGTTGGCCAGGTGCATGGTGCCGAGGGAGAGTACAATCAACAGGGGAGAGGAGAGGAGAGGAGAAGGCAGAAGCAAAGAGGAAGGTTTTGAGGTGCTTCCGGAACTGGAGATGGTTCTCCTCATGTTTTAGGGTTGCAGGGAGGCTGTTCCAGAGGGAGGCCCCAGCCGAAGACAGAGATCTACCCCCAGCTTGTTTCTTTGAGAAACGACTGACCCTGAGGGAGTTAGAGGTAGTGGAGAGGAGTGCTCAAGAAGGGAGGTATTTGCAGACGGATAGCTGAAGGTATGTTGGACCCAGGCCCCAAAAAGCCTTGTGGACAATGCAGAGGGTTTTGAATGTAATCCTTGCATCCACTTGGAGCCAATGGAGAGATTTCAGAGCTGGAGAGATACGATCCCAGGGCTTTAGGCCAAGAACAAGTCTCGCAGTCCTGTTCTGGATAAGTTGTAAAGGGCGGAGAGTAGAGGCAGGTAGACTAAGAAAGAGGCTGTTGCAATGGTCCAACTTAGAGAGAACCAGAGCTTGGGAGACAGAGAGCTTCTGGAGGAATGAGAGGAAAAGAAGAATACCTCTGAAGCGGTCAGTAGGAAGTTTGACTTTTTTGATACATCAGCGATGTGGGCTGAGAAGGAGAGTGTGGAATCAAAGGTTATTTATCATGCGCCTGTACACAAGTGTTTCTAGGCACGACAAGACTAGATAGGGAAGACTGAGGGAGGACAAAACAACAATTGTACTAGGCCTCGTGTCATTCAGATCGTGCAAGTGCAGGGGAGAGTGAGAGGAGAAGGGGGAAGTGAAATCAGGGCGGCATTGCCCTAAGTAGGTGCAAGGGCAACACAGATCTGGGTAAGTGCAAGGAGGCAGGGGACAGTAGGGTTACAGATACAGCCCCTAAGTACACGGCATGGCCCAGAGACAGTGCAGGGGCTACTGGTTATGAAGGAGTCTGGTGCCCATAAAGATTCTGAGGGTAGCCAGACAACCACTCAGCACAGCAGACAGGTAGGTCAGCAGAGGGAATTATACCTCTTTCAAACCCTGTCAACCTATGAGGGTTGTGAAATGTTGCACTTTAAAATGTATTCCTCTCCAGTCCATTGTACCCATTGTATTGTTATTCACTGCCCCCCTTATGAAATGCCTAACTTCTATGAAAACCTTTGGGCTTACTAACAGGCTTCAACACTCCTAATACATCTACCTTACTTATAGGAGACCTTAACAGGTCAAAAGGAAATGCTATAGATAAAGAAGCAATTTCCCTGGAGCAGGATCTAAAAACATTGATGTTATTGTCCACAATAACGAGGGGACACATGTTAAGGGTAATGTCTTGGACTGGGTCGTGGCCAGGAATATGCAGGTTGACTCCGTTTGTACTGCTCCCTGTGTCTGGTCTGACCACTCGACTATTCTCTTTAAAATAACTTTACCTAGGAAACAGGCTATGCAAGGAAAACCACTTACAAAAGTGACTAGTAGGAATTTCAATAAAATTGGGCTAGATGATCTTAATAATTGCCTTCGTTACATCATATCAAACACATCAGACCTGGATCCTCCAGAACTGCTGGCCTCAAGATATGATCACACCATGACAGATATGCTTAACAGTATAGCACTTCTTAAGACTAAGATGGTCAGGTATAGGAAAAATCACTGTAATTGGTTCTCTGCTGAACTTATTAAGTTGAAGCAGGAGAAGAGGACAGTGGAACGTCACTGGAATAAAAATAAGTCAGATAAAAAGAAAAGTATTTGGAAGAATACAATCTCCTCAAAGCTAAGACAAGCTTTTTTTAATGCTGAAATCGAGGGGTCTTCCAACAGTACTAGGAAATTGTTTGAAATCTTGAAAACCTTGGAGAAGTCCCACTTGAAGTCTGATTTATCCTCCTCTACAATGGATGACTGCTCCAAGATCCAACAAGCCTTTACAGACAAAAGTATCGTGGCACATGCTAAAATTGCGACAGATCCGGCCTCAGTAATACCAGCCGAGAATATCGAGGAGCCCTTGAATGAGAAATCCCAATCTTTACATTTTTCTGCCATTTCAGTACAGGCCATGGAGGATATTATCGGGAAAATACACCCTACGTCCTGTAATGGCGATGCTCTGGTGACTAACATTATTTTGAATAATGTCAGCACCTTTGCACCATTCCTCACATGCTTCACTAACACCACCTTCTGCCACAGAACTATTTTGGAAGATGTTAAGAAAGTGGTAGTCACACTTTTGCTAAAAAAAAGGCAGGTCTAGACTCAAAAAACATTAGCAACTATAGACTTATAGACCAATGTTCCGTTTCTTTTGAAGGTCGTGGATCGGGTAGGTTCCATGCAACTTCAAAAATATCTAGACCAGGCCAATATCCTTCATCCAAGACAGCCAGGTTTTAGAGAACATCATGGCATTGAGATTGCTTTAGTTGACCTCAAGATCCAGATTCTGGACTGTATGGACATGAGTAAGCCAGGCCTTCTGATGCTGCTTAATTTATCAGCAGCGATTGACCTCCTGGATCATAAGAACCTACTGACTACTTTATCTTCTGTGGGCCACTGTTCGCCATCAGTTGTGGAGTGGATGAAGTCTTTCTTGTCGGGCAGGATGTTGAGAGTCTGTTGGGTCAGGCATCCTCCACACAAAGACCATCTAACTGAGGCGTTTCAAATGGAGCGCGTCTGTCCCCTGCACTGTTCAATATTTACTTACGGGCTTTGTGTAATTTTCCGGACAAATTGTGGGCCAGATTCACAAATTACACCAATGACACTCAGCTGTTGATAGAACTGAGTGGAGACTATGCTGGGGATGTTAGAAATGTCCAGAGCATCTATCAAATAGTGAAAAACTGGATGACAGCCAATTGGCTTTGTCTTAATAGTTTTAAGACCGAACTACCAATCTTTGGGTCCTCTCAAGCAAGGACAAATCTGGGTCCTGAATATTCTGAGTTCCTTATAGATGACCACTGTATTAAGACCCTGGACTAAATTAAAACCTTGCGAGTGATTGTTGATCAGTCCCTAAGTGCAGACGCCCATGTGGACACTGCCATAAAGAAATCCCAATATCATCAGAGGTTACTTAGACTGCTGAAACATTATGTCACCAGTAAGAACGGCAAAACCCTGGTTAGAGCTATTGTAATGCCCTACATAAATTACTGCAATGCTCTTCTAGGCGGAGCAAGTAAGAACTGTATATGAAAGCTTCAAACCCTTCAAAATGATGCCGTTCGAATAATTAAAAATGTCACCAAAGGGATCACATAACCCCAGCTACGAAAGAACTCCACTGGTTGCCTGTTGCATCCAGGATAACTTTTAAAATCCTCACTTTGATGCATAAATGCTTACACGGCCACGCACCAAGCTAATCAATTGCCTTTCAGGGCAAACACAAGGAAGATCTACAGGTTCTACCAATACCTAGCGTCTCGTCTGTCCAAAGGTCATGTGGTAAGGGCAGGTCATTCCCAGTTACAGCCACACTCGGCTGGAAGGATCTTCCAGTCGAGATGCATACAGAGAAGAGTCACCCCATGTTCTGTAAACACCTTAAGAGGCTATTATTTCATTAGAACCCCTGGTTAAGATCCTTGTTCAATCAGATCTGCTATCCCGCTCCTGCTTCCCCCTGCCATCTGTCAGTGTTGTTAGTAGTCTTTTGTTTCATGTTCCATGTGCGCCCTGATGCCTGCAGGCTATGGCACGTTATAAGCACTAAACATGAGCATAAACATGCAGCAATCGTCGCCAAAATGCATTCAGAAATGACAGGAGCGTATTTACATCCTCCAAAAAGGTGTCGGTAATGAGTGCCAGAGCACTCAAATCACATACCAGTGCTTCCTATTTGGACTTAAAGGATAGAAAAGAGGGCCATAAATCACGCCCCATACATACACCAGCATGCTACAAGGAGGAGCCTTCTCACACTCCCCATCAGAGTTACTCGTATTGCTTGAACGTAGAGGATTCTGAGCCATACAACACGTAAGTCCCCCCCCCCCCAGAGTAATACCCTCACCATGGGCACTGATATCCCAACAAATCCTAACATTCTGTGGTCTGGATAGAAACCCCATCTTGGTTATCATATAGCAGGAAAAAGAAGTGAAATCAACATTCACACAGCCATACCTCCTTTACTCAAACTGGCATTTTCCCTCCATTTTCTTGCCACTGGGGCATTCCATTAATCAGTTGGCATACTGCATGACATGTCACAGTCTATATTTTCACATGTACTCACCCAGGTATTATGTGTCCTTCATTGTCATACTGCTGCTCAAATTGCTCTACCCTTCGCCACGGAAACCATCACTGCCCTCAACTAACTCAACAATATTGCACATTTTACAAATAGCACTGGTACCCTGGACTGTGGACATGTACCATTGCTGCCCTCCAGGCCCAGGCCCAGGCCCAGGAAGCATTTTACAAGTCCCGCAACGTAACTAAAAGTACTAAGGATAGTTGTAAAAGTGTTTTGTCTGTGTTAAAATCTTTTGTTATGCTCTGGGACAGTGTTCTGTTTTTTGGAGCCAGAGGGCACGGAACGGGAGTTACGTGTCTGTCTCCCTTTTCCTAGGTGCCTCCAAAGAAACCTTGGATATGCAACAGCACGGCATATAAGTGCAATGCACCAATGCCTGCAAATAACAGCACACGGCTGATTTCTGAATACATATCATTATATGTGATTTGTATGAGAATATATGAGCGAGTATTGCCTGGCACAGTGTCACTTCTGAATGATCATACCATGGCATAATAGTGTGAATTATTGCTTTCATACTTCGACGTCTGAGCAGAACTGATTTCATGGGAGTTACAATGGCCATCTGCAGTATACTTTTCTTAATCTGACAGCCCTTCAGGATTCTTCATTTACAAAAAAAATGTGGTGCTATCGTTTGCCTTTTTAGTGATTGTGTCGACTGCCAGAATGTTTACGTTCACGCCTGTGTCTTCCCACCCTCCTCCGTCCTCTCTTATCGGTCCCCAAGCTGCCACAGGGGCTGTTTTTATTCTGTGGCTTCACACTCGCCACAGCACTCCTGGGCAAGCACAGCATCCCCAGGCCTCTTCATCTGCCTGCTGTGCCCGCCGCCATGTTGATTCCATACTTGGGTCCCTCCCGGGCATGCGTTCAGTTGCTCTTCTGGTAGCTGCACACTTTATTTTCTCCAAAAGTGAAAATGGTCTGTTGTGAATTTCCATTTTCTTCAAGCTTCACACGAGGATAGCATGGCAAGTTCTGAACACTCCTCAGATTCCCCTACCGTGGCACAGGTTAAAGTGGTTACCTCTCAACCATGCGCAAGTCAGGAGTTATGATGCCTGAGCCCACCTTTTCTGGGCGTGCCTTCAGTTGGAGATGATAAATGAGGCTTCTGGGCACATCACTCCTGGCACTGTCATGGACTATGGTATATTGCTGGTTAAACAGCTAAGAGCCTCCACCTGACCATTCCATTTAAATTATATAAACCTGTGGTAAGAAACTTCAGACACTTATGTAAAATGGGTTTAAGTCATGCAAAGTTTATAATCACTGAAATGTCACAATTTTTCTCCAAGATTAATAGAATGTATTTGCTATAATTTAGAATCAGGCACGCGTTACTTAAATTACATCCTGTCCTGATAACCATAGCATTAATAAATATATGCATTAAATATTTGCAATAAAACATGTTTGACTCTTCCAAAGATAGTCAACTGAAAATTGTACAAGCTTTGACAAACCCAATAAGTACGACTTTATTAAAAGCTAACTGCAGCCTCATAAGGACAGGAGCTACCGTTATTTTCTCAGAGACAACCTCACATATCTGGATGGCAGGAAGAGACTCTTCAAATGGTAGCGGCACATGCATTAAAAAACAATAACAAAACATAACCTAGCATACCATATTATGGGAATATGCACGACGTAGTTTCAGATGCCCAGATAACTGCCATTGTATATTCCATTTAAAGCCATACACGCCCATCTACAGTATGTTCCCTGGGCTCAGGGTCGACATTACAAAACAACAAAACATTCCTACCTACACTGCTGCTGAATAGACTTTAAGTAGCAGGACCTAGGAACAAATGCTAAAAATCATGCAAAGTGTCTGCAGGAGCATTTGAGAAGACAGTGCCACAGGTCCAGACTCACATGCGCAGGCATGTCATCTGATGACTGAGATAACCTCCTCAAATACATGCACCTCACGTTTATTATTTTTTGGGCATTGTTTAAAACTGATTCGGACAAATGTGCCATTATCAGGGCACAAAATGCCAAGAGGCAGTATATTACATGGCCTGCGGTAGCGGCCAGGTAGTTATGGTTAAGTTGCTAAACCCATAGGAAGAGCACTTTTTGGGCGGCGTATAACTTTGGTCCCCCTGGATGAATCCTCACCAACCTTTGCAACAAAAGGTATATGGCCCACTCTGGTTTGGTGAGGTTTGGTCAAGGGGGGCAAAGTCATAGGAGGGGTCCCAAAATGTCTTTTTTCCCATAGACTGAATGGAGAAAAACTTTGCTCACGCCTACAGCCCAAACCGCTGGACGGATTTTCACCAAAGAGTGCTTTTGTAAATTTGGTGGAAATCCGTCCAGTAGTTTAAAAAAAAAAAAAGCAGGTCCAAATAAACAAGTGATATCTATGTCCGCTCCGTGGACACACTTCCCTGTTCGCTCCGCAGGCAGGACTCTGATTGGCTTAAAGAGCAAAGTGGTGTCCGCGGACATCAGACGCGCCCGCCGATTGGATGATGAAAAGCGTGAAGTGCGTCAGATTTTTGGAAACATTGCCATCTTGGATTCGCCGACAGCGGCCGGTGTCCGCGGACATTGTAGTAAAAACATATTAAAAAACACAACATTGCGCTTGTCAAATTTATCATATAATCTCTGGGGAGCTGAGGGATGATGAGGAAGGGATGGGATATGGCTGCAAGAAGCAAAAAAACTGGTGTTTTTTGCCGTGACCGCGAAAGTCTGCGAACAGTCCGGAATGTTCACGGACAGTCCTGTGAAGTTTGCAGACATCTCTGCATTACAGGGTTCATGAAAAGCAGTTCTTGGATGGCTTATAACTTTGGCACAACTTAATTAAACTGCATGAATTTGCACTTATATTCTTGACCTGATTCCAAATGAGTCTGCAAAGTTTGGTGGGATTCTGTCGAGAGGGGGCGAAATTAGAGGGGCGTCCCAAAATAATAGAAAGGCTTATAAACGAGGTTCCATTTGACGAATCTACACTTAAGTTGGGGAACTGATAATAAATCTAGGTATAAATGCTTTTGCAAAGTTTGGTAGGATTTTGTAAAGAGGGGGAAAAATTAGAGGGGGGTCACAAATTATTTGAAAGGCTTATAAATGTGGTGCCATTTGACAAATCTACACAAAGGTTTGTAAATCGATTATAGATCTAGATTTAAATCTTTTTACAAAGGTTGGTGGGATTCTGTCAAGAGGGGGCAAAATTAGAGGGGGGTCCTTCCTTTGTTGTGGGTAGGGAGAACTTTTTGGGCTAGGCCATGTTCAACTAGCATAGTGGCTATAGATTGGGCTGGTTTGTCATCAGGGTCATTGAATCCTAAATTCAAATCGCCATAGAAGTAGGATTTGTGAGGACTCTTTTGTATTATTGGCTAGGAGGCTAGATAGGTCCTCCGAGAAAGGTCCAAATAGGGACAGGTGACCTATATATTAGGCACATTGTTAAAGTGTGGCAGTTGGAGATAGGCAGTTTGGCTATGAGGAGTTTGCAGGTGTGAACCTGTTTTTTAGTGAAGGATTTCTGTAAAGCTTGCCTCTATGGCATTGGGGTGTAGTGCTGTGAAGAAGCAGTGAGCACTCTAGGAGTGGGGTAACCAAAGTGAGGCATATCAGGAGAATGACTGAATCCGAGGTACTGCTTACCAGTGGAGCCGACCCACAGTACTAGCTCATCTACATTGTACCAAGATGAACAGCCCACCCATGCAATGAGGCTTCCATCAGTGAGTGGATTGTCTTGCAGGGCTTGAGACAGTCCAGTGCAAACACTGTGGTCCATCTCTGGCGGCTTACTTGCCAGCAGGCCAGATCAGCACCACAGCAGAGCACACAGCTATAGCGAGGTGAACACTCCACAGCACATGTCTGTCAGCTTAGAAAGTTGGTGCGGAATAGCAGCCACAAATTCCTTGGATTCCCCTGCGCGAGGTTCTACCCTCCAGGATTGGCAAATGTTCCCACCTTGCATCTGAATGTGCTATGTCTCCACTGGTCAAAATCGGTGACCTCAGCAGGCAGGGGGTATTCACTGTCCTCTTCTTTGGAGAGCAGACATCTACACAATTCTATCATCAATAACTTTTGATTCGAGCAACAGATTTGACCAAAATTACAAAAGCGATTAAGGACTTGCGAGCCCCCACAGTCTGCAGAGTGTGTAAAGATTCATTAAAAAATACAAAAAAAACATTAAGAAGACATTCTTTTTTTTCCAAAAGTGTGGCCTACTTCCCATTCATTTTCCAAACAGGTTCAATATTTGCCAAAGCGCACAGCCCAAACGCTGGATGGATTTGGACAGGGTCTGAAACAACTTGGGCACAAAGTGTTGACTCACCATCCATGCATGGCTTGGGGTTATTCCGTGCAGTAGTGAAATGACCGCCATCTTGGTTGGAAGATAAGACTTTTTGATATAAGGGAGAACGCTATTATTTAGCAAAAGTATAGCTTGACAACCTTGGAGCATTAGTTAGCGTATTAGCCAGCGCTTCTAGTAAATCTGAGAAGCAGTTAGTTCTACAGCGGCATGCTTTTATTTTTGATCAGTTACCCATGGTAGTTTTAACAGTTCATTTGGTTTTGAATTATTGTGTTTGACTGTATCTAAAATCTTGCAGCGAGTAAAAGCACTGGTACACAGGTTCTGCTTGAAACCTGTCACTTAGCCTTTCCCAGCGAACTATATTTTCCAAGGTTCCCAGCCGGCTATTTCCTGAAATGTCAGGCACTTCAGCACCGGTGCTTATGGGACCAGTCGGTCTTCGCCTGTCCCACCGTGCATACTTAAACCCCCAGGGACTTATCATCTGCTTAAGGTAACACTTGTTGTTAGGAGGGAGAACGCTATTATATAGTAAAAGTATAGTTTAACAACCTTTGACCATTAGTAAACGTATTAGCCAGCTCTTCTAGTAAAGTTGAGAAGCAGTTAGTTCTACACCAGCACGCTTTTGTTTTTGATCAATTACCCTTTGTAGTTTTCACTGTTCAATTGGTTTTGAATTATTGTGTTTGACTGTATCTAAAATCTTGCAGCAAGAAAAAGCACTCACACGCAGGTTCTGCTTGAAACCTGTCACTTAGCCTTTCCCAGGGAACTATATTTACCAAGATTCCCAGCTGGCTATTTCCCAAACCATCAGGCGCATCAGCGCTGGCTCTTCTGGGCCCAGCCGGTCTTCGCAGGTCCCACCGCACATACTTAAACCCCCGTGGACTTATCATCTGTTTAAGGTAACACTTGTTGTTAGGAGGGAGAACGCTATTTTTTAGCAAAAGTATAGCTTGACAACCTTTGAGCATTAAACAGCGTCTTAGACAGCGCTTCTAGTAAATCTGAGAAGTAGTTAGTTCTACGGCAGCACACTTTTGCTTTTGATAAGTTACCTGTTGTAGTTTTTACTGTTCAATTGGTTTTTAATTATTGTGTTTAACTGTATCTAAAATCTTGCAGCAAGAACAAGCACTCACATGCAGGTTCTGCTTGAAACCTGTCACTTAGCCTTTCCCAGGGAACTACATTTCCCAAGGTTCCCAGTGGGCTATTTCCAGAAATGTCAGGCGCTTCAGTGCCGGCGCTTCTGGTCCCACCAGTCTTTGCCGGTCCTGCCGTGTATACTTAAACCCCCAAGGACTTATGATCTGTTTAAGGTAACACTTGTTGTTAGGAGGGAGAATGCTATTATTCAGAAAAGGTATAGCTTGACAACCTTTGAGCATTAGTCAGCATATTAGCCAGCGCTTCTAGTAAATCTGAGAAGCAGTTAGTTCTACAGCGGCACACTTTCGTTTTTGATCAGTTACCCGTTGTAGTTTTCACAGTTCAATTGTTTTTGAATTATTGTGTTTGACTGTATACTAAAATCTTGCAGCGAGAAAAAGCACTCGCTTGCAGGTTCTGCTTAAAACCTGCCACTTAGCCTTTCCCAGGGAACTACACTTCCCAAGGTTCCCAGCCGGCTATTTCCCGAAACGTCAGGTGCTTCTGCGCCAGCGCTTCTGGGCCCATCCGGTCTTCGCCAGTACTCGCTGTCATCTGCGTTGGAGGCTAATCACTGTATATTTCATCTCTCCTGGGCAGAGTGCTGGTCACCTTAAAGTAAGGATGCGATACAGGAATGGTATGAAAATACTGCACGACATCCAAAGCCAGCACCGCATGGCCGCTGTACAACACTTTGTACAGAAAGCTAAGGGTGAAAAAAGAGCACTAACGCGGGATCTCCCGAAAGCTCTAACCCAACACGGGAGAATAGGCCTCAGTTAATTTTATTAACATAAAGTGAGAGTTCCAAAGAAAACCTAAGACAATGAAGGACACCAATAGTCTACCTAGGTTAAGTCCAACTAATAAATAAAACAACAACACAGAGTTACAAATCTGCCTACTAAGCACCAAATCCCTGAGCAAGCATGCCCAATTTTTTCCACAACCTCATCCTAGAGGACAACCTAGAAATGCTATGTTTAACAGAAACATGGCTCCTCTCCAAGACCCTAGCAGCCCAACAATCGATAATGCAGTACAGGTGGGCTACACAATTTTCTACAAGAACAGGGAGCAGGGGCTCGGGGGAGCAATGGCTGTTATAGTAAGAGACACTATCTATATGTTTCCATCTACAACACTATGCCAGGGATGTGAAGTACTTCATCTGAAAGACATCCCAGAAAACAATAGTTGCATCAACATGATCGTGGTCTACAGACACCCGTCCTGGATGACGGATTTCAATTAAGAATTCACGCAGCAGTTAACCAACCTTAAGGGCTCTAACACAGCAACTCTAGTGTTAGGAGATTTCAATAGATGGAGGGAAAACACCAAAGAGATAAAGAGGCAATTAAACTCGAAAAAGCCCTGAACAACATCGACTTCAGGGTGGTCAATTCAGAACCAACCACACCCAATGGGATTCAAGGAGATTGAGTGATAACTTGCAATCTAAAGACTCAAATGGAAGAGACCATCACATGCATATGGTCGGACCACTTTAAAGGGAACTTCTCACTACTCATAGTAATGAGCACAAGAAGATACAGAACAGACATTTTAAGAAAATTACAACAGTGCAGCTAGAACAGTGCCTAAACAAGATCCTCCCGGGAGGATAGCTCAGCGGGCAGCGTGCGCGTCTTGGAAGCAAGACGACACGAAGCAACAACGTTCGATCCCCGGGTCCGCGGTTAAAAACCTCTGGGTGTTTAAGCGCGTTATAAATACGTAACTAAGACAAAAAAAAAAAAAGCACAATTACGCAACTAATTCCTGTAACAGCGCCTCGATGCCTGCGGGCTGTGTGAGCGCTATATAAATGTAAAATAAATAAATAAAAAAATAAATAAATAAATAATGGAAAGCACAGAGGGAGAAGATTGTCCAAAGATATAGCTCACATGTACAGGAATTGATAGATCAGGCAGCACCTATCAAGGATAAACTTGTCAGGGCTAATAAAAGCCATCAAAAATGGTTTAACCCCGAGTTAAGCCAGCTGAAACGAGGAGAGGGCAGATGGCTACAAAAAACTTCAAAGTTTAACAAGGCTAATTGGGAGGACACAGAGAGACTCTCTAAAAAAGGTATTATTGAAGCAAAGAAAAACATCTTCAATGACCAGATTGTATTGGCATCCAACTCAATAAGTAAATTGTTCAAAATTCTAAAATCCATGGAGAAACCCAAGGACCTGACCCCACCCTCCCAACCATCAAAGGAAGATTACGAAAAGTTGCAGGATGCATTCTCCAATAAAATAAAGAAAGCAAGAGAGGCAATAAGAATATCGCAAGCCAAAACACACATCCAACCAGGTCCAGCGAGTCCTGTTAAGTTACAGAAAAACCGTGAAAGTTTTGAGTTTAGCCCTATTACCACAGAGGATATGGAAGGACTATTGGCATCCATTAAACGTACCTCGTGTGCGGAGAACATACTTCCCTGAAAATGATACTAGATAATAGAGAGATTTTCGCACCTCTGCTTACTAGGATGGTGAACTCGTCTTTCAGAGATGGAAAGATACCCGAGTGTATGAAGACAGTCACCATTACACCACTGGTAAAAAAAACAGGCCTGTACCAGAAGGACCCGGGTAACCTTCGTCCAATAACCAAATGTAATTTCTTGCTGAAAATCATGGATAAGGTGGCTACCGCACATCTCCAAACAATTGTAGAGGCTATGGATATCCTTCATAGACAACAATCAGGCTTCAGAGCAGACCATAGCACTCAGACACCCATGTTGGACTTTCAAACCCATATGCTGAGCATCATGAATAAAGGTAAAACAGGCGTGCTGGGACTACTAGATCTAGCGCATTATTTGAGCTACTAGATAATCAACAGCTCCAATGGGCTCTGGAAAATGTGGGCCATTGCTCCACAGAAGCCACCAGATGGGTAGTCTCATTCCTATCAGACAGGAGATCTAAAATTCACTTGGGGGGGAAATGTAAAGCAAAACACCCTCTCATTGTGGTGTTCCTCAGGGCGCTAGCTTATCAACACTTCTCTTCAATCTTTACCTGAGGTGTCTCTGCATGGCGCTTGATAACACTGGAGCTTACTTTATGAACTATGCAGATGATACCCAGTTGGTGGTGGAGTTAAGCCGCTGCTACACCAGTGATAGTACCAGGGTGGCAACCCTATATAATATCATTGAACCCTGGATGGAAAGTCATTCCTTATCAAAGACTCCCCATCCCAGTTGCTGAGAAAGTGAAAACTCTGGGGCTATTCTTAGAAGCATCTATGGGTGCAGAAGCACAGGTTATGTATCTTAACAAAAACTGCCAATACTACCTGTGCCTTCTTAAATCCATCAGACCCTATTTGAGTGAGGAAAATAGTGCAACTATAGCAAGGACAACAATACGATCCCAGCTCGATTATGGCAATGCACTTCTCTGATGCGTAAGCAAGGGGTGCATAGTAAGGTGTCAGACTATTCAACACAACGCCATCAGAATAGTAAAAACAAAAAACAAGGAGAGAACACACCACAGCTGACAGAAAGGCCCTCCACTGGCTGACCATAGAGGACAGGATCTATTGGAAGACCATGACTATAGTTCACAGATGTCTATTTGGGCAGGCCCCGGCCTACCTAAAAGAAAAGATCACACAGTATGTACCAAGCCGACCATTAAGATCAGAGGCATTGGGACAGATTTCATGTCCCTGCTCTAAATGGTCAAACGGCCTGGGTCGGGCATTTTGGTGAAATCGAGCCACAAATGGAACAGCCTACCGACACAGCTAAAACAAGAAAATAATTACACAATATTCAGGAAAGCCCTGAAAACAAATATATTTAAGTGAAAGAATTAGAGCCAGAAGATATGTAGCATAATTAAGGCAGACAATGATGTCCTGTTCCTTTATGTAAGTCTGAGTCTTTATGTGTGCGCCCGATGCCTGAGGGCTTTCGCCGCCATATAAAGAACTAAAATTAAAACAAAATTTATTTTGCTCTCGATGCGAGAGAAACCGCTGCTATAATGAGGATAATGGGAAATAAAAAGTAGTTAAAACGCTATTTGCAGGATAAAATAATTGCAAATGACTTTAGTCTAGAGGTGGGGATGTTGCTGTAGGACACCAAGTGAAATTTGCGAGTTATAGGAGGTCCAGGGGCACAAAGTTTCTGTAGCCGTTGCTGTAGCCTTGAATAGTCGACATCTCAAAGCAAACTGCGCCGCAGAAACAGCGTGTGTTGTGGGGGGAGAGGGAGAGGGCAGGGGAGGTGAGGAGGCAATCTGGGGTTTAGCAAACTCTAGTTTTAGATGTCCCTTACAGTGTATTTTAGTCTGTGTATTCTCACCCATGGTATTATATCTTGTGCAATTGTACCTATTAAATACCTAGTTTACTGTCATGTATTATACTCTGCTTTCTTTATCTTCATCTACCTTACATAACACATGAGCAGGCTTTTACTGTATTGATCTTTACATTTCTATTGTATCATAAAACCCGATGTGAGCCCCCTTTAACTAACAATTCATAACCGTGGCTATAAAAAAGTCAATGAACTCTAACCACGGTTAAATTAAAAGACATGTTGGGGTATTATTTTATTCTATTTGTGTATTTATATGCGATAAGTAGTCTTTAAAAAGACTGTTTTGGGGTACAGTGAGTGTAGTATTTTAGCACATTTGTAGTACTGTTTTGATGTTATAATGGAACACTACATTTCCTTCATCGGTTAGATGTACTCCATCATGTATATAGAAATTGCCCATGTAGAACTGTATGTTGTTGTTTGAAATCCATAATTGGTTGTGGTCTTTTATGAATGCTGAAACTACTTAATTAACATTTTTCTTCAATTTTAAATCTGGTGATCCATCTCCATTTTTGCCTCGGAGTCAGATTGGAAAAGATAAAGTAAGGAAAAAATTCGAATAGTTTTTCCAAGTCTTGTTTCATCATTAAAGTAAGGGACACACCTCGTATGTTCCCCAAATCATTGTCTCCACAATGAATTAGTATGACGTCTTGGCACCCTGTACTTTTTAGACTGAGCAATTTTTCAAAAACTGCAACCAATGCATTCCCCGCAATCCAAACAACCTAATTGTAAAATCTCTGAAACCCAGGTCCATGTTAATTTTTAGTTTATCACAAAAAGCCAGTAACCAAAACAGCCAACTGTCTCTGATCAGCCACACAGTTTTCAAACCAGCCATAATATCTGCAGTCTTTCTCTGTTTTCAGAAAAAATATTCCTAGTTGGAATTTATAGTAATTTATATATGTGTTTTGGTGTTTGTAATTGGTTGATTTTAATTTTGTAATTTTGTGTTTGTCTGTGATAGGTTACACTCAAAATGTCTCGCCCATTTTTGTATTTTGGTTAGTATATAGTCTTCCTTTTGTGATTTTGATTTTGGAAAGAATAAAAGCTATCATTTTATGCATATGTGTCCTTCTGATTGTAGAACTCTCTATGCACTATACCCTCATTGTTTCTGTCCAACACATCCTTTAAATGTTTTTTAACCTTATCCACACTACCTAACCCCAATCTTCTATATCACAACTACTATGTATACTTTGTCATCATCCAATTTAAACAACTCCATTAGCAGTCATTTATTTTATTGGCACCTTTTAAATACCATTGTATGACAGCTGTCTGTTTTGTCATTTGTATTCCATACTCAGATAAAAAATAATAATTTTCATAGCCGCTGTTATGATAAAGGGGAGTGATTGGTGTATTGAGGATCGCGCCAAGCAACAGCAATGACTGCGGTCATAAATATGCTGGGTGGGGATAAAAAAAGATTTCTATGAGTTTTATTGTTTGTTATTGGATGTTATTAGTGTTCTATTTGTGTAGAGTTTTGTGATTGGTTGTAGTCAAAATGTGCCATTCATTTTAGTCGTTTAATGGGTATATAGTCCTCTTTATTTGATATTCATTTTGGAAAGTATAAAAGCCACCATTTTCTGCAGATTTATTGTTTTGAGTCCAAAACTCTCACTGTGCACATGGCAGGAGTGTGGGTGATGTAAAAGTAAGTGTTAATAAATATTAATATATTTTTAGATTTATTTGCATTGGTGTGTGTGTTAGTTATTGTACATGATAATTTGTTCATCTGCTCTGATTGTGTGGCAAGTATTTTTTAATGCATTTTTTAACTTTCACTAACATGGACCTACCAAATTAGATTCGTAAAATCAATGGGATTTATATGCAGGCCTTTCGTTTTGTATTCATGTAAGTGATGCTGAAGGTTTCTTTGACTGTATTTGTTGTTGTTTAAATGCGCTTTCAGCTATGCCGTACTCTTAGCAGTTTTGTTCTTTCTTTGAGGTAGTACAATTGATGGTGTTTTGCAAGTTCATTTTAGTCATTTTTTATTTTTGTATTTTGTTGTAGCTGCATCGTTCTCATCATCCAGTGAACCTGCACTAGATGTTATACAGTTAACTCCAGTGAAAGGCAAACCCATCTGTAGTCAGTTCATGAAAAGCCTCCTTTGTGAACCTTTTTAGCATTTCTGATGATTCTTCAAATTAAGTGTTCCAGTGCTGCAGGTGTATTAAGACTCTGGCTGTTGGTGGCAGCACATTTAATGTTTGCACGTTGATAATGCAGAACCACTGCTCACAGCTCCAGTGACAAGGGAAGACCACATGTAAGTCAAAAAAGGCTGCATCCTAGTATGGCGCATACCACCTAGAAACATTTGATGGCCCACGTATCAGTGTCTTTTTGCACAAGGTGCATTGGACTTTCTCCATTTCTTTATTTGCCACAAAATATGAAAAAATGATTATTTTAAAATGTACTAGTGTTTCTACCTGTCTGATTAGTTTCTATCCCTAGTTCTCCAGGCTTAATTGTCTCACCCTCTTCTCTCTTGTTCTCCAAGTTTACTTAACTTTCTCCATCCTCTGTCCTGCAACCACCGAGTATAGCCTCATTTGTTTATTCTCACCCAGTCTATATATCGCTGTTTTTATTTTTTGTAGTGGTAGTTTTTATTCCAATGCACACAGACAAGATGTTGAATGAACATTGAGGTTCCCTAACTGTGTGACGGCTTGTTTGAAGGCCCCCTCTGTAAAGCTTTTGCACAGAATTTGTAAGTCTCTTTCTCAATCTCCTTTTTTCTGTGGTGGTCCTTCACCCGATACTATTGTCAACTGTTAGCAATTGTTTTTTGGTACTTGCTTTTTTATGGAGGTAAAGCTGAAGCCACTCATAGCAGCTCAGTTTTCAAGTTTACTCATCTCACCCTTTATTCTCTTGCTGTCCAAGTTTACTTACCCTACCTCACTCACTCTATTGCAACTACTCACTCTATTGCAACTACCCAAGGAGTGTTTTCCCAAGGACGCAATTGTTAGTGTGGGCAAAGAGAACAACAGTGTTATATGCACAAATCTTGTATTTTATATACTGCATGTGATGCACTGCATACAAGATATGAGGGTCATACAAACCTCTGTATTAAATTGTGTTGCTTAAAGTGTGTGTATTGGTTAACTAATTTTGTTTTACTTTTTTACAGATAGAATTTTTTTTTTTTAAACATAGATGCGTAACCACAGCTACAGTATCAGCCAATGGGGTGTTGAATTTCAGAGGTGCAGTCAAATGCAGCAACAACTGGAAGGGTAACAGCCACAGATTAGTTGGACCAAGCCGTGGCTATAGGCCTCAATGTGCAGAAAAGTATGCTGTTTGTACCTAAAAGAGTTGTTTCTAAGAATGATCTATTATGTAAATAGGTATATATGTATAAACACATATGTGCCTTACTCCCACAGTATAATATTGTAGCCGCAGCTAGGAAAAAAGTAAATGAACTCTAGCTACAGCTATGAGTGATGATTTATCTTAGGAAAAGTTTTTCGATATTATTTCATTGTACTTGTGTATTTATATGTGATAAGTAGTCCTTAAAAGGACTGTTTTGGGGTACACTGAGTGTAGTATTTTAGCACATATAGCATGCTAATTTTTGTCATCAAGTACCTTACATAACTCCTTTTAACTACAATTGTATCACTACTGTCACTACTGTCTCTTTTGTCATTCATATTTCATAGTTAGTTTTAAAAAAAAAACAATCCTATAGCCATGGCTACATAAAAAAGGGGTGTCATTGGTGTATTGAGGATCGTGCTTAGGAACAGCAATGACTGGGGGTGTTAACCCAAAGCTATCGCAAACCTGTCCCACACAAATCACAAATGGTTGTTACCCACGGGTATGCCATGCAGCCACGGTTAGGGAGCAGCCACCGGCGCATTGTGCATTATTCAGCCGCGACTACAAAAATGTA
This sequence comes from Ambystoma mexicanum, assembly GCF_040938575.1. NCBI lineage: Eukaryota > Metazoa > Chordata > Amphibia > Caudata > Ambystomatidae > Ambystoma > Ambystoma mexicanum. The sequence goes on from NC_090926.1 coordinate 496,554,262, forward strand.
TTAAAAGAAATATATTTACATGTGTGTGGGTAGTCATCTTGGACGGTTTTTTTAAAGATGTATTGAGTGTAGCATTTGAAAACAGTTATTGTAACATTGTTAATACTTTTTATTCATTACTAATATATATAAGTGTACATACTTTAAAAAGGTAAATAAATATGCAAACAAAGTTTGTTAGAAACAGGTTTATTTTAGGGGGGATGTGGTTGTGAGTTTTCTTTTTCTTTTAGTTTGAACACATGATTCATCTCCCTTAATCTAATTGTCTGGATTCGTACTGTCCATGATTTGTTTTAAATGTTCAATGTCTTTTTTCATTGATTGTACTTCTATGTGAACATTAATTAATAGTTGTTTTAATTCTGTTAATGAATCCATGATTAGTTTTGAGGGTAGTTCTTGTGGTGCTTCTTGTTTAATTCTTTGTAATACTTGAATGACTTCTTCATCTGTTGAAACAATTGAAGTTATAATACACTTTTTGTGTTGGTTGCATAGATATTTAAAAGTAGTTAGATAAACGTTTTCTGTTTGGTGACTGATATGTGTTCAATGACATATTATTGTTAGTCTAATTTTAGATAAATATAAAGAATGGACTCACAAAATCCTGAATGTGATGTATTTTTTTCTGGTTACTTTTCTTGAGCAGCTTCTTTTTTAATTTCTTCCTTTGTAGGATAATTCTCCTCCAGCCATTCCATGTATTGTTTCATTGCACTGTGATACAAAAATAAACTGCTTGTCACCTCAGATATTATAATTAGAAATGGAGGACGATTACATGAGGAGAGAAGGTGGAATTTATTGTATTTATTTTCTGATTGGTTGTTTAATGCTTGTGTGGGTGGGTAGCTGCCAATAGGATGTCAAGTACCGCAGATGCTGTTCAACGGTTCAACCTATCAGAGAATGTACTTTTTTTGAGTGATGTTGGTATCTGCCAATACAACTGTAGATTATACTATATCATTCTATTAAGAGTTTTTCTATATAGTAAATTTCTATTGCTCATTAGTGGGGTGTAGTTTTAGCAGATTGTGCTATTTGAGGGGTATATTTATTGTTTCATTGGATATTTGAAACATGGAGCCAATTTCAGAAGGTGAGTGGGTTAATTGTTCAGAAGACGGCAGAGAATTTGAGATTGTTGACAATGGGGTCAATAGTGATGTTGAGGACATAAGTGGTGTGCTGTCAGCATTGGCTTGCAACATTTTTTTGGTTCTATAATATTGTTTTAGACAGACTGCCTCATCATGAGTTTGGTGGTAACCCTTAAATTCGGCGGTAATGCTATTACGTCCGCATTTAAGGGTCTGTCCAATCATAGGGGGAATGGGAAATTCCCAAATGGGCGTAATGCGGAATGGGGATTTACCTTTCCGCCAAACCCGTGATCCGGCGCTAATAGCGCCGGGGGGTTTGGCAGTAGGGCTAATAGGCCCAGCGATAATACCACCGGGGTTAGCGCCCAACTCCTGATCAGGCCCAGAGTGTATGAAATCAGAGGTTTAAGCTGCAATTGTGGAGAAATATTTTTGACAGGGAGCACAGGTTGTTTTCCCATTGGAAAACGAAAACTAATGAATCGTCTTAAGGAAGAGCACAGAGACATTTTCCAAGATGTTCTGAATTGTAATAGCAGTGAAGAGTATTTGTCTAATTGAAAATATATGTTTTGGTTATATATTTCTAAAAGAACACAAAGGCTATTTTAAGAGCCACCCAGAGAACATTTTAGGTATATTGGAAAAGGAAAATACCTTTGATGCCTTTTGGTATAAGTAGCCGTGGCTACCACTGGAGCCCTTGAAGCAATGTATCCTGTTACATAGGGGTTTTAGCTGCAGGTACCAGTAAGCCAATGAGCCATTGTGAACATTTTTGGCGGGTGCAGTCGCGTCTACTTTAGCCATGGGTATAGCAATACCAATTCTTGCACATTGATCATATTTCATGGATTTTACAGTACATCATTTTACATGTATTTCTGATTCTATGCCCTCATGTGTACCTTTGTATTGTTTGAATTTTTACACCTTGTTAATATGCCTTTTTGAATCTTGAAAAATATTACGGGTAGCCACGGCTACTGGCGGTTGACCAGACCTGTGGCTACATATGCTCTAATTGAACGTTGTAGTTTATGGCAGGCTTTGGTAGCCACAGGTATGAACCCGCTGAATTTAACCCACGTTTATAGTAGGGGTGTCACGGTATTAGTTTTATGACGGTACAATAACCTTCTTGCCAAATGACGGTATATCATGGTTATCGCGGTATAGCAGGTAGAGTTAACTAATCTTAACAAATATTTTCTAAAAGGTCATACATTGTCAGATTTATCATCACAAACAAAACCAGGCACCCAGGGCCAGAATTTGGCTTTTCAATATACTTTCCACGGAAATGCCACCCCTTGCTTCCACCAAACTCAAACACATGTGTGGAGAGGAGGAGGGGCGGGGGGAGCCCTGCTGCAACTGGCAAAGCAAACTGAATGGCTTTTCTTAAGTGGTCATTTAGGCTTTTAGCCCCCCCCACTGGCTACTGGTGAAGATGAACATGTTGCCATTTTGATAACCTGCATGCCACAGATCAATGGAGTCTGATGGTAGTATACGCTTGTGCGCATACACACGAACACGCACTCTCTCTTTACGTTACAGCCTTTAGTTTACTTGCGGGCCAATTGGTGTTCAGTAATCACGGACATGTTACACCTTGGTATGGCAGCAGGGAATACCCACAGAGATGAGTAAATTTCGCAGTATGACTTATTATATGTAAATTCAATGATGGAACCAGGGAAATCCCCCATTGTCATATGTTTAGAAAACTTTAGCCATTATAAATATATAAACCTCAAAGCCGCCAACCCAAAATAAACCCTTTTCCTTCTTGGCACTGTATTTATTCTTCCTATTGCTAACATATTGATTTTGTGTCAGGCACGTGTGGTTTATGGAATGGCATTTAAAAATTGCTGCAACTGAAACTACTTGGCAGACGGCACATCCAACACTGCAAGACCAAGACTGCACAGCACTTGCTTACTGCAGCCTTTCCAAATCAGATTGAAAAGCACACTTAACGGTATGAACGGTATACCGGTATAAACAATGTGACGGTTATTATTGTTCAATTAAGTGGTTCACGGTATCTTTAACGGTATACCGTAATACCGTTACATCCCTAGTTTATAGCTGTTGGTATTTTGGTGCAGTGATCATATTATTTTATGGATGTTTTAGCACAGATGTGTACATGTCTTTCTGTTTGGATGTTCTCACCTCAAGGCATGTGTGATTTAAATTTGAAACCTTTTCAATATGTGCTTTTCAGTGCATTTGAAAAATGTATGTGTACCCACTGCTATGGGAAGGTCCTCTCAGCGTAACCGGGGTTATAGGCGTAATTATGTAATTTGTCAAATTTAAGAAATACATTGTTTTATATAATTGTGTTTCTACATGTTCTACAAAGTATTCTTTAGAATGATGTTTTTGGGGTTTATTGACTGTTATAGGTTATAATAAAAATGCTTAGTGACCTTTTTGTGAACTTTTGACATTTTGATTGCAGAACTCAGAGTGTGCACATGTTCTGTGTTTGGCTATTGTGAAGATCTATTCATTATTTGAAACAGCTGAAGGTCAGTGATTGTGCGTTTTCCTATATTTCATGTATAATATGAATTGTTTATATAAGATAAATTAAGTATTTTTAGGTTTCTGATTTAGTGAAGTTTGTGAGTATTATATTGAAAGTAGCAATTTCCATATTTTACATTACTGTTTTTTCGGGAGAGTGATCAAGCAGTAGCACATGTTATGCTATGGTTATGTGCGAGAAAAATATATTTCCAATTAAAGGTTGTTTCTCATTGACGTTGAAAGATGTGAAACAAATGGGGGTGCATAAGAAACTCTAGCGTCAACCAAGCAGCACAACTCTATCCTTGATAAGTAGTTAGATGTCAAGGTTTTTCCTGTGACCCTATATTAGTGGCTTTCTACTGAGTTGTGGAAGTGTTTGAATGCGGCTTTACATTTGAAAGGTTTTATGAGGCAGTGTACCTGATGAATGGCAACGTGGTTATGATGTTCGCCAAAGTTTGTTTGCTTATTTGTCGAGATTTCTGAATTGCACTCTGAAGTTATGGCTAGAGTATGCCAGGTATTACTAAAATCTTTTGACGTTTCAGGCAAAATACACCAGGTGCAGTTTCTGAGAAATTATGAAGCAAAATGAAGAAGGTGAATTCAGAGTGGCTAAGTGGCTAAGTCCTCGTAGTTTGCATTTCAGCTTTTCTGAAGTAATACATCAAATGTGTTTGCCTCTTTGCTATATATTTATAACCTTGCAAATCAAATGGCTTATGCATATCTTTCTCTTAATATGTGCATGCTTTATCATGAATTGTTAGGCTATGAAGGAAATGGTTACTGTGGCATATAAGATTAGCTCACTTTTCATTTAGGCTTGTCATCCGAAAAATGTAATTTGCCAACCACAGATATATCATAACCTGACAAACTCAGTGCCCACCTAGTGAAACTCTATTTTGCTCATCTTATTTACACTATATGAGCTATTCAATACCATCCCACATTACTCTAGCACTTAGAGCACAGGTCTGCATGGGGCATTGTTTTATACTGCAGGATTTCCACTCTCATCTAATTGCTGCATTATGTAGCTCAGCTATGTACAATGTCCTCACCAACAGTATATGTGAAATTGAGTCTAACATTTCTGTCAAATATTTTCAAGTAAATTCCATCACTGCATTGCCTGTAGAAAAGTATAATGTTCATCACCAAAGCAAATGGGAGTCTAACCTGTGTGGCAGAGAAAACACAATGTTGGTAGTAATTTATAAATAATAGTCAGCAACCATATCTAGCAGTTTCCCAATTTGCTTGGAAATGGTGTGTTTTGGAAGGGCAGGAACCTATTTGGGTTTCATGCTATGTAATCAAATATGTTGTTACACAATGCACAGACAGAGGGAGTTGCAAAATGAATGGGGGTGCATAGTAATTCCCATCACTAAACAAGCAGCATACCTCTAGCCTTAAAAAATATTGCAGCTGCGTTTTTGCTTTGAAGTTGGATATCAAGCTCTTCCCTATGACCCCTTATTTGTAACTCCTTCTATGTCAGATTTGTGGAGGTTTTTGAATGTGGCCTTAAATATGACAAGTCTTATGGTGGATTGCAGCTGATCAATGCTAACTTGGTTGTGATGTTGGCAAATGTTATTTTGATTATTTGTGGTCATTCATGGATTCTGCCATTTTACAGGTGAAGTTAATTTCAAATGGTAAATTTCCAGTGAACATTTCTTCTCTTTGGAAATGGTTTCAGAATTGTATTCTGAAGTTATGGCTACAGTATGCCAGGTATTACTAAAGTATTCTGTGTGATTTTCCAGTGACGGAAATGTTTGAGAGAGAAATGACTGAAGATTATTTGCTCAAAATAATCTTTGGTCATTTCTCCCCTGAACATTCCTGAAGTGCCCAAACCCCTACCCAAACCCCCATCCACACCCCTACCCTCACCCACAACACGCCCCTACCCCCTTACTTACCTTGCTTTCTATTTCGCTGGAACCTGAGACGCTGGTTCCCTTTCACTTGCCCTGGCTCCTTTTCTTTGTTTTTTGTTGGAGCAGCTCCGGGGGTGTCCCCTGCAACCCCTGCTCACTATACTGTATAGCATAGTGAGCGGGTTGTTGCAGGGGACACCCCCGCAGTCCCTTCAGCCTGTGTTTTTATTTTTACCTACCCCACCAAAACATACATACCACCAAATGTTTGAACTTTTGGTGTTCGAACTTTTGATGGTATGCATTTAAGGTCTTTTGGTGGGGTAGGTAAATTGGTTTTCGGTAATTTCGACCAAATCCTTACCAAAGACATTTACACTGGGATGGAGGCAAGGGCATTATCGATGAGGTTTTCTAGGGTAGCTTTCTGGGGCTGCTCAGGGCACTTTGATCATTCAAATCCTAGAGAGAGTGGGGATAGGCAGAGAAGGGGGATACGCCTGGTGATGTATTTTGTTGAGAAGCAGTAGTAGCGATTAGTTTGTAGGGGCAATGCAGGATAGTGGGTCAGGCCATTGGTCCTATAATCCCTGAACAGGTACAAACAGGAAAGGCCGTTGTCTTGGCCTGTTATTTGATGAGGAGCCCTAAGGAGGACTGCTTAAACAGGTGGTGGGAAGAGCAAGTGAGTGGCAATCTACTCAATGCTGTCTGTCTGGAGCTGACCTACAGTCCTGAAGTAGAGGCTTATAGCGTGTGAAAACTGGAGATGGGTGGAGTAACTGAGTGGTAGTGCATCTCCTTCCAGCTCTCCTCCCTCATCAACATCCTCATGAATTGAGCACACACCAGAGATTAATGAATGGCAGGTTGCTACATCAAACCAAAGATATCTAACACATTATCTTGCATCACCCATTTGTATGTGAATTAACAAGTTATGCTAATGTATGCCATGTTTATTGTGCTCAGGACTAAGATGCCCAGTTTACAGTGATGAATGAATGTAGAGGGAGAAGACCATGCGCCCTTCCTTCACATTTCTAGTGAAGGAATGTCTTATGCCCAATAGACTGACATACCTCTGATAGATTAGAATTAAATGATTGGAGTAAGCGTGTGAATGATTGCATGTTGTGTAAATACAATGAGCAAAGTATAGTTTGAATGGATGGTAACTGAGTTTTTCAGTTTGTGATGCATTTGTGGTTGGTACAGTACATTTTCAAGATGCTAAGCCTGAATGAAACCTGAGCAAATTGTATAGATCATAGTGACCATTTGTGTTACAGCCTTAGAATTCATGATAAGGGATGCACATATGAAGTGAAAGATATGCACCAACTATGGGATTTGCCAGGTCATACCGATAGAAAAAGAAGCAAGGACATTTGATATGGCAACTATATTTTCTCACACATAACATCTACTACTTGTCACGTCTCCCATTGCTAGCCCCATTAAGAATCACGCAACCACAAGCCCCACACCACACCTAACAACAAGAGCAGTCCCTGCACATAGAAAGAACCAGCAGTTTGCAGTTTGCCCGGCGTAGGAGGACACGACCTGTAGCCCTGGCGTCTACCATCCTTTGTTTCGCTGGCAGTTACCATGGAGGCACGCTCACGGCTGGTCACGCCCACGGAGACTCCCACGGCAACGAACATCCAGCATCCCGTGACCACGTGATCATGTCACGTCTCACACGTCCGTGAGACACATGACGTGGTTACTTAATCAGTTTAAAAGCATCTTGGCAACGTGGGTACAGCGCTTCACAGCTGATCTCTTGAGGATAGTGTAGCACTTTTGTTTACCTGTTTCTGATCACGGATTTTGAGACCTTCGGACTGTTCTTCGGATTTGTCTTGCCTGCCTCTCGGATTTCTGTTTCTTGGAATCCACCTTGTTTCCCCGGCATCTTGACCTTGGAACTCTCTTGGACTGCCTTTGGATTACCCTCTCTGTATCTAGTATCTTGGAACTTGGTTTTGATCTTCTTGCCTTGCTGGTCCATCTACATCAGAGCCAGGTGTGTCCCACCTTCGAGCCTTGCAGAACGCCTATTTCATCACCACCAACAATCTGTGGCTCTTACCACATTTAAGACCCTACTTGCAACACTCCTGGGTAAGCCTTGTTAATACTGATTGTTACCAGTTACCAGTATCAATTGCATTGCTCCTGTTTAACCACTAACCTTGCAGCGGTCAGGGGTCCTTCCGGCGTTCCTGCTACCTGATTGACGGCTCAACACACCTGTGGCCTCAAAGATTGCACAGACAGTGTATCCTTTCTGTCTGTGCGGTACTTGGGGACGGAGGTTCAATAATCTGCACGACCATCAAGATCAGAACACTACTGCTTGAACACTCTTCAGAAAACACTGAAATAAAATATGGAAAACCCTACTTTCCAAGTAATGCCTAGAAGCTGTACTAAATTACAAACCTAAATATACTGAATACATTTTATATACACAATTGATATTATATATTGAAAATATAAAAAAAACACTGACATTTATCATCCCAAAAATTTTCTTTACAGGTTTTTTCTAAGATGCCATCCAGCAAGCAACAACAATGTGCCAGAAGGATGAATCATGTGTAGGGAGGTAAAGTTTAACAATATCATATCTTTAAAAGTTGTCTTCTGAAATCTGTAGACACAAATACTGTAGATAATACAATAAATGTTATCAATAATACTTCAGAAAATTTGCAATTTCAAATATGAGATGTTCCAAATGAACAAATTAATGAAACCCAGAATGTTTTTAGTGAAATTAACGAAAGAAAAGATGTATCAAATTCATCAGAAGTAAGTAAAACTACTTCGATTTTTAGAATCCAAGATAGCAAATGTGATATCAATTCAAAACAGAGTAATACAGATATATATAAATGGGAAAATGTACCACTCTCACATTTTTACAAGAAAAAAGTAGAAGTAATAATTAAAAAAGCTTTTCATATAAAAAGATAATTGTTCATTTTAGTACTGAATAAACTTAAGAAATTACTTAAGTTGACTACACCATTCCATAGAAATATAGAAATAGTTCATGTACTTACATGTGACTTTTGTGATGTGCTTGGCAGAGAGTGGAAACACACTTCTCATACAGAATCTAATACAGAACAATGTTTTAATGTGGAGAGTTACATTCAAGGAACAAATGTGCCTCTTGCTATTGATGAGAGTGGGCATATCTATGGAGTCCAAAACGTGTGATTTCTAAAAATGAAGGAAAGCCAAGGTCTGATAATACATAAATTGAAAGTTTAGGTCAGTCTAGAATACAACCTAAAAATGCAGACTGAGGTATGGACGTGCAATTTATTGTGCAGTATTGAAATGTTTTCTTAGAAAGCCTTAAAGAGATGTTTGCAAATTTGGCACAAAAATAATAATGTTCAAAGACAGATCAAGATGCTACAGGGAATAGATGACTGTGAAGTTCATGAAAAAACAGAACTTCTGGGTCACTCTCGTGCTTGTCTTGATAAAAGTAGACATTTTCATAATATACGGATGCGGCTGCACATCATACTAAAAGGCAAAAACTTGTAGTTAAACTATTTGAGCGCAAAAAACCAAGTATGTCTCTCTCACATTTAAATCAAACACATTTGACTGGAATTGTAGCAAGTTTACTTTGTACACTGCAAATGATACATATAATGCATTTAAAAGAGTATGTGTACATAGATGAAACACTTACAGGAAGTGGAAATGACAATCCTGTGCTTTTAAATGATCTGATTTTTCAACAGTGTAAAAAAAGTATTGCAATGTTTGAGTTATCTTATATTGAAAGACTTGACATTGCTTGTGTATCTTGTCGATGCACTTTTTAGAATTCTCAAGTGCAACTAGTGTACATTGAGGATAAAATTAAACAAAGTGTAGAATACATTTGGAAATAACTTTATTTGTATTTGTTTGTAGAAGAAGGATTTGACACAAGTGAGGCACTTCATATTTGTAAACACTGGGCCTCATTTTGAGATTGGAGGTAGTCATGGCGCTATTTGCGCCATGACTGTCTCCAATAACAGGTCCGGCACCGGTATGGGTCAATGGGGACTTACCGGTGTAGTCCGACCTTTGCGGGACCGGTAAGTCCCCATTGAAAAAAGCCATTCCCCATTCCCATTGAGCCCCAATAGGGCTCAATGGGAATGGGGAAGGCGCTAATAACGGTACCGCAAATTGCGGTACCGTTATTAGCTCTGAAGTCCCTTAACAGGTCCCGTCCATAATGCCTGGTCAGACCAGGCATTAAAGGAGGGACCTGCTAAGGGAACTCGTAGTAGGACAGTAAGGGATTACCGGCACCGGTCTCCTTACCGGTGCCCGGTATCCCTTACCGCCCTACTCGTAATGATGCCCACTGTGTTACCTTTTATAATCAAACAGACATTCGTGAAAGAAGTGTCTTGAATGACATTGTAGTGCCTGATATCCCTGTTGTGCTTCAAAAATTGAACATGTTTGAAGTGATTTCATTGCAACTGTTCCTCCTTGTTAGATTGGAAACAAAGATGTCAAACTTGCCTAAAAATCATTAGTACAAGCAGTGAGAGGCAAAGTTGTGTATTTACCTCTCAATTTGGAAGAAAATGTTAATACTCTAGAGTGAAGAGTGACATTGTAGATTCTTTGTTTGTTTTAGTAAATGATGTTGCCACTAAGGATAAGAACATTTGGCAACAGCTTATAGATATTGGAAAGGAAACACATTGGTGTTTCTAATGAAGCACAATGATTTATACAAAGGTAGTGTGACTGTACCAGACTTGTCCATGCTTGATGTTGAGTCAACAAACAAAAGCATTGAAAGTCAGTTCTAACGTCTGTCTGTTGCAGAAGGGAATAATTTGTATGAACATTACTCTATTCATCCTCTACACGAAAGTGACGTCATTGGAGACAGTTTAGAATTGTATCAAATGAAAGCAACAAAAGGTGTATCAGTCAATGTCTGGGAAAAGATGGTAGAAGTTAGTTGCTTTGCTATGCTTTTTCCTACTGGTAATGGAGGCAGATTGGATGATCAAAAGGGTCCAATCTATTTTTCAGAATATCGTTGTAAAGGAATGTATTCTGAAGATTCCCAATTCTGCACAAATGTTGAATATATTTTTCACTTATTGTATGAAAGTGAATTTTCCACATTATGTTATGCTGTTGCTCATACACTTCAGACAGTAACATGATTTAAACATCTTTCTGCATGTGAGATTCATCAACCAGTGATAGAAAACATTGAGCTTTTAAAGGGTAAACTTAGCGATATTCTTGCTGCAATGAGAGAAACCAAAGGATATTGCTATAAGAGACACTCCGAGGTTAGATGCATGATCAGAAACTTGGGCTCTCAATCTTGGTTTGTGACTTGAGTATGGTTGAGTATGGTTGGAATGATCTTGCAGAGTGGATTTGTGAAACTAATCCACAGAAAGAAAACATAGAACACATGACATCAGGAGAATTGTGTTCCAAGGACCCTGTAAGTGTATCATGGATCTTTCATAACGATCTTTAGCAATGTTACACTTTATATGTAATAAAGAAAATGGTCCATTGGGCACTGTGGAACATTTCCTTTGGAGGAAAGAGTACCAGGCATGTGGGGCTCCACATACTCATATGCTATTGTGGATTAAAGATGCTCTGATGGCTGTGTGATGGGGTTCATTGAAAAATATGTTACTTTTCCATTTCTACTCAGCATGTGAATGCCTATCTAGGGAGCAAGGTGGACAGATTTCAAAGGCACTCATGTAGAAAGTGCTGCCAGGGAAAATACAAAAGTAAATACAAGTACTACACTCAGTGCAGATTTGGCTTTCCAAGGCCTTTGACACCAGTTGGCTGAGTGAATAGTTTGATGTCATCGGTTGGACACCATATTAATGGTAAGTCACCAATAAATACCTATCATTTAAAAAGGGATAAGGAATACCAATTCATTAATTATAACAATACTGTCATTGTTCAGCTTTTGAATGTAAATACTGATGTACAGTATATTGTTGATGATACAACAGCTGTTGCTCATTAAGTTCCAGCATACATACATGACAAAAGCTGAAAAGAGCAATGCAGCTGAGGTATTGGCAGATTAATCAGCAGATAAAAGTCTTAGTCAGAAACTCCTAAACTTTGGTCTGATGATGCTCTCACATAGAAAGTGTGGTAGCTAGGAAGCTGCAGATCGGGTAACTAGGTTGCCTCTGTAAGGATGTAGCATTAATGTACTTAGGTTAAGTCTTGGTCCAGCTAGTACTAGAAATCGGGAAGCCTTTGAATGAAAATCAGCAGTTAGCTGAAACAGTACCTGACAGTACAGTGATACTCAAAACCAACTTGATGGATACATATTATCCAAATTGATCCGTAAAGTTGGAGGATCTTTGTTTATATTAAGTAGCAGAATGCTATTCATATCGAAATATTGAAGCAAACAGTGATAGAGGATGGTTTAAAATACATGGATGTACTGGTTGTCTAGTGAGGCATGAGAAAGCAAGTCTCATCAACCGCATGACACTCTCTTTCCAAAATGCAGAGAAAAAGGAATTGTTTCATTTTTGTCTTTTGCAGTTCTTTCCATGGCATGCAGAGAGTGATTTGCTTAGAAGTTTTGAAACATTTGAAGAATCATTTTTGTTAACAAATGTTTTATTACATATCCAAAATTTGAACAGTACTTGGAGTTACTGGAGAAAGAACTATGTCAAGAAGTACCTCTGCCAGCTGAATTGGCTGCAAGGATCAAGTTCAAAACCCTTTGCATTGTCCACAAGGCCTTCTGGGGCCTGGAACGAAAATATCAACAGCTTTCTCTTCTTAAGTATCTTCCTACTTGAACTCTTTGCTCCTCCACCTCCAACTCCCCGAGGGTCAGCCGCTTTTCCAAGCAACGAGCTGGAGGCAGACCCCCCTCTTCGGCTGGTGCCTTCCCCTGGAACAGCCTCCCTGCCTCTCTCTCTGAGAGTTGAGCAGAACCATTTCCAGTTCCAAAAGCAGCTCAAGACTTTCCTCTTTGCTTCTGCCTTCTCCCTTCCTCTTCCCTGCTGTTCTCCTGTCTGATACTGCACTGGTTACCTAGCTACCCTCTGACACACGGACCCAGGACCCTGCCCTCCAGTTGCACACCTGCACTGCCTCCTGGCAATCCTGCACTTGGGGCTGTATCTGCAACCCTACAGTCCGCCTACCAGCACTATCTAACACTTTCTGTCAGCACTTAACCCCTACCCTGCTGGCCGCACTTATTTTTCCATTGTTTCAATCCTTTGTCGTGCACTTTCTCCTCCTCCCCTCCCCTTGTACTTTTCCCCCTTCATCTCCTGTGCACTTGCACAATCTCAATATCACTGCGCCTAGTAAGATTGTTGTCTTTTCCCCCCTTGTTCCCCTCCCCGGCCTCGTTGTGCTTTGAATCACCTGTGTATAGACGCGCTATAAATACAATTTCATATCATATCATATCATATCATATATCATATCATATCATATCATACATATATATATGGGCAGTACTCTTGTAAAGATTTATTTTAAGATATATTGAGGGTAGTCTTTGTACACAGTTACTGTAACATTTTAATACCTTTTGTATTCATCAACAGTGCATACAAATGTAAACACTTAAAAAGTTAAGGAAATATGCAAAAAACATTTTTAAGGACAGGTTAATTTGGGGTAAATGTGGTTGCAGAAATACTTTTTATTTTACTTTCTACACATGATACATCATTTTCATTCGTTGGCAATAGTCTGTATTATTAATGTCAATTATGTATGGAATAACAAAACCCTTGAAATTCAAGGAGAAAACTTTAGTTGCAGGGATGTTGAGGTGAACATTCTTACATCCAATACATTGTAACAAAACCCTCGAAATGTATGGGAAAAAGTTTAGTTGCAGGGATGTTAAGGTCAGAACTTAACACAACAAAACCCCTGAAATTCAGCAAAAGCCACCTTAACTTTGTGCCCCCTGTTGCGCATCCTATGGCCATAATGATGACATTACAGATCACACCACTGATGACATCACTAATTACATTACAACAATAACTGGCATTGAGCATGGCCTTCAGCCGTGGTCAGTGTGCATGGCCAAATATATTTTAACACTTGAATGGGTACTGGTCATGGCCTTCAGTTGTGGACATAGGTCACAACTTTCACCCATGTGCACTGAATATTTGAAAACACTAATAGGCTACCAACCATAGACTTTGGCCTGTACCAGTCGATGCAGCTTTCAATCGTGTCCACTGTATATTATATACACTGATCAAGCACTAGCCATGGACTTCAGCACAATACTGGCCAGTGGCCATACGCTTTGGCTGTGTCCACTGCATATACTAACATATAAATGGGCCACTAGCCATGCCCTTTGACCTTGAGCAGTTTGTACATGTATATTTTAAAATAAAAACATTCAATAAGTGATGGCCTTCGGCCGTGCCTACTGTGCATTACGCAACACTAACCAGCCACTAGCTATAACCTTTGGCCGTGCCCACAGTATATTACATACACTAACCAGCCACTAGCCATGGTCTTTAACACAATACTAGCCAGTGGCCATGGCCTTTGCCTGTGCCGACTGTATATTCGAACATATTATTGGGTACCAGCTATGGCCTTTAGCCAGGACCATTGACTACAGCTGTCAATGTCGGCCACTGTATATTTTAAAACAGTGATGGGCTACTAGGCATGGCTTTTAACCATGCCCATGGGTATTTTTGAAATCTAATCGACCAGTAGCTGTGGGCTTTGGCGCTGGTCAGGGACCGCAGCCTTTGTCATGGTCAAGCTGACGGCCTAAATTGTTATTAGGTAATCAAAGTTTTTGTAAGCTAATTTATAAATGGTGTTATGTCTAATTCCATAATTGATGTAATCAGTTATATACAATGTAATTAGTGTTGTCACCAGTGATGGCATCAGTGATGTGATTTGTAATGTCATCAGTGTTCTCATACAACATCTAATCAGTGATATCATCAGTGATGTGATGTGATGTCATCATTGTGGTCATAGGCTGCACAACAGGAGGCCCAAAGTTAAAGTGGCTTTAGCTAAATTTCAGGTGTTTTGTACAGTCAGTTCTCACCATAACGTCCCCGCAACTAAAGTTTTTTATTTGAATATAGACATTCATCTGGTGCTTTTTTGAGGCTATTAAGTGGCTATGATTTCTGTTTCAAATGTGGAAGTTTCTGACCTTAATTTTAGTCCATTGTTGCTGGTAAAACCTTCAATCTGATTTTCTTAATTAGAATGCACCTGACTCTCAAAAGCACGCTTCGCAAACATAGCTTGGTCCCAGCCTATTAACTGGTGCGAGTTACACCCTTAGTTTCCTGGAAAATGTAGCAACTGACCCCTCCTACTAAGGGAGCCGTCTGCTGGTTCACTCTGGTGAGGTCACTTTCCGCCAAAGATCCAGAAGGCATTACTTTGGGATGTGCCATTTTAAGTAGTGTGAACGTCCCTGCACAGCTTCTATCCCAATCTGTGGCATGAATACAGAATAGAGCCAACTTTATGCCACTCTAAATGGATCATTCAAGCCTGATATCCGAAGTCCTCTCCCCTTTGCATGTAGACCGTAGGCAACCCTTGAAATTGTTTGCTTTGTTTGCCCTCGTGCATGGAGTGCATCTTGATTTCCTAAGCACAGCTCGCACGCTGCAATTAACGTGACGTTAACACCAACACGTGATTGATTGAAAGCTGTTAATTAAACAATATGATTGGAATATCCCTTGGATAGCTTTCATGCCATCTGTTTTCTCCCATGTGTGCCATTATAGAATGGAACCGGCAGTGGTCGAAGTGTACTCCCCACATACCCCATCACCACGCCCCTCCCACACACAATACAAACCCCTAAACACATGTTCCTGCTGTTTAAGGGAACGTTCACTGCAGTGCACTGAAAGTGCAAGTTTCAAGTTCTTCCTACACTTTTATTTTAAACCGAACCCATTCCATAACGTTTTTTTAAAAAAAAAAAATGTATAGGAACAGTAAAACCTAATTAAATAAAGTAGAGGAGCACCTCTCCCGCTCACTTCGACCACTGGGAATCAGCCATATGTACATGTCTCTTAGTTTTGCCTGGCAGCCTCCTACGTGACTGAAGCGTCTCAGCACTGGAACGGCTTCTTCACCAGACAGAACTATGCATTCTCTCTTCTGTTTCTCTGCCAAGACTTCTCCTTCCTTTTCCCTGACAGCTTTTTTTCTTTCTGGAACAGTCTTTCGTCCTGGTACAGGGTTTAGCAAGCCGTCTCACAGGGGCTCAGGTGGAACGACCAACATAACTGCCACTCAAATGACTGGAAACACCCCCCATCCATCACAACAGTCTCACTATTTGTGAGAGGCTAAGACAACACCCCTTTAGCCAAAAGGTTATGGGCCTCATTCTGAGTATGGCGGTAAGGGATATCGGCCACCGGTAACGAGACCGGTGGCGGTAATCCCTTACCGCCATACTCCGAGTTCCCTTTGCGCCCTCGCCCTTAACGCCTGCTTTGAGCCTCCAAGCCAATAACGGTGACCGTAATGAACGGTCACCGTTATTTGCATCTTCCCCATTCCCATTGAGCCCTATGGGGGCTCATTTGGGAATGGGGAAGAGCCTTGGTGAATGGGGAATTACCGCCCCGCCAACCTTGGAATGGGGCGGTAATTCCGCCATCCACCAAGGCGCTGCCGGTCCGGGTACGGCGTCAACCAAGGCGTTAATAGCGCCATTGGTTAGCGCCGTACTCGGAATGAGGCCCATGTATCATCATTTCAAGAGTGTTTAGTGCATGGGTCTGTTTTTGAAAAAATAAACTTTGTCATTGTGCAAGTCGTTCATATTCATTACTTTTGCAAGACTTGTGTGCTATCTACAAGAAGTGCCTCAGCTCCCCTAGACTTGTTCACTTGACATTGGCTGTCCTGGCTCCCTGCAGACTCTTTTGACCCTGTGACTTTGTGTTTATCTGTCCCTCAAAAAGTCATATAGAAGTTACTTGTATTGCTGGGAAAGGGTTAACCTATACTTCATTGGGGAATTGTCAAGTACTTACCTGTTCAGAGAACTTGTTAACCTTTCTTTCCCTAACCTTTTCCTTATTCCATAACTCAAGTATTGCATTAAGTGTTAAAGTGATATATCAATGTAGGAAGTGTGACATCCCAAAAGGGTATCTACTTACTTGAAGGAGTTTTTATGTTGTATCTTGCCCTTTCTAAAGAAGGCTTAGTCTAAAACTGACTTAACTTAAATAATTATTTTCATAAGAAACCTTGAGTAGAAGTGTTATTTGAATACTTGTCACTGTGAATCTGTTAATCCTCTACCGCTCACGTTGACCCCTCTTGAGATAAGTGTGGCTGCTCAGTCATTCTACCAACTTGTGTAGTACAGACCTATACCAAAGGTTGGGTTCCCTATTGCCACGAGGACAAGGCGGGTGCAGTCTCCCACAGGGTACGCATGGAGTGGACTGGAGTGCATGGAGTGGACTGGAGTTCATGGAGTGGACTGGAGTGCATGGAGCTGCGCGACTTACATGGAAAGGTTTGGAGTGCATGGAACGTTTGAAAGAGCATGTAACCCATCATATCACATCACCACGCTTACTCTCTTCTTTACACCACCATTCAACTAGAACACAGAGATACTATGACACCATTCGGTATAGCTGTTCTCATACCAACATCTGCCTCATACTCCCCATCACTCTAACTAAACACTGCCGGTTACACACACCCCAGCCAGGCGTTCTCCTCAGGCCTAACGCAGCCACAATCGTTCTGGATAAATCCTGCCAGAACGAACACATACTCTTGATCTCTCAACTACCACACCTACCACTAAGAAGCACTAAGAAGCAGCTACTACACGAATGCCACATCAGCTGCACACATATCCGGTGCTCACGCGCACCTTTCACTCTCTCTACTGACTTGAACTCCGGTTCCCAAGGGCGTTCAACATACCAGCGCCGTCAGACCATACCAATGGTACACAAGGCGCTATATAAATGCAAAGTAACACAACATAACATAACATTAAATCTTTCAGTTAGGAAGAAAGGAAATTTACTAAAGAAAAAAGGCCAAACGATAGCTGTTCATCTGGTACTAGTTCACTGCTGCAATCCTGTAACCTGAATCTCACATATTTGAAAATCCTGTTGAGCTGCATCTGCTTTTGCTCTTTCTGAGGTTGATAAAATGAGTTTCATAAAAATGGTTAGTACAATTACATTTGTTTTTCAGCACTAGGAGCCTAGTAGGGAGGTTGGTGGCATTTCAGTTTAATTACTGCAAACCACATGCCATAATTAATTACTGAATTCGGTATTCTTTGGGTCTAGATTTTATGAGAGGTTTACCACTGCTAAGAAAGTAAAGCAACCCCTGCAATAGAGTCAAATGCAATTACATAATCTTGCAAACATATTTATTTATTTAGTTTTTAGTTCATAGAAATATACAACTTTTATATTCAAAGATATGTTAAAACGATTAAAATTGACAACATTTCATTGACAACATTTCATTTAATTCATTTCATTGGATGGTATCATTTCATAATTCATTGGGCAAATCTGGTGCACATTTCAAGATA
Source organism: Ambystoma mexicanum (assembly GCF_040938575.1). NCBI lineage: Eukaryota > Metazoa > Chordata > Amphibia > Caudata > Ambystomatidae > Ambystoma > Ambystoma mexicanum. The sequence continues at coordinate 496,572,504 of NC_090926.1, forward strand.
TTATTCATAGTATTTCCGTCTAGAATACATAGGTACAATTCTTATACTTTAAAATTCAATCATCTTAACAAGGAGTCACTATTGATACCATAATACTAAAAATCGGATCTAATGTTTCAATCAGCTAATTATTTATCTAGGGCAAAGTTCGCCAAACTCTATATAGGGCATTTTGCATAGATTCTGATTGGGCATTCAAACACCAGTTCCAAAAATCATCAGACTGAATAAAATTCATATTATGTACATAACGCTCATAGTTCAGCAAATACTGAGTTTGGATTCCAGGACAACATGTCAACAAATGCCTCATTCTTTCAAGGTTATCCACTTTCAAACACATTCAACAATATCAATTCGTTTTTGTGTATTTTCCATTGGGTACCATGCGTGGCTTTCACTGGCAGTTGATTAGTTCACATGTAACAGTCAACATTTTTGAACTAACAGGTCTGGGCAATGTATCAAATACATTTGGGGATGATGGTAATTATGTACTATCCCTTAAATGTATTTGTAGTTGTGAAGTTGACTCATACCAATGAAATTCTTCTCCCAGTCGTTTCTCTTAACTTTGGCCTTGAACACATATTTAATTGAATTGAAACTACCACAAAGGTTACGTTCAACTGACCAGTTAAGTTTGTGGAAAAACAAACAACAAGTAGCGTCATATCTATATCTATAATTGGATTCTTCAACTTTGATAACTTTCAACCCAATGATCCAGAGTAGATGGCTTTCGGGGTGACAAGTGGCTTTCAAAATTACGTTTTTGTAATACAATAGATTTCAGAGATTGGAGCCCAAATTCCACCCTGATATATTGAATAGGCAGGAGGGGGGTAATCCCAGAACATTATGCCAAAAAAGCCCTCTATTTTGTCTAACCATAAAATATTTTCCTTTGTTATTGCTTCCAATCCGTAGGTTATAGCTGGAGTCAACCACTACCTATAGAGTATAAAAATACCTTTCAAGGAATACCCAACATAGCTGTTAACACATTGCTTCACAATCATTATTTGCTTCGCTCGTCTGGTCCTATTCTCTATCAAAAAGGTGTACTTGGTTTTACTACTAAACAACACACCAATATATTTGTAGGTGTCAGTGTATTCAATGTATCCCCAGGATACTTCCATTTTCATTGTATTGATTTTTTTGTGGGAGAACAACATTGTTTGGGTCTTTCTACAATTTATCGTGAGGCAATATTTATTAGCAAAGCACCCTAGTTCTTCAAGCATAGATTTCAGGCTTCTGTACAAGTGATCGACAATGACAAGGTAATCTGCGTGCAGAAGGGCTGACACCCTTATATCGTCAAACTAAGCTGGACAACTTGACTTGGTGGACAGACGACGTATCAGATGGCAGATCAAAAATATTACCTCATAACGGGTCTCATTACGGGTCTGGCAGTAACCCTGCCGGTGGTACCGGTGGGTTGCTGCCGGACCCTTAATAATTTACTGGTGCCCGTCTTCCCAGTGCCACTGGCTCATTACGAGTCTAGCGGACTGGGAAACCAGGTGCCAGCCAATTGTAAGTCCCCATTCCCATAGAGTCCTATTGGGCTCTATGGGAGTGGGGACACAGGAGCACCAGCATCGTTAGTAACAGTGCTGGTGCTCCCATGAAAGGTCTGCCTACCGTGGCTGCTGCACCCGGCAGGGTCAGACCTGTTGGGCGCAGCGGCCACGGCAGGCAAACTCAGAGTTTGCCAATCCTAAAACAAGGGTCCCGCGGAGCTTACATGCACCCTTGTGACCGGACCGGCAAACTCCTAGTGAGGCCCAATGTGTGTTTTGTCCGGGACCAGATTTTTGGGAAATAAAAAATGTATTTGCAACTCTATGAAAGGGTTGAATATACATGCATGACAGAAGCAGTTTATACACCTGCTTTCCTGTAGGAGAAAATGCACAGAAGGATTAGTACATTCCTTTTGTGCATTGTGCATTACCATGCGCCTGTTCAATGCAGGTGGAAGGTAATGCAATGCTTTTCCAGGCTTTATAATGTGTAACCCATTTGTGAATACGGGACATGCAATACAATGTACGTAAACACCCATCTGATACCTGAATGTGCAAGATTGAAAACAGCGGTCAAACAAGCGCAGCAGCATGTGCCCTGCTATGAGGAAGGCATTCTGATGCCCTCAGACATTTGCGTACAACATTTTAGTCAATTCTCATGTGGGACAAAATGCCTGGGGGACCAAACTATCAGGTAATAACACTGATATCCCGGCAGCTTTTTAACCGCAAAGCAGTCTGTATTTATCATACGAGATGTTTTCAAAGTAACACAATCGGACAAATACGCCCTGCTCATAATAAAAGTGGCTGGTTAAACAGGCAGTATTTAAAATGCTGCACATTTTTATTGTTACCACTCAACTCATAATGAGCCCCCCAAAATGTATTGAATGTGTACTGGTAGTCATACAGTTGTACCAATTATTCTAGCCTTATAGACTAATGCAGGGGGTCATTATTGCGCAAAAATGACCCACCACCAAGCAATGGCCCGAGACAAAGCCGAGGGCTATAAGCTGTGGAAGTGTCATTATGCTAAACTTTAATGACCTGAGGTCCATAAGGTTATCAGCACATTGTGCTTGTAGAAATATATGATTTCAAGGTTTGGTGGTACTTGAAGAGAGAGAAAAGTAAATAGATCAACTGAGTTATTTAATTAAATCTGATTTTATTTTGAAGTATTGAAATACCATGGCTGTCTTCATAAGGTAAGAGTTTTAGGGGGTAATTCATAGAATTTAGCGCACAAGTGGCACACGCGGCTGGCGCACAGGTGCACATGCGAATCTCTGCGCCAGCCGCGTGCGCTAAAATCCATTTCCGCGCACAGCGTATTCATGGATTTTAGCTACCAAAACCAGCCATGGTGCACAGTGGCGCAGCGACCCTGCAGCAGCACCAGTTACGCCTCCAAGAACGCCCCTCGCGGAGGGAAAAGCCATCAAAATCCCCAATCGAGCACAAAGGGCTGCGCTAACGCTGTACCAGCACGGCAAGTGGGGAACGTGTATTACTGGGGTTCGCGGAAAGTTTCACATGCGATTGGCCCTCTGCGAGTGGGATACGTGTATTTCGGGGGTGCGCGGGAAGTTTCAAACGCGAAAGGGCCTGTGCGAGTGGGGTATGTGTATTTCGGGGGTGCGCGGGAAGTTTCACTCACGATCGGCCCTGTGCGAGTGGGGTATGTGTATTACTGGGGTTCGCGGGAAGTTTCACACGCGATTGGCCCTGTGCCAGTGGGGTACGTGTATTTTGGGGGTTCGTGGGAAGCCTCACACGCGAAAGGGCCTGAGCGAGTGGGGTACGTGTATTACTGGGGTTCGCGGGAAGTTTCACACGCGATTGGCCCTGTGCGAGTGGGGTTCGTGTATTACTGGGGTTCGCGGGAAGTTTCACATGCGATTGGCCCTGTGCGAGTGGGGTATGTGTATTTCGGGGGTGCGCGGGAAGTTTCACTCACGATCGGCCCTGTGCGAGTGGGGTACGTGTATTACTGTGGTTCGCAGGAAGTTTCACATGCGATTGGCCCTGTGCGAGTGGGGTACGTGTATTGTAAGAGGATTCAATTCAACACTACAGCTAAGTCAATGCCTAGTCTGGGATACTGAATGGAAACCCTTATTGATATATCTTTATGTCCAGTTCATGCATTCTGGATGACTACCCCTATATAACACCCCTCCCTTGGAATCCCCCTGACCCCACTGAGCCAAGAAGTAGTTCTGTTTTGCAAGTTAAAAGGTTTATTTGAGAATTTAAACAATATAGATATATATCACACTTTATAATAAATTAATAATTGGATATCACACTTAATCTGATATGATAAAGATTAACAACGGATAGTCTGGCACTAGCACACTTGTGAATAGGAACAGAAGAATAAGGTGGTAGAGAATACTTTATAGAAGTTCAGATGGATGTAATGTTGAATGAAAAATGCAATACAGAAAATGCTCAATATGATTTCAACAAAACAATGTAATCACTTTTCTCTGGCAATCCCCTCCCCCCTTTATGCAATGCAAGGAAATGGAAGGAAAGCACACAGTTCTCAGAAATGCAATCAAATGTAATTCAGTTCACCCCAGCAAGCTTAGACTACAGAAGTTGGAACACAGGCCCAAAATGCTTTTATATGTGCTGGCAATGAAGTGAAAAATATGCTAAAATGCTTTTAATTCCCTCTAGAGGTTCAGGGTGAGTGGTGTCAAGTTAATATTAGTCCAGGCTCACTCTAGCAATAATTCAGGGATGGTTCTTAAGAGGCAAACGAATTTTTAGCAAGGAAAGCAAAGAATCTTCTGTTTTCACACGTGGAGAAATTTGCAAATCGCGGTAAAATTCGCGAGTGCCTTTTTCGCGATTACAGAGGAACTACAAGGACTAGCACTATCGTTTTGGGGTCCTAGGACAGCCTAGGATCTCAGCTTCCAGATGAAAGTTACTGCAAGTCTCTAAGACAAACGGTCACAGAGATATGAGCGATATGGTAAAGGTCGTTTTTCAGATTTGAAATTTTAAAGTTCAAAAAGACAAGTGACAGCTAGCAACTAGAAAATGACAGGTGACAGTTAGGAGGCAGTTCTACTTAGATTAAAATAGATTGAATTATATTATTTTAACTAAGAGATTGGTTCTACACAGTTCTGCTAGGTACTCACAATATATTTTTGAAATAAATGGGCCTCGCCACGGATCTGGTCAGGTTTTAGACTGGACTCTGGTCTGGCCTCGGCACTTCACAGTGATCTGGGTCAGCTCTGCTCTGCTGGTCTGGTCTGGGTCTCTGGTTCTGGATATTGATAGATTTGAAGTCTGGATCTTTCTGCACAGCTTTCTCTAGAGATTGATGGAGGTAAAGTATGGATTTTCCCGGCAGAGCGTCCCGCAGCAAATGGATTTGAAGGTCTCTATCTGTCCTGACTGTCTGCTTTTATGTGTTTTGAAAATGGGTGTGTGTGCAGCATCGCTAGGCTCTACCCCTCTCCACTTGTCATTGGCCACTTCATCCTCTTCCCCTTGATTGGGGGAATGAAATGAAGTGTCATCATGATGAGGTCTGTTTATGATACAGAGAACCCACCCCTGTCAAATTACACACAATCTATATTTTGACCCAAAAGACATATTTGCACAGGTACACATTTGTTTTAAATTACATGCACCCATCATGCATTAAAAGAGGTATATCCTGTCCAAATCTGCTCTTTCTGGGAGCTTGCATTCAGAAATGGCGACATTTGCACTTTTTAACTGGTTTCGCAATATCGGACATTACCCCAAATTTACACACATGTGCTCAAGGAGTATGGACATTACTTGATGAAGTGTCAGATTTTTAACATGCATACATTTTAAGTAATACCCTCTTAACTGCTAGCTTGCCCCCAGATCATGCCACCGGTTCTAAAAACCTCTTAAAATGTGGGCAGAAAAATCACAAGAATTATGGTGTCATTTAAATAATTTTCACAAGTCCGTACTATGAGTTATTCATCTTTTTAGAGTTATGTTCTGGCCCCAAAGGGGTGTGGTTTCCCCCCAGCACAAGGTTGAATTTCTGGTTTTTCCAGTTCTGCCAAGCCAGCTTGCTCTCACAGGCAGTGCTCCTCCCCTTTCCTTCAGGAGGAAGTTACTTTTACAGCCCCCGTAGTAAAACATTTGCCTGAGTCAGGACAGGGCTTTGTTCAATTTCCTGCAGAGCCCAGGTAATTCAATCAGAGAAGTGTCATATCCCTTTTGGTGGGAGCAGCAAAAGGACAGCTAGGCCTGGGAACACAGCTGTTGTGCAAGTCTCATCTCCTGTCGGGGGTAGCTGGTGGGCAGAATTCAGTTCCTTAAGCCAGGCCCCAGCTAATGTCACTTTTTGTTACCCAGTTTAAGTCAAGACAATGTTTACATATGCAGCTAGAATGCTGATTCTAAGTTTAAAACGTTGACATTTAAACAATTGCAACCTATGTGACACTCAAAAGTAGGTCACTCATGTCTTTTAAACATTTAGATTTTTAGTGTCTTTCAGTCCAAATTTACTTAAACTGCTGAAATCCACAGCTCAGCCAGTCTTGTTATAAACCTTCAAGTCACTTCAGAATATAACTTTACATTGTATCCACCTCTCAGTAAGTCTTTCTTTGGCCTGCTTTGGGTTCATTTATTCAGTTTTACACAAAGTCTGGTGGTTTTAAAATGCCGGCTTTCTGATAGTGGTGAGTACTGGTAATGCAACCATTTTTGGGATTTAAGAAAATGAATTCCCCACAATTCTAGGTTGCTTTTGGCAATCAGCATTGCCATTCCCAATGGTTTCCGACTACTGTGTGGGTAGTCCAATGGTGGTTTTAGGCAGTGTCCTTCTGTGCCCATAACATCGGCAAAAATGAGTGACAGCCTATTCTTCAGGCATTTCCCCGTGCATTTTCTGGGAAGCTCTGGCCATCATGATGTTTTCCATGTCAGTACTGCACAGTTTTGAGGTAGGGCTTGGATGCATGGATAAAAACATCCCACAGTATTACTGGGGTTCACAGGAAGTTTCACACGCGATTGGCCCTGTGCGAGTGGGGTACGTGTATTACTGGGGTTTGCGGGAAGTTTCACACACGATTGGCCCTGTGCAAGTGGGGTATGTGTATTTCGAGGGTGCGCGGGAAGTTTCACACGCGAAAGGGCTTGTGCGAGTGGGGTACGTGTATTACTAGGGTTCGCGGGAAGTTTCACACGCGATTGGCCCTGTGCGAGTGGGGTACATGTATTACTGGGGTTCGCGGGAAGTTTCACACGCGATTGGCCCTGTGCGAGAGGGGTACGTGTATTTCGGGGGTGCGTGGGAAGTTTCACATGCGATTGCCCTGTGCGAGTGGGGTACGTGTATTACTGGGGTTCGCGGGAAGTTTCACACATGATTGGCCCTGTGCGAGTGGGGTATGTGTATAACTGGGGTTCGCGTGAAGTCTCACACGCGATATGAGCAGGGTATGTGTATTTCGGGGGTGCGCGGGAAGTTTCACACGCGATTGGCCCTGTGCGAGTGGGGTACGTGTATTACTGGGGTTCGTGGGAAGTTTCACACGTGATTGGCCCTGTGCGAGTGGGGTGCGTGTATAACTGGGGTTCGCGTGAAGTCTCACACGCGATATGAGCAGGGTACGTGTATTTCAGGGGTGCGCGGGGAGTCCTACACGTGAATTGGCAGTATGGGTCCTCCCAGGTGTTCCCTCTACACCCTCCACAGCCCCTGCAGGCAGCCCACACCACAGGGGACTACCCTGCACCCCTGGTCATGTCCCGCAGGCAACCCATCCACCATGGGCATGCCCCCCAGCCAAGCCACATGTCAGCTTGCACTACTGATCACCAATTCATGTCCCCCTGCACCCCCACCCCCCAGCAGTGCGGGGCACCTGCCAGCAGGCCCCCACTCATGTCCCCCTGCACCCCAATCCCCCAGCAGTGCAGGGCACCTGCCAGCAGGCCCCCACTCATGTTTCCCTGCACCATCACCCCCCAGCAGTGCGGGGCACCTGCCAGCAGGCCCCCAATCATGTCCCATTCATGTCCGCCTGCATCCCCACCCCCAGCAGTGCAGGGCACCTGCCAGCAGGCCCCCACTCATGTCCCCTCCGCCCCGACCCCCCAGCAGTGCGGGGCACCTGCCAGCAGGCCCCCACTCATGTCCCAGTCATGTCTGCCTGCACCCCCACCCCCCAGCGGTGCAGGGCACCTGCCAGCAGGCCCCCACTCATGTCCCACTCATGTCCCCCTGCACCCCCAACCCCCAGCAGTGCAGGGCACCTGCCAGCAGGCCCCCACTCATGTCCCACTCATGTCCCCCTGCACCCCCAGCAGTGCAGGGCACCGGCCATCAGGCCCCCACTCATGTCCCACTCATGTACGCCTGCACCCCCACCCCCTAGCAGTGCGAGGCACCTGCCAGCAGGCCCCCACTCATGTCCCCCTGCACCCCCACCCCCCAGCAGTGCGGGGCACCTGCCAGCAGGCCCCTACTCATGTCCCACTCATGTTCGCCTGCACCCCCACCCCCCAGCAGTGCATGGCACCTGCCAGCAGGCCCCCACTCATGCCCCACTCATGTCCCCTTGCACCCTCACCCCCCAGCAGTGCGGGGCACCTGCCAACAGGCTCCTACTCATGTCCCACTCATGTCCCCCTGCACCCCCACCCCCCAGCAGTGCGGGGCACCTGCCAGCAGGCCCCCACTCATGTCCCCCTGCACCCCCACCCCCCAGCAGTACGTGGCACCGCCAGCAGGCCCCCACTCATGTCCCCCTGCACCCCCACCCCCCAGCAGTGCATGGCACCTCCCGGCAGGCCCCCACTCATGTCCCCCTGCACCCCCACCCCCCAGCAGTGTGTGGCACCGCCAGCAGGCCCCCACCCATGTCCCACTGCACCCCCACCCCCCAGCAGTGCAGGGCACCTGCCAGCAGGCCCCCACTCATGTCCCCCTGCACACCCAACCCCCAGCAGTGCGAGGCACCTGCCAGCAGGCCCCCACTCATGTCCCCTTGCACCGCACCTCACAGCAGTGCGGGGCACCTGCCAGCAGGCCCCCACTCATGTCCCACTCATGTCCCCTCCGCCCCGACCCCCCAGCAGTGCGGGGCACCTGCCAGCAGGCCCCCACTCATGTCCCAGTCATGTCTGCCTGCACCCCCACCCCCCAGCGGTGCAGGGCACCTGCCAGCAGGCCTCCACTCATGTCCCACTCATGTCCCCCTGCACCCCCAACCCCCAGCAGTGCAGGGCACCTGCCAGCAGGCCCCCACTCATGTCCCACTCATGTCCCCCTGCACCCCCAGCAGTGCAGGGCACCTGCCATCAGGCCCCCACTCATGTCCCACTCATGTCCGCCTGCACCCCCACCCCCTAGCAGTGCGAGGCACCTGCCAGCAGGCCCCCACTCATGTCCCCCTGCACCCCCACCCCCCAGCAGTGCGGGGCACCTGCCAGCAGGCCCCCACTCATGTCCCACTACACCCCCAGCAGTGCAGGGCACCTGCCAGCAGGCCCCCACTCATGTCCCACTCATGTCCCCCTGCACCCCCAGCAGTGCAGGGCACCTGCCATCAGGCCCCCACTCATGTCCCACTCATGTCCGCCTGCACCCCCACCCCTTAGCAGTGCGAGGCACCTGCCAGCAGGCCCCCACTCATGTCCCCCTGCACCCCCACCCCCCAGCAGTGCGGGGCACCTGCCAGCAGGCCCCCACTCATGTCCCACTACACCCCCAGCTGTGCAGGGCACCTGCCAGCAGGCCCCTACTCATGTCCCACTCATGTTCGCCTGCACCCCCACCCCCCAGCAGTGCAGGGCACCTGCCAGCAGGCCCCCACTCATGCCCCACTCATGTCCCCCTGCACCCTCACCCCCCAGCAGTGCGGGGCACCTGCCAACAGGCTCCTACTCATGTCCCACTCATGTCCCCCTGCACCCCCACCCCCCAGCAGTGCGGGGCACCTGCCAGCAGGCCCCCACTCATGTCCCCCTGCACCCCCACCCCCCAGCAGTGCGTGGCACCGCCAGCAGGCCCCCACTCATGTCCCCCTGCACCCCCACCCCCCAGCAGTGCATGGCACCTCCCAGCTGGCCCCCACTCATGTCCCACTCATGTCCCCCTGCACGCCCAACCCCCAGCAGTGCGAGGCACCTGCCAGCAGGCCCCCACTCATGTCCCCTTGCACCGCACCTCACAGCAGTGCGGGGCACCTGCCAGCAGGCCCCCACTCATGTCCCACTCATGTCCCCCTGCACCCCCACCCCCCAGCAGTGCGGGGCACCTGCCAACAGGCCCCTACTCATGTCCCACTCATGTCCCCCTGCACCCCCACCCCCCAGCAGTGCGGGGCACCTGCCAGCAGGCCCCCACTCATGTCCCCCTGCACCCCCACCCCCCAGCAGTGCGTGGCACCGCCAGCAGGCCCCCACCCATGTCCCACTGCACCCCCACCCCCCAGCAGTGCAGGGCACCTGCCAGCAGGCCCCCACTCATGTCCCCCTGCACACCCAACCCCCAGCAGTGCGAGGCACCTGCCAGCAGGCCCCCACTCATGTCCCCTTGCACCGCACCTCACAGCAGTGCGGGGCACCTGCCAGCAGGCCCCCACTCATGTCCCACTCATGTCCCCCTGCACCCCCACCCCCCAGCAGTGCGGGGCACCTGCCAGCAGGCCCCCACTCATGTCCCACTGCCCCCACGTCATGACGATCCTCAATCATGGCGCTTATGGCCAGCCTCTCCAGCCCAAAGACCCAACCAAGTATTGCATCCACCCACATAGAAAAGGCAATTACATGATACAACCCCAAAGGCAAGTATGTAAATGAACACATGTCCGTCACACACGCACAATGGGTGCAAGTGAATGTGAAAACCCATATCATAACATGCATGAAACCAATGAGATAATACCACACATCGAAGTATGAAGAATAAAATGTATTAAACACAACATGAATGTAATTTTAAAAAAAACATACAACAATGGGAATAATTAAAGAAATGCTGCATGTCCGTAAAAGAATAAAAAACAAGAAATCATAATCCAAAGAAGTCCAAAAGAAATGGTGTCCAAAGTCACAGTCCAACAAAGCAAATCCAAGGGAAAAAAGAAAGTGAAATCCATTGCTTCATGGTGAAAATAAAAAAAATGTGAATAATCCAATGGTGAACTATGTACAAATGAACAATCCAGGGTCCCTGAGCCAAACTGATGAAATGAAACCTAGCAAAAATACTACCTAATAAAAAACTATATACAAAAATGTGGTGCATTGTCCAAGCGCAACCAAAATAAAAAAGAAAAGGAAAGGAAACCTAACACTATCTAACTATATACAATGGTGGCGGGCAAGTCCTGCGGCTCACTCTGTGGTGTCCCGGGCCAGGGCATCATCGAACTCCATGTCGATGTCCCGGAGGCGGGACTCTGCCCTGGCCCCGAGGTCTCGCAGGGAGGCACTCATGGCCTGTTCCAACTCCCTGCGAGTCACCTCGACGCACTCTGCCCACCTCAACGCCCAACGCATGGAGAACTCCGCCCTGACCATGGTGAGCCGTGCCTCTTCCGCCTGCCGTCGCTCCGCATCTATAGCATGGCCTAACCGCTGCCACATGGAAGACACTTCCAGTCCTGGGTCCTCCTGCCCTCTGGCCGATGCCTGCCCCTCTGATGTTGAAGGCCCCGAGCCATCATGGCTCCCACCTTGTTGTGCTGCTGCTGTGCCTCTGCCTGTGCCATGGCTCTTGCTGCCTGCACATCCTCCTCCGGCTGGGGTGCAGTTATTGTGGTGGCCACCCCTGCTGGACGTCCGACTCCCGACTGTGGCAGGGATGTGTCCTCCACCAGCCTGGCCGCAGGGTCAGAGGCAGCTCCACAGGGTACCCAGGTGATACATGGGTGGGAAGATGGCATGGAGGACGACTGGCACACAGGAGGTTCAGGTGAGGAGGGGGTCGGAACAAGGTCCAGCAAATGGAGGAATCCGGCCCTGGTGACCCATCCCAGTAGGTCAACGCGGTCAACGAGGCATTCGAGATGACGTGCAGTGTCCTCACGAAAACACTGCAGGTCACCTTGCATGCCCCGTTGACGCAACGCTAACCCACTCAGGACAGGCTCAACCTAGTCCCGGATAGCCACGTCCGCAGGGAGAGGAAGGCCAGTTGTTGTAAGCGGATCCCCTCCCTGAAAACGGGTCTGGACGTAGGCATCCCTGCTGGTGCAGGATGATGCAGTCACAGGATCGGGGACAGGATTACACACAGGCACCTCCGCGGTGGCCTGTGCTGCCTCCTGTCCCTGCCCCTGCACTGCACCACTAGCACCAGTGGAATCCCCACCTCCAGACCCCGTGTCTGTCCCTTGCATGGCCTCCTCCTCCACCAAACCCCCCACCAACCTGGATGACTCCGTGCCATCTTCCTCCGTCGGACCCTGTGGGGTCTCAGCTGCCCCTTCTGATGACGAGGAGTCCAACTCCGACCTCCGCCTCTTGGACCTACCCTCGGCAGCTGCGGCCTGGGATGCGGCACCGGACTCCTCACTCCCTGACGAGATGACAACCTGGGAGGGGAGCCAGGCCTTGCGTCTCCGGCTGGCGGTGCGATCCCTGCCGCTGTGCTCCACAGCACCCTCTCCGCCCTCTTCATCAGTTGACGCTGCAGACAGGGAGAGATAGGACACAGGCATCAGGGCACTGTACAATGGACTGATACACACATGACAGTTGCACATGAGTGGCAGTGTCAAACTTCAGACATGGCATCACAATCCCCAACACACATGTCATTTCAACTCACACACATGAGCAATTTCACATCCATATCACAACAGCCAGCACCATCCATACACATACAACAGCATGAGCATCCAAAGGTGAGCCAGACATCACATGAAACACAGGGAGTGCAGTAGACATGCACACACGCCACCACACTTACATGCATGTCTACATCTCGTCCAACTGTTGCAGTGATGAGATCGCCATACATGTCAGATCTGCCATTCAGCCTTCTACATATCAGTGTCACATGCATCCATGTTGCATCACAGTTGCACACTTGTCAAGTACACACACATGCACATGTACACAGTGCAGATACATGCATTAGGAACCACCATCCATGCCACAACCATGCCAATGTACATACACAGAAATTCAAACATGTGTGCTCCCACATCTGCATTTGTCCAGCATGCTTACCAACACATACACCATCAATGTGTCTCACACATCAGAGGACACACATGTGGCAGCCTCACGCCCATGTTCATACACATCCCTACATGGCCCTACAAAAACACATGTGCAACCTACACACTACTGGCACACCACGACACGCACAGCGTCCAATCACTCTGCATGTACACTTACCGCTCGACTCCAGACGGGTCTGCCTCTCAAGGATCTGGACATAGAGCGCTGGGCATATGCGTTCCAGGACTCTCATTTGGTGGTCCGACAGCTGGCCCCAGCACCCCTCGGCATCCGCTGCCTTTGCGAGGCGCCGGGCCTTGTTGAGGGTCCTGGACCTCAAGTCCTCCCAGCGCTTCTTGACATGATGTAAGTCACGGACTGCCACCCCCTCCGCATTGATGGCAGTCACGATGTCCATCCAGATCCTGGTCCGTCCTTCATTGTCGGCACGCGAACTTCCAAAGAGGGCATCATACTGCCCCAGGACCTGCTCCACCAGGACACCAACTTCCCTGGCACTGAAACTGGTGGCCCTCTTCCTCTCTGGATGGGGGTTGCCAGTGCTGCCCGATGGTATTCTGCTGGACATGGCAACCCCAGAGGCAGGAGTGGGTGGGAAACTCGGTCCTGGGGCTGGGCTGTGGAGCGATGGAATCCCAGTCGGGAGTCTTCAGTTCCAGCAGGGGTGGTCACAGCAACTGCACCCCTGGCTGACATGTAGGCAGCAAATGGCAGGGCACGTGGGCAGCAGGCAGTCAGGCAGCAGCAGATTGCAGGTGGGAGCGTGCTCGGGGCTCTGGGGGCAGTAATTCAGCCTTATGGGCAGGAGCGTGGTCTTCTGTGTGTTTTCAAGTGGCCAGCTTGATACGGAGTGATTTGGCACGTGAATAAATTGCACATCAGCGTGTAATTGGAGGAAAGGCCTTTAGCACGTAAGCCCGTCAGCACACATACGTCTTTTCATTGGACCAAAGGCCCTTAGCGCGTAAGCGCACAGGCGTTTCCCACGTGACGTGGGCATAGTGGTTCAGCGTGTGTTAAAAAACTGCACGTCCGCATGTGAATGCATGTAATCCGAGGAAAGGGCCTACGTGCGTAAGTGACGTCACGTGCGCAGGCGTTTCCCTCAGCACAGGTTAAAGGTGAGCGGGGCCAGCAGTTCGCTGTACGTGCCTTTCATGGAGACCGATGTGTGTAGCTGCTTCGTGTTGTTTTGCGCGCCATGTCATCTTCAAAGCGATCGAGGACGTATCTCTTCTTTTGGCGGGGGTATTGGCTACGCGTGTTTTTCTGCATAGCGCTAGTCAGACGGTGAGTCGCGCACACTATTTTTCCCACTGCGGGTGCCCCTGTGTATGGCACCCTGTGTACTGGGTGCCACCGCGTACTGCGGGAGGTTGATTCCACGCACGTAGTCTGCAGGGTTGCGTGCACAGTTTTACTGCAGTTTTGGGGTGCCTGAGCGTAGCGTGACCCGTAACTACATCACCGGGGTCACATACAGCCTTGCAGGTGCAGGGGGGGCTGTTAACATCTTGCATCCCACCCCCTTCACCCCAATTGCCCAGGTCAATTGTGGTGTACACCTCCCATTGGCACTACTCCATCTGTGCCGCCACTACTCCATCTGTGCCATGGTTGAGAGGCCACCAAAGGTGAGGGGTGCCTCAGCTGGGCATACCCCTCGTTGCGGGCGTGGTCAGGGATGTGGCCGGGGTGACCAGGGAGTAGGGGGACTCCAGGGTGTCCAGGGTGGCCGCAGTGGGGGAAGATGCAGGGGTGTGCCACTTGAGCACGATGTTGTGCCATGTGTCGGTGCAGTCATGCCACCACCCCCTGTGGTTCTGGGAGATGCAGCTTCTGCATCTGGCACTGGCGCCCGTGTGACCCGGCAGTCCGTTTCATCGACTGCCACAGGCCCAAGGGTAGTGGTAGCTGCAGGTGCAGCTGTGGGCACCACCACCCAGACTCAGGGTCTGCCAGCGCAGGCTGCGTTGGTAATTGAAGAGCCCTTGGAAGATTTCCAACAGGCCCGGAGGGAAACTGTAGGGGCAAGCAGGGCTGCCCTGATCAAGACACGTGTCCCTGGGGCAGTAATGTCATCTGCTGCCCCGAACAGCCGGGTGTTGGCAAGTGCAGGGGCAGATGCAGCCAACAACACCCCGGTTGTGAGTCTGCCAACCAGGACAGTCGCGGTCAATGACCCTGCCACAGTGGATGTTGCTGCGCAGGGTCCATTGGAGGGCACCCAGCTGCCACTGACACAAGTCAGCCCTTTGGTTGTGCCGCCACCTGCCACTCCCTTGGCTCAACCCACCGGTCCCACTGGCCATACTGATCAGGGCGGCATCAGCCAGCCAGGGTCTGCGCCACAATCCAAGAGGAGGAAGGTTGCACCTGCAGCACAGGCTGGGACCCCACACACAGCCACGTCCTCCTGCACGTCGAGGAAGAAGCCTTTCTGCAACCAGGAACTGGACTACCTCATGGACTACGTGCGGGACCACAGCCGTGACATGCTAGTGGGTGCTAATTGTCAGACTACGGCTGCCCACCGTGATACCCACTGGAAGCAAGTTGCGGAACATGTAAGTGCATTCCATGAGGTGTGCACGGCGCAAGAGTGCAAAAAGCGTTCGAATTACCTCAAACGCAGCGTTAAGGCTAAGCATGCCTCAAATTACAACTTGACTCTGGTGACTGGCGGTGGGCCTGCACCGGAGGAGGAAGACCTCACTCCGCATGAGTCACTCGTTGTGGAGTTCATACCATCAGAATCAGTCGAAGGAGTGGGAGAGATGCCGGACTTTGATGCACAGTCCAGTGAGTGTTGATGCGTGTTTGTCGAGGACGTGTGTGTTTTACTTGTTTGATGTGATGTGCATGACTGCCACTACATGTCACGTGTACATGATTATGATGTGTGAGTAATGCAATGCTCCCCTAATGCATGTCAATTCTGGTGGATGGTGGACATGTGGAGCAGACGGGGACTTCCACATCACCACTTTTGCATCCTACTCGCATGCTGGTTACCAGTTTGCCCCTCCGGTCCATGTTCCAGCTCACTGGCACTTCTGCATGTAGCATGGGGTGAGCTTCCTCTCAGCCCAGGAACTATGCATAGCATGACTGACGTGCATGTGTACTCTGCCTGCAAGGGGGTACCCAATGTAGGCATGCTCCCTTGCCCCTCAACCCCCTGCTCTGCACCCCAATTCCACCTTAGCACTGGTCTGCCACAATATTGCAGTTGGGTACTTCCCTGTTCATGCCTCCAGTGTACATGCTAACATCCAGCGGCCAATCTGCCAGACATATCCATTGTGGTCCATCATTAATACTTGATGCAGGGTGTCTCACTTGGACTGTGCAGAGGTCAGATGCCCCGCAGGGACATGAGTGCCCATTCATGCTCCAAGTGCATTCCACGCATGCCCATATGTGTCCATGACTGGATGATGACTGTAATACAAATCCAGGATGACCTAAATTGCATGGCATTTCATGTGCCTTCCCATGTCAACTGTGGCTAAGTACCGCGTTGCACACATGTTTAGGGTCTGACAATCTGTGAGGGTCACAGGCCTCAGCCTGTTTAAAGGCCAATGAATCTGTCCAACTGGTGTAGTGTCTTCTTCACACGTGGGTGGACTCCAGAGGTTTCATCATGTGTCCTGATTACTGTCCCATCATCATTTGCAGTGTTGTCACTTGACTCACATGAATCTGTTGATGCTAGTCAACACTGTCTGTCAATACACAGGTCTATGCTCAGCCTTTTGATACCATGCTAGGCATCCCTGCTTTTGCACTTGGGTGGAGGGGTGCTTTGCTTGTAGATATGCTACCCATTGAATGCCCATTGCATGTGATGCCTGAAGTTGACCTTGCACTGCCTTCACATTTTCTGACACACACCATGGAGTCCTTGTACATGTAGGTAGTGAGTAACATACATATTCGCTGCACTGCATAGACCCACTTCAGTGCAAACTGCCACCTTTCAACAGGTCTAATCACAGAAGCAAATTCAAGTTGATACCAGCATGCATGCCAGGTTCTATTTTGTGTGTCACATGTCTGCTTCATGTGTTTGTTGTCGGTGTGTGTGTGTTGTGTGCTTCTAGCATGTGTAGTGACCTTTTTTCTCTCTATTTTTTAGATGATGATGCAATGGAGCCGGAGGATGGCGTTGTCATGCCAGGCACAGGGTTGTTATCACTACAACAACCCGGCACAAGTGGGGGTCGTGGGGTGGTAGGCCACGAAAACCCCCAAATGCTACAGTCCATCTTGTCTGTGGCTGCCTATGAGTCCAGCCCTGAAGAACACTCTGACGACCATGTCGAGTTGGATGAGCATCAGGTCCATATGTCAGGGGTGAGTGATTCTGATGTGGACACTCCTCTGTCCGTGACAACTGCACTGAGGGGTCAGACAGTCTTGGAACCTCCGCCCGTGGTGGATCGGGACGCAGGGTCACCCTCCACACCAGTCACTGATGTGACTGGGACATCACGTCGACGGGGGCATGTAGTCGTGCAGCCGCGAGCAGTGCCAACAAAACGAGGACACACAGTCCTTGGGTCCCGCAGGAGTCAAGCCCAGCAACGTGGTCGCCGCGCGCAACCACAGTATACTGAGAGGGAGCAACAAGACATGACTGCCCATTCTGAACGGTAGGGGGCAGAAATGGAGAACATCGCTGAGAGCATGGAGCATGTGGCCCAATCTGTGCTCCCCCCTGCTAGGCAGGTGCTTCTCCAGCAGCAGGCGGCATGGTCCACGGCCCGCTCACTCAGGCTGGGCATGGCGGCCTCAGACAGGGCACGCCAGGCTGAAATGTTGTCTCTGCGTCAAGCAATTGCTGCTCACGCAGAGGCACACATGAAGGCCCTGAGGGAGGAGCATGCTTCCCTCAGATCCACTCTGGGTGTCCTTCTGATGTCCCAGAGGGAGTGGGCAGAGGAGAGGTTTGCACAGCTTGAGCGTACCATCTCGGCTGAGCTACATGCTTGCCGGGAGGTGCAGCAGTTGTCAAGCCAGGCCTTGCAGGAGGAACTCTGTGTTACACGTGCTACCTTGCAAGAGGAAGCACGTGTATCACGGGAGGTTCTGCATGCAGACCTACATGTCATCACCACACAGAACAAGGCTCAACCGTCCGGCAGACCTGCTGCCAACGAGGAGCAAGCTGCGGCTAGGCGTGGTCATGCTCCTGTGCCACGTCCTCCTTTCCAGGAAGAGCCAGACTCGGACGACAATCTATCTCCCACATAGGTCGGGCTGTGCAGGCATTGAGCCCATGGAGTTTTTTTTTCCTCAGCATCATCGCATGTGGGTGTTGAGCAGCACCCTGTACCTCCCCCCTCCTGGGTGCCTCCCCCCCGTGTCATATGTGGCCATTTTTGATTTTTCTTTTAGTTTAGTTAGTTAAGTTTCTGTTTGATAGTTAGTTTAAATAGGTAAAGTAGGTTTTTCATAGTTAGTGTAATTAGTTAATATAGTTTAAAATTGCTAGTCTAGTGTGCTTTCATGTCACAGTGTGGTGCTTTTTGGCTTTTGAAAGCATCCACTGTCTGTTCCAGCTGGGCCCTTCAAGCTTGTCTTGTGTATGTGTTTGCTGCTTGGG
Source organism: Ambystoma mexicanum (assembly GCF_040938575.1). Lineage (NCBI taxonomy): Eukaryota > Metazoa > Chordata > Amphibia > Caudata > Ambystomatidae > Ambystoma > Ambystoma mexicanum. The sequence goes on from NC_090926.1 coordinate 496,590,912, forward strand.
GTCCTTGACTCACATATGCCACTCCTGCTTCCCTTATCCATGGGCTCGCAAAATGGTTCGGTGTAACAGACTATTACACAAGGGCAATGGACTGTCATATCTGTGGCATGTCTGCTGCTGTGGAACTTGTGTTAAAACCCATAGTGGGGATGATTGGGGTGTAATTGTCCACTGTTCTTCTTTTGCTAGATGGGGTGTTTAATGATTCATCTGTACATTCATTGCTATGCATTGTGTAGTATGTTTCATATCTTTAATGTGCTTGTTGCAAATCATGCCGTAGATAGTGTGTTCCACACTGTTGCTGTGAAAGACGGACTGATGGTGTGATTTCTGATGTACGTCTCTGACATGGTCCAGTCATGTAATGCCTGAAGAGACACACACAGATGAATATTAAGCATTAATCATGTGTTTCATGCACTTTCTGCAGGGGGATGAGACCACCTTTGCCAGCAGACATGGGCCATTGGACGTCTGGAATCAGGACACGTTTGGTGCTGCCGACATGCGCATGTGTGCGCAGGCAGAGGCACAGGGATTGCGATCATACATCCGAAAATCGATGACGTGTTTCAAGGGACTCCAGGCAAGGTGAGCAGCACAGGGGGGTTACAACACAGCAAATCTTCCACCTGGCCAGTTGAACATGCATGCTGACGGTGAACTTGGACAAATATTGGTGTAGAAGCGCACAATACAGCTCAGATGTGTTAATGAACTGATGGCTAGTTGATGTGAAAGTTGTCTGGGGCACCTGCAGGGGCAGTGGCACATACCCTCCGGTCCACCATGGTCCATTGAGGCACGTGTATTAGCCATGTAGCATTCCGAGACATGGAATGAAGCAGCTCACAGGGACAGACAGCAAGGGACAGACTCGGGTGCAGTGCATTTCATTTCAAAGTAGAAATTGATACATGCACTGGCTACTTTATTTTGGTCATGGTGGTACAGGACTTGTTCTGAAGTCAGACCTTGCTATATGCGTCTGTCTGCTTACTCAGGGAACATTGCATGTTGTGTGAATCGTGACACATTGATGTTCCATTTGCCACGCACCCACCAGTGCCTGACTTACTGCATTGACTGTGTATGAACCATCAGAGGGGTAATGTTACGTATGGGTATGAAGCATCCACACAAGTTTGTCTGTTTGTAGTGTATTTTGTTACTTTGGGGCATATTTGGTAGTGTGTTTGTGTGTTTTGGGCACGCACAGATTATTAACTGTGGCTCTCTTTGCAGCATTGAACTGCTCCTGTTACCAGACCGGAGAGTGCGCAGGCAGGAGGCCAGCACTCACCCCAGAGATAAGTTTCTCTTTGACTTCCATTTGGTTAATTTGCTGCTATGTGCATGTGAACAGGTTTTGTTGATTTGTGTATGTGTTAATGTGTGTACTACATTTTGGTGCATTCCCTACTTTCCCGTGTCAATCCTACTCCCCTCTCCTGCCCCTCATTCCCGTTAACCAGTATGCCAATGCCTGTGCCGACTGCATATCCCTGACCCTCCTTCCCCTCCAGGGTCTCAGAGGCCTGTGTGAGTTAGACCTTGCAGGCACCCAGACCACGGTGGGGGTGGTTGTTTTGTGCCACTCCTGTGCCTGTACACGGGAGCTGTGACAGTAGACATCCGTTCGTGTTGCATCATTCTATGTTATGTACCACACATGGTTCAGATCCTGTTGTGACATTGTTTTACTGTGCTACCTTGGTTGTTGACATCATTGTGGTCGTATTTGGTCTTTGTGGCATACTGCTACTTGAAGTCATCTACTGGAGGCTGTTCTGGTTTGTTTTACTGCCTGCAGGGTATTTGCTTGGCTTCTGTGTTGTCCTGCTTTGAGTTCTCTTGGATTTTGTGCTTTTGCAAATCTCGGTGAACTCTGAGGGTGCTGGCAACTTTTTACACACAAGGTGGGAGATGGTGACAAAGGGGAAGGGTGATCCTGTGGCCAGGAGGAATTCAAGGATGTACGATGAATGACCCAGATGCAGTTGTTCAGTGGGTCGTGGTGATTTGTGAGGGGGGGGGGTGTTTTGTTGTTGATAGTTGCCTTGCCCTGCAGTGTGATGGGCACCCTGAAATTGTAATTGTGCTTTCCTATCTACATGATGTATTCTGCTGATCAATGCCTGTTCATGTGTTGTGTTTACCTTTCAGGTGTGAGGGGATAGTTGTGGTTTGACATGCTGGGGTATACACATGGTGAATGTTCACATGTGATGTGTAGACGACACTGATGGTCACTTGATTTCACATGCATATGTTGAGTGCATGTCCCTACTGACCCACACGCTCGCACTATGATCCACTACATGTGCCACCACCCTTCCATGTCCACGTGTACACTCTGTTTGCCTTCTGGTGCCCACTGCAGCACATGTTCTCTGACCATTTGTGGATCCTGTAAATGCCTAATTTGGTTTTTTATGTAGTTTGTTGCTTAGATGTCATGCTCAGGGTGTGCATCACACACAATGGCTGTTCACTGTGCTGTACGCTGAGCAGTGTGTTGCAGGAGGTGGACACGGCACACAGTAGCTGCAGTGTTGATTTTGCAATGCACATTGTGCATGTAGACAGGCATTCATTTTTATGTTTCAACTACAACTTTTGGAATGCATTTGGGTATGACTTATATTGGGTGGGAGGTTGTTGGTCAGTCATTTCATCTGATTCCATGTCAGGCATCATTGTTTGATGCCAATTTACATTTTTCACATGGCAATGTGTACCTTATTGTTACTGTGTTGGTGTATGGCTATTGCTTGCCATGTCATGCTGCGGTTTTGGATGGTTTGAGTGACATACCAGTGATAGTCATGGCCTGTTTGGCAGGTCTGTGTGATTCACACCTTGCATGTGTGCCTTTTGGTCACACAGGATTGCTTGTGTTTAGGTAGCTAGGGATGCACACAATGTGGCAATTCCATGGCAACAATCTCAGGGTGGTAAGGTTGTGACAGTTGACTGTCTCTTTGTCATCATCGATTGTCACCTGGTATGTGCCAGGCCTGTGTGGACTCTGCAGGGTGGGGAGTTTAGGTGAACAATCTGTCCACAAGCTGGGTCCGTGCTTCCTCGCCATGTGCCCTATCCCCTCCCATGGGCAGCGCCTGTGCCTGTGGTTGGGGATGTGGGGGCACAACCATGTCCACCGGTACGCCCTGCTGTGTTGTAACATTGTGCAGGACACATGCTGCCACAATGATCCTGAACACTACTGGGGGTGCATAGAGTAGCTGCCCACCAGAGCAGTCAAGGGAGCGTAAGCGGGACTTGAGCACTCCGAATGTGCGCTCCACTATGGCCCTGGTTGCAATATGGCCACGTTGTATCTTACCTGGGGTGGTGTGGTGGGGTTCCGGATTGGCGTCATCATGTGATTGCTCAGAGGGTAGGCACTGTCCCCTGTAGAGGTGATAATGGTTGTGATTATTGGGGTTTTTGTATTTGTGTGTGTGTGTGACATGCATGCATGGGCACGGGCATTTGTACTCACCTAGGAGCCATGTGTCGCCATGCTGGTCAGCTTCCAGGGCCCGGCTCAGGGCAGACATTCTGTATATGAAACTCTCATGGGTGGAGCCAGGGTAGTTTGCATAGACAGAGGTAATGATTCCCTTTGCATCACATACCACCTGTACATTGATGGAATGCCAGTGCTTGCGGTTTCGGTAGATGTGCTCAGTGGCCCTAGGTGGACGTAGGGCCACATGGGTGCAATCTATGGCACCGAGCACTTTAGGGAAGTGTGCCACCCTGTAAAAGTCTTGGACAATGGCCTGCCTTTCTGCGGGTGTTCTGGGCATGTATATGTGCCTGCGGACTGAGGGGCGTGTAGTCATGATGACCAAGACCTGGTGTAGGCAGCGTGACTGTGTGGCCTGTGAGACCCCCCCACTATGGCAGTAGTCCGCTGAAAAGACACAGTGGCCAAAAAATGCAGGACATTGAGCACCTTCTCCAAGGGGCTCAATGTTTGGGAGCAGAGGGTGGGGGATGTTAGGTCATCTTCCCACTTCCTGACCAGGTCTAGGATGATACTGGGTGGAAACCTATACCTGCCATAGACCTGGTCGTCAGGCATCCCAAAAAGGCTTGTCCGTGGTGAAAAAATGCATGCCCTGGCTATTCCCCTCCTGCGGTGTCCCACGATCAGTGCTGCGACAAATGGGGCATTCATCGTAGCTGTATATACGTGTTTCTGTTTGCGCGCACTTTTATACTGTGCGCAGGGACGCTTCCGCCTGCCTTCGTGTGGCGGACTCGTTGATGCCTGTGTGCGTCTTTTCCCGTGCACGGGTTTCCTGTATTCAAATCCATGAATACGGGTTGTTTGTGTGCGTGTGGGCGTTCCGTGTAGTTCCCTGCAGTACTTCCCCAGTTACACCTTCTTTTTCACGCGTTATTCCCCATTCCGCGTGTTACGCCCCCTGTTCCGCCTACTTTTGTTGTGTGCGCTGCGCTATGTGCGCTTTTGCTGTGCGCTTAGCGCTCGCTGTTTGGAGACGTGTGCGCCAGCGTGTGCCATGCACTGATTTGGCGCACAACCAGTGGGAAAGTAGCGCAGCGCCTTCCTTGAATAGCACTCGTGCGCATGCGCTTGCTTTCTCGCGCTGGGATTTTCGGCGCACGTTTGTTCCATGAATCGACCCCATAATTGCAACTTGGTTGATCTAGAACAGGTTTCACATTAGCACGCATTAGGAGTCAAGTCAAAGTAAACTGTTTCTCTATAAGAAAGTGAAAGCATTTTCCAATGTTTTAGCTTTCTCTTTCCTGTGTTCAATAGCATGTTGTGACAAAGAAGACCATCTGAGAGAGGAAACTCTTGTTGAAAAAAAAAATCATTGTTGTTTCCTTGTTTGCATCTGATTGCAGTCAATATCAGTAGTTATTGACTCCACTCTAAACTTTCTGAGTGGCTTAGAGGAGGTCAATAATGATCGCCATGTGTTAATATTCTTTATTAATTAGACAGACCCTATCATACACAATGGCACCCTAGCAGGTACCGCGAATAAATGCCAAACGTTAAACAATGAGCTCATAAAAGTTTGCGTGCTGAACAAAGTCCTCCCTGACTGCTTGAAACTTCACCACGACTGGCGGTCCCCTAAGGAATGGGAGTTAAACACCCCAAGCTTCTCAATTGAATGAAATGTGTTAGGCAAAGCCCGGGAATCAGGAAATCTTGATCGGGCTGAAATGCCATTTTGATATTCGTTCAGAGCCGACCGAGCGGAACGGGAGGCAGAGCAGGAGTTGATCGCACTCGGGTGTGCTAAATACATTGTGCGGCCTGCTTGCTATGGATTTTTCTGCTCCAGATGTTTTAATAATTCAATTGCACAGCGTCTGTCATCAAAGCCAGTCTGACTTAAGATACTTCTCCTGGTAAAATGGCCATCAGGTCTGCGGCCTGCCATTCATCTGTGTGTATTGATCACAGGACAATTATTACTTCTTCAGCACAGTGTGAAGACAGAAGATGAGATACAGTGCCTCTCCTAGAAGAGCTCTACTAAATCAGCATGTATGCAGTCTTTCTTGGTGTGCGTCTTGTATGCTATAGGCTGGGGATCATAGATGTGATTGGCCGAACAAAGCGATTTCTTCAGATGGAAGCAGTGTGTGCACGTGACGAAGCCTGTTTAAATAAACAGAAGGCGGAATCATGCAAGATGCCATTTGGTTTTGATTCCACCACAGCGATGTGAGCCAGGCTTAGGCACTAGGGAGAGGGCTGAGCAGGAATAAAGGGGTCACTAGATGGCAGCCGTCTAATGCGGCGATGTGAGGTGATTTTGCAGCTTTTCACCCTCCAATATCAAGAACATATCAAAGGGGAATACCTTTCGTCTTTGTCAATGCTTGCTCTGAATGCAGCGGCATTCTGTCTGCTTATCCTCTCCAAGGAGAATCACCAGCCAAGCTACGTATGTATGCATGAGGAGAAAATACACAGTGCTCCGTCATCGAGTTCAGACTGGCCAACGGGGCAATGCCGAAGGGGCTGGCCCATCTGACTAGCGAGGGCCACATTTGTGGCATGATGTGGATCGGCTTGGTGCAATAGTGTATTCTATAATTGGTCGTTTTGAGCCATGCTATTCACCCTATGTGAATTAAAATGCGCCATTCACCAACAAATTGACCAAACAATTGCCAGGTACTCCTCAAACAGTTTTTCACAAAAAGTAATGAAATGAGGTTCGCAATTGTTTTTATTGGTCTATTTTATGTCCCAGTCCTCCTTGCAGATGCTGACTAGCAGCATCCTCAGAGATGTGTGCATCTTCTACATCAGCCAGCAGCCATTATCTGATCTATGTCTTAAACGCAAAAAATATTTGAAAATAAAATATGGTGGAGCAGCTTTTTCAAACATTTCATCAAAAATCTGGAACTCCCTCCCCAAAGGAATGCGCACAACAGAGGCACACCTGACCTTCAGGAAAGCAGTAACAACATGTCTATTTGACATGCCATGTTAATTACTCATGCAAGCATTGCCCATAATCAAAAAGAAGTAGGCAGTTCTAATGCAGCAAAGTACAACCCAAAATACAGTATTGCCTGAGTGTTTCCAGGTAAGGTGATTCGACTGGATTGGCCTACCAGTGACAGAGAGACTTAACATCGTTAACCACTGCACAGTGGGCTGCAGTTTACTGAACAACCAACCTGCCCAACAATGATTCAACCCTATGCCACATTGATCACCATCTTGCCCCCTACTAACCCTACTAAAACTTTCCAAACTTCTGCAAGCGCAGCACACACGGTATACGCTGATTTTACCGACAAGAAATGCTTGCAATGACCAAAAGTTCTAAAAATGCTACCACCAAAGGTTCGAACACCAAAAGTCCGAACCTTTGGTGGTAGCATTGTAAAAAAAAACAGGGGCTGCGGGGGTGTCCTCTGCATCGCCCCGCTCACTACACTTCATGGTATAGTGAGTGGGGGCTGCGGCGCACACCCCCGCAGCCTTCCGTTTAAAAAAAAAAGAAAAGAAAGGACCCTGTGGCACCGATTCCTGATCACGAAGTGAAAGGGAACTGGCGCTGCAGGAAGCCAGTGTGAAGATGAAGGTAAGTGGGGTTTGTTTATGTTGGGGGGTTGGTGGGGGTGTGCTGAGGGTGTGGGTGGGTGGGTGTTACGGGTGTGTTGTGTGTGTGGGTGTGAGTATGTATGTGTGTTCGCATGAGAAAGGTGAAAACTTTTGGTCATTTCTGCCGCGGCCAATTCTGCCGTTGGTGTGTGGGCGGCACTCACCAACTATGCCACCCACACAAGGGAACTATATAATAGCCCACACTGATACCAAACAAGAAAAATTCCATGCCTCCCCCAATAACTCACACAATCGCAACCCCGTCAATGCACCCTGAAGTAATGGAAACAAAAAGCCTCCCAGATAGACTTGAGTGCAGGCACAGTCACCAAACCATACCACCTAGAAGCAATCCCACACACAGTAACCGTTTTTTCCAAACTAAAACTACAAATACAAGAGCAAACAAACGTGTGCGCTCTCCTTCACCTCCCACTAACAACCCCACCCTTTCTCTGATTTCCAGAGAGCCTTGAGACCATGCAAATGGCAGTAGTTTATGGTATGAATCCATTAATATATAATAAAGTACCATTTATAGCTTGCAGAGCTGCCTGGAAAAGTCCTCAATGGCACATGTTATGGACGCTATCGCAGCAAGGAGAGGCCCAGACCCAGTGTGTGCCTGATAGAAAAGGCATTGAGAGAAGTGCAAGTTCTAGCTTTCAATACATTTTCGCATGGTTAATAAAGCATGTGCAATGTTGGGACAGAGAGAAAAGATGTAGCATTAAATACAAAGACTTTCATTTTAAATGACAGAAAGTTCCTGTGCTTTTTTACAGCCAAACACGAAAACGTTACTCTCTGTCCCTCGGCTCCATGCTTTTTTTGGTGCTTTTTTCTGACGTACAAAAGCAACACATAACACTCATGAAGCAATTTTAAGTCATAGAAAGGAATCCAGCTACATCACAAAGCATTCTTATTTACACATACATTTTAGTCAGAGAAGAGAGAATGCCAAAGCATTCACTGTCACAGATTCATTTTATAGGCAGAGGAGCATGCATGCCAAAACGTTCTTAGTCACATGTCATTTTTGTAGGTTATAAGAGAACACACTACAGCATTCTTAGACACACTGTCCTTTTGTAGGTGGGAGCTGGGCCTGCCAAACCATTCTTAGTCATGCATTTGCTTTCTCTGTGGAGGACAGCATGCCAAAACATTCTTTTATGCACTTAATATTTGTAGGTGGGAAGGTAGCACATCAGAGAAGAGAGCACACCAATTAATTCTTAGTCACACATCAATTTATATGCTAAGGATAGGACACACGAAATGCTTAGGCACATGCCAGTTTTGTAGTTGGAAAGAGGGAGCACCACACCCACACCTACACCCACTTCTTTTTGTAGATGCAAAAGGAGTACTCCACATCATTCTAATCACACAATAATTGTATAGGCAGAGGAGAGAGCATGACAAACATTCCTAGTCACATGTTGATTTTATAGGTGAAAGGGAGAGTTTACCACATAATTCTTAGTCACACTTCATTTTATGGGTGGTTGATAAAAAGTTCTTTGATGCAAGTAATTTTTGTAGATGAGAAAGAATGGCAAACAATTCTTAAGCACACTTTCTTTTGTAGGTTGGAAGAGAGGATACTAAAGCATTTTTAGTTACATTAATTTTATAAGTGGAGGAGAGCATGCCAGTAGGAGAGCATGCCAGTACATTTTCAGGCACATGCAATTTTTGTAGTTGGGAAAAGAGCACACTAAACCATTCTTAGTTACACTGTTCTTTTTTATTGGCAGAGGAGCGTGCACGTCAAAGCACTCTTACCTGCATATCATTTTGGGAGGCGAGAAGCGAGCATTAAGCAGCCTTCTTAGTCACACATTTATTTTATAGGCAGAGGAAAAGAGCATGCCGAAGCATTTTCTGTTATGCATCAATTTATAAGCAGAGCAGTGTGCGCCAAAACATTCTGTGGTGTATATCCTTTTCATAGGGGAAATAAGAACACACCAAAGCATTCTTAGACACACATTAATTTATTGAGGCGAGCATGCCAAAACATTCTTAGGCATATTTTTGTAGGTTGGAAGAAAGCACACCAAAGCTTTCTTAGGCCCACTTTATTTTTGTAGACGGGAAGAGAGCATGGCAAACCATTCTTAGGCACACCTCAAATTGTGTTGGTGGGAAGACATCGCACCAAACATTCTTAGTCACACCTCATTTATAAATGGGGGAAATATGCCACAACATTCCTAGGCATTTGTCATTTTTGTAGGTGGGATGAGGTCACTCTGGAGAATTCTTAAGCATATGTTTTTGTAGGTGGGAAGACAGCATGCCAAATCCTTCTGAATCACAAATTCATATTAAATGTCAAGCTTGTCAAACTATTCTTAGGTGCACATGATTTTTGTAAATGAGAAGAGAACACACCAATGCATGAGAGGACATGCACAAGCATTCTTACCCACAGATTCATTTAATAGGTAGAGGAGAGAAAACGCAAAGTATTCTGTCACACATCATTTTATTTGATTACAGAAGCACACTAAAACATTCTTTGTCTCAAGTTATGTTTGTAGCTTGGAAAAGAGCATGTCAAAGCATTCTTAGTCACACTTAATGTTTAGTAGGTGCAAAGAGAGTATACTAACACATTTTTAGTCTCACAGTCATTTTATTACCTTTAATTTTTATGTTCAATAAGAAAATGTACAAACTCATTTGGTTTATATTCAAGTACATTAACTTTTCTAAGAATATAAAGTAAGAGTGGTGCAAAGTTGACGCATAAACCATATAATCCAAGATGGTAAATTTGTATAGGCCCTGAGAGGTGAAACATATTTATTTATTTATTTTTTCATTTATAAAGCACACTAAACCTTGGGGCATCACGATGCTGCTACAACTAGTTACACATACAAAAAGTTATCATCGGAGACAGAAAGAAAAAATACAGTGATAAGGCAAAGATAGAGCATCACAACATGAGTAGTTATGCAAATAGCCAAGTTTTTAGTGATCTCCTGAATACCCAATAGGATTGTTCCGCTCTCAGGAATGAAGGGAGGGAGTTCCACTGTTCATCTGCAAAGGTTGGGACGCTGGCACCACCAGTTCTGGTGCATTTGAATTTAGGCTACAATAGTGTGTTACAGTGGGCTGCTCTGTGGTGTCTGTTCGATTGATCCCTGATGATTTTCTGTGACAGCTATATTGTGGTAGAATTGGACAGACATCTGTGGGTGATAGAAAGTGTTTTAAAGATAATACGTTCTTTGATTGGTAGCCCTCGAATATTCTTCCTGGCTTTGGAGATATGTTCACGTCTTGGGAAATTGAGGGCGGCTTGAACTGAATTGTTTTGGATCACCTGTAATTTTCCAATGTACTGGCCCGAGGTGCCAGCAAGTAGGGCGTTGCAATAGTCCAACCTGGATCCTATGATTGCACAGGCAATCGTGATACAACTGTCTTTAGAGAGGTACGGTCTGTTGGTATTAATCAATGTTGTGGTTTGTGCCGAAGATGAGGCAATGGCATTCACTTGCCTTGTGAGGGATAGTGTTGAGTGAAGGTGAACGCCAAGGGTTTTCCCTGAAGATGAAACTTGGATTTGTATTACGTCAATGCAGAAGGAGGCATATTGGGCATCGAGATTCTAGATAGTGGCTGATGGTCCCACCAGGAGGAGCTCTGTCTTACCATCCAGTCCGATAGCACAGCGAGTAGAGAGCCCGCTTTGACATCTGTGCAGAGCCTGTTGATGCAGGTTCGAATCCCAGTAGGGCCAAACTCAGCCTTTCATCCTTCCAAGGTCGATAAATGAGCACCACACACTCTGGGTAATAAGCAGCGCTCAGATACCTGACGGTTCGTAACGCTATATAAATGCTAAATTATAATTATAATGAAGACATAGGTGATGGGTGGCCATCCAAGCCTGTATGTTGAGGCATAAACACTGTTTAGTGCACAAGTGTCTTCATTGTACTTGCCAGATAGGTGTAGGAAGATTGGCATGTCATCAGCATAACTTGTGTGGGATATGCCAATGGAGAAAAGTAAATCAAAAAGGGGTCTGGTGAATATGTTGTAGAGTGTTTGGGACACACATGAACCTTGGGGGACTCCACAGGGTGTGGGTGCAGGTGGGGCACTGTGGTTCTCAGCAAAGCCCTTCATGGATCTTCCCTCCAGGAAGGAAACCACCCAGGCAGTGGCTTCTGGTGAGAAACATGTTGCTGTGGTCAAGTGCTGGCAGAGGATCTGGGGATCAATGAGGTTGAACACTGCTGAGAGGTCCAGGAGAAGGGGGAGGCCTGTGTTGCCCTGATCTCTAATCTCATCCAGCTGTTTTTTAGGTCGGGCAGGGCAGTTTCCGCAGTCAGAAACCAGATTGTCATTCTCCTAGTATATGATGAGTTTCTAGAAATTGTTGGATCTGTATATATGCAACTCTATCCAGAATTGTTAAGAGAAACAGGACTGTGGTGATGGGCTTGTAGATGGCGGGGACTGCTGGGTCAAGAGAGGGTTTTTTGATCAGAGAGAGTACCCAAGCCTCTTTCAGGTTAGCTGGCACTAGGCCCACTGAGAATGAAGCATTCATGAATTTGGTGATAAATGGGATCAGTTCATCTGCACAGTCCTTAATGATGGTTGGGGGGCTGATTTCACCTTTGCACCTAGAAGGTTTCAGGCTTTTGAGAACTGAGGCTGTTTCCATGTGGGTGACAGAGGTGAAGTCGAACAGTGGGGGACGGTTGGTTTCCTGTGAAGGTACTGGAGGGCATGGGGGCAGAGGAGTGGCAGTAGATTTGATCCTGGGTTCCTTCTGGTGGATGTTTTTACATAGAGTCTCAATCTTCTCCAGCAAAGCTGTTTGGATTTTAGAGCACCAAGCTTCATGTTTGATGATGCGGGATGGGAGGTGGCTGGGGATTCTAATTCCCTCAAGAAGGTAAAAATCTAACTGGTGTTAGATTTCACAGTGACACTTCTTTGATTGTATACAGATGATTTGGCTGAGATAATTTCTTGGTTGTACTATTTTGCTGCCAACGCAAAATCTTTTTGTGGGGTGAAGACAGTGATTTCTTCCAGTTAGTTTCGGCCAGGCATTTGGCTTTGTGCAGCTCTGAGAGTTCTGCAGTGAACTAAGAGTTTGCACGTTTGGATTTATTTAGATTTTCTAGGTGCGAATGGGGCTTTAGCATTTACTGCAGATGATAGAGTACTTTTGTACAGATCCAGTAGTATGGTAGGGTCATTGGAGTGTCAGTGTTGGGGTTGGAGAGCTTGTAGTAACAGAGCAATGCTTTCCCTTGTGAGATTATGTGAGCTATGTGTCCAGGCTGGGGGCAGGAAGGGGCAAGCATGTGTAGTGGTCTGAAGAGGTGAGATGAGAAAGAGACTAAATAGTGGTCAGACCATGGGCATGGTGTATTAGCGAGGATGGCTACATTACAGTTGTGGTTGGCCACCCAGTGTAGTGTTCAGCCCTTCATGTGGGTAGAGGTCTGAACACAGTGTTGGAAGCTAAGGTTACTAAGTGCGTTGGCTACAGTGGATGCCTGAGAATCCAACAGGTCATTGAGACCCAAATGAAGATCTCCTATAAGGATAGTTCTAGAGGATGGCTTAATGGGGGGTAGACAACAAAGATAGTCATGGTGTCAGTGTGTGACAGGGTCAATTTAGCAGAGAGGAGGTAACAGTATCCTGCCATGGGTATGGTGGTGTTTCTGATGAGGATGGACTCCTTGGTAATTAGTTCAACCCCAACTCCTCTAGAGGATAGTCTGTCGGACCTGAACATGACATAGCCATCAGCGATAGCCAGTGAGAGTGCTGGGCCTGTGGATGGGTGCAATAATGTTTCTGAAACTGCCAGGAAATGTAACTTGTGTGTGCTGATAAGGTCATTGATGCCAAGGGCGTGAGCAGGTATCGATCTGGCATTGATCAGGGCCCCTGCCAAAGGATTGGAAAGTGAGCCCATCTTGTCAGAGGGTAGTGCTAGGAACATGGTAGGGTTCATGGGAGTTGGTGGACAGAAATTATGAGTAGGCTTGGATATTTTAGGCAGTGTCTGGATACACTTGGTAGACTTGACAACAGGTGCCTTGTGGTCTGACCTGGTGGAGCTGTGTGAAAGGCCTTGTTTTAGGTAAGATAGGTTCTTGTTAGTTGCCGAGGACATGGAAACTCATGAGCATTCGCCCAATCTACTGTTACTCGCCTGACTAGAAAGTGTGCGTGATGAGGTAGGAGACAGGGCACAGTGGGTTCTGGAGCTAAGCCTATTGTTCTGGAACGCAAGACTTGTAACTAAGAATACCCTGCAGGATCATGGCTGTATACTTTTGAGCCGCTGGGCTGGGAGGCATCATGAGGGAGAGTGATACACATGAAGGTTTGGGCTGAGGGTACTTGTTACAAATGGATAAGCTCTATGGAAGAGACAGGTGACGCGTAGAACTGAGTTGTTTACTTGGGCCGGTAGATACCAGGCTTTTGGGGGCAGGTACTAGGAGGATTAGGGTAGCAGGATGGATTGTCTGATACAACCTGGTAATGTGGATGGAGGGTAGGGTGCGGCGGTGATGGAGGCTTGTACTGGTAAGATTTGGAGGAGAACAATGTGAGTTGGGCGGGCTGTGGCCTGGGATGAGGTGCACCAGGGCTGGTATGGAGTGGCATAATAGGAGGATTTGCAATGGTGGCTTGGTAAGGTGCTGCTTTCATGCACAATACTATGCCATGGAATGCTGCAACAGTAATTATCGGGCAGGATGAATGACTGACAAAACGAGCTGGTGGCAGGAAATGGGAGGGGTTTTGGGAAGGCAATGTTAGCCGAAACAACTTAGGCCAATACTGCTGATTGCTACCGGAGTCATAAGGTCGAATACATCCTTTAGTATAGTCAGCTCACCTTTCAGATAGTAGCCACACCTGGGGCTGGAGAAGGGCACAGATCTGACGATCCCTGGGAAGCAGGCAGTCTGAAGGGGTTAGTTGTAATCCATGCCTGTGTCTCGGACAGTCACAGACAGGCAGCCTTCGAGTCCAGCTTTCGAGGACTGACAGCTCCACCTACCAACTTCACTGATTGGAGTGTTCTTTATTGCGGTTAGGCCAAACCACGGCCATCTCATTCGCGGCTGCATTTATCATTGCCATGGAGCCCAGAAAGGGTTTGTTTGGACTCAGCATCTCGGTGTTGGCCATCTTTGTATGTGTTTTGTCTGCATTGGGTCTGCTGTGCCACGGTGGACGGAATGAGTCCTCGGCTGTGGCTGAGCACTGTGGGGCCAGCTCTTCCTGGTGCTGGAGGTTTGTGGCAGGCTAGGATTCAAATACATTTCCTTTGTGAATGTCATGTTAATACTGTGCTGGGAACAGCACTTCAAAAAAGGAAGAGGATCATTGAATTACCAAAATTCTTGAATTACAAGTAAATAAAAATATATGTATTTCTACCATGACCTGATGGTGCAATTATGGTAATTGTTTTTCAAAGTTTCCATGGCCCCCACTCGCCACCTCTTGAGCAGGCAATTGTGCAGTGGCTTTAGTCTCTTCTGCCTGAGTAATCTGCTGATGGATTATGTATGGCTCCTCCCCCAGTGCTCTTTAGTCTTCTGCAGCATCACTGCCTTCTCCGTCTCCACATCCTGCTCCTGCACATCTGTGGCTACCACTTCATCACTTCATGCTGATGCTGGGGTAACACCACACTCCCACCAAAGTCAGGGTCAAAATGCTTGTCTGGGCTCTTCAGTAACTCATGCATTGACTCTGCAGCTACCACAACCTACCACTGATTGCTGGTAGCCTGCCCCCAGCCTCTGTTGCCACCATGGCAGTCACTGTCACCTCACACTCAACTACTGTCTCCCCCTCCTCACACTCCATCACCTCTCCTCTCTGTGGCTGACTATGTACTCTGACACAATAGTAGTGGAGTGATCCAGCTCATCCTCTTCTCCACCTGGCCCTCCATCGCCTGGCTTTCCTGCAGCAAGAAACAGTATGTTGCTATGTGTGTGTGACCTAAAGTGCCAATATGCAATGAAAACACTTTGACAAAGAAAAACAAATGGTTTAACGCATGACTGACACAAGGCAAAGAGTTGTCGCAAACGGTGTCCAGTCAACTGGTCGACTGCAATTTGGTCGACTGCAATTTGGTCGACACCATTTGGTCGAATGCCAAATGGTCGAATTTTTTTTTTTTTTTATATATATGTGTTTTGTGGGTTTTCGTGTGGGGAAAAAAAATAAAAAAGAAAAAAAAGGGGGTTGGGGGGGGACCCCCCCAAAAAAAAACAAAAAAAGGTTAAAAAAAAAAGTTAGTAAGGATAAGTAAGGTGACTGGGCACAGCAAGACTCATAAAACCAACACCTGAAAGGTAAGGTATTAGGAAACTTTGTTTTGCTTTTTTTTAAACATTTTTTAGATATAACAATGGTAAACAAACAAGCAGGGGAAAGTACAATTTCTTTAAGTGAGTAAGGGTAAAAACAGGAAGCTACGAGTGGGGCCTAACACACACACAGACACACACACACACACACACACAGACACACATACACTTGCCTAAAATCCTCCAAAACCCTTGAAAACTCACCAAAATCACATCCTATACTCCTCCACCAAATTGTGCACCTGACCTGTACTCTATCTCCAAAGTCAAACAAACCCCACAACATATTCAGGAAGTGAGCTGGTCCTGGCATAGCTCCACCCTCATACCTTTTCAGGATGTATTGAGTCCTCTGACTGGCTTATTGAACATATTTATTGGGGCTCTAACCACCCAACTGGACTTCTAGACTCAATTCCTGCCTCCAGGCTGGAAACCAGGCGTCATCCATAGTCTCCAAATGAGATTCAGGTAGGTTCAGACGTTCAAAGGGACTGAAGGTCTTTAAGAGCCATGAATGTTTGAGGATAGCCAGTTTTGGGAAGGTTTGGGTTTACGATTGGAAAAATAAAATCACAGAAAAATAACTTCAAAGACTGCAAGACAGGAGAGCGGTTTAGGAAAACAGAGGCCTCATTGGGGGTTAGCAAGAGGAAATGGAGTCCTTTGCATCTATGAATGTTATCCAGCTAAGAAAGCGCATTTAAGTCAGCATTAAGATATATCAGTAGATAAAGTGACAGCATTGTGTAGGCTACTGGCCACGTGACCAGACCCTGCCACTCAGTTGCTCCACCCACTGCCAGTTTTTGCACCTTCCAAGCCTCTACTTATGAACTGTAGGCCAGCTCCAGGCAGACAGCATTGAGTAGGCTGCTGGCCACGTGACCAGGCCCAGCTACTCAGTTGCTCCGCTCACCACCTATTTAATCATGACGTGCAAAGACAAGGACCTCACTTGTTTGTGCCTGTCCGGACCTGATAGGGACAAGGATCTGACCGGCTAACCTGCATTTCACCTACAAAGTAATTGCTACTACTGCTGCTCATCAAAAGACATCACCATGTGTCTCCTCCCTCCACAGCCCATCCCCACTCTCATAAGGGTTTGAATGGCCAAGTGCCCTGGGCATCCCTGTCAAGCTACCCTGGCGAACCTCATCAATAATCCCCTTACCTCCCTCCAACACCCACGGACGCTCTTATGTTGATGAATGCTGGCTCACACTGCAGAGATTGTTGACCTCATCTCGTACAACAACCTTGATGCCCTGTTCATCACTGAAACATAGTTTACCCTATCCTCCCCACATGTTTTCGATGTCGTCCTACCCAAGGCTACCTCATCCAACATGTCGACTGGCCAGGAAGCGCAGGAGATGGAGTGGCAATCATCCACAGGAGCGATGGGCCATGCTCCATCATCCCCTTTCCAAGAACAAGCTCAATTGAATCACTTGCCTGCTGGTTCCCTCTATCGCACAAGGAATCCATCACTTTCCACCTCATCTGCAGGACATCTCACAGGAGTGTCTCTTTCATTGCAGACATCTCCAATTTACTCTCCTTTGCCAAATTAGCACATTCGAATAATGTCTTTTTTAGTGATTTTAAAATCCCTGAGTCACAGTCTGACAACCACACTCGAAGCACGCTTGTTGCACTGACCGCTTCCATGGACCTTAAGTAAATTGTACTCTCCCCCACACACAACAAAGGCAACACCCTAAACATAGGCATCACATCATCCCCCTGCATCACCTGTGAACCCCCTATCCCACTTGACTGGTCTGACCACGCCGCCATCCCATTATCAGTCACCCACTTGACTACGGCTCTCAAAAGTCAGGGTAAACGCCTGCTCACTCAACGCCGTTCATTCAAAACCTTCCGGTCAATGAGCTAAGAGCTAATTTTGCAGACTTCCACATCACAGGGAATGCCTTGGGCCTCCTGGAATTATTCAGCAACCTTGCTATGAAACTGGTAGACACTCATACCCCCCTAAAATCCAGCTGGGCTAAGAACAAAATACACTCACGAACTAGCCTCCAACAAACGCTCAATCAGAACCTTAGAGAAATGGTGACGAAAAAAACATAACTTGGGAGACCTCACCAACCACAAATCTCTGTGCACAAACTTTAGGGTTCTGATTGCTGAGGCCAGAGCTGTTTACTATGCCACCAGCATTGCAGCAGCCACTAACAGGAGCAAAGCCCTCTCTGAAGTAGTAAAGCATTGTTCCAAACTCTCACCCGACCCTGAGGTACCAGAAACTCAGCAAAAATTTGACAGAATTGACACATTTTTTATTGAAAAAATAGACAATCCGAGCCACCATTGAGTCAACCTCTCACAGCTTTAGCATCCCGTGCCACCTGGCATGCACACTACCCCTGTGACTGAATTCTCTCCTGTCTTTCACCCGGAACGCCTAAAAATGATTGCCTCCCTCAAACCTACTTCTTAATATGATGATATAATTCCAGCCTCCATCAAAAAATAATTGATGGGCCCTGTGTCATGATGCCCGCTCCCGGGGAGCCGGTTCAAGCCCTGCGTCCCCGAAAGCGGACATCCAGTCTTCAAGGAAGGACCCAGCAACCCCATATAGGGGCCCTTTGGACAGTGTCCTGGCGCCTATGGCGCCAGGCTCATAAAAGTCATCAGTCCTGGCGCCTTAGGCGCCAGGCTCATTATGGGAGTGCTTGGGTGCACTTACCTGATGCAGACCATGCTGCAGGATCCCGGCCTCCTTGAGGCCTGAAAGGAACTACTTTACCTGTGGGACTAATTTACCATCCGGGCGTGGTCGGGGAAGGATACATACCTGATTGGAGGAAGGATACATACCTGGATCTTCTTCCAAGGCTATTTAAACCCCACCCGAACAGCCACACGTGCTTCGTGTTGTTCTGCATCTAGCAGCTGGACGCTCACCGTGTCTGCTCCTGCATCCTGACTTCTGCCACGCCTTCCAGCATCCTGGATCACCTGCAAAGGAAGAGAAGAAGAGAACAGAAGAAGGAAAAGTCCTTACCTGCTCAAACCGCATCCCGGAGACATCTCGCTGACAATCCTGAAAAGGAAGACTTTTATTTAAAAGCTCATCGCGTCGATCGCTGCAGCGCCGCATTCCACTCACCTTTACAGGGCGCCTCCATGTTCAGCAGCGATCATCCGGATTCGCAGTCACGCCCCAGCGCCTAGGGAGAAAAAGACCAGAACAAAAGGTGAGAGAGAGAAGGTAATAAGGAAAGCTAAATCTCCATGTTAAGACTTACCTGTTGATTCATTCCCTCTCCATTTCGGGTCCGCACCGCACCCTGGCATTTCCGGACCCCGGCCCCTAAGGGGAAAAAGAGACATCAGCGTTAATGAGCGAATGAAAAGACATTACCAAAAAAAGCTCATTAAAGACTTACCTGATTTCTACAAGGATTTCACCTCTCATCTCGGGTCAATGCCTGTTCCCTGGCATTCCGTACCCCGGCCCCTATGGGGTAAAAGACATTAGCATTAGTACATTAATGCATGGACACAAGGGGAACCTCTTATCAAAAAACGTACCTGGAAGCCAACCAAGTTTGATTTTCACCAATCTGAAAATCCAGTGAAGTAACTGGATACCAACGCGCCCCTGCATCAGAAGCAGGATGGAGAGCTCGTCCTTCCAGACCCTAAGGTGAGACGCTACGAGGAATCACAGAAGGGTTTCGAGGAGGGTGAGAGGGGAAAGTGGGAGGCCGATTGCATCACCCCGCAGACAGTTAATCCCCTATTTTCGCCCACAGAAGGATACTTCTGCGAGCCAGACAAGCCAGATTTTTGGGGCCCGGTCCAGTCCGTCTTCCGAACCCTGCGCATCACCTTAGAAGAGGTCACAGCAGCGCGAACCAGGCCAGCGCCTCTGTGGGAGTCAGGTGAGCGTTACACCCTGAGCTCAATGCGCCCCTCAGCATAATCGCGGCCTCCCTCGCAGAAGGATAATTCCTGGACACCCTCAAGACTGGTCTCATATGACTGAAGAGGGAGACTCAGGTCTGGCTCATTCAATTCTCACCCCGAAGACAGAGAAACGAGAGATGCACATCACTCATGAGCCCTTCCTCACCATCATTGATGCATCATAGATACGAGAAATGTTATTTACTCAGACAGCCATTTAGGCCATACCCGACTGACAACAATGGGAGATACAGTTATCATAAATCGAGCAAGTTGACTGACTAAAGTCTCGAAGAAGCTGATGATGTCTCCACTGACATCATGACATAGATGTGTTAGACATGAAGCCTACAGGCATCCATGAACAAAGTTTCACAAACGCTTTAGTTTATTGCAGATAGACACAAAGCAAATGCTAATGACTCACATAGAGGACTAGCAAGCTGCTAAACAAGTATATCTTCAACTATGTGGAAACAGCAAGACACCTAAGAATATGTAAAACTAATTTGCTCATGCTTAATTGGGACTAATATGAATGCCCATATAAACAAATATGAAAGGCATAGGTGCATTGAATTGAATGGGGAAAGCAAGATGAACTTCAGAATACAGGGAAAGGCTGACAGGCTGATCCAGTTGAAGCAGACAGACATAGCTTCCAGCGCAGACACTGTGCACAGCCTCGCCAAGGATGAACAGAGATGGCAAGTTTCCAGTTCACCAGGTGATAAGACACAGGTTCAAAGCCAAATGTTCTGTCTCAGGGCCTAGGTGATCAGAGATGGCAACTTGCTGGGAACTTGCAGCACCTTTGGGATCTTTCTCACTGCCTTGAATATTTTCATTTGGCCTGGTAGCTTTCCAAGTTCCCAAGGCTGAGAAGACCTGT
Organism: Ambystoma mexicanum; assembly: GCF_040938575.1. Lineage (NCBI taxonomy): Eukaryota > Metazoa > Chordata > Amphibia > Caudata > Ambystomatidae > Ambystoma > Ambystoma mexicanum. Next base: position 496,611,298 of record NC_090926.1, read on the forward strand.
TCTGCCCAATCCCGAGCTACCCTTCACGTTAAGCAACTATGTTGCACAAGCTAATTACTTTCATGCTAATCTGCAACTTTGTATTTGTGACACTTAGAGGTAGTCCTGGGAGGAGTCACCAGATATGGCTACCCAATGATTATACTAACCCTTATGAATTGCATACATAATTTTCCTCAAGTAAACACTCCCCTTCCCTTTTAGGTTTTTGTGATGCAACTTGTTTTTGTGACCTCAATAGCAGTTAAAATGGTGTGACAGACGTTTGGAAGATGTGAGCTCTTGAAAACGTTACGCTCTTCGAGTGCTATCCCTGTCATTTTTATTGATAATAAAGACAGTAAACTTTGCCCTATATTGTGAGACTTCCGTTCTTGCGTTGGGGGAATATCTGGGGCCCAAGTATCCTCTTACTGGTAATTGGGATAACTGTTAAGGGTTCCCATGGTGCTCCTTTACACAACCTCTTCTGAAAAAATGAACCTTAGATCCAGATTATCTGGCCAAATACAGGCCTATTTTGAACCTCAGCGGGAGTGAGACGAGAGTGTTCCTGGCTGAAGTCTTTCTCTACATTCTATTGCTTGTGGAAGGTGCTGAATAGTGCAAAGCAAAAATCTCTTCATCTGACATGTGAGTGAGACGACAGTGTTCCTGGCTGAAGTCTTTCTCTACGTTCTGTTGCTTGTGGGAGGTGCCGAATAGCACAAAGCACAAAACACTCCATCTGATGTGCGAGCATCGCAGCAGTGAGACAAGAGTGTTTCTGGTGTTCCTGGGTCTCCTGGAACTCAGCCTTTGTATTTTACTCTAACTGTTAACTGACCCCAAGATCTGTGGTTCTGCAGCTTACTTTCTGGTGGTTGGGCGTTGGGCATTAATGTTTGGGAAAGGCGTGGGAAGAACAGTTGATATCTCCCACAACCATTGAATGAAGGTGAGATCCAAAGGATCCCTGGTATCCTGTATCACTGTCTACCCCTGATTTGTTGGCCCTGAACCAGCTCTTTATTATGCATCCTTGCATTGCATTCCATATGCAATATAATCTAACTGCCATTCCCACTACCTTATTGGTTGGTGACGCCCCTGGCCACTTCCATCTCCCAGCTATAACCCAGAAAACTAAACAGAATGCTAGGCAAAGCTCAATGCCGCTCTAAAGCCCTGTCTAGCCATAACAAAAAACCCTACGCCCTCCTCTCGGAAAAACTCTTGCCATGACTGGATTGTCATGGTTGATCCCACCAATATCAACTCCTCCACCAGTTAGATTAACAACAGTGGCAGAGGTCTTGAGTCCACCAAAGGGAAACATGAGCAGTTCTTTCCATGATGTTGACTGTGTCTCACTTTTAAAAATGTGTTATCTCCTGCAGGGCAGCTCTTCTTTTGGGATCTATGTGATCACTGAGACCACACATAATTGCGACGGCCGAAAATGCCGACTTTTTAAAAAAAGTAAAGCCTCTTTGCACCACATAGATATGCGGGGGAGACCCCCAGCAGTCGCCCATACTACTATAATATCCCATACCCCCCCACATATATATGTGGTGTAAGGGGGGTTTAAAAAAAAGTCAGCATTTTCGGCCGTCGCAATTCTCAGGAGACATTTTTGTACGATTCCCTTCTTTTGTATCCACTGCTTCTGAAAACCAGCCCGGCGACGCCTTCATTGGTACTTCCTGCAGAGGGGCGGGATGGGGAAGGAAGTCAAGTTTCTGACACACATCAGGTAGAGGGTTCGAATGGTTTATCCTTCCCCCCTTACCAATCCACCTAACCTTTCAAACACCCAGCGGCTGTCTGCCAGCCCCAATCTGCTACATGAAATAGAAAATGACCATTCTGCTTCAGTGCTCTCTGACATCTACAGCACACATGAGACCTCTGGCACCTCGTAGAATAATGGGGTACTGCAATGTGCCATGTAGATTCTCCTGAAACTGTGTGGAACATTTCATGAGGACCTAAAAAAGCAAGGGGTCGCTATCATTCAATTGCATCAGTTAATGACTAACCAAAAACTTGCTGCAACCAAGCGACCTTCATTGACCCCTTTGCTGATAGATCTTGGAAATATACCAGCGTCTGTGACACCTACTCAACTACCATCTTCACAATCTTCTGATGAGGTACAGATCGTTGATATTGATCCGCTCATTGACAATATCACGTAGACAAATTCTTCTTCATACTATCCTTCTTGGAAACAAATGAGACTACAGGCAAAGGCCATTAAATAGTCGAAAAAATGCTCTACCGCAAACAACATCAGCGGACAAACAACCGCTTAACTCTACTATTCGTCTATAAACAAATATAAAAATCTAAGAAGAAGAGGAAATAAGCTGCTCCCTGAAAGAGGAGGTCTGCCCAGACAGTGGGAACCCTAACTAGCTGGTTAATAGGGGACAATTCACCAAATGAAATGGTGCTTATTGAAAAGCAAGCTCCTCTGGGTGGTGCGAATATCAACTCACCTGGAACTAAAAAGTCCTCTAATAAAGATGACGTTTCCTACCCCATGGCTCCCATTGAAGTTGAGCACCCTAGCTTTGGGAAACCAGTATCATTGGACCCAAACAAACTTACGATCACACATGATCCTCTGACAAAGGGAGCTAGACATTTGATCTGCGCCGCCCTTATGAGCTGGTTCAACAAAGCGCCCTCCTTGAGCATTCTGAACTCAGGAGACTTTGAATTCATCTAACCTCTTTGCTCCCAATCAGGGAAGATAACACACATCCATTCCTGCTTTCTGGACACAGCTGCATTGATTCGACAGCATCAGGTCTCATTGATCCATCTGGGATTTATCCTGGATGTAACTCCTACGAATGAGGAAAATACTCCCTGCCTCACTCAATTTAAATATCTGCATGCAGCCAACAGTTCTCCTGAGCTAAAAAACAAGTGTGAAACAGGCGGGAAATGTGATGAGGCTCAGGGGTGGCAATGGATCCTTCAGATGATCCCCCATAAGAAAAATGTCCAGTGAAATTGTAATACATTAAGTGGGAACACAAGGGGTTTTAATAATTGGCTTCTTGCGGGTGGCTCACGAGATCTGCTCACAGCATGTGAAATATTTGTCTTGCAGGAGACATGGGTTACTTTTGGTACACCTAGGCGAAGGCCTTCTCTTCGCCTCTTGGTATAGACTCTCCCGCCTGACCTAGGTTCTCGGTTTATTGTTGTATTTGTCTTGTGAGTGCATTGAGGCCCATGAATGGTGCTATATAAGAACATAATAGATAGATAGAAAGATAAATGGTTATGTTATATTCCAAACAATGGCTAATACGGGGACTGCTGGTCGCCTGGCAGGTGGACTGATAATTGGCACAAAAAATAACCTCAACCCTAATCTGATCTACTCAGGCTCTTGTGGTGGTAACATTTTGGTGGTAGAATTATTCTAGTATCTGGCTAAAACATCACCACTCATCTGTCTTGAGGGCTGAATGGCAGCACTTTGTCCAAGTATTAATCAGTCGAGACAGTGGAAAAATATGGAAGATCTTAGCCACTGCCGGGTGGGAAAATTCAACTAAGATCTTGAATCCCATTTCTGGAGCAGTATGAAAGAGTTACATCAGTTCTAAATTCTTTGAACCTGAAAACTCTTTGTGTCCGGTTGTCACAGAGGGCCCTTGGCCATTGCCGTTTAATAGCAAGATGTTTGCTGAAATAATTAAAAAACTGAAGACCTTCAACGCACCTGGCCCTAATGGTCTGGCATATTTTGTGCTACAAAAAGGACCCCAACAACTGGTCACAGATATTGTTCAGCCTATTCACACGTGTTTGTAGAGAGTGCAGGATTCTGTCTTCATGGCAGCAGTCTGTTCTAATACTGATTCACTAGAAAGGGGACCGAGGTAATCCTAACAATTTCAGACTGCTGTCCATGTTGGACGTTACAGGTAAAATCTTTGCATCTCTAATTCTGAAAGAACTATAGAGCTGGGCACTAGATAATAACATCTTTATCCTGCCCAGACTGGCTTTCATCCAGGTTCAGGTACCTCCCATAACATTAGTTCCCTGGATTACCTGATCAAGACCACCCGTAGTAGGGCAGAAGCTACATTGTATATAGCATTTGTTGACTTGCAAAGTGCTTTTGATTAGGTTAACAGGGATACACTTTGGAAAAAAACTAAGGAATTTTAGTTAGTGCACATCCTGACTCACTTAAATAGCTACAATATCACCAAAGTCAGGTTGGAAAATGAGGGAAAGGACCACAGCATCTATCTCCATTAACAAGGGTGTAAATCAGGGGAGTGGAGTGGCACCATTACTATTTAACCTAATACCTAATAGCTAGCTGACTTTCTTGCCCGATTACTTGGCAAAGCAAATTGCCCACCTAAAGTAGGTCACATGCCAAGGGAGGGCATGCTATATGGGGACAAACTAGTCCTGTTCGATCGGACTTATAGTGGAATGAAGGAAATGCTTAATGAACTTGCAGTCTACATGCAACAACAAGGACTGACCATAAACCTAGAGAAGACCACCATAATGCTATTCTCTAGGAAAAAGGTTAACAGTATTAGGATGGACACCTTGTTTGCAATAGTTGAGTATGTATACTCCTATCCTTATTTGGGCCTAGAGATTAACAGTACTGCTTATTACAGTCATTTAATAATCTATAATAAGAGCGGCAGAGCCAAACAACTGACTCTCCAAGGCTGCAACTTTGCCCAAAGCCATGCTGGATACAGCTGTACCGGTATCATCATGCTCTACAGATAGGGTTTTGTGACTCCAATTTTATATATGCTTGAGGCTCTGACTATGCAAGACTTTTCTTGGCTAAATAGACTTGAGGGGATTTTTTGGCGCTCAGTTCTGGGTTTGGGCCCTTCGTGCTCAATGGAACATCTGCGTCTGGAACTTGGGCTAACCTCCCTCGGAGGAATAGCACTTCATGCAAGAGGCTGTTTCCATTTAAAATCTAGAGCTAACCCGGTGTGTAATCTATTATCAGCTATGGGCAAAGGTTATGACTTGGAAGCTGTATCTAGGCGCTCTAATTTTAAAGCACTAAATGACATTCTCTTTGTGGATATAAATTGGATCCCGGATTTCAGCAGAGATACTGCCTATGTTCATTTGAAAAACTCCTTTGAGAGGAAATAATAAGTGGGATAGGTGTAACAACTATACCCATCTCTCAAAGTTGAAGGGATATGACGCTGTATCTTAAGTGGTCCATCGTTATAAAAAGAGCCAGCCTTATCTGACACTCTGCCCTGATCCTGCAGTCAGACAATTCATACTGAAGCTCTGTATAAATCAACTCCCTGTCCTGTCTGCACTGGGACCACATATGGGCTTGGCTGAGGAGAAGCGGCATTGCTGTATCTGTGGGATGATATGCAAAAGTGAAACCACCAGGCATGTATTAACCCACCGTGTAAAACTAGGTCCTTTATATATGTGTAATCTTGGCAGCCACGTCCATAGGTACAAGGTAATTCAGTCGGAATCATTTTGGAACTACTGCTTAAATGTTGATGCTATTTCAACCGAATTAGCGTTATACAGAGTTTGGTCACAGGTGAAAAATGTACTTTTATTGTTGCAGCCTCCTGCCTAAGGCCCTAAACTTCAGAGGCTCAGCAATGGAGCTTTAAGCTTTTATTGGTGAACTCTGTTGCTGTTCCTATGAGATAGTTGTTGGAGCAGCCTGGGACACTCTCTACTTTCCTCTATTCAATTTAATTAGATGGAACCCTATTTTGGGAATGGTAGCATAGATCCAATGAAGGTCCTTTGACAAATGAATTGAACCCACTAATTAATTTTATATGCTTGATTTGATGATTTATTAATTGTAAAGAGGAGTATATTATTAGTATTATTACAGTGAATCTGCTTTTATTAATTATTATTTTATTCTTTTTGTTTCATTTTGTTTTGGTTGTTATGTTATGAGTGTGTTAAATTTATCATTTTGTTTTGCTTTGTTTGCTCTGGTGCTCCTATCAAATGAATATAACATTGTGCTGACTATGCTTGTGTTATGCTATGTTATGAATATTTTTATATTTTGTGTAAAGTCCAAACAGAACTAAATCACAATAAAGGATATTATTATTATTATTACAAACCTCCCGTTTATTGGCAGAATCTTGGAAAAATGTGTTGCCACACAACTACTCACCAGAATCTGACAAATCCACCTCCTAAATGACTGTCAGTCTGGGTTCCACCCAAAGTGTAGCATCGAGATAGCCACCATCCAGCTGGTGGATGATTCTACCCAAATCATGGATAAGGGCGAATCATGCCTCCTCTTCCTCATTGACCTCTCGACTGCATCCTTCTCTCCCTCCTTGCTGACAGGATGGGATTCTCTGGCACTGTCCTGGATTGGTCTACCTCCTACCTCTCAGGCAGATGCCAGGCAGTCCAGATGAACCTGTTGTGTTCTAACCAACTACAGGTCTCCTGCAGAGTACCCCAAGTCTCCATCCTCTTATCAATCCTTTTTAACACTTTCATGGAGCCTATGGGCACTGCGATGAATCCTGTGGAGTCATCACTGATTCCCCATTAAGGATATCCTCTCACTTGGCAAGGGGGTGGTAGCCGATACCTGATTATAACCCTGGGGGTGTTACTATGAAGTCGAATCATGGGGGAGGAGGCAGCTGTCGGGAGAAGGTGGTGACTCCATCAGGAGAGACATGGGGCCTCATTATGAGAACAGTGGTAAACCGCTGGTGCTACCGGCGCATTGCGGCCATCCTCGTAACACCAAATTTGACGCCTGACTTCCTGGTGCCACCGGGAAATTACAAGTCCCTGCGGAGCGGGAAGTCAGGTGGCGGATTTGGTAAATCCCCATTCCCATGTGTCTCCACGGGAATGGGTTCATGGAAGCACCGGCACCATTGTTAACATTGCTGGTGCTTCTGTGACAACTCTGTGGCGGGTGCCATTGTGCACAGTCGGAGTGTGGCAGTCTGAAAATGATACCAGTACATTGCTACTGGCACCCTTATTTCCAGACCGCCACACTCATAATGTGGCCCATGGTATTTTTCCCTCCCTAGGGAAATAGACCTCATAATTCCTAAATTCTTGATGGCTTGTTGTCACCATACACATCTCTCCCGTTGCAAAACCCAGAAAGCCCTTCCTGAAAATCACTCTAGGCAAATACCATTTATACCTCATATACACATCTAACATCCCCTGTGTCTAATGTTTTTCTAAATAAAAATCCTAACCAATATCACTTTGGGAAACCTAGAAATTCTATGGACTCCAACTCCCATAAATCCTCAAGTACTAAGACGAGGAGGAGGAAGAAGGAGTTAATGCAGACTGAAAGAAACACAAAGTTAAACATTCACACTAGTTCTTTTGATGCATAATAAGTGTGCTGGACATTTAAAAATTGTGTCCACACTCAAGAAGGGAAGAGAGCCAGAGAGGAAGGCAGAACCGGAGAAGGGAGCAGTATGTGAAAGGACCGTGCTAGAGAAGGCAGGCATTTACAGGCAGGCGCTCACAACTACATACCGATGTGGCACAAGGCCAGGAGAGAAACAGTGGGCCCCGTGGGAGGACCAGCAGAGTACCGGCAGCAGCAGCAGAGCTAAAAGAGTCACAGTCATGCTGAGAAACAGCAGTTTTGCCAACATGCGATCACGGAACGGTAAGGAGGTCTGGAGGAAGGTCTGTAGTGCAAGAGAGGCTGTCCCTGAGAGGAAACTTCATTGCAGCAACATGGCACACTTCAGGAACTCTGCGAGACACAAGTGAATCTGTCCAGAGCCATTAGAGGCCTGGGGCGTACCGACAGGCATCTAAACAAATAAAAATATGTGAATACTGCAGTGGCGGCTAGTGCATTTTTTAACTGGAGGGGTGGAAATATTTGTCCTTGTATGGTTGAGCGACCGAGCATAGCAAGGGAGCCCACACCATTCAATGGACGTTCTGTGGTGACCCCCAATCATTTTTTTGAAATAATGGGTAAAAATGGTGCCTTTTAGAGCACACATTTTAGACACATTGGGTAAAAAGCCAAACAGTTTGCTATTGGGTGTTGTAGGGTAACTCATGAAAAAATCCAATAGATGCAAGTCACCACCATTGCACCAACAGTGCACATGAGCATTTCTCCAACATATTTTCATGTTGCCTATTCCCACAATATGTGCCAGTATAAAGCAGTGCCAGTACAACATAGGATATAACGGACATGAGGCCTCTGCAATTCCCAAATGCATCGATAAAACACAGTGACACTGGTATATGCGATACAGTGGCAGGGCTACCTCAAGCCAGGGCATCTCTGCTTATGTGCGTTGAATGAAATAAAGCAGAGGACACAAAAAGAACGATGACACCTGTGAGATGACTTAGGCAGTGGCAGCTGTTTAAGACAAGAGCTTCTCATTGAGGGTCCTATCCCTGTTTTGCAACTTAATAAGATTGGTCTGAATGAAGGTGTGGGGTTAGAAAATCGACGATCACTGTAACCACAAAAGATATTTTTTGTCCTGAAGAAGGCTGTGTGAAATTGATGAGGGAAGCCCTTCTGGGATGGGGTCTACCCTTTGATGTTAAGGACAAAACGCAGTGCGTCTATACAACAACAGTTATTTTCAATCCTTTGGCATTCAAAGAATGGGATAATGGACAATAATATATATTAAAAGAGTTAAGGCAAAAACTGAAGCGCAATACAGTGTAAGGCATAGTGACCGACAAGTGGACTATCACATTCAAAACACACTGCCTGTGATCATAATATTGGCAAAGAAAAGTGTGATGTTGTTTTTCTTACTCTTTTAGCTCTGTATATAGATGTTCTGAAAACAAGCGAACATCTGTCAATATTACTGTTGGGTAGCAACTGTACCTGTAGTCCAAGCTTTAGGCCATGTTTTTTGTTAATAACCCAATAAAAATATGTTGAATTTATGTCTGTGAATATGAAATGATTGAGACAACACATACCTTTTTAACATGATCACATTCTCCAGAAAAGAGAAATGTGGTAATTGAATAAAAAAGTTTTTTGATAAAGGCATAAAAAGACACAAAACATTTTTCTGGGACTGTATTTGGTGTGTTCATTGGTCGACATCAAAGTCGACCTTTTTCAGCTAGTGCAGTGTTCTAGCATTAGAATACAGGAGAAGGAGGAAGTCTGTGATTTCTGTTGTTTGACTATATTAATACCCTAGTTACATCACAGACCCCTCGAAAAATAAAAATTAAGGATTTGACCTACTGTATATATAAAACAGTGCCCATACATGTCCATGCTGACTGCAACATTATACCCTATTATTCCCATACAAGAACATAATTATGTTTGTGTTGTACATAATGGCAGTAATTATACTATAAGAAAAGAAATATAGCAGTATCCCCACATAAAAACATACTCCAGTTGGCTTTACCATTAAAAATGCATGACTAAGTATGAAAACATGTTCAAACTGGCTGCACTAAAATGCCAGTCGAGCTACATAATAACACTTATCATGCTTACCTTATCAAAGATGCCAATACAAAATGTCATACTGCAACATGAAATGGCTAGACTTGGTACCTAAAAGTGACGGCCATGCTTCCTAATAACACTTATTATGCCTGCTTTACCACCAATGCCCAATACAAAATGCCATACCACAATACGAAATGACTGAATTGGCTTCATTGAAATGCCAGGCCATCTACATAATAACATTTCTGCTTGTTTTACCAAAGGTGTCTGATACAAAATGACATGCCACAGCAAGAATAATACCACTGATCCTCCTTGCTTTATCAAAGATGCCCAATACAAAATGTCATACCGCAATAAGAAATGGCTAGGCTAGTGCATAAAAGTGACGGTCTTGCTTCATAATAACATTTATTATGCCTGCTTTACCACCAATGCCCAATACAAAATGCCATACCACAATATGAAATGACTGAACTGACTGCATTGAAATGGCAGTCCATCTACATAATAACACTTATGCTTGTTTTACCAAAGGTGTCTGATACAAAATGACATGCCACAGCAAGAATAATACCACTGATCCTCCTTGCTTTATCAAAGATGCCCAATACAAAATGTCATGCCTCAGTAAGATATTGCTAGATTGGTTGCATAAAAAATTCCAGTCTTGCTTTGTAATAACACCTATCATGCTTGCTTTACCAAAGATGTCCAATACAAAATTTCACACCACAATAGGAAAAGACTAGATTTACTGCATTGGAATGCCAGTCCAGCTACATATTAACACGTATGATTGTTTTACTAAATATGCCTAATACAAAATGTCATGCCACAGAAAGAATAATACCACTGATCCTCCTTGCTTTATCAAAGATGCCCAATACAAAATGTTGTGCCTCAGTAAGAAATGGCTAGACTGGTTGCATAAAAAATGCCAGTCTTGCTTCATAATAACACTTATCATGATTATGATATAATATGATATGGCATTTATAACAAGGCGCAACGAGGCAAGGGAGGGGTGACAGAAGGAAGACAGAGACAACAATCTCACTAGGCCAGGTGACATTGAGATCGCACAAGTGCAGGGGAAGGGGAAAAGGGAAAAGTGCTGGGGGTAAGGGGGAGGCGTCAGTGCAGTACATGAGATCAACAGTAGAAAATATAGAATAAATAGAAATCCATAAGTAAAAGGTGTGGCCAGCTGGTGGCAAGTGCAAGGGTAAGTGCATACATCAGGTGTCAAGTGCAGGTAGTGGACTGTAGGTATACAGAAACAGTCCACAAGTGCGGGGGTTGCCAGGGAGGCAGTGCAGGTGTGCAACTGGCGGGCGAGGGGACACGGGCTTGAAATCAGAGGTTGGCCAGGTGACCAGTGCAGTTTCAGTTTCAGCCAGGAGTTCAGCAGTGGAGAGCAGGAGAGAAAGCAGAAGCAAAGAGGAAGGTTTTGAGGTGCTTCCGGAACCAGAGATGGTTCTCCTCAAGTTTCAGGGGGGCAGGGAAGCTGTTCCAGAGGGAGGCCCCGGCTGAAGACAGAGATCTACCACCAACTTGTTGATTGGAGAAGCGACTGACCCTAAGGGAGTTGGAGGCGGATGAGCGAAGAGCTTGAGAAGTAAGATCTTTAGGAAGAGAGAGCTGAAGGTATTGAGGCCCCAGGCCCCAGCAGGCCTTGTGGACAATGCACAGGGTCTTGGACTTAATCCTTGCAGCCACTGGGAGCCAATGCAGAGATTTCAGTCCTGGAGAGATACAATCCCTGGGCTTCAGCCCAAGGACAAGTCTCGCAGTCCTGTACTGGATGAGTTCTAGAGGACAGAGAGTAGAGGCAGGTACATTTAGAAAGAGGCTGTTACAGTAGTCCAGCCTAGAGAGAACCAGAGCTCTGCAGACAGTGAGCTTCTGGGGGAAGGAGAGGAAAGGAAGAATACCCCTGAGGAGTTGCAGCTGGTAGTGGGATTTCTTAGAGATGTCAGAGATGTGAAGAGAGAAGGAGAGTGTGAAGTCTAAGATGACTCCGAGGTTTTTAGCCTCACAGGTGGGAGCAGGAAGAGGGCCAAGAGAGGCCGGCCAGAGAGTGACGGAAAAGGATGGTGCAGGTATACCGATGAGGAGAATCTCAGTCTTACTGGCATTAAGGCAGAGATCATTGGTGGAACACCACTCCTGGATAGCAGATAAACAGTCAGAGATGAGTGATGGAGAAGAAGTGGCGGAGGGGAGCCTGAAAATGAGTTGAGTGACATCCGCATCTCACTGAAAGTTTGGGCAGAGGGTGGCAATGCGGTGGGCAAGAAGGAAGCATATTGGTCGAACATCCGGGGAGAGAGGTTAGACCCCTGGGGAACAGTACAGGTGGAGAGTGAGATAGAGGAAAGGAAGGACCCAAGTTGGACCTAGGAGGGTCGATTGGAGAGGAAAGAGGTCAGCCAAGCCAGGGCCTGATCGGTGATACCCAGGTTATCATGGAGACGGTTGAGCAGGATGGCATGGTTGACCGTGTCAAAGGCAGAGGAGAGATCAAGTAAGATGAGGACACAGAGGGTGTTGGAATCAAGGTTGGAGAGCAGGTCTTCACGGATGCTCATGACAGCAGTTTCCATGCTTCTGGCGGCTCTGAAGCCAGACTGATGGTCATGGAGACAACCAACAGATTCAGAGTGAAGGTTAAGCTGGGAGATGGCAAGCTTTTCCAGGAGTTTGCCCAGGAAAGGAGTGATGGAGATTGGGCGATAGTTAGCTGGTCAGGATGGGTCAGCAAAGGGTTTCTTAAGAAGAGGGTCACAAGGGAGTGCTTCAGGGGGGGAGGGACGACCACAGTGGTGAAGGAGTGGTTGCAGAGGCCAGCCAGAGCAGGGGCCAAGGTGTCAATGTGGTCCTTGATGGTTTTGGAGGAACAGGAGTGGACCTGTTTTGACGAGACTTTCATAGATCAGACTTGTCTAGAAACCTCATTTGGAGAGAGCAGGGCAAAAGGAAGAGAAGGAGGGAGGAGAGGTGGCCGAAAAGGGCCAGAGGAAGATAAGGGAGTTGAGGGGGCAGGGTCAGAAGAAGAGATAGAGGACAGGATGTCCTGAGTTTTAGAGATGAAATGAGAAGCCAGGGCTGTGCAGAGGGCCTGGGAGGCGACAGAAGAGGTAGAGACTGCAGCAGGATTGGCCAGTTCCTTGCAGATTTTAAAGAGTTCAACCGAATTGTTAGATGCCGCAGAGACACAGACTTGGATGTGGGCTCTGCGGACAGAGAGACGGTATTGCCTTTGGAGCAGGCGGAAGGCGAGTTTGTCAGAGGATGTACCGGAAGCACGCCAGTTCCTCTCAGCGACCCTGCACTTGCGTTTAAGGGTTGCGAGGTCTGAGTCGTACCAGGAGTTGCACTTGGCTTTGGGTTTCAAGCGAATCAGGACAGGAAGCATCCAGGTGGATGTTAAAGTCTCCAAGAAGGAGTCGAGTGGTCTACACCAGGAGGGAAGAGGAGAGATCCGCCCACTCAGAGAGGAAGGAGGAGATCTGACCAGGTCACTGATAGATGGTAGCCACAGTAAGGGAATGGCTAGGACCCAGACAGCATTTGAGAATCAAGTCATCCTTCAATTAGGGATACCATTATGAATGTATGTGGGTTTCAGTCACCCTGATTATTGTGTTATTATATAATTGTGTACCTAACTGGGTAAATCAGGGTCAAGCCAGGTGCCCCTTTTTTTTTTTTGAGCAAGCCCATGTATGAGATGTCAATGTTTGAAAAATTGGAGCAAGTGTTACCATAAGTAAATAAATACTAATGCAAACATGCAATGGCAGAACCTGAACAAGTCCCCATGTATGAGATGTCAATGTGGGGAACATTTGAACAAGTACTACCTCAAGCCAATGAAGAAGAAGCACAGTGAAGTAATACAACTGTGCTATATTGAAGGACAGTAAAACTGAGAATACCTCAGGCAGTGAGCATTGGGGGAGGGATACATGACAGAGAAGTGTACCAAGGGATCTGCAAGACCCCAGAAAGGGATTCCTGGCAGGGGAGTATACCAGGCAATCCACTCCAAGTATATGGGGGTATAAGACATTGTGGCTAGATAACTGGTGGGGAGTATACCAGAGGATCTTAGAAGTCGATGAAAGGAAGCCTTTGCAAGCAGAACACCAGGCACTTTGAAGATAATCAACAACCTTTGAAATTGTAGGAACATACCTGACAGGAGAGTATACCAAGGGATCTAACAAACCTACTGAGGATTCCTGGCAGTGGCATGGAGTATACCAGGAGGTCCACTAACGTCACAGAACTAAACTTACTTATTTTGCAGAACTCATGGTAGAAAAGTATGCCAGACACTCTAGGAAAGTGGGCGTTTGAAGTTGTGAAGTTGAACAATGACCTTTTTTTTGTTTATGTTGAGACCTAAACACCTGGCAAAGGGGTAGATCCAGAAACCTGAAGAGCTCACAGGAGGATTCTTGATGGACAAGTGCATCAGGTGGTCCAGCAAGATACCCAAAGAAGCTAAAGAGAATCTTACATGGAACATCTTATTTGAACAAGATCCTTTTTTGTGAACTGAGTGAAAAGAAAGTCTAGGAAGACCTAAATGGTACGAGGCATATTGTTTGCGGAGTCTTGGATAAAGAACCAAAGGAGTTGATGTGTAAAATGTACACTTTTGCCATCATTGAGAAACTGTTGTTTGAAAGGGACACTTTTGCCATCCTTGAGCAATTGTTGTTTGAAAAGACACTTTTTGCCATTGTACCTGAAATATCCAGGGGAGGGGAGCCACCTTCTGGATACAAGGGTTTCTCCTTGGAAAATACTATTTCTGTTGGATTGATCTACTTGCTTTAATTGTGAACACTTTTTGGCAAACATAAGTCAATGAAATTTTACTTCCACTCTTAGTTGTTCCTTTTTTAGTGTGAGGGTCAGATTAGTATGTTTTGGACACAAGGACAATTGATATAGTTTGACGAAATGACATAGACTGATCTTCAGTTTTTGTTTCCTAGGTAGGGAAACTCTCTTTAGAATAAAGACAGAGAGGCCTTTAGCCAACCCTTTTATTTTAATAACGATGTCTGATAATGAAAATATTATAACTTTGTGTCTGCCTCTCATTTCTGACCCCTCACAGCATTCTCCTCAAAGATACCAATATGCCCATCACCAATACATGGACAATACTCAGTTGTACACTCAAGTAAATAGCATAAAAGACATCATTCATCTCCACGATTACCTAGCCACCATCCAGTCCTGGATGTCGACTGCCTACATCAAACAACCCATCCAAGACTGAATTGATATTCACCTAGAAGGATTTGATCCACAACTCTCAGACTCAGTAAAATCCTTAGGCTTCCTCATTGACAGCAATCTGTCCTTCCAGAAACACAAAGCCAAGCAGGTCCAAATAGCCTGGCTCAGAATCTCTACTTTTTGTAAAATCAAACCCTTCATACTGCTGCAGGACTTTTGGACTGTAGTGCAGGCACTTGTGGTCCCAGCTGCTCACTTGGCTCCCCTAAAAGCAGTACACCACGCTGCGGCACATCTTATTATGGGAGCATGAACATTTGACTGAATTACCCCAATCCTGCACAATCTACATTGGCTTCCACTTCAAGCCAGGATACTGTTCAAGACTACATGTATCATCTCCAAAGCGTACCTGGTGGCTAAACACCACATATCTGGTGGCACATGCTCATCTCACAGCAAGTCGACCAACCGGCTTGAATCACAACTTGTCCACCAAGAGAAGACCCACAAACAATCCTTCTCTTGTCAACGCACCCTCTGGAACTCCCGGTGCTGGCTTGGAATGCCCCTACAATTCTCTAATTTCACAAATCTCTCAAAACATGACTCTTTCAACAACACTTGACCAAGGACTAATTCTGATGGATGTACCTACTGACAGTATTGGGCTACTGTTAAAAGATTGAGATTTATAATATTACAGTATAGGGAATTCATAACAGGCATGAATCTCAAAAAAGCGTACGTAGCTAGGGAGGAGTCAGTCATGCATTATTGGTGCATGACTTTTTATCCTTCTGAGTTTACTTATATAAGGACCACTGAGGTAAATTATGTTATAATAGGGATGATTCCATGGTTGATAGTACCTCTTGGAAGGCCATTAGTGCTCTTGCAGAGCTCGTCACGTGTCAAACATCCATGATGCAGACTTTCAAGCATCTGCCACTGCTTAAATGTTTACAAACTAGCCGGGTGGTATTGAAACTTTATGAGCTTGGTACCTGGGGAAAAACTCACAACATACCTCTATGGTATTCTTCTTTTGTTAATTAAAAACCAAGAGTCAAGTTTGGGTTTTAAAATAAAGAGACAGTGGTGGTCATTCCGGCCCTGGCGGTAGGGGGTTAACGGCACCGGTAAGGATGCCGTGCCGTTAACCCCCTACTGCCACATTCCAAGGTCCCTTAGCGAGTCCCACCAGGAACGGCTGGTCTGAACAGCCGCCCTTAGCGGGACCCGTCAAGGGACCTTGGAGCTAATAACGGGCCCATTATAAGCTCCTTCCCCATTCCCATTGTTCCCTATGGGGGCTCAAATGGGGATGGGGAATGGTTTTCTGAATGGGGACTTACCGGGTCCTCCAAGGTTGGAATGACCTGGTAAATCCCCATTGAGAAACCCCGGACCCGTGTTTGGAGGCAGCCATGGTGCCAATAGCACCATGGCTGCCTCCAAACTCGCAATGACCCCCAGTAAGCTGCAACTTACGTCAATGACGCTCAGTTTTCTTTTGACATACATGGAGAAAAGGTTCTGACCTTTTCCATTAATTGTATACATTGTTTGCTTTGAAAATGTGCTGACAGGAAAGGGTCTGAACTAGTCAACTAACACGTTTCATCAACATGAAACTGTCATGAGCTTAACCTGATCTGTCGCCCAAATGTTTTAACAATTTGGCAAAGCCCAGGAAACCTGAGTACAGTGAAAAATTGTGTGATTTAGGTATCAGCTGAATGTATTGTCACGGGCGCACCTGTGAGAAGCAGCAGAGGCCGCAGCACATTCAATCTCTGTCTGTGGCATTTGCAGTTCCGGTCATGAATGACTTGGAGCGGCAAATGGACACAGGTGTGTTTTTTTGATCTGCAGTTCAGAAAAGTGATGAGGCCAGACGATTGTCTGTCAGCCATTTCTATTAGTTCTGCACCAATTCATCCACTGGTAGCACTGCAGCCATACTTTGCACTTTGAGAGAATGCTTTGGCCAGTTCTTCAAAATCTTGTCAGAAACTCTCCTAGAGTGGCACCTGCTGTTGTCACTTCACATCTGTTTGATTCATTCAAATCTTCAAATCATCAGTATGCTTAAAAGGAACCCAACCGCTTCTCTCCACTCTCTCCAGTCTGTGGCGCTAGATGGAAACCATTGCGCACAGGAGCAAGATTTTGGCCCAGCAAATGGGGATGTATGGTGGCATGCTAATGCTGGTCTGCACCTTCATGGGCTTCACACGTATACCGTTGGATTACAAAGTAATTATGACATTAGGACTGAGGAGGAGTTTGTGAATGCTGGGTGTAAATACCACCAGAACGTTTTGAATTGCCTTGTGTTTTTGTGTTGCTTTTGTTTACCTTTTAACAAATGAAAAATAGCATGCTCTAGGTACAGGCTTGAAGGTTATATATGCTTGGAGCTGGAGCCCTTTGAAGGGCCATGGCTGGTGTCCATGGTGTAACAAAGCTGGACAGGCACACGTTTGAAGCCTCTTCACATCCACTGCTGCGCTTTAATTCCCAGTCTACAGTCACACTTTTTTTCCGCGCTACCCATTTGTCCTGAACGTTATTACAGGGTCAGAGCTATAATGTAGAAACTGAAACAGTAACAGGCATGCTCTTAGTGGCAAGCGGTCTTGCATAGTGTGCATGCTAAGTAGGTGTGTGGGCAGCCCTCTGCATATGCTACAGTATCTTGCTTGCATTCATTCATATGGTATTATTCTTTCAATTCCCGCTGTGGGGCTTGAGGGCCCACTGATTTTGAGACATTAAACTCCCGCAGAGTGCCTGTTATGGCCTTTGGCCTCTTGAAAGCTGTTTGCGCGTTTTCATAAAGGTAAGTTCTATCTGCCTAAGATGAAAACTATCAATAGGTCCTGACTATTTAACAAAGCCTCGATGGCTCTTCTTAAGACTCTACTCACTGAAACAATTACAAGACAGACTGTTAGGGGCATCGTGTACCCATTCTAAAGATGACATTACATTCATTTCTTGAGCATTGCAACTTGTGAGTTACTTCACCTGCTGCCCCAACTACATCTACCAATCATGCAATGCCCAAATGCTTCATCCCAAAGATGTGAGCCAAGTAGTCAGAGGTTTTTGGGGCTGGGTATTCCATTATGACCACTCAATAATGTCTCAGACCTCCCTCTGGATATCCCTTATGGGGTCTGCCATCTTCTATTGAACAGTGGCAAAGCTCACCAACAGAAGAGGAAAATTAAGCATCATGATGGGTGATTGTGGTACAATATGGTATCGCTTATGAGATGGGAGTGCTGTGGGGATGTGCTGTACTCAGAGTCTTATGGGATGTTTGCCCTTTTTTCTGGACTTAAAAACAACCAAAAATAGCTTAACTGAGCCATTGGTGTACAGTACTGCTCACTGTGGGAGTTGAGGGTGACCTATTAAGGATGACAGATTCACAATTCTTTGGTCCAAAATGTTTCTATTCTTCATATATTTTTCAAAGATATTGCTATGTTGGTAGAGACACTGGGGGTCATTTCGACCTGGGCTCAAAGGGATACCGGGCACCGGTAATGACACCGGTGCCGGTAATCCCTTTGCGCCCTATTCCGAGGTCCCTTTGCGGGTCCCTCCCTTAACGCCTGGTTTTACCAGCCGTTATGGACTTGACCCGCAAAGGGTTACCAGGGTCAATAACGGTACCCCAATTTGGGGTACCGTTATTGACGCCATCCCCCTTCCCATTGAGCCCTATGGGGGCTCAAATGGGAATGAGGAATGGCTCTGGTGAATGGGGAATTACCAGACCCGCCAACCTTGGACTGGACCGGCAATTACTCCCTTCACCAGACCGGAGTCGGACCGATTTTGGAGGCAGCCATGGCGCTAATAGCGCCATGGATACCTCCAAACGCGGAATGAGGCCCACTGTCCCTTTTGTTTGTGCTCTACTTTAGATGTCTGCACAAGTGAATACATGAGCTTCTGCAAGAAGACGATACAAGGATTGTTTGGCAGCTAAAGGTGAGGTAATGGGATGAAGGTCAGCTGGGCCGGTGCAAAGATTTTTGCCGCCCTATGGAAAAAAGTCCTTTCGCTGCCCTTCTTTTACCAACTTTCTAGGCCACATTAGCAATACTTTTTTTGGGTGTAGGTGAAATGTGCTGGGAGGCACTTTTAAATGATCAGAAATTAAGATCATCCCACTACGCCTGTATGGAATAGGTGCAGGTGCAAATCATGGCTTGGTCATTTGTAATAAGTGTGACAGCTGCCATTTAAACCACGACTGTCACACTTGCATTTCCATGCCCCAAATTAAATCAAAATACTCTTATGTAAAACCTAACACTCAGCCAGGATTGGGAAAAATCTTTGATATCGGTCACAATTTTTAAAAAAGTGACCATCAAGTATCACTACCCTGCAGAGCTCCCCCCTTTCCCATCTATCCTTGTCAACACACACACACACCACACCACCTCTCCACCCTCCCCCCCTCTGTGTGAGCCCCATTTTACTGGGCTAATTTGTATCACTTTAGTGGCCTGCAGCTGACTTAATTAAAGGACAATGGAAGAAGGCTTCCACTTCTCCCCACCAACCATTCTTGTGCTCTGTCAGCCTACCGCTGGCTTTGATTGTTGTATGTATGACATGCCTACATCGGCATCCATGCCACCTTCCCTAAACTAGGGGGAAAAGCTAGTGAAAAGCAAAGTCTGGTGTTGGCTGACAATAGCTATTTTTAATTTTTTTAATTGTGATTATGGTTTTAAAAAAGAAAAAAACGTACACAATGACATACACTCTTATACAACAGTGAAAATCACAGCAATCACAGAAGTAGAACAAGATATAAGATCGAACAGTACATATAGATAGTTAAAAATAGTAACTAATCAACAGGTTCCTGTTAGTTGATCCAGTACGTATACTAAAAATGTATTCAAAGCTAAAATCAACGACCCATTTTCTCCCCACTTTAGTCTGCACCAAAACAGATTGTTCGCAAATTCCGAATCACTGCAACCTTTATCCTTAAAAGAACTAAGCCTACTTTTAGTAATAAATCGTGCAATCAAGGACACAGTGCTGCAGACGTTCCTTGATATCCACATCATTACAAAATGTACAGTGTATTAAAGTGCTATGTGTCTGAGAATTTTTCCAGTATTTAACCCTTTGCATAAAGTGGAATTGGTTCAGCTGGAAACGTAGATATGTAGCCTGGACTTTACCACATGGGAAACATAGGAGATACATAGGAATGGTGTCTTTTTAACGAATAAACCGCATATTCAGTGTATGAGGAATACTTGACAATACTATCCACTGTCTCCACCAAGTCAAACTGAAACAGTCTTCTTTTCCACAACCCATGGCCTGTATATAAACTCGTCTTCTGAGCTCCCAATTAAAATTAATGCATTGTGTATCCGGCCCTTGAATGGGTTAATGGACATGGTAGATTCTTCCATCATAATACGATTCAAGTCCCCATATAATGAGTTTGCCTCTGGGGTATACCGTCGTTTCATCGACAGTCATTTTTCTGACTGCCTTTTTTACGAGTACACTTTTACAAAAAAAGTGATCGAACATTTGGGGGGTTGGAAAGGGCAGATATGGGGTTGGAGGTGTCGGTAATAGTCAAAAATAGGCAGGGGAGTGGGTTTTTGGGGAAACCGCTCCAAAAAAAAATGTTGATGACTTTTTTCAGCAGAATGTATTCGTAAAAGCAACAGTCGTAAAAAGGAATGGCGATGAAATGACATAGAACCGCCTCTGGATACTGAACTGTCCAGTAGGTTGACATATGTCTCCACATTAAACATACCTTCAAGGAAATCAGACAGGGTTCATGCATGATAACCGAATTGGGAACTGCCAAAGGCAAATTCAATACTTCCTTCCATAGTTTGCCTTGGATTGTATTTATCATATTACCTAAATCTAGTAGCATATATCCAGACCATACAGCAGGATTGGTTCAATCTTAGCTAGATAGAAACGCACAGCAGGCATAGTTGAAAATGTGCAAAGTCTTGGAAACAAACATTTAATCTGGGGAGTTATTATCCTCATCTTTCCAATAAGAGTATCCCTCCACATAGCCATAGAGGCATTATTGCTCAGGGTATATCCCAAATAGTCTTTTGGAGCCCATTACCCAATGCATAGTCTTGGGTTCAGGGTCCCTAGAGAACAGCACCACTTTCGACTTCGTACCATTAGGCAGCATATATTTATCAAGGGCATACTTGTAAACACATATTTAGTTTGCATCGTAAGGCCATAGCTGTTCGGTCGAAAAGAAGAAAAGTCTTCGGCAAAGGCTAACCAATCCAACCTAAGGCTTCCAAGCCTTTCCGACAAGATAGCTGAGCCCTGCCACAGGATATCCAGATAACAGACATATAGATTAAAAAGGGTCGGAGCGAGTGTGCACCCTTGCTTCAGTCCTACATAAGATCTAATGATCAAAGAGAGAGAGCCATCTCGGGTCAGACGTATCCGCAACGTGGTACCTGTATGCAAAAGAGAAGGCAACCAGACCAGTTTTCTGGGGATATTCATCTAAGGAGTTTAGACAACAGCACTGACCTAACCAAACAGTCAAACGCGTTAGACATGTCCAGGGAGGCCAAGTAGACCACCCTGACATGGCTATGTTGAACCTTGTGGTGTAAATGAGCAACAATGGTAGCATTGAGGGAGGTCCCCCAATTGCTTCCTTAACCTCACCTGAAATCGAGACAGAGCTTGAGACTGATTTATCCTGTAGTCAGGATCCTTTAAGAGCAGTGTAGCAAACACCTTACTGATCTGATCGCATCGGTTAAGGCGATTGGCCTATAATTTCCTGTATCCAGGGGATCACCCTTTGTAAAGATCTTGATAATCATGGATTGAAGCCAAGTTAGGGGAATTACATGAGTCATGAATATTTGATTGTACAAGGGTTTTAGGAGAGCTGTTCAGACAGGAGGAGAATCTTTCAAAACAAACGGGGATGCCATCAGGACCAGGAGGCTGTGAAGGTTTAAGATGCTCAATAGTCCAAATTATATCATCTACCTCCCATGGGTAGATACCCAGCTAATCAGGCCTAACAAGGGATCTGTGTAGTCAGTAAAGGCTTCAGGTAGGAGGTATTTTTTCTCATAAAACTCAACCCACGTTTGTTCCGTAATCTGGGAATCTATAGATTTAGTTTCAGTCTTTTAAACTCCATCATTCTATCATCGAAGATGTGCCTAATCTTGCCTCGACACCCCTGAGTTTTCTTATATATTATTGATCTCCGACAGTCCATAATAATCTTATATGGATCGTTGTCCCAACTGCCAGAGCAATTGATATCATAGTCTCTATGTTCATAACATACCCAAGGTTCATAAGCGTAAATCAGGTGTTCAGTAAACCTCCTAACCATCCCACGATTCCACTGAAGGACACGCCCACCCCTGGCTGGCGATAAGCAAGCAAGATCTGGTCTCAAATCATAGTTGCTCAGGACAAGCTCAAAGGGGAATGACAATAATAGATGATCCCTTAGGCCTCAATCATTAAGAGCTAACGGGCCACATTTTGCTCTGAGGCCCAATGATATATAAAAATAATCGATCCTCCAGGATCTAGGCCCCCGATGCCAAGTATAGACCAGGAATTCTGTAGACGACTCAAGTTCCAAATAAGCCATGTCTCAGTCTCCAAGAAATTGATCCCAACTATTCCCTCTTTGTACCTCACCACGTGTACAAGAAGGGATAGCCTTACCATTATTATAGGTTGATCCCTCCGCACAGTTTGCATTAAAGTCCCCTCCCATAATAATAAGATTGTCATTTCCCCCAATGAACCAATGCTCAAAAAGTGTAGCCAAATTAGCCTGAATAGACTCCAAAAGAACACCACTCGTGTTCCAGTACATATTAATTATCAACATAGAGGGTTGAAAATGGTTAGGGGTTAGCATCACCACCAATAGTCATTCTGAGTGAAATATTAATTTGTATTTCATACTTAAATTACGATCATTGGTCACCGCCAGCCTCTCCCACCCCCTCAGCCCGGCCCAGTTCTCCTTTGACAGCTGGGCTCGTAAAAGTATCATGACAATAGCTTTACTACTAGCACCTGTATTTTAGTGTTGATATTATTCACCCTTACACCATTTTTTCAAGCATCAGAGATGGCAAAGAAATACCCTGTGTTTGACCATACAATCCTGGCAGAACGGTGGGAATCACTTTGGTTGGGAGGTGCCTAGGAGTGGGACAGCTCCATCCTGACATGAGCAGGCGGTTTGCTGCCCATCATGTGGTGAAGATAAGTTCTTCAGCCTGGCCTATTACTGACAATCGGTTGCAGTTAGCACTGGGTATGAAAATGGGACAGTAGTTCTAACTCCTGACCTTGCCTGGAAGTGGAGAGGTGGTGAATACTCTGCTTCCACTAGGTGTCCTAAATAGGGGTTTAGTGTACTGTATAGTTGGAATTCTAATTCTTTAAAATGTGCTTTTCCCCCCATAGACTTTGCCCCCAAAAGGTCTTTCTGGCCTCTTTGTTGTGTACAGTTATGAATTGTGTTTTGTGAATGTAGGTCATGTCATTGATTTCCCAACTCACCAAACAGGTACAGCACTGGCAAACACAAGGCAAACTTCATTCACACACAGAAAACACAGTACATGCATCAGAAGCCCAAACTTTCCTGATATACTGGAAAAGTACAACATGGATAGCATCAGAGCAAGTGACCCCCACACAAAGAACAGGCACATCACACCAAGCAGTATTGAAAGATTCACTCATACATTGGAAAGGTGCATCATAGAAGACAGAAACAATGCATGCTACCATCATATACCGAACAAGCACAGGATAAGTGGCAGCAGTGTCAACTTCCCTCACAGGCACCTATGAGAGCCACTACATAGACAGCAGCGTTGCAAATAGACAGCAGCGTTGCAAAGTATGAGCTTTCCACACAAATACAGCAGACGCAGTTAATACATGAGCAGGACCAGCATGGGCAGGACCAGCACAGGCTTCTCCAAAAAAGAGAACAGGCATAGCATAGGCAGGGCCAGTACAAGCTTCAGTTTAATAGGTACAATGTGGGCAGGGTCAATGCAAGCTTTCTTCAAAATCCATCAGGTATAGCATGGGCAGGGCCAATGGAAACTTTCCTCACAAACAGGTGCAGTGTTACTGCAAGTTTCTATAACAACGAAGTACACGTATATCAAACTTTCTACTCAAACAGGTACTGCATGGTTGGGGCAAGGGAAACATTCCCTCACAAAGATGTTCATTATGGCCATAGCCAATGCACATTTCCCCCCAAAACAGGTACAGAATGGAGATGCCAAGTGCAGGCTTCCCTCACTTAAGGTTACAAGCACAGCATTTAACATAGCTAATACCTGTAGCCCTAACAAATGGGTACATGGACAGCGTGGGTAGATCCAGGTGAAGCTTTCCTCACAAATGGGAACATGTACAGGACATGTAGGGCCAGTGAAAACATTACAGCATGTGCACGGCTACTTAAAGCTTCCCTCCCAAATAGGTACAGCATCGGCAGGGCTTTATAAGCTTCCTTCACAAAGAGGTACAACATGGACAGGTTCAGTGGATCACCCACGCAAAGTACAGGGGTACAAGTACAGTATTCCTGGGTAAGTGCAAGCTATTCATACAAACATGCACATGAGCAGGATTGGCAGGGCAGCCGTTTGCACAGGACCTGAGCAAGTTTCTCTTAAAACGTGGTTCAAGTATAGCACACACAGGACCAATGCAAGCTGCCCTCACTCCCTGATACAACTACAGCAGGTGGTCGAAGTGTATGAAAAGAAGTAGTGCTGGCCTGCCCTACTCCTCACAATCCCCATGACCACACCCCCACGCACAATATAAACTCCCAAACGAATGCACCTGCACTGAAGTGCAAGTTTCAACTGCTTCATACACTTTTATTTTAAAACGAAATCCTTTATTTTTAAAATATAAGTATAGGAACAGTAACATTTAATTTAAAAAAGCAGAGGAGCACCGCCCCAACCGCTCCCGCCGACTTCGACCGCTGCTCCTTACACATGATTACAGTTGCAGGATGGTCAAACCATTGCAAACTGATCAATCTTAGAGTTAGTATTCAGATGCAGTCCTTCAAGCAAGTTCTATCAGATTGTTCATTTTAATGAAAACGTTAGAGAAAATGAGCTGAGAAACACTTTGTCCTATTCTGAGAATGTGTAGAAATGTATATTCTACTGCTTGTTACTTAACTTGTATGAGACTCCTCCACCAAACCCATCTTCCTCCTCCTTCTACCCATGACGTGCTTGCTTCAACTGGCCGATGCTCTGCCTCCAGAAGTCCCAGGATGGATCTACGATGACTGTGACCTGCTTGGGGTGAGTGACAATGATCTCATGCTGTTTAATTAGGATTTCCTCCTAGCCTTCATGTTTTTACCTTTGTACCAGACAATGTGGTCTGCAGGTGTAAGGAAGGAAACAGGCCTGATTCCACCATCAAAATAATGGCTCCTTGACATGTTAATAGTGTGGTTTGCGAAAGTGTATCACAAAGCCACTTTTTTTGGATGGGTTTACTAATAATTTGTAATTTATAACAAGGAAAGGATTTCTGTTTGGCACCCCTTGCTGGTCAGCAACCTAGGCACATGCCTACTTTGCCTAGTGCTTGCACCGCCCCTGAAGTCATCTACAATGCCCACTGATCTTTGGCCTGGAGGTGGAGGATTGCTGGATCAGTTATATTTAGGTGGAAACCACCACAATATTCATTACTTTTATTATAATCAATGCGTTTTTCTGACTCTTTGGGCTTACCCTCTGTGCATTACATTTAGGTGGTAACCAGGACAGTGTTAATTTATTTCATTATAACCATCCCTTATTCTTATTCCTTGGGCTTCCCTCCCTCTGGTGCATCATGTGTTGCTAGTAACAAGGACAGTGTTTATTTTTTTTATTATAACTGTGCCTTATTCAGACTCCTTGGTCTTTCATCTCTCACCCTGTGCATCATGTTTGGAAGTTAACCGGGACAGTGCTAATTCATTGTATTTTACAGTAACATTGATTTATTCTGAGCCCACTGGTTATGCCCTATGATGCACAATGTCAATAAAGAAAAGTGTGTGGCCCTTGCATAGTTTTGCAAGGACTATGTAGAAAACCTTGGGATGATGTCCTGTTCATGGACCATACAAGAACATAAGGTTCATTGGAAGGGCAGATTAGAATTTGAGGACCGAAGACCCCCATTTCATCTTCCATAGTATGTTGGTCATCATACTGGGAACTAAACTGAACCTCAAGAAACTTAGCCAAGACTACACAACCTTTGTCATAGATGGGAATATAATTAAAGTTGCTAAGGAGGTAAAAACACTAGGTTTTTACCTCAAATCTAGCCTCACCCTGGCAAAACAACTAAACGCTATGGCTTCCTCCACAGCCTACACTTGTAAGATGATTAGAGCAGCTACACCATACCTCTCTTCAAATAGTTGCACCACGCTGGCAAGAGCACTCATGTTGTCCAAACTGGATTATTGTAACGCTCTCTACCTGGGGTCCAATAAACATATGACGCAGAAAATTCAAATACTGCAAAATAATGCACTTGGAGCAGCACTAGGAATCTCCAAAATAGAACATATAACAACGGTTAGAAGACAATACAACTGGCTCTTCACAGCTGACTAAATTAAACTTAAAACTGCTTCTCTAACATTCAAATGCCTTAATAACACTGCACCAAGCTACCTAACAGGGAGATTCAAAAGAAGAGTCTCTTCTAGAGCTAAAAGAGCAGCCTAAACAAACTGCCTATCAGTTCCCCCTTTCAAAAGGATGACAACCGGTGGAAGTAGTTTCCCCGTCAAAGCTTCCCAACTGTGGAACTCCCTCCCACCTACTCTAAGGACTGACCAATCATACCCACTCTTTAGATTAAATATGATCAATTGGCTTAAGGAAAATGACTTATAGCCTAGCTGCACTAGTGATTTGACCTAGCAATTTAACGTGACCCTCACCTTCCATTTTGACTCCTCACCTGTACTACATGAATGCTGTACTAACGCCATTTTGTAATGCATATGTACTACCTGTTGTATTCGCATTTATTTGTACTTTGATGTCTATGTAACTTTGTAACATGTAAGCCTAAAGCATTCTTGTCTCCGCACCCTGATACCTTGGGGTCTGGCGCATGCTACAGATAAAGAAAGAAAGAAACAAACAAACATACCTAAACCCTCACTCTTACATGCTCATATGCTATGTTCATTGGCCTTCTGTGACTTTTTCCCATCACGGGAAGGGCAAGGCATTTGTCAGGCGATCGTCAGGTATTGGCCAGAGCAGGGGCTAGAAGCCCTGCTCATATGTCCCAGAAGTCTGCCCTTCTGTCTCCAATAAGCCCCAAATTCTTCTCACATGGTCCAAAATGAAATCCCCTCCTCCCACACTACCAACAGCCACACCTCACCAGGTTTTGATACAGCACTAGGCCTAGGTATTAGAGTGATGGCGCAACCCTGTAGGGACGTCTTCACAAGGAAACAATGAGCAGAAAAGTTGGAAGATGGAGTGAGGATTTCTAAAAAATGCAGTATCTTGGCCTAAAAAGGTTGATGGATAGGTGCCATGGCTGCTACCATGAATTATGGAATACAATTGAATGCGTTTTTAATGAATTAAGAGCAGATTGGGCTGACTGTTTTTCTGGTCACAAATATAGAAATAATAATCATCCATTGAAGATTGGGGTGTGTATTATATCGGAGTGTATGACTATGAAGAAGGCCAATGCAAAGATCGTGCCAATCACATAGTGTGAGATAATCATGACAGAATGATGGGAATATTTAATATTTTAAAAGTGGGAGAACATAGGGGATGATCCTAACTCTGGTAAAAGCTGTAGGAAAACACTCCAATTGTCCCTATTGAATGACTACTAAATATGGATATTGTCTGCAAATGATCAGGCCTTGTCCATGAGGGACCTTAAACCAACTCACCTTGAGGCAGACCTGTTTTTTCCTAAAAAGGGAGAAAGGGACCAGGAGGGGCCCTGTGACCTACCACTGGCTCCACGCAATTAAAGATGAATTCAAGTGTGTAAGAGAATTCCCCAAAAGAGATGATATCTGCTTTACAACCACAAGTTTGTATTTTTCATGTGAAGTCCCAGAAAGGAGGGTGGTTTGGGAAGGTGATACCAACATTCATTGATTAAATTGGAGCTATAAAGTGCATTATCACCGCAATTAAAATCAATTGATATGTCTTTTCCATCCAACCTAAAATACAGTTTTGCAGCATGTGCAGTGGTACAGATAGCATTCCATGGAGTCTTTGAGCAATTCTTTGTAGCTGTGATATGAAGACATCCATACAATGGCGTGAAGAAGATCCGATCGATAATGTGTGTTCTGTGAAAGCATTAGCCATTTAATAAGGAATGGGAAATGAGTGCAAGTTTAATTGTGTCATTTCTACTCCCATAAAAATGATGTGAATGTAAATCCCATACACCCCAAATTTTTTAAACTGCACAGTGAGGTGAGACGCGAGAGACACTTAGACCTTTTTAATGAAATGTAATACAGATTATTAAACCTTTCTCCCAGGGTGAGTGGGTGAGTCAAAATAGTCTCTACATTCCAACATTATTTCCCTAACCAAAACCTCTCAAATTCATATGCACCACATAGTAGCCTGCATTCAATTACAAGCACAAGCTTGAAACCTTCAACTGCACACTTACATTAGGGGGATTGAACAGAAACATGTTTAAATAAATATATGTATATGCATGTCATTTTTCAATGCAACAGTTGTTTGATTCGATAAATTGCTAATGTTATTGGGGTAAGCAAAGCGCTATGTATCATTTTCAAATGTTACTTCATGTGTAGTCTCGTAATGTTTTGATGGATAAGGACGTGTTGATATATTAACCAACAAGCGACATAAGTTAAATTAAACAATTCAAAGGCATATTGTTATTCAGAACTTAATTGACTATGTAAACAGATCTTTGTGTGTGAGAAATAGAGATTAAAGGAGGCGGGCTATTTTTGTTTTGTGGACAAACTTCCTGTGATTTTGTAATATTGTGGTGACTCCCCCTACATAAAGCTTGGAGACCATCTTTAATTAATGTATTTAAATAAAAAATGAGTTTTGGTCAAAGTAACAGTTTCCTGCCCAGAATTGTGGGGTGGGACTGTATACTATGGGACATAAAATCAAGGGTGCTGGCTTAGTGTAGAAGCCGTTCATTAACCAAAATAAATCTTACAACACTAAAGCACATGCTCTGTGCACAGCACTATTAATGCACTAGTAGACCGTTCTGTGAGACAGCAGGCACCAAGATTTGTGGTAGCAGCTTTCACCTGCTCCACTTCACACATTAATGAGGACATTAAAAGCATGTCTTGATGCAAGTTGTCCAAACCTGAAAGGATTCCCTAAAACATATACCTATTGTCTGAAAGACAGCACAGTAATAGTCATAATTTCTAAATAATTTGGAGACCCGGTTGAAAGGGTTCTTGGAAACAAGCAGGACAGATTAAAATGAATCTCTGCTGCTCAGGCAGGAATGGCTGAGGCCTACTATGGCACAGTATCAACTACTTGACTTTTGCTGGCTAGCTATTGGTTGCCAGAGCTGTGAAAAGATGTAAAACAGTACATTGCTAAATGCTCAACATGCGTGTGCATCACACTAGTAAATCAAGAGAAGATCCTCTTCAGAGGGCAACTGTACCTTTTCTAACCATGATCAGGTGTCACATTGGTCCCTTGGTAGCAGTTAACAAATACAAATACTTGTTTATTGTAGTGGACTTGTGTACTAGATTCACCTGGATCCTTCCCCACAGGAAAGCTGACTGTGAGAAAGTCATAAAGGTTTTGCAATCTCTAGTAGCTATGACAGTGCCTAAAACACTCCAACCGGACAATGGACCACCAATTTACAAGGAAAGCCTTCAGAGAAGCCCTTTCATACTAGGGATGTATCTTTTAATTCTCAAACCCTTTTCGATCAAAGTCCAATGGAAGCTTGCGGCCAAAGGGATTATAAAATGGGTCTTGACAGGCATGGAACCTTTCCTCTGGAGGTAACTGGATGGATCACTTGCCTTCAGTGTTGAGAAGTATATATCATGTACCACACCAATCACAATTTGATCATAAAATGCCATATTAAATTCTGTTTAGCACGCCAATACATATGCATGGCTTATATAACATTTTAGTTCACTTACCAGGCCAGATAAATTGCTTGTCACCAAGCTATTGAGAGCCTCTTTCAAGGTGGAGAGGGAGCTTCTGTCAGGAAAGCACATTATTAAAGATGGTACCTGAGTTTGTGAGGAAATGCATCACACGTACAGTTTTAGTCTGAAGTCCAGGCAACATAGGCAGGTTATCAAGCTTGTTGGTACAATACCAGCAGTTCTTCCAGCTATGCTCCCCAAAAAGGGTACACGTCAGGTTTCAATTGATAACATGAAACCAGCTCCAGATGGTTACTCCCCTGTACACAAAAGAGAAAAACGTCCCGCTTGAACATCCTCAACAAAAAGAGTTAGGGGGGAGGAATTAATGAAGATTGAGACAAAATAAGAATTATCCAGTATAAGCTGTCTAATTGACATACAAACAGGCACTTTTCCATGACAAAAGATTTGCACATACCATGAGCAGCCAGTTCTGGAGAAGAGGATGGGAAATACTTTTGGGACTTTAGCTCTGTTTTATTTTTGCCGTGGATGCCCCTCATGATATAATACCCATTGGAAACATTTTCAGCAACACACCCTGCTAGCAGTCTTGCTAATCTGACATCACACCACCTCATTCACTGCACAGGAGGGATAGACATGCAGGCTAGAGACCATGCAACCATGAACACTTACCCACTTATTTTGGGTCATTTCTGGGTAAAGCAATACAGGATATATGGTGGGCCTAACATGTAAATTCAGCTTCACACAAACAGTATAAGTGATAGAGGATTTGTGAATGTTTCTCGTAGTGTCCCTGTTTCATAAGTATATAAAGATATATTAAGGGCTAGACTTGTGACTTTTAGCCAGGGAGCCTTATTAAATCCTGAAGATGGCATGGAAGAGTTGCAGGATATGGCTAAACATGTCGTTTTTGTTAGAATTAAACATTTCCCAATACATTTGATTAACATGACCCGCTGGGAACATTGTGCAGTTTCCTTTTTCGATTCACCTTCTGGATTTAAAGCACAGTTTACCTATATATATATATGACATAATCATTTATAACCATTATTTTCCATTCTCTTCTCCACCAAATGAGGACACTTGCATTGGTCTACACACATTGTTGTATTTGATAGCATGTGTTATGTGAACATGGCAGCAATGTTTTGGTAAGAATCAGCACCTTTGAAGAAAACGTGGTGGGGTGTTTCCTGGCAAGTGCACAGAGATTACATCTTAGACCTAGCATGTAGGGTTCCTCATCTCATGTATTGCTTAAATGATACCATTTTCAAACATTCCAAAGCAAGAACAACGTACTCTTTTTCCCAGATTGGGATGCCAAAGAGGGTATGTTCTGGGATGAAAAGAAAGTAAAAGATGCCATGCTTAGTGGTAGAAGTCACATCACGTTTTAGCATCATTTAATGTACAATCCATTGAGTGCAAACAAAAGGTAACAGAACTTCAGCTTCACACAACACTTCAGCAACCTTTGCAATCTCAATTGGGAAGCTTTGCAGGTCAATGGTTCAGCATACAAAATAAAGCTCTATCATATATAACATTGACAAATGTAGTTCACCCAGTAAATGGACTGTGTGAGAAGTTGCCATCTGGTAAGGGTGGAGAACCCCTGTTTTTTTATTGTTATTAAATAATAAAATGATGCAAGTAATTCCATCTGAGGGAGGCTGGTTTGCTAAACAGACCCCCGTCCCTTTCAGAGATCTTCATGCCAAAATCATAGTGTAATGACGACTCTCCTGATCTGCAGCTACTGTTCTCCAGTGGCAGAGGGCAGGTTAGGAGGTCCCAAGTGCCCTGTTTGATAGCTGCAGATGACAGCCACGTCACTGCAGACAGAGGCTACATTTAATTCTGCACCTCTTATCCAAAACCATAGTAATGATTGTAAACTTTTGCCTGTTGGTTGGGTAATCTTGAAAGATAAGCCATACCTGTGTTTAAGTATGGTGGCTGATAGTTCACATAATTATTAGAGTCACACTATCTCTGTATCATACACATGTCAAAACGGCAGCAAGGGAAGGGTTGTGTGTTATAGTCAGTGTGTGTAACGCTCACCTGGTATCCACGGGGACATCACTCAGCCTGTTCTGACCTCTTACGACCTCGAACCCTTCCCTGGAGTCTACTCGACTGGAGACTGGGCCTGAAACACAGGATTGGTAGAGTTTAACTCCCTATTGTCTCTGTGTGCTTGAACCCCTTCTTCTCCGGGGTCCAACCCCTCCCTTTGATCCACAGCTCACCTTGTTTTCTTGGAAAGTGTGCTCTCCGTCCTGCTTTCAGCGAAGGGCACGTTGATTGATGCAGGTTCGTTGCTGCCTAGTTACTTCACTGCCAAGAGTCCGACAGGTAAGTATAATGAGTCTTTTGAAAAGTTCTCTAACTTCGTTCCTTTCCTTCCTTAGATGATGGCCGGCGTCTGGGGATGGTGACGTGCTGCTGAGATGAGTAGCACTGAAGGTGAGTGAGAGCGTGATGCGTGATGCAACCCTTTCGTATTTGTATTGAACTGAGTTCTTTTTCTGTGTCTTTTAGATGGCGCAAAGTTTTCAGCGTGGATGCCAGTTATAAAGAAGAAATGCTGTGAGTAAGCGCGGTATGCAGTGCCTCTAGATGTTTCCACGCTAACCTGGAGTGTCTTTTCCCTCTTGCAGGTGGATGAGAAGTTCCGGAGACAGAGTTCCCCCAGAGCGGCTGGTATTCAGGTAAGCGTTTGAAGCTCGTACAGTCTTTAAAAAATAAGCGAAAATTTGCTGAATGCTTACTAATGCCTTTTTTCTGTTCTTTTCCCTTTTCCTTAGGAAGCGGCGTGCCGGGATGGGAATGACACTGCCGAAGATTCCCGTAGAACAGAAGGAGCGATGAATGGTGGGCAGAAGCGCCGCAAGGTAAGGCTGTTCCTAACGGTGTTCTTGTTCGTGCAGGAGCTGAGTCCAGAAGAAAGATGCAGGCCTACTGGAGACCGATCCGAACACAGTGAGTGTCACTCTGCAGGTGCAGAAAACACAAAGCATGCTTCTCAGCCTGGACGTGGCTTAAATAGTCTCTGGGTATTCCAGGTGTCTCTGGGCTGAACCACACCCAAAAGACTAGACTGCACATGCAGTTCTGGGAACCAAAATATGTGAGGGCATCCATCTTGTCCCCCATCAATGCACTACAAGTCCAATCCCCAATGTTATCCTATGGGAGTGAGTGAGTCTGGTGCCACAAGCGCCAAGTCTGACTCCAAGTGGGTCTTTGGAGGGATGGAGAGGCCCTTGAGGGCCATGTAGGTGATCGTGGCCTGGCTCCAGCCTGACATCTTTGAGGGGTGGGGAAATGAGGGGCAGGAATCATGACAGTGTGCCTGTCTCTGCTCAGCCAGCAGGACAATGGGCTGGAAGACTGCACCTCTATTTAATCCTCTGTGAGGTTGCATAACACCTCTCTCCAGACAAGCAACTCCCAGCAGGATCCGACTGGAAACAAACTTCAAAGTAGCAGACCCTAAGTTAAAAGGGCCAGCCTCACTAGAGGGTGTTGCATTCCAAAAATCCTTTGAAGTACAGGCTTAGGAAAGGGGGTAGGATTAAACAGTCAAACAGGTCAGAGCAGGGGGCAGGAACGATTCCTCCATCTTAGTTTGCTGTGGGCTTTGCTTTCATTCCTCTCCCATACACTTCCTGTACAGCGAAGGATTGAGGTTCCCAGCACCAGAAGAAGCAATTCTGCTGATTTCCTGCATTCAAGACAGTAGAACTTCCATCAAACCATCAATGGCAGCTTTCAAGTACCTTCAACCCACCAGGGCTAGGTCATGCTGCCTTTGGGACTTCTTTGAACTTCTTTGAAACTCTGTTGCTACATTCCTTGAACTAGTTTGCCACCATATCTCAACATGTGCATGCATCCCCTGCTCCAGATTAAACAAGAAGCTCACTACTGGGGAAGCCTTCACACCACCATGTCTCGGACAGTCGAACTAACCGTGGAGGCCTCTTGAACCCACATTGTTCAAAATGCTTCATTGAACGTCCTTGACATTGACTTCCCATCTGGATCACCGTGGCTTGCAGCATCTGAATCAGGGTTGACACACTTGCACAATGTTCACTGTCGAACTGCCAGAAACTGAGAAAGGTACTGTTGAGAGGTCCCGAATACCTTGGCCAACGTTTGAAACTCTAGAGACTGCTGAGTCACCCATTTGAAACTTTTTAAACTATGACATATTCTTTTTGGTCACATTGTTGTGATGTATTGCCTTTCGCCTCTGCTACATTACACAGTTATTGTATCATCTACATACTGCATATTCTGTGTTCTTTCCGAATGGGTGTGTTTTTGTTAGTGTTTTTATAGTACAGTTATTGGAAATTGATAGGATATTCCTATATGTGGTACTGTTGTACTATTGCTGTTTGGGTTGCTACTGTGATCTCATTCACACCCCTCTCAACAGCATAGCTTGCCCTCTGCCCACGTTACTGCAAAAGACAAAGGAGGTATGATATGCCTGTTTGACTTTTATGAATGGGATCACAGTTGGTTTGTAGATGTGTGTAGTTTAGCCACTACACACCCTGGTACTCCTGCAGGACAGTAGTTATTTCATCACAGACTGCCATCACACAAATAGTTACACAATGAGGGAAGCCTAGACATAAGCGCTCCAGGGCACAGACACAATCCTTATCGTCCGGCCAAGATGCTGTCTCAGCTAAAAAGCATCTTGATGATCACAGCCTAAAAAAAGGCTTACATGCCATAGATGACAACTTGTTCAGCTTGACAACATGTTCCATGGGTAATGATAACATCTTGGCCGACAGCTCAGACATTTGATATTAGCACTGTGATGCCTCTCTGGAGGCAAGTTTCTGCACTATATAAAATTTCTACCTCCCTGAATAACGACTTCAACTCCCTACAATAAGACATCTAGTTCCTTAGAGAAGTTATTGTGGATATGATTGGCACAATACACCAACATTTATCCATACTAAGAATTGGCCAACAGGCCCCTGCAAGTGTTTAAAAAAGTCTGCCTTGCTAGACCCACTCTCAATGGGTATTCCAGATGGGAACTCACTGACTTTTCCCAAACAAATCAGGGAGCTAAATCTGTCTACAAGAAGGTGCTATTAGACACTACCTACCCACTTATGAGTGAAGGGAGTAAACTTATATTTGTACCATCATCTGGGCTACAGATGAAGCATATTTTACCATCCACGACATTTTGATTATTTCAGTACCTACAACACCCACTCTGTTTTGCCAAGCTCTACAATCCAGAAATACCTTTTCATAAAGTGAGAGAAACAGGATGAAGACTTCCTATGACATTCCCTACACACAGGCCTATGTGACATTCAGGTTTTCAAGCATCAACCAGTGCACTCTTAATGACTTCATGGGCACCTGCCAAGTTAAATGCCAGATCATCACAAAAACACAGCCATATGAATGGTCATGAAATTCTGTAAACTGCACCATGAGTGCAGTAAGGGTTGAAACATGTGTGAGCAAGTATTATCTGCTACCCAACAGACCCTACAGAGTCCAGTTCAATGCTATGTGCAGTGGTGTGCCTGTGGGAATTGCTAACCTGATCACTGTTGCACATTTGGTCAACTGCTGTGGAATCATTCTCTAACCACTGGATCATGCTAATCAAGTGCAACTGCAATGGCCCTATGCCAAGCTCGGGCATCTCACTGCTGTTGCTGAAGTTGGCACACCTCAAATACTTCAAAATAACAATTGGCAGCACAACTGAGACATTTCAGGAAGCAGTTGACGAAACACGGTACCTGAACAAATACATCACGGATGTCACTTGAACGTGGTCAGATGGCATGAGCACACTCCTGAAAATCTCTAACTTGTCTGGGGTCACTTCAATTCTAGGAACAGGATCAGACACTCTTGACTCCATGCCAAGACTGGGCACTGTGATTTCACCTTTGTTTTACACATTTGTGGCTGGATTAATCCTGGTTCTTCTCATCTCTCTCTTGATGAGTGGAAAAAAACAGAAAGTGTGAATGCTGCCATCTTGAGTGGTGAACATAAAGAACAACATGACAATTCAGCTATAAAATGTCTACATTGGCATAGACTTTGGACAATTGCATCATGCTGTGTTCATATATGCAATCTACAGTATGAACATTCTCATCTTTCATCATCTCCAATTCAGTAGAGCAAAACACAACAATTTTTACTCTGTATCAGTAGACACAGCTGCAAACCCACAGTGAGAACTATCATCATCTCTAATGCTTGCATCAATAATTTGGAGGAAAAGTTAAATTATAAAGCTTAACTGCCTTCCTTCACCCTGAAACAGTAACTGCTCAGGGGGCTAAACATTGACACTTTGCCAATTTTCCCAAATTAACATTTGTTTGCTGTTTCAATGTGTTGGGTGTTTAAGTCATTTCAACCCATGTTTACAGCATTTCTTTTTCTTTTCCACAGGCACACAGTAAAGAAAGACCTGATGTATTTTTGTTAGATTAGCCTTTCAACTTTCCCTGTGCTGGTGAAACACTGAGTTTCGCGTGTACGAAGTTAGACACAGTGGGCCTCATTACCAGGTTGGCGGTAAGGGTTTAACGGCACCAGTAAGGATGCCGGTGCTGTTAACCCCTTACCGCCGAATTACGAGGTCCCTTAGCGGGAGCCGCTAAAGGACCAGGGAGCTAACAACGGGCCCGTTTTTAACGGGCCCGTTGTTAGCTCCCTCCCCATTCCCATTGAGCCCTATGGGGGCTCGAATGGGTATGGGTTCCCTGAATGGGGAAATACCGGGTCCTCCAAGGTTGGAATGACCCGGTAAGTCCCCATTTAGGGAACCCGGACCTGGTGTGCGATATGGGGGTAGCCATGGCGCTAATAGCACCATGGCGACCTCCATACTCGTAATGAGGCCCAGTGTTCATGTATAGCCTGTTTCTCCTCTTACTTCATGGGCCAGGATACGGGAAGCCATCAAAGCACAGAGAAGGGGTTATCCGGAGCTAGGTCTGTATAATTGCCTGGCTTGCCAATGTACATGATCACAATAGCACTTTAACATTTTAGAAGAGCGGGATGCAGGTTGTCTACTAAACTACTTCATTGCAAATGTTGTGAACAATCTATTGTTTGACTATTCTATTTGTACTGCTCATATGTTATTTATACAAGATAAGAACATTGCAAGTGCAAACACTTTTATGTTTAATGATAGACCTGTGTAGGGAAGATATTATTAGCATCTACAATTTATCATACACACACGGGTAATAAGCATGGATTCACCCGGTGGTACACCCACGACAATATTGCTGTCCAATAGTAAGTCTGTCGGGTGCTCAGGGGTACTAGTTTCTCTTGCACTAAAGCACTGCGATCGAATATTCTCCAGTGCCTTGCTTTGAGTGCAGTACAGTTCTCTGCCACAAAACCAGCCAGATTCCCAGGTGGAAATTTAGAGCGCCTTCAGGGTGGAGATTAGGCTTTGGCATGCAGGGAATGATGTAAACAATTACAGTGCCCAACTACACTGTGCTGCATGTCAACTCTTGTCATAGAGCACTTAAGTATGTCAATTGCTGGTGCCTGATAAACAATACTGCACAAAGCTTTGGTACATATGTTACAATGGTGGCATATTCACGCACATCATAGTGGCCTCCTCACAAAATATTTGTCATTATTTGTAGATGCATCATTGCACAGACAACTTCATTTAGAAAATAATAAGAACATATATGTATGCAGCATATAGGCAGAAAACCTGCAATGCAAAGGGCATGGTCAACTGAAGGAGCTCTCCCAAGCAACACTACAAATCAAGCCCCACTTTCACAATAGCCCCAGATTCTACAAAATGGCTGATCCTATTCACGGACAAAACGTTTTGCTTATTTTTCTAGGGGATTTTCTGCTTTTCCACTCTGTTGCTGGTCTCTCTCTTTAACTTCATCATTTTTGTAGCCCCCCCTGCACCCCCCTCTCCAAAAAGTATCAGTTTTCAGCCATGCATTATGGATGAGCTAGCTCTCTTTACAAAGCAATCTGTAGAATAAAATATATGAATGCAACACATAGGGGGAGGGGGAATATCAATGCACTGAAAAAAAGTATAGATTCAAAGCCCTTTTTTTCACCTGGACAAAATGAATGCAAAAGTATTGTGTTTTCAGTGATGTTACTTGTGCCAGACTTCACAAAAGCACCATTCAACCGTATGTGGTAGTGCACTGCTGCAGGCAGGCGCTCGTGTCAGAATGTATAGTGCCACCAATTAACCCCTGCAGTACAGCAACCTTTTACGTCCAATGTGTATAGCCTGCAAAGGTGAATTCCTGTACGCCATGCACTAGTGCCTCGAGAGTCTTGCACAATGTCATGCTGCATAGATTAAACTTATGGCAAAGCTACATACATCAGAATGACCTCCTTGCTAGATATGTGTCAATATTTGGGCATGCATCATGGAACAGCCTCTACTAAAGAATACAACTATATATAATTGCTACACAATGTAGCAGTGTGCTATGTAGGAAAGCTTATAAGAGATTTAGAGGCAACATTCTACAACTCACGTCAGCTCTGGGAACTACAAAATGGCTGATCCTGTGTATTCCAGAGCCATTTTGCTCATTTTTTAGGGAGGTGCAGACGTATTCTTTCTATTGTGCATTATCTCCCTCTTTAACGTTAGCAACTGTTTTGTCTGTGGTGTGGAGGAGAGCAAAGTTGCATCGTTTTATTGGTTACAAAACATATTTTTCTGTGTTTAGCCATGCATTATGTGTGCCAGGTTGCACAGCACTACAAATTAACCATGTGTGGTACTGGATTGTAGACACAGTATGGAATTAAAACATGCGCTTAAAAGCATCATTCAACATATCTCTTCCCAATGTAGATAGTTCCATGAGCAGTACACAGGTAATAACACTTCAATGTACAAGGCAGCATGCAAACTTAAAGTATGCCACTTAAGGTAATATTCAGATAATATCGCACAGGACACCTAACACTTTGACAATTCAAGTAGCCTAACTTCTTCCACCCTCAAGTTTGCAATGTCTGGTGTTCTCCTAACAGCAGCCTCCAAAACCTCTAATGAGGCTACTGTGTGCTGCTACTTATTTGGATACCTTGGAAGCTCACACTTGTCAATGTATCATTATAGAAATTAATGAATGGGTATATTTAAATTTACGTGGTGAGTGTTTCGCTGCCAGGTAGTAATAATATGAAATGAACTGGTTTAATGTAATGATGTAGTTATACTTGTGTAATGAATGTGGTAAGCAATAAAAAGTAAGGCAGACTGTTGACCAGAGTATCTGCAAAATACTAAATGATAAGGAAGTCGCCTGAAAATGACTAGTACCTGGAATGTCGCATATTACTAGATTGTGTTGGCTGGAAAATAGGGAATTTTGCAAGGGGGAGTGCTTACAGACCTCTAAGGGCCTAAGTGTTAAAAGTGATACATCGATGTCCACAGTGTCCTAGCAATTGAAGTCACCTAAGGGTGTAGGAAGTGTGTACTTGCTTAACTTAAATATGAGGACATGTATTTGAAGTGTATTTATTATTTTACTAGAAAACCTTGAGTATAAGAGTTATTTGAATACTTGCATTGTGAATCTCTATGTTACTTGAGATACGTCTGGCTGCTCAGTCACTTTACCAACTTGTGTAGTACAGACCTATACCAATAGTTGGGTTTTCTGTTGCCAAATGACAAGGCTGGTGTAGTCTTCCATAGGGTTACTACATACAATCTTGCCTAACACTGGTGGCAGGCAGAGAGGATTTGTGTAGAGTTGTTACATTGAGTTATTTGCTGTGCTTGGGTTCATCTATACCTCAACAAGGCTAAGTTCAATCAGAAAGTTAAAAAGCCATTGTAACATGCCAAATATGGATAACTTCAGTCAGGAAGCCCTGATCATTCTAACAATAGATCAACTGAAAGAAATGTGTACAGTGAGGGTTCTTACTGTAAAAGGAAAGACAAATGAATTGATTACAAGGTTGTTGAATCACCCACGTTTGGGTAGTAGGCCTGTAACACCTACTATTCCGGGTAATGTGGAAAATTATGAGGATGACAGTTCAGAGTCTAACTCCATGCTGCTAAATGAGTCAGAGGAGGAAGAGATGTCTCAGGATAGGAGCCCCTCTTTGCCAGAGCCTGCCCTTTTGCCTCAACCCATTTCCATGGGGACCCCAGAAGGTCCAACATTGAGCCCTGAATATCTTTTTCTGGAAACCAAGAGAATAGAATTGGAAAACAGAAGATTAGAAGCTAAAAGACAAGCCAAACATAACGACATCAAACTCGGAGTTGGAAATGAAACATGAGAAGGATATGAAAAGATGTTCTCGTGAATCTGCTTCCCTCCCAGGGTCCTCTAGGTCTTCCAGCCCTAAGAGGCTTCACCTACCCAGAGAAGCAGTGAGTATGTATGATGTCAAACTTGTTGTGTTGGATTGGTTGGGTACTTTTGAATACACCTACGGAATCCAAGGAATCAGGGGGAATGATTTAATCCCTTGGCTCTTGTCTAGGCTCTCCCCAATGCAGATCAGGCTATAATGGAGTTGGATGCCAATGAGAGACAAGAGTATGAATCAGCCAAACTGGCATTAATAGCCAGACATGGGAAGACTCCTTCCCAGTACATTAAGAGGTTTCGGACCCTCAAAAAGACTGATGGTACCCCTTGGGCTATCTGGGTATGTGAATGTTTGAAACACGTAGATGGTTGGGTTAAGGGTTACAGAGTGAACACCCTTGAAGGAATGAGAAATGTGTTTTTGTTACTATCTATTTTTGATGCGTGCTCTCCTGTGCTGAGACAGCACTTGGCTGACACAAAAGAGATAGATCTAAAAAAGTTAGCAAAGGCTGCTGACTTGTGGGTTGCCAACAGGGCCACTCACAAGGACTCTGGTGCCACTCACAGGAAGGATGAGGGGAAGCAGCACAAGAAAGAGGGAAACGAGAATTCTAATTTCAACCATCCAAAAGAGGGCCACAAACAAAATAAGGGTACATTCCAAGGGAAACCTAAGTCTAGTGAATCCTCTGGTGCTAAATCATTTGGAGGTCAGCAGAAACCCCCATTCCAGAGAGCATTTGGTAAATGCTATGCATGTGGGTCTACTGACCATGTAAAAGGGATCCCAGATGTAATGGTAAACCTTAAGGGGTCCACATGGCCTCCTTAGCCTTCATCCCAGAGGGAGATGTCCATATGACAAGTGGTAATTTTCAACTATTGGCTGAAGATCCCATCGGAGAACTCAGCCAGTGTTTCTTTAGTGTCCCTGGGTCTGTGGGAACAACATTCCAGATAACACAAAGATATATTACAAGGAGAGTGTACTTGTAAATGGTCAGGAGACCCCTGCCATTAGAGACACTGGGGCAAGCATTACAGTGGTCGATAAATGTGTTTTCAAACCTGCGGATATGGCTAAGGCACCCAAAGTTCCCACTAAACTTGCAGGAGGTCCAATCCAAATGGTTCCAATACTGCGAGCTCTCATCCAGTGCAACAATATGCCTGTTAGAATACCTGTCAGTGTACAAAATGAGGCAAATGGGAGAGTTTTTGGGGAGTGACTTAAAAACTCTTGGAGTTGTATCAAGCACCCCCAGGCCTCCCAGTAAAAGGAAGCAGGAGCAAACAAGATTGCTGGCCACAGAGGCAACTTTGGATGACTCTCAGAGGGAGGTTACATAGATTCATATAACCCCCAGTCCACAGGAAGGACACCCTTCTAATTCCAGGCCGAAGAAAGAGATGAAGAGGAAACCCAAGGTCTCAGGGAGAAAGAAAGGTATAATACCTAAACCTGTTCTAAGGACAAGGACATCCCTGAGAGGACAGCCCAAGGTCACCCCAGTCACCCTTTCCCCAGCTGCAGCTGAGTGGGAGGATGAACCAAACTCAGACGAATCAGCTACTGGTGAAACAGAGCTGGAGGAGAACCTTCCCCATGTTGGAGATCTGGATCCTAAAGACCATCCTGAGCTGCAAACTGTACTTTCAGAAGGTGGACCCTCTAGGACAATCTTCAGCAGAGGTCAAAGGGAGTGTCCCACTCTTGAAGTTGTCAAAACCTATGCCGTTCTAACATACAATCCCCTCTTAGTCTGGAGCTAAATTGCAACCAGACTTTCCTCACAAGAGCGCAGTCTGCAAGAATATAGTCAACCTGACAGACCAGGGGCTTGAGGGAAAAGGCAGGAGCAGCAGCAACAGAGCTAGAGGAAAAGACAACAACAGCAGTTCAGTACAATGATCAAGGATACCAACCTGGACAGCCACCACCCCCTGCTTCCCACTCTTACCTGCTCCATCAGGGAAAAGATCCGAAACCTACTTGGCCCCACAGGATACAGCAAGGTGAAAAGAAGGTAACAAATCCTCAGAGGAAGTCCCGAGATCCCAATAGAAGAGGAGAGGTTGAAGCACTGAAAGAGGGCGTGAACCACAAATATTTCCACAGCAGTCCTTTAGCTTTCTGCACAGCGTCCCAGAGTTAGATGGAGGAGTGACCAGCAAAGTAATCAGGAGAGCGTCCAGGGTGGTCACCCTAATGTCCAGAAAAAGGATGCTCGATAAAATTCAGCAAAGTGTCCCAAAAATATAATGAAGATTTAAAGGTACGTGAGTCTTTGCAAGGGGTGGAAAGAGAAAGCAAACATAAGAAGGGAAGGTAAAGAGAAGAAAACTGAAGAAGGGGAAACACAGGTAGACCAAAATGGCCCAATCGGAAATCGGGAAGTACTTGACAAGGTTTCAGGAGTTGCAACACCAAGGTACAGGAATCCAAGAATCGACGTAACCAAACATGAAGCAAGACGGCAATCCAGGTAAGCAATGCGGTGTCAGGGAAACCGGGGAATCAATCCGAGGGAGCCGGGCACCAAGAACCAAAGGGCAATCCAATAAAATAGTCTGTGATAACAGGCCAAGAATTCAAAAACAGGAATCAAAACGTAAGTATCAGGTACAAAGCACTACGAAACTGGCAACAATTACACAGTTAAGGAGCACCTGAGCCGCATTTGAGGTAGCAATAAATAGACTACTCGTGTACAGACGCGGGAAGACGTTCCATGCTTCTCACGTCACCATAGTGTCTGATTCAACTACTAACACGGAATGCTGGAAGTTGTAGTCCGAACAGGACTGCCACACTTTCGGCGTTGACCAAGACGCCAGGGGATTTCCTACGTGATATAAGGGGTGCCCATATGCTGTCGTTGCCACATAAGGGGTCGGGGCATGACAGAAGGTCTCCATCAACAGATAACTTCCCAGCTGAAAGGGCATGAGCCAGGGAATCATAGGATTAACTGGCAGGATGGCCTCCCCTACAGTGAACTTACTGAGTCTACCCCAGGAGACTACAGAAGACTTGTAGTGCCCCAGGAGTTGAGCCACCAATTCTTACAATTAGCCCATGAAATTCCTCTGGCTGGTCACTTGAGTCCAAAGAAAAAAGAGAGGTTATCTCTATATTTCTACTGGCCGAAGATAGGGTCTGAAGTAGATACATTCTGTAAGAGCTGTCACACTTGTCAGACTTCTGGCAAGAGAGGAGCAAAGAACATGGCACCTTTGGTGCCCCTCCCAGTGGTGGGAGTTCCTTTTGAGTGGGTGGGTATTGACATTGTTGGTCCCCTAGACCCTCCCACCGCTTCAGGCAACTGATTTATTTTGGTTGTGGTAGTGTTACGCTCATCTGGTATCCTGGTATCCATGGGGATGCCACTCAGCCCTGGTTGGTTGCCGGAACCTTCTCCCGATTTCCGGATGGTGTCTTCGGAGGAGGTCTAGCCTGAAAACACAGGAGGGCTGGGTTCAAGACTGGCCGACTCAGGTAAGTATCCTCCCACACACCCCTTTGGCTTCAGCCTCCTAGGCCCTCTCCTCACCTTGTTGCTGTACGTGTGCTCTACGTCCTGCCTTCTTAGCAGGGGTGCATAGTCTTCAGTGGGCGCGGGCGACCGAGTTACTTCACTGGCACGTGCCCGTTCAAGTGTCTTTAAGGTAGGTCTTATTGCAGCAGTTTTTCTATAGCGCTGATTGTTCTTGCCTGCATTTCCTTTGTAATTAATAATGTCCTTTCTTTCTCCCATATGCGTGTGGGAGATTTGGCGTGGCGTACTGGATGGTTCAGCACCGCCGGTAAATGATGGCTTGAGATGTGCGCTGTAATGCGGTAAGTAATGCGCTATGCGCTGCGCTGCTTTGTCTTGCCTTTGCTAACCTGTTTTTTCTCTCTTCCTTACAGGTCGCGGTCCTTCTCCAGCGGGTTTGGAACTCCGGAGTGATGCTGGCCGTGAGGTGAAAAGCCAGGTAAGCTTCCTCTAATGTTCGTGGCTTAAGCACTGCCGGAGGATGTCTTTTCTAATGTTGTCTTTCTC
Organism: Ambystoma mexicanum; assembly: GCF_040938575.1. Lineage (NCBI taxonomy): Eukaryota > Metazoa > Chordata > Amphibia > Caudata > Ambystomatidae > Ambystoma > Ambystoma mexicanum. The sequence goes on from NC_090926.1 coordinate 496,655,842, forward strand.
CTTTTCCTTTTCAGGTCGCTTTGTTCCGGGAAGGTGTGTGGTGCCCAGAAGAAGCTGTTCACTGGAGAGCGGATGACAGGATGGAGATTGCAGGTAAGATACTATTAAAGATGTTCCTTTTGTCTCCTCTGCAGGTTCGTCTCTCTGAAGCTCGTGGGTATCACAGGACACGGTGAGCGTCACATTGCAGTCTGCAAAGTAATACAAAGCGTGCTATGTTGCTTGGGTGTGGTTTAAATAGCTTCCCAACAAAGTAGTCCAGGTAAAGTAGTCCCAGGCCACCACACCCAAAACACTATGCCGCATAGCTTAGTCGTTAGGAAACAAGCTATGCAAATGCCTCCATGTTGACTGTAGGCTTAGTGATAAAGTAGTCCCCCTTCAAACATGTCCTTCATAATGAATATGAGCCTAGTGCCAGAGGCGCCAGTACTGACTCCAAGAGAGTCTTGGGAGAGGATGCAAGGCCTCCAAGGCCTTAATGGGGCCCCAAACCCTGACCTTACCTGGCAAGTGGGCTTACCAGTGGGGTTCTGGGGTAAGGGTCGTGACAGGTAGACCATGCTACCAGGCATCCTGAACCCATACCTATGAGGACTGTTACTGCTCATGCAGTAGCTAAGGCCCTCCTTAGTATCTTTACCAGGGTTGGTTTTCCTAAGGAGGTCATCTCTGACAGGGGGTCAAATGTTATGTCCCACTACATGCAGACCATGTGGAAAAACTGGAGTGACCTACAAGTTCTCAACAGCCTACCATCCTCAACCAATGGGTTGGTGGAGAGGTTTAACAGAACTATGAAGAGCATGATAGGTGCTATAGAGGAAACCCTTTGAAGAAAGGGGGCCCTTCTACTGCCATACCTTCTCTTTGCTTATAGAGAAGTCCCTCAAGAAAGGGTTGGTTTCAGCCCCTTTGAGCTGCTCTATGGTCATCTCTTTTGAGGCCCTTTGGCCCTAATCAAGGAAGGGTTGCAGAGTGCTCTTTCCCTCAAGCCAGTGAGATTCAATGACTATGTGCATGATCTCCGTAGGAGAATGGCATTAATGATGACAGAAACGTCTGATAACTTGAACGCAGGTCAGGCTCTGGTCAAACATTGGCATGACCAGAAGGCCAACATCGTGGAGTTTACTCCAGACCCGCTTGAACTGAATAACCTCTGCCCTTTAAGATGAGTAGCAATTACCCTGGAGATGGATGGGATGCAGATTTTTTTCATACATCAATAATCTAAACAACTTAGGTAGTTGGCAAAAAGGATAACAGTTTTATTGTCAATTATCTAAAACTGGGAGTACAACGAACATCAACAAATTCGCGCAATCCTCTTACTCAACGAGTTCCATAAAAATCTGAACTTTTATATCCAAAACTTGTCATCATTGACGTTGACCTACGTCACTACCGTCATCCTACGTGGCAACCTACAAAGACCTAGTGGCAACTATGATAGGCTCTTAGTGAACCTCTAAGTATATGTTCTATACTGGTATGGGACAGTGAAGAAAAGTGATACTTTTCTTAACATTAGGTGAGGCAACTAAGCACTCCCTTAAAAATGGCCACTATGAACGTCACTAAATACACAACATCCCATTGGCTACACAAACTATAGGACCCTTAATTACGCAGTCCCCTATAATTGATTGGCACTCTAACCTTCCTCAGTACTTTTCCACCTACGTCTAGCAGCACACAGGGCCTCGTTACGAGATAGGAGGTAGCCTTGGTGCTATTAGCACCATGGCTACCCCCTTACCACATTCCGGGTCCGGATTCTCGAAATAGGGACTTACCGGGTCATTCCAACCTTGGAGGACCCGGTAAGCCCCCATTCCAGGAACTATACCCCATTCACATTCGAGCCCCCATAGGGATCAATGGGAATAGGGATGGAGCTAATAACAGTACCGCAATTTGCTGTACCGTTATTAGCTCTGAAGTTTCCAGGCGTTAAGGAAGAGACCCGCTAAGGGACCTCGGAATAGGGTGGTATGGGATTACTGGCACCGGTGTCCTTACCGGTGCCGGTAATCCCTTACCACCTACCTCGTAATGAGGCCCACAGATTGGACTTCCAGGTGCTGGTGAGCTTGCCTAAAACAGAGCTTCCCACCAATTAACATATCAATCCATCATCACCTCAGTGGTCTGCTGGCAATTAAGACTTTGAACTCATCCTTGGAAGTGTTCTTAGCTCTGGAGAATTCAGGGGAGTGAAGGCACGTTCTGCCCTCATGCGTAGGTGTGAACATCTTGCTCGTCCAACTTCATCTTTCCACGTGACGGAAGAACATGATTTTGAGCTTTCACTGTCTTTAAAATACTATTTTTTTAATAGACCTCTGACGTCTTCCTTGTTTGTTTGTGTCTTTTGAACAGGAGCTTTGTTCTTTCCCACAATTCATATCCAATGCTAGTTGACTTCAGCCTCATAAGACCTTGGCTTCTTGGCTTGGCTTCATGGCTCATCCAGCCTCGCCTTTTCAAGATTCACTTTTAATTCATGTGTTTTCTTACTGCGACACACTGGGAAAAGGCCTTTCTTTTTTAGTCCAACAATCTATTCACTATAAAGCTAGCATCAGGATTACTTCATCTGCTTGCGTTTCTTTTGCATCTGTACACTGTAAACTGACTTGATATCTTCATCCATTTCTGTGACATAAGCTTTGTCACTTTTATCCAAAGATTTCATTATCCTGAATACTTTCTTGATGCCTCATAGAATATCTGCATTCTCTAGTCTCTTTCTGGGCATGTCAGCTCAGCTCTGTGTGATGTCACCATTTGTCTTGACCATTCATTTGCTCTGCTTCTTCCGGGATTTTATTCACATGGCCATCATATTTTCTTGTATGCAGGTACAGTTTTCTCAATGGGAACCTTGCCTCCAGGATTCTCCTAGGTATTAATATTTTCACTGGTACCGCACGGTTTTCTTATCCAGCCTCCCAACATATAGGCAATATATTTGAGGTGGTTGAGGTGGGGGTACTTGGTTCCTCCTCTACACTCCCCCCTCTGGGCGATTTATTGACCAATCTCTCATCATCCTTCACATACAGACATCTTGGTCTGAAGAAGAACTTCTTTGGGATCCATATCTTTACTACTCCCTTCAGGCATCCTGGTGATTTCACGTGCTCAACTTTGTTCCATGTTATGAGACTGCATTGTCCATTTGGACTACAATAGATCCATCTACCCACGTTCTTCTTATGATTCTTCGGATACAGGAACTTCTTTCCTTCAGGTGCATTGATACTGGCCTTCACAAAGTCTCTCATTTCTTCATCTGTCAAGTCTTTGGCCTTCCATCCTGGTTCAACATCATAATCTTCCTCCCTATGGCTTTATCGGCTGTTTTCTTGCATTGGGAGATTATTATCTTGATCACACAGAATCCAAGCAATATCATTAGTATCAGAGCTCCAAGGAACTTAAAAATGTCTGCTATCCATTGTGGAACCCAAGAGAAGAGTGATCCAAACCAGCTATCATCAGTAATGTCTTCTACTTCGTCGATCATCTGGCCGTGGAGTTTTGTCAGCATACCTGTTGCCTCCGTCAAGGTTCCATTCTCATCATCATGAGAAGGTATAAATGTGCAACATGATTCTCCGATTTTTGCACAAACACCTCCATCCATAGCTGTGATCATGTCCAAGACATATCTGTTCTAGAGAGTCTTCAGTCGTATGGCACTCAACTCATCTCTGATAGCATTGAATCCCTTTATAGTAGTATTGATTGTCTGTAGCAATTCCCATCTGGTGATCTGTAGCCATTTGGTATTTGCTCCCACCTGGACACTTGGCATGAAGATCAATGAAAACACTGAAGATGTCTGGCTAAATAATCTGTGTTCATAGGGAATAGCATCAAAAAGCTTCTATGGATTTTGCTGGGAAATAGTTCTCTCTCTTCATGGAGTCTTATCAGCTCCACAGATCTCTTCTTTCTAAGGTGAGCATCTGCTTTTGGAAAACTGTCAAAGTTTAAGCCACTTTTCGGAATTACCAATGCTGGAACATGAACATTCACTAGTGAGCATCGTCCTCCCCAATCCTTGGGTAGCCTCAGACATGCTTTGGATCCACAAGTACAATAGTGATCCATGATTTCTGCTGTTCAAAGCATCATTCCTGATACATCAAAGATTCCACCACAGTTCTGATTCTCTCCAACTTTTCTTTTCTTCAAATTTCTTCTGCAGATTTTCCTGGACTCTCCAGTCTCTTGTTTACTTTCCATCTGATTCCAGCTCCTTTTACTCCCAGCTTCTCGTATCTGATCACATGATTCTTAGTGTGAGCTCTGTTTCTTGTCTTTGTGTCCTGAACATAGTCATCTGGATCTGTCCATTCAGTCGCCCATTTGAGATAAGCATCTCGACCCATAAACTGGCATCTTGTTCGGCAAAGTGCTATGTGGCAAAGACAATGGGCCTCATAACGTGCCAGAAAAAATGGCAGGCTGCCGCCGGACCCGGAATTAATTTCCACCTCTGGCCTTGCAGGATTTACCGGGGCATTACAGCTCCGGTGGTCTGGTAATTCCAGTGGCAGAATAACGTTACTCCTCATACCCATGGAGTCCTAGGACTCCATGGGGATGGAGACCATGGAAACACTGGCACACTAATTAACAGTGCTGGTGTTTCCATTTCCGTGTAAGGCCACCTGCCTGCAGAACTCTTAATCTGCTGGTCCGGAGACAACGGTGGCAGCGGGTTTACCACCAACATTTTTTCTGGACCGGCAGGATCATAATGAGGCCCAATATGCTGTCTGGACATCTATTTCAATAGTTATGAAAATCTTGAACTTCCCCATACTATAAGGCAGGAGTGCACATACAAAGCATTCCTCCATTGAGGATCTTCTTCCTACTTCCCTCATATGTTTATACCATATGTTATTTCCCAAATGTGCTGTACTATCCAGGTAATCATTTAGCTGAAAGTCATCCTCCCTAGTATCTCTCTTAGGTCTTATTTTTCTCTTATGATCTGCTATGATTATCTCATACAACATGTCAGCATAACTCCTTCTAACTGGACCAATCATAGGTAGATCTGTCAGTGGACTGGGTGTGGTTCCATGAACTTTCTGTGTAGGTTCACCTTTTAATACCCATGTCTTTTATTTACCTTGTAAAGCCTGTCTCTGGTGTCCAAAAATAATCTCCAAGACACTTTTCGCATGTGACTGACTGTCAGTAACATTTACCTCAGACTTAGGTGATTCCTCATCATTCTTTGGAACAGGGATAACTACATAGGGTCTTGTCTACCTAGTAGTTGCCACGTTTATACCTTCCTTCTGCTTAGGAAGATTCTCATGGGTTTTTGCTCCTTGCACATCTATGTATGCTCATCTATGTAATAGGATGTGCACACAGTGAGTGAATGTAGTATTATTATGAACAGAATGCAATCATAAATAACACAGAGATATGAGAACGTGCAGCATTGATTTTTTTACACAATGTGGACATCTCTCTGAATCTGGCATGATGATATTGCTGCTAATGCTGCCCATTTTTATTGCCTAAGGAAGGAAAAATAAAACTTGAATATGGCACCATTATGTACTGTTTCTGCATACTGCTGATCTCACTTGATAAACCTCTTTGGTCACCTGACTGCTTACTGGACGATGAACATGAATTCCCAGTGGACCCCACAAATCGGCCTTTCACCAGACGACATGATGACTTTCTTTCAGCATGAAACAAGGGTTCTTTTTAGCCTGCAATCCCTCGATCTGTCCCACGAATGAAAGCCTCACTCTGATCTCAGAGTTCTCTCGGAATGAGCATTTACTTGCACTGTAATGTCTCTCAAAATCTCATTCAAGCTGCATTATTTCTCATGTCCCTTAGGAACATATTGACATCTGCGTGCCTATTAACAAGCTGTGGACACTCTTCAATCAAGTAGTAAAAGACAAAACTGACCAGTCTGTGTGTGTTATCAGCTGATAGGGGCATTTGTACTTTCCCCACTGTATTCAGGAAGCTGCAGAACTTGCTCAATATCGCTGTGAACAATCTCCTTACAATCAGACCATTCTTAGGATCTTGCAGGAAAACGTGAATGCTAGTAGTTCTCCCCACAATTGCAGGATATGTGCGTAACACAAAAAGAAACATTTCAAATATGATCCATGAAATGTTGTCATTGGGTACCACCATGAGCAAATCCAAACAGGAATTCAGTGAGAATTTAATCAGGGTACGGTCCCCTCTTCCAGTTGTCGAAAACAAAATCAAGATCTGGCATATTTTTCTTCTTATCAAGGCTTAAGCATGTCTCAGTCAAATGTCAACAAAACTCCTGTGGCTCAAGTATAACTATCTTCCCTTGACTCTTCCCGAAATTACTGAAAAGAGTGTTCAAAATAAGCCACAGTCCAATAAACTCTCTGGGCCTCATTACGACCCAGGCGGTCCAGAAATAACAGTTGCGGTAAACCCGCCGCCACCGTTGTTTCCGGACCGCCTGAGTCCAACCCCTGCAGGTGGGAGGTGATGTTCCAGCCAGGTCTGACCTGGCGGGTTTAACACCTCCCGCATGCAGGCGGACGAGGAAACACAAGCAGCATTACGAGATGCTGCTGGTGTTTCCATGATCCCCATTTCCATCGAGTCCCATAGGACTCAATGGGAATGGGGATTTACACCATTCCGCCTCCGTGATTCCCGGAAAACCGGGGTTGTAATACCCCAGTAATTCCGGGAATCACGGAGGCGGAATGGTAATACGAGTCTGGCGTTAACCAGGTGGTTTTACCGCCTTGGTTAACGCCAGACTCGTAATGAGGCCCTCTGTCTTTACTCAACAGCTTCTGCGTCTTTCTCCCTCATCATAGACCTAGTCTGCACATGTTGAGGTTCTTCCCCGATGCTTTCTTTCGAAGGGTGCAGGGGTGAAAGGGTCTCTCCAGCATAGATCTTTACGTCTCCTAAAAAAGTTCAAACACGTCTGCCCTGCAATCTGACTGCAGACGGCGTGATGTATTCCACGATAAAAGGACCGCTGAAGGTGGGCTCATCCCACTTCTTTCTCATATGGTTGCGGATTAGGATTGCGTCTCCGGGGAACACTCTAGGAAGACATAGTTCTTGAAATCCACTTGTTGAAGCATCTCCTTCTGTGCTCTGTACTGCCCCACACCATTTTCGCTGTAGCAGATCTGAAATGACAGAGATACTTGAGGTCATACAAGTACGATAGTCACGTAGCTCCATTCCTAACAGTTCTGACGTTGGCTGGGCATCGCTTCTAACTCTGGATGGAGGTGTGAGGGGTGTTCTCATTCACCTCCCTGTCACTATTTCATGGGGGGTAAGATGGTGGTCTGAACCTGGTTGGTTCCTCAATGCATATAATGCCAGTGGTAGGCAATGCAACCATGCTTTCTTCAACGTAAATGTGGCTATTCTTTCTTTAAGCAAGCCATTGAGCCTCTCACAGATCCCATTTCCTTGTTGATGATAAGCTGCAGAAAACTTGTGCTTTATACCAAGCAACAAGCCAATCTGGTCAAAAATTTGATTCACAAAATAAAGACTATTATCTGATCTTAATACTTCACATATTCCCCATCTAGGAAATACTTCTCACACCAAGAATTTTGCTGTAAAGGTGGAATCTGGATGTGTACACCGACCAGCTTCAATCCATCGTGAAAAGGGACAAACTACTACAAACATGTATCTATATCATTTACATACTTGCAACATATCGACATAGTGGATATGCAAATGCTGAAAAGGGCCATTAGGTCTCAGGATAACTCCTCTAACTGTGCACAGTGTGTGCCCAGCTGTGAAAATTTGACAAACGATGCAATTCACTACACAGGATGCAACGTGTTCTAACAAATTTGCTATAAAACAATCTTCTGCAATAGTTTCAGTGAGGTTTTCTCTAGTCGTGTGCGCAGGGTAATGTAGCTGTTCCAGCACCACCCTTAATAAGGCTACAGGGATCAATGGTTTACTAGTGCTATCTTGTCACCATAATGCTTCAGAAGGGTTCAAAGAACACACTCTTCACGTCCATAGATACTTCTCATCTTGAGGTGCTTCTCTCTGAACCTCTATTAATTGTGTCTTTGAAAGATTACTATAGGATTCAGACACACCCATCATCACCACCATTTTTTCATTTACATCAGGCATATCAAATGACATGATAATTTCTGAACATGCAGCACGTTTGGCTTCATTGTCTGCTGCTTGATTTCCATGTGAGATAAAGTCTGACTTTTTAGTGTGAGCTGTACATTCAACAAATGCGATGGCTACTCAGAGTTGTAGTGCCTTGATAAGCCTGTCTAATAAAGCAGTATGCTGTACTGGAGTGCTCTCCGCTTAGAGGTAGCCCCTCCTTTTCCAATGTGCTAATCCTGCGTGCACTGTCGATGTCACATAGGCGGAGTCACTGTACATCGTTACTTCCTGGTCTGCATGATTCTGTGCCCCTAACTCTGCAGCTGTGCTGAATAGTGAGACAGGATTTGTGCACTTACCAAATTTTTAAACTCTCATTAGCTGTCTGTTTTACCACAGCGGCACTGTATATCTCTATCCATCATTTTGATCGATCCTTGAAGAACCGTCAATAAAAACAATTTCTCCCCCTGCCAAAGCATTTTCTTTTATCATCATAGAACTCTTCACAGTTCGAACAGTCATGCGCATGCTCATCCTCTGCCAGTGGCTCAGCTACAAACATGGCAGGATTCACTAGTTTGTATCAAACTATTTTAATCGCCAGATTTTATATCAATACCTGGGAGGCAGAAGCCCTTTGTAAAGTCAATGGGCCTCATTACACGGACGGCGGTAAGGGTTAACGGTGACCGTTAATGGCAACGGTGACCGTTAACCCTTACCGCCGTACTACGAGGTCCCTTTGCGGGTTGGAGGATTTAACGCCTGCTTCTTGCAGGCGTTAAAATCCAACCCGCTAAGGGACCTCGGAGCTAATTACGGCACCGCAAAATTGCGGTGGCGTAATTAGCACCTTCCCCATTTCCATAGAGCCCTATGGGGCAGAAATGGGAATGGGGAAGGGCAACGGCGGAAAGGGGATTTACCGCCACTCCAACCTTGGAATGGGGCGGTAAATCCCCTTTCCGCCAAGGCGGTGCCGGTATTTTACCGGCATGAGCCATGGCGCTAATATCGCCATGGCTCACCGCCTACCGTGTAATGAGGCCCATTCATGTCCCTTTTGGTTTCTCTAAGATGGTAAATAATGCATGCTCAACAATCAACGTCATAGAGCATCCCATCACTATACTTGAGGTCTTCTCAATGGCGAACATGGTGGCTGCCAAAGATTGTTCACACGGAAAATGATACCTCATTACTGGGTCCAGAATCCCACTGTAATATGCAAGGGGCTTGTACCCCAAAGTATTTCTCTGTGTGAGGACTGCCGTCATAACGGTACCATCCGTATGCGAGAATAAAAAGAATTCCTCAGCATAATTACTAATCCCTAAAACTGGAGCTGTACAAATTGCCTTTTTCAATTCCTCAAACCCTTCTTTAAGCTCCTCAGTCCAAACAATGTTCTCTTGTGTTGCCTGTGCTTTCTTCAGAGATTGTAACAAAGGCCTTGTATGTGAACTGTAGTCAAAGACTCATGCTCTAACATAGTTACATAGTCCTAGAAATCTTTGCATATGCTTTATCGTGTGTGGCTTCATGGTTTTCAAAATAGCCTCACCTCTCTCAGGAGTAACCTTTTTACCTTCATGCAAAATCAACTGACCTATGTACAACACTTCCTGTTGACAATACTGTAACTTCTCCCTGTCAACTTTATATCCTTTATCAGCAAGCGTAATCATCAACTGAATAGAATCACATCTGCACCCTTCCTCAGAAGTGCTGCAAACTAAAATGTCATCTACGTATTGCAACACAACACAACACTTTCCAGATTAATATTCCATCTGGAGAACTCTATTGAAAATCGATTGAGACTCACAATATCCTTCAGGTAATCTCGTGCTTTTTAACATCGTCTGTCTGTCTGACTCCCAGGACCCCCCTTGTTAAATCTGCATATTTAAGTAACTTTGGGTCTCACCCTAAGTTACTAGGGGAATCCAGACGTGGACCCCTTGCTCACTATTCTTAGAGAGGCACAGATCCACCCTACTGATGAGGTCCAACCAGACCGAAACACGTGTCTGGGGTTTCTGTTGGTACTCTTGTTCAGAGGAGAATTGCCTCGCATTTCGGTGCTGGACTGCCCCAGGGCAGGACAAAGACTGATATGTTTGGGATATTTCTTCTCTGTGAAAGATAGTGAGCTAAAGACTCTGGGTAAGTCCCTCGTAACCAGGACTAATGTCTGGCAGAGGGACTCCCAGGACCCCCCTTGTTAAATCTGCATATTTAAGTAACTTTGGGTCTCACCCTAAGTTACTAGGGGAATCCAGACGTGGACCCCTTGCTCACTATTCTTAGAGAGGCACAGATCCACCCTACTGATGAGGTCCAACCAGACCGAAACACGTGTCTGGGGTGTCTGTTGGTACTCTTGTTCAGAGGAGAATTACCTCGCATTTCGGTGCTGGACTGCCCCAGGGCAGGACAAAGACTGATATGTTTGGGATATTTCTTCTCTGTGAAAGATAGTGAGCTAAAGACTCTGGGTAAGTCCCTCGTAACCAGGACTAATGTCTGGCAGAGGGACTCCCAGGACCCCCCTTGTTAAATCTGCATATTTAAGTAACTTTGGGTCTCACCCTAAGTTACTAGGGGAATCCAGACGTGGACCCCTTGCTCACTATTCTTAGAGAGGCACAGATCCACCCTACTGATGAGGTCCAACCAGACCGAAACACGTGTCTGGGGTTTCTGTTGGTACTCTTGTTCAGAGGAGAATTGCCTCGCATTTCGGTGCTGGACTGCCCCAGGGCAGGACAAAGACTGATATGTTTGGGATATTTCTTCTCTGTGAAAGATAGTGAGCTAAAGACTCTGGGTAAGTCCCTCGTAACCAGGACTAATGTCTGGCAGAGGGACTCCCAGGACCCCCCTTGTTAAATCTGCATATTTAAGTAACTTTGGGTCTCACCCTAAGTTACTAGGGGAATCCAGACGTGGACCCCTTGCTCACTATTCTTAGAGAGGCACAGATCCACCCTACTGATGAGGTCCAACCAGACCGAAACACGTGTCTGGGGTTTCTGTTGGTACTCTTGTTCAGAGGAGAATTGCCTCGCATTTCGGTGCTGGACTGCCCCAGGGCAGGACAAAGACTGATATGTTTGGGATATTTCTTCTCTGTGAAAGATAGTGAGCTAAAGACTCTGGGTAAGTCCCTCGTAACCAGGACTAATGTCTGGCAGAGGGACTCCCAGGACCCCCCTTGTTAAATCTGCATATTTAAGTAACTTTGGGTCTCACCCTAAGTTACTAGGGGAATCCAGACGTGTACCCCTTGCTCACTATTCTTAGAGAGGCACAGATCCACCCTACTGATGAGGTCCAACCAGACCGAAACACGTGTCTGGGGTTTCTGTTGGTACTCTTGTTCAGAGGAGAATTGCCTCGCATTTCGGTGCTGGACTGCCCCAGGGCAGGACAAAGACTGATATGTTTGGGATATTTCTTCTCTGTGAAAGATAGTGAGCTAAAGACTCTGGGTAAGTCCCTCGTAACCAGGACTAATGTCTGGCAGAGGGACTCCTAGGACCCCCCTTGTTAAATCTGCATATTTAAGTAACTTTGGGTCTCACCCTAAGTTACTAGGGGAATCCAGACGTGGACCCCTTGCTCACTATTCTTAGAGAGGCACAGATCCACCCTACTGATGAGGTCCAACCAGACCGAAACACGTGTCTGGGGTTTCTGTTGGTACTCTTGTTCAGAGGAGAATTGCCTCGCATTTCGGTGCTGGACTGCCCCAGGGCAGGACAAAGACTGATATGTTTGGGATATTTCTTCTCTGTGAAAGATAGTGAGCTAAAGACTCTGGGTAAGTCCCTCGTAACCAGAACTAATGGCTGGCAGAGGGACTCCCAGGACCCCCCTTGTTAAATCTGCATATTTAAGTAACTTTGGGTCTCACCCTAAATTACTAGGGGAATCCAGACGTGGACCCCTTGCTCACTATTCTTAGAGAGGCACAGATCCACCCTACTGATGAGGTCCAACCAGACCGAAACACGTGTCTGGGGTTTCTGTTGGTACTCTTGTTCAGAGGAGAATTGCCTCGCATTTCGGTGCTGGACTGCCCCAGGGCAGGACAAAGACTGATATGTTTGGGATATTTCTTCTCTGTGAAAGATAGTGAGCTAAAGACTCTGGGTAAGTCCCTCGTAACCAGGACTAATGTCTGGCAGAGGGACTCCCAGGACCCCCCTTGTTAAATCTGCATATTTAAGTAACTTTGGGTCTCACCCTAAGTTACTAGGGGAATCCAGACGTGGACCCCTTGCTCACTATTCTTAGAGAGGCACAGATCCACCCTACTGATGAGGTCCAACCAGACCGAAACACGTGTCTGGGGTTTCTGTTGGTACTCTTGTTCAGAGGAGAATTGCCTCACATTTCGGTGCTGGACTGCCCCAGGGCAGGACAAAGACTGATATGTTTGGGATATTTCTTCTCTGTGAAAGATAGTGAGCTAAAGACTCTGGGTAAGTCCCTCGTAACCAGGACTAATGTCTGGCAGAGGGACTCCCAGGACCCCCCTTGTTAAATCTGCATATTTAAGTAACTTTGGGTCTCACCCTAAGTTACTAGGGGAATCCAGACGTGGACCCCTTGCTCACTATTCTTAGAGAGGCACAGATCCACCCTACTGATGAGGTCCAACCAGACCGAAACACGTGTCTGGGGTTTCTGTTGGTACTCTTGTTCAGAGGGGAATTGCCTCGCATTTCGGTGCTGGACTGCCCCAGGGCAGGACAAAGACTGATATGTTTGGGATATTTCTTCTCTGTGAAAGATAGTGAGCTAAAGACTCTGGGTAAGTCCCTCGTAACCAGGACTAATGTCTGGCAGAGGGACTCCCAGGACCCCCCTTGTTAAATCTGCATATTTAAGTAACTTTGGGTCTCACCCTAAGTTACTAGGGGAATCCAGACGTGGACCCCTTGCTCACTATTCTTAGAGAGGCACAGATCCACCCTACTGATGAGGTCCAACCAGACCGAAACACGTGTCTGGGGTTTCTGTTGGTACTCTTGTTCAGAGGAGAATTGCCTCGCATTTCGGTGCTGGACTGCCCCAGGGCAGGACAAAGACTGATATGTTTGGGATATTTCTTCTCTGTGAAAGATAGTGAGCTAAAGACTCTGGGTAAGTCCCTCGTAACCAGGACTAATGTCTGGCAGAGGGACTCCCAGGACCCCCCTTGTTAAATCTGCATATTTAAGTAACTTTGGGTCTCACCCTAAGTTACTAGGGGAATCCAGACGTGGACGCCTTGCTCACTATTCTTAGAGAGGCACAGATCCACCCTACTGATGAGGTCCAACCAGACCGAAACACGTGTCTGGGGTTTCTGTTGGTACTCTTGTTCAGAGGAGAATTGCCTCGCATTTCGGTGCTGGACTGCCCCAGGGCAGGACAAAGACTGATATGTTTGGGATATTTCTTCTCTGTGAAAGATAGTGAGCTAAAGACTCTGGGTAAGTCCCTGATAACCAGGACTAATGTCTGGCAGAGGGACTCCCAGGACCCCCCTTGTTAAATCTGAATGTAAATGACGTCAGATCCGGCGAGTCTTTGTGTAAGGGGATTGAGAAAAATGCATTTTTCAAATCAATCACAATAAAATATTGTGCTTCAACAGGTATGTTACATCAGATTGTAGCAGGATTAGGATCTAGAGGGAACTCAGCCTCTACAATCTGGTTAATTGGTCTCAAATGTTGAATTAGCCTCCATGACCCCCCACCCCCTTAGATTTATTGATAGGGTATAATGATGTATTACACAGTGACTCTGACGTAGCCAAGATGCCTTGATCCATCATGGTGGAAATTGTCTTAAAAATACCTTCATCTGCCTCTCGAGACATAGGAAACTGACGTGCTTGAGGTAACATTGCTCCTGCCTTCAATGTAATCTTTACTTCTCCAATCCCCTTCAATAGGCCTATGACATAAGGGCCTGTCGTCCATAATGAGACTGGCTTCTTTACCATGTCTTCCTCAAAATACTTGGGATGCTTTTGTGCTATCATCATTTTCTGAGAAACCTCTCATTTGATGGCTCGTACCCAATAAGTAATACTCATCTCAAATATGACTTCATTATCTGATGGATGATCTCCAAACATGCCCTCATCAGTGACATCAGTCAATCTGTAACCCTCCCCAATGACAATCACTGTGCACCATCGTCTGCCATCATGATCATTCCCATCAAGCAAAGCCATTTCCCCTCACACTATGGCTGTTTGTAATTCTAAAGGAAAGATTTGTCCTTCTTCTTCATCCATAGGTAACTTTGGCCTAAATAGAAACTCATCAGGTATTCTCATAGTTCTGCCTACTAGGCCTGGAAGCCATGTCAACAAAATGCATACCCCCATAATGAAATACTTCAGGTTCCAACGGAACTGCTCTCATGGTCACTTGTCATGCAAATGCCTGCAAATGCCATAATAAATTCACTCACGCTTAAATAATGCATTCCTGGTGTTGAACACACTATACCTGTAAACGAGATTGTCATGTTCAACTAAGTCATCAAATCTCGACCTAATATATTGACATGTGTCTGTCTTGAATACAGCAATGGCACCAACATGTCACATTCTCCTATAGAGACTGTTATTCTTCAGTAAAAGGAACTCTGCTTGTAGCTCCTGTGAAACTTTGAGTATTCATGGCATTGCCAGACATTGAAAATGTTCCCTCTTTTATACACGAGTGTGTTGCACCCGTGTCCACTAAAAACTAAAAATGTTTGCCTCCTATACTGACATCTACCCTCAGTTTCTCGTGAGGATTTGGCGTCACGGATAGCATTGAACACATCAATTCTCCCAGTGAGCTGTCCTGTTGTGGATACAGCCTCATTCCTGTACTTATAAAAAGGATTCCCTCCCTCTACAGTGACACCCCCTACACTAGGAGTCATTAACTGCCCCATACTTGTGCTTTGCTGTATCTGCATAGGTGAATGCTGCGACTGCCCTTGCAGCAGATTAAATGCTGCTTGCTGTGTTTGCAAACCTTGCTGCATTCTTGGCGCTTGTGCTTGTTGCACTGCTTGACTGTGGGCAAACCCATCTCCACTCTGCTGTGAATATGCAGGCCCCCCTCTTGAAAATTGACCATTCTGCACGAAGCCTTGACTTCTACACATGTGAGCCAAATGACCTGTCATACCACTTGTCCAACATATAGGCAGCGGTCTCCCCTTCTGTCCTCCCTGCATGCCTTGATTATCATTCTGCATATTCTGAAACCCACCTTGATTGTTCTGAAAGTACCCCTGATTATTCAGAAAACCTCTTCCACTAAAACCTCCCCTTCCCCGTGGTATAAACCCATTATTACCTTGGTCAAACTGCCTCTGGTTATTCATCTGTGGCATATTTGTTACCGACTGGGAATTAGATCCATCTCCACTAGTTATCATCACCCCTTCAATAGCGTACTTAGATAACTTCTTTTGCACTATTTTTGCTTCTTCGCCTTTCCCGATATCATCTTTTTTTCAATTCTTTTCTTGCAATAATCTGCAATAATGTGCAATGGTCAGCTGAATTTCCGACCACGGTTTTGCCTCCATACCCACTAACTTCTTGAGCTGCTAATCTGCCGGGTTTGGCAGCCCTTGGCATAGTATATGATAGAACACAGATATAGATTTCCCCCAAGCTTCGCGTGTCTCCAAGGCCCATTGCTCTTTCTTAATTCTGAATGTAAACAAGCGGGTCTTCCCCTTCCTGAATCTTTTTAGACGTCTCGGGATATAATACTGTAAGTGCTTTCAGACTGCCACTCTGCAGTTATTGAATGGTGCTCCGTCATGAGCAGTGTTAACCGTAGTAACACCAGCATACCCTACTCTGGACCAGACGCCATCAGCTCTCTCTCCAAGGATGTCAATCAGGAGACCCTTAATATCCCCTATAGCCAGTGTATTTTCTCCTGTCATCTTTTCTAATTCATGTATCCCTTGCCCAGCGCCAGAAGTTATACTCTGGAGTTTACACCTTAAATTATCCTTGTCCATCTGGGGCCAAGGTATATACTGTGGTCTAGCTCCCCGTTTCTCTAGCAAGGGAAACTGTGAAACCCCAAACTCACTCTCATCTTCCATCATTTGTCTATTCACGGCAGGGACAATATTTCCACACTGCCTTCTTCCTGGCAGCAACCTTAATCTGCTGACATAAAGTGATGATTCCCCCCTCTCATCATGGGGTTGTCCTTTAGGTTGATCTGACTGCATCAATGATTTTGACGCCCGAGGTATAGGTGCGTCTAAATCTGACCATCTCACTTCCTTATCCATTGTAAAACAACCCTCAGGACCATACACGTCACCCCTCTCTTCTCCACGGAAGGTGTATCTGTCTTCGTCTGACGTTTCCTGTGCCCAACTCGTTAAACCTCCCTCCTCCTCATCTCTGTGCAGAGTCAGTCTATCTAAAGACAACTCCTTGGGCCTCATGCTACATGAGGCTCCTTCTATATCCTACAATTGTGTACTCTCAAGTCGATATTTTTTTTTTCCTTCCCTTTTAATTCTTTCTGGGCTCTCATGCCATGATAAACTTTATCAATCACTTCCCCAATGCTTCTAGAGTCAAACTTGTCCTCTAGATTTACTCTAGATGGGCCTGGTAGTGACTCGTATTCTGGGAAGAACTCCTCTATGTCCTCCGAGGCTACTTCTGGATCAGGATTCTTTACCTCCTTCTCCAGGCGATCGAGATCACATGCTCTTTGCCTTCTTTTTTGTTCTATGTCATCATCAAGCTCTCTGCGCTTTCTTGCTTCCTCCCTCATGCTGTCTTCCTCTTTTTTCTTCATATCCCTTCTTTCATTTGTCCTTTGTATCTCCTTGTCTTTTCGTCTTTGCTTTCTCTTATCCCTTAACTTAACTTCTTTTCTTCCTCTTCTATTCTTTTTCTTTCTAACTTTTTCCGCTCATCAATTGTCCTTTGTCTGTTATCTCATTTTCTTTGTTCCTTTGCTCTTTCCTGCTTCTTCAACTGTTCATCTTGATATAACTGCTCTCGTCTTTGTCTATCTTTTCTTTTCGCCTCTGATTCTTTCGATCGTTCTTCTCTTTACCTATCCTTTTTATTTGCCCATCTTGATCTTCTCTTTGTCATACATCCTCGATGCCTTTACCATCGAGTTTAAGCACAATCTGACCACCCATCCATTTGTTCTGTAGAAGTGCTAACTCATCAGCTTTATCTCTTTCTCCCTTCCATCTCTATTTCTCTTCCTAAATCTAAAGATGTGCTCGCTTGATCACTTCTCTCCTTGTCGCGTCTCTCCTTGTCCCTCGGGACCTTAGAAATTACATCCTTCTCAGTATTTTTCTCTGTGCCTTTGTCACTGCTTTGCGTAGGCGACTCATACCCTGGTTTACAATACCCTGTTGCTGCCTTAACCTCCCTCAATGGTTACAACCCATCATCGTTCTTGTTTTTGCCATCTATTTACGGAGGGGCGGGGGAGCAGAAGGCTCTGCACTCCGCTCTTTGCATTTATTAAGGATCCGATCTATAGGAGGCAGCTCTTCTCTTTCCGCCTGGTACATTTTCCAAAGTTCTAAGCTCGCTAGTCGCTTGTCTAGCTTTTTTCCCTTGTATGCTGCATGCAAATATGTCGCTTGGGTGCGTGTTTCGGCAATTACTTGCAGAAGGTGCACAAATGAAGTAACATACTCCATTTTTGACTGGTCACTCTTCACTATCAATACTCGTTTGCCTTTGTCACAGATTTGAAAAACAATACGTTTCAGAAAAACAATATAATATGAACGTGCACCAATCGTCGCAGGCTCCAATCCCTTTAAGTTACGCTTTTTACTTTAATCTTGCTAAAAAACTTCATCAACTTAAATTCAAACAACCAATTAAATTTTCCAACCTCGTATTTCTCCTTTTTTCAACAATCACTTTTAACTATTACGTCATCACCAACACATAGATACATAAAACGAACAGACAAACAAACATACTAGACCGGTCACATATATCTCTTATTTCTTACGATCTTTTCTCTAAGACTCGCCTTTCCCTCTAAATCAATACCCCTACAGAGGTATGCAGTAATAAAAACACAGCAAAAATGTGACCTTTACAAAAAAATTGCGGCAAAAAAGCTGTGGTTTGACCAGTTAAAGTTGTACCCCATTATACCATTTAAGGGAAGCGGAGGTTGCAGGGGTGTCCCCCACTCACCGTAAATGGTATAATGGGTTTGGGAGTTGCGAGTTTACATGGATTGCGGCGGCAACACCACAGCCTTTTTGCCACGATTTTTTGTGTAAACGGCCATTTTTGCCACTATTTTAACACATGGAATCCCTACAGAGTTTAAATCAACCTCTTTAAGTTACGTCTTTAACCAAACGCGTAGTCTACTGCTTCCGCTATGGTATTTTATGTTAAGAGTTCTTCTGCTACATTCTTTAAAATGCAGGCACAGGGCATGTTCTATTATCGTGGCACTCTCCTCACGATACCTCTTAATTGCTTGGCCTCACACAAGTCAATTTCTCTTTAATATTTAACACTCTTACTCTCGAGTTATGTTTATTAGACCTCCTTCGGTTACACTTCTTTCCCTTATCACTTCTCGTCACTCATTACCCATACAGTTTTGCCACCTTGGTCAGTTTTTACTCACCATTCGCATGTTCGTCTTCCGACTCTCGGGATCATACGCCTCTTTTACCACCTTCCCAACTTCCCATTCGTTCAGCTTCTCGTAGACCATGGGAGGGGATTCTGTCTGAAACCGGAGGCACCGTCACACCCTACTTGCAAGATTTTAGCAATTTAAACTAAATCACTATCTACGCAGAGCGATATTGCCTGGACTCCAAAGTTTACTTATGTTGATGGAGTTTTTAAACTATCCTCTCCTCTACCAAGTGAACTGAATAACCTCAGCCCTTTAAGATGAGTAGCAATTACCCTGGGGATGGATGGGGATGCAGACTTTATTCATACATCAATAATCTAAACAACTCAGGTAGTTGGCAAAAAGGAAAACTGTTTTATTGTCAATTATCTAAAACAGGGAGTACAACGAACATCAACTAATTTGCTCGATCCTTTTGCTCAACTAGTTTCATAAAAAACAGAGCTTTATATCCAAAACTTGTCATCATTGATGATCTACATCAGTACCAACGTCATCCTACGTGGCAAACTACAAAAACCTAGTGGCAACTGTGATAGGCTCTCAGTGAACCTCTAAATATATGTTCTATACTGGTATGGGACAGTGAAGAAAAGTGATAGGTTTCTTAGCATCAGGTGAGGCAAATAGGCCCTCCCTTAAAAATGGCCACTATGAATGTCACTAAATACACAACATCCGATTGGCTACACAAACTATAGGACCCTTAATTACTCAGTGCCCTACAATTGGTTGGCACTCTAACCTTCGTCAGTACTTTTCCACCTACGTCTAGCAGCACGCAGATTGGAGTTCCAGGTGCTCGTGAGCTCATCTAAAACAGAGCTTCCCACCAATTAACATATCAATCCATCATCACATCAGTGGTCTGCTGGCAATTAAGACTTTCAACTCGTCCTTGGAAGTGCTCTGGAGAATTCAGGAGAGTGAAGGCATGCTCTGCCCACATGCATAGGTGTGAGCATCTTGCTCGTCCAACTTCATCCTTCCACGTGACTGAAGACCATGATTTTGAGCTTTCACTGTCTTTAAAATACTATTTGTCAATAGACCTCTGACATCTTCCTTGTTTGTTTGTGTCTGTTGAAGAAGAGCTTTGTTCTTTCCCATGATTCGTATCCAATGCTAGTTGACTTCAGCCTGATAAGACCCTGGCTTCTTGGCTTGGCTTGGCTTCATGGCTCATCCAGCCCCGCCTTGTGGAGATTCACTTTTAATTCTTGTTTTTTCTCACTGCGACACACTGCAAAAAAGGCCTTTCATTTTTAGTCCAACTCTGCTATGACACGTAGTGGAAACATTAATCTTTTACTCTTTATGCATATATGTATATATTGGCTCATGCCGCAATCTATTCACTATAAAGCTAGCCTCAGGATTACTTTGTCTGCTCGCGTTTCCTTTGCATCTGTACACATGTAAACTGACTTGATATCTTCATCAATTTCTGTGGCATAAACTTCTTCTCCTTGATCCCAAGATGTCACTTATCCTCGATACTTTCTTGATGCCTTATAGAATATCTGCATTCTCTAGTCCCTGTGTCTTTTCTGGCCACGTCAGCTCATCTCTGTGTGACATCACCATTTGTCTTGACCATTCATTTGCTCTGTTTCTTCCGGGATTTCATTCAAATGGCCATCATATTTTCTTGTATGCAGGTATGGTTTTCTCAATGGACCCTTGCCTCCAGGATTCTCCTAGGCATCGGTATTTTCACTGGTATTGCACGGTTTTCGCATCCGGCCTCCCAACATATAGGCAACATAGGTAGGTGGTTGAGGTGGGGGTACTTGGCTCCTCCTCTACAAGCTTGTTCTAGTTATGGCACCTAAAAGGCAGAGGGCCTTACAGGACAAATGTATTGGACCCTTCAAGGTTGTAGGAAACCTTGGAGAAGTCAATTATTTAGTGGACTTGGGAAATCCCAAGGAGGCCCCCAGGGTCTATCACACTAACCGTCTAAATGCTTATGTTTCCAGACTAGAACTAGGAACTTTGCTTTTAGCCACTGATCAGGAGGAGGAGGGGAATGAACCTCTACCTGACATCCTCAGGGTACAACTTTCAGATGAGAAAATTGAAGAAGTAAAACTCTCTTCAGATCTGACTCTGTAAAATCAGGAGGAGTGCAAAGCTCTGTTAAATCCGTTTGCCGCCTCCCTGTTTTCAATGACACCAGGCTTGACCCATTGGGGCCTGCATGATATTCTCACTGGTGAAAGTCTCCCTGTCAAAAGCAGGGGTTACAGGATGTCAGACCATGTAAGATCCCACATAAAGGAAGGGGTCAAGAAGATGCTTGATCTTGGTTTAATAGAGCCATATACATGTCCATGGGCTAGTCCAGTTGTACTAGTGCCACGGAAGGATGCAAGGAGTTGAGATTCTGTGTGGACTATAGAGCTCTTAATGCAGTCACAGGACTGATGCCCATCCTTTACCCAGGACAGATGAGCAGGTGGACAAACTTTGTTCAGCCAAGTTCCTCAGTACATTTGTCCTGACTTCAGACTATTGGCAAATAGCTCTTACAGACCATGCCAAGGAGAAGACTGGATCTTCTACCCAAGGAGGCTTCTACCAGTTTAAGGTTATGCATTTTGGACTCATAAATGCACCTGCTACATTACAGAGGATGGTGAATAACGTTCAGAATGGGATTTAGGACTTCTGCATTGCATACTTGGATGACATTGCAGTGTTCAGCCCCACTTGGGAAGAGCATCTTGACCACTTTGGATGTGTTTTGCAGGCTCTTGAACAGACCCATCTGACCATAAAGGCTAGTAAATATCAAATCGGTCAGAGCAAAGTGGTCTACCTTGGACATGAGGCAGGAGGAGGTGAAATAAGGCCATTGCCTAGTGAAGTACAAGCTCTACAAGACTGGGCCACCCCTACTACTCAAACCCAAGTGAGAGCCTTTCTAGGTCTCACTGGGTAAGAAAGGAACTTCATTGAGAACTATGGGACCACAGCTTCTCCCTTGAATGTGATCTCCTCACCCATATTCCCCAAGAAGGTCAGGTGGAATGAGGAGTGCACTAAGCTTTTGAAGGACTAAAGAAAGCCCTTTGTCAAGCGCCTGTCTTGAGAGTTCCTGACTACAACCAATACTTTATTGTACAGGTAGACGCTTCTAATACAAGGATAGGTGCAGTTCTCAGTCAGCTGTATTAGAAAGGCAGGGAACAACCTATCTGCTTCATCAGTAGTAAACTGAAGGACTGTGAGACAAGGTGGGCAACTATTGAACATGAGTGTTTTGCCATTGTGTGGTCTCTGAAGAAGTTTAGACCATACTTGTATGGATCTACTTTTGTAATTCAGACAGACCACCAACCCTTGAGATGGTTAATGCAGATGAAGGGGGAGAATCCTAAATTGTTAAGGCGGTCAATTAGCCTCCAAGGGTTTGATTTCATCAAACCAAAATGCTGACGGTCTCTCCAGGAAGTATGACTGACTGGATTAGGGGTTTTATCCAGGAGTAGGGGTTTTATCCAGGAGTAGATTAAATCCTCCTAGGAGATGAGAAGAGCTGTGAGAATGGCCAGGAGCTCACCATCACGCGTTAACGTCGAAACAGCTTCGAAAGCCACCAAAGCCTATAAGACCTGGTTGAAAGGCTTTAGACTACAACTTCACCAAGACGACTCAGAACAAATGCTGCGAGTGCTGGCCGGTAAGCAAACAAAATCATTCTGGTCGCTGGTCAATTCTAACACCTCATCAAGCAAAGACGCCTTAACATCAAGCGTAATAGAAGAAGCTTGGATAACACACTTCGCCACCCTTTTTGGCCCGGTGGACAACGAGATAAAACCCAGGAAAAACAGACCTAACCGATGGGCAATAGAACCTGACCCACTCAGCATTGAAGATAAAATTAAGAGTCTTAAATCATCACAAGCTCCGGGTCCTGATGGTCTGTCGAATATGGATTTAAAATCTAACCCAAAAGTCTGGTCAACTTTAATAGCTGAAATTTTCAAATCCTGTTCAAACTCTACATCTGTTCCGAAGTCCTGGAAAACAGCCAATGTAGTCCCCATCTATAAATCTGGAGACAGAAGCGACCCCAATAACTATCGCCCAATAGCATTGTTGGACTGCATTGGGAAACTCTTCGGTTCATTTTTACTGGACAATTTCAAAACCTGGATAGAGTCCTCTGAAGGATGGGATAACTTTCAAACAGGGTTCAGGAAAAACTTGAACACCATGGCGAACATTTTCATCATTAACATCTTGAAAGCCAGAGTGCAGGAAGGAGCTCCTCCCCTTTGCATGGCATTTATCGACTTATCAAAAGCCTTTGATAAGGTAAACAGAGAAAAACTTTGGATAAAACTTGCCAACTGGAACTGCCCCGAGAACCTTTTAGACCCAATTCAAGAACTTTATTCGGAAACATCCATGAGAGTTAGACTGAATGGCACTGGGCTACTATCGGCCGTGATAAGAACATCTAGCGGAGTTAAGCAAGGATGCCCTCTGGCACCGGCACTTTATAACGCCTATACTGGTGATTACCAACACGCCGAAAAGAACGTTAAAGCTTTCCCGCCCTCCATAGGATCCGAGAAAGTCAGCAGATTATTCTATGCGGACGATATAATTCTTATTGACCAGACAAGGATAGGGTTACAGCGAAAGCTAGACAATCTGAATGAATATCTCCACATCAACGACCTTGAGAGCAATACTACAAAAACTAAAGTGATGCGACTAATGAAAGCGGCCAAACGCAAAACTTCAAAGGCTTGGTTTTTTAACAACATTCGGCTGGAAGAAGTCGACACCTTCAGATACCTGGGTACGATGTTCAGCAACAACAGAAACGAGCAACCTATGCTAGACCTACTGACCAACAAACAGAAAACTTTACTAAACCAACTGATTATAGTGGACAAAATATTTGGCCGCTTCTCAATAAAAGCGGCGACAAATTTTTACAAGATGAAAGTGGTGCCAGCACTCACTTATGGGACAGCTGCATTCTTTGGTATTCCCGATTCAACATGGCCCAAATTGGAAGGCGCACTCTGGAAAAAAGTGCTCCGTTTACCACCCTCGATTCCAATAGCCTTGATAAGAAGGGAATTGGGCCTCACTTCTCTACTAGGAATAGTATCCATCAACACCTTGATGTTTTACAGAGAAGTCAGATTTTCGGCGGAGAAAATATATGCACTGATTCGAGAGGAAATTGGAAAAGGGTCTATCAAAACTCTCAAAACCTGGTGGGAAAAAAATCAAAAGCTCCTTGTTACAATTGGAAGCTCAGACGAGGAGCTTTTGGCAAACCCGAAGAGAACGGCTAAAAAACTCAAAGATCTAGATTGGTGTGAGACCCAACAAACATCAGCAAACTACAAATCAGTAGCCCACTTGCCGGCGTTTGCCCAAAAATTGAATGAACCTATCGGCTACCTACTTCAATTTCCGAACAAGACCCACCGAGCCACCTTCCTAAGAGCAAGATTAAACATTCTAAAGACCAACGAGATACTGAAAATTAGAGGAAAATCCAAATCCGATGGCTGTAGATTCTGCCGGAATCCCGAGCTAAAGGAAAGTCTAAGACACCTGATCATCCATTGCCCAGGGACTGTTAGCAAACGGAAAACCCACCTGGACCACCTTTACTCAAACTTTTCAAAGATGGACGAGGACTACTGGTGGGCGCACTTGATGAACGGGCTAAATCGCAGACCGGTCATCGCGGTGGTAAACTTTATACACAGTCTGAAGTTGGACGCCATCGGGGAAGGTTCAGAGAGTCCTTAAAAAGACTTAGCCCGTTTTTGATGAGAATCACTTCACTTTTGTAAAAACTGCTAACAACAGTTAAATACAATAAAAAAAAATTAAAAAAAAATAAAAAAAATAAATCCTCCTGTCCCTTAGTCTGGGGGGTGGGGGGTGTTAGGGAAGACTTCTTATTTCTGTGCTAATTCCCTTCAACCTTAGAGACCTGAAGCACTTTTGCTGGACTTCAAGAATTTTTATTTTTATCCTGGAGTGAGTGAGGCCTTTTTCTTACTCTCTCATGTATTTTTTATCTGATTTGGACTATTTGTGTTTCTTTTAGTTTTGGAGTCTGACAAACTCCATAGGCATTGTATTGTGACACACAACACCTTCAGTGCTGTGTCACAGAGAAGTCCTTTGGATTTCTCTTAAGGTTTAAATACCCTTTCTTGGGTGAACTACTGTTCTCAAGAGTAGTAAAGTGAAATTGATTTTACGTACCTGTTTTTCCTATGTAGGTCCAGTACAAACCATTTTATGTGGAAGTACTGGGGGGGTTACTTAGTAGCCTCTTTTCCTTCTTACTCATGTAACATTTTTTATGTTACCCTCACTACATTTAATGGCTGGTGGCAGTGGTTTATTGTTCCTACCATTGTGCGTTTTTACCGCAGGCTGAATCCTCACCTGCAGTATTGCACCCATGGGTGCACATTTTGTCAAAATTGCCTCAGTCTTCTTTTTTAGTTATTTCTTGCTTGTGAGGTCTTTCTTGGGATTTACTCTGTGCACCAAACCAGGTTTAGCCCCTTTGTTCATTTTGTCTTTGGCGGGCTTACTGCCGAAACCCGCCCCTGACTCCAGTGTGTCGGGCAGGGCAGGAAGAATGGGGGGTGCCCAAAACTCTCTGTCTTTAGTCTCCATGGAAACCTCAATGCACTCAGTGCTGGTTGGCTGGCTGGCCGTCCTTTGAACACAGCCACCCTGTTGTATGAGTGACAGCTAGGCTGCGAATGAATGGAAGAAACCTGCAAAAAAGGTGAGGTCTCTTGGACAGAAGGCAGAGTCGACCACTGGACAAAGTAACTAATGAAAGACATTGGAAGAGAAGCTTGCTGCACCCTCCTGGGCCGTTGGTTTGCCCGGTGAAGCCCTTGCTGCAGTGCTGAAGCTCCAAATTTCGTATCGACTATAGAAGTCCGGAATGGATGACTTCTTTACTTGGGTTGGTGGGACCAACTGACCCCAAGACGAACTTTACTGGAATCCCTCTCCCTGCTGGCTGTACTTCCTTGCTGCTGCTGGAATCAATTGCCAAGTGTCAGGAAAGCCTGGAACAAGTGCATTGTCTTTAAGCCGGACCCGAGCTCCAGGAAGATCCTGAGGACCTTCCCGAAGCAGGAAGATCCAAGTCTGAGCCACCTCAACAGAGTGCTGGACCCTAGAAGCAAGGGAAGCCCACAAGGTGTCCAAGAACTGCAGTGGTGCTATTTGCCGGTAGTTGAAACCGCGAAGTGCCGTTGATTTGGAAAAAGCCCATTGCCACTGCCGACCTTCAAACTGTAGTGCAGGTGTCCTCTTGACATCCTCTCTCTTGTCTCCATGACAGAGTCCCAGGAACCCAGGGACTGCAGGACTGCAACCTGAACAGAAGCTGGCAGGATCTTCTTCTTCCAACCAAAGGTATTGTCTTGACAATACGGGTACTTACCTTTTCGGTCTGTAGCTTGTCTGTCTCAGTGAAGACTTATAGTAGCTGATTTTTTTTCATTGTTGCTTCCATCTTAGCTTTCACAAGCCCTACAGCTTGTGGCCCAACAGTGATCCTTTTCTACAAACTCTTTGTATAAAATTGTGCAAGACCTTTGTGCTATCCACAAGAAGTGCCTTAGCTTCCCTATACCTTTTTCAATTGACATTGGCTGTCCTGGCTCCCTGCAGACTTTTCATACCCTTTGACTGTGTGTTTATCTGTCCCTCATAGGTGGTACATACGTTACTTGTATTGCTGGGAAAGGGTTAACCTATACTTCATTGCGGGGGGTTATAACATGCTCACCTGTTCAGAGAACGTGTTAACCTCTTTTTCCTTTCTTAACCTTTTCCTTCTTCCACAACCTCAGTATTGCATTAAGTGTTAAAAGTGATATATCAATGTCCACAATGTCCTGGCAATTGAAGTCACCCCAGGTGTAGGAGGTGTGTGTGTGTGACATCCCAAAAGGGTATCTACTTGCTTAACTTAAATCTGAGGAAGTGTATTTGAAGTGTATTTTATTGTTGCATATTGCCCCTTCTAAAGAAGGCTTATTTTAAAACTGACTGTTAAATAAATAAATAATTATTTTACTAGAAAACCTTGAGTATAAGTGTTATTTGAATACCTGTCATTGTGAATCTCTATGTCACATCTCTACAGCTCACATTTACCCCTCTTGAGATAAGTCTGGCTGCTCTGTCACTCTACCAACTTATGTAGTACAGGCCTATACCACTAGATGGTTTTTTGTTCACAAGAGGAACAGGGTGGTGTAGTCTCCCACAGGGCTACTACATACAATGTTGCCTAACAGTGGTAATTGACAAATACCCGAAGTACCTGGAAATACAAATTTCTCGTCCACTGGGTGGTCATACCACCACTGGACAAGCCAAATATAGTATTCCAAAGACAGTCAAATCCAACAATGGTCCACCATTCAGTGGTCAGGATTTCCGATTATTTGCAGTGCACCTACTTTTTGAACACATTTTTGTGACTCCACTCTGGTCACGAGGTAATGTAGTTAGTTGATTGGTGATATTTACTGGTGAGATAACCCAGGGCTCAGACGGTGACGGTGTAAACGGATCCATGATCAGTGCCGAAAAGGTAAGTGGGGCACATCGTTAGAAATGCAGCATTTTTCAGAAAGACAAACGAGTCTCCCCTGCGGCAAGCCTTGCAATGTGAGTGATGACATATGTTCCCACGAGACAGTAAACGGTCAGCTAATGTCTATGGCCCTGAAACTCAGAGGCGGGCAGATGTTGGTGTGTATGCAGAGCTGGAGGGTTTTTCCCAAAGGGTAGTTAAGCGACTAGAAGGCGCAAGGAAGGAAGTAAAGACAGCTTTGCATAGCATGTATAGCACCCCACGTTATTGGGAAGAACACAACAATGAGTGGACTTTAAGAGGAGTTATTAGTGAAATATAACCGTTAGATGTAATTTTATGTACTAACCAAATAAAATTCAGGCACGAGGAAATTGAGCCCAAACACTCTTTCATGGCATTGCTTGTCAGTTATTGCTCCTATGATTAAGCTTATCAATTTAATAAGTGCCCAGCCCAAGGGGAATATGCTAAACGCATTGCAAAGGAATTCTTGTGTCAGGTGTTGGGGGGCAGCCAAGACCCTCATTAGCAGTTTAGTTTGAGTTGCCTTCCAAACATCATCATTCCGCCTACTGTTCCATTATAGGCAGTGAAAGACATGAAAATCAGGTGTGGTCCCACATCAAAGGGGCCATCCAGTCCATACAGAATGGCCACCTCTATTCTGCAAGAGACAGCAAGAACTTCCAGGCATGTCCCTGCCTGGTCCCCTGCCCGAAAGGGCACAGACTACACAGTGGTGACCTGGAAGCTGCCCAGAGCTTTACTAACATTGGGGTTAATGCACAGCTTTCCCAGCATCGATTTTGTTGTGTAAGAGGGTGGCTTCCCATTCCTCACCCTACATCCTTATGTAGAATGAGAGTCCTATAGTGAGTCTTAAGTGCCTATAAACATTGACTGCACCACTGCCAAGCTATAGGTGTGCCAGCAGCTGCAATAGTGAAAGCGTGCCAGCTGCTTCAGTGAATCTGAATGATTCGACATGCTTTCAGTGAATGGGGTGCTTGATGAATACTCGGATGTATTTACTGTACTGGTGTGGGGTAGTTACAGGGCACATAGAAATAAATGTCATGTGTGCTGTGCGCAGCGCACAAAGAGGTACCTTACGGAAAATGTGTAAATCTCTAGCAGACACTGAATTTTCTGGAACAGAGAGATATTATTGTGAAAGTGGATGGACCTTCTAAACTGGACCAAACGCCCATTCCTGCAACGAACCATACCCCAACAGCAGAGGATAAACAAAGGAACTGGCAGATACTCATATCTGCTCTCACTCAATGCCACCTACATTACAGACCACCTCCCTCACACGGCTACCTCAATGCAGCTGCCATATTGTTTCGGAATAGATTACTCAGAAATGCTACTCCCTGCAATGCCACCTCTCTCTATTGCTTCTGGGGGGAGGAATCTGATAAAACACATGTCCCTTCCTGCGTAACTTGTTCACAAACATATCACACAGGATTGCAATCAGTCTTTCAGAAACTATTGGGCAATTTCCAGCAAGGTTGAAGGAATATGATCTCGGACCAAACAATTGCCAGGTTAGTTGCTGCATGTTGCTGATGCTCTCTCCGGGGGTGCTGTGGAGCCACCTCTCACTCATTAGGATGCTGTTGTCTTGGAAGGATAGCTCAGGGGCAACGCGCTCACCTTGGAAACAAGACGATGCTGGACAACACGGGTTTGGTCCCTGGGTCTGCGCTTAGAACCTCTGCGTATTAAGCGAGGATGAAAACACATCGGTTCACTCTCTGCTTATAGAAAAGACAGTTCTGGAGAGCCCTAATGAGCAGATTTACGATGCTGTGGGTCATGTCTTGCACTGCATGAGCTGGGAATGTGTTAAGGAATTTGAACATAGAGGCAAACCTTATTTTGGCAAATTAACTCATATTCAAAAATGACACTTGTTGCCACATTCTGTACCAGAAGTCCCCAGTCAATGGAATGGTTGTAGATCATCTGTCTGTCTGTCTGTCTGTCTGTCTATCTGTCTATCTATCTATGTATCCCAAATCACTACCTCTTAAAGGCACGATTGTGTGAACAATGGCAAAGCACCGGACATAGAATGGTAAATATCACGGTATCTGACACTGTACATTTCTCCAGGGTGGAAATTGCATAGTTTCCTAAGGACATCCATTTGAGACTGCTGCTTTGAATCACTGTTACGCTTGGGCAAATGCGATGGTGGTGAGGGCATTAAGGATCATTATGCTCTGTAAGGCACGCTCACTAACGTGGAAGTTCGCAGAAGTGTTTCAGATCCATCACTGCTTACCTGTCAGATCACACCTGCCAATGGATTTGCTCACAAGCCTGCAGAGCTACGGATGGGTCAAGCCATCAGAATTAGGTCGCCAGCCGCAGTGTGTCGCCTGAAGCCCAAAACAGTTACACGCCAAGCAGCTGAATTATGGGAGCTCCAGGAGAATCCGAGATTCAGCAAGACAGCTGAGCTACGTAAAGTGTGAGTGAGAATGGATCGAGAGTGGCGACCTGTCAATGCTGGGGCTCAGCATTTATCCAAGGTCTTACATGATCAAAGTGGGAAGACGTTGAGAAGAAATCAAGCGTGTCGCCTTGATTGGGACGTTGATGGATTGTGCACAGGTCTGCATCATGAATAGTAAGCTAGATTTTGCAAATACACATTTATGTCTTTGCATTTAGGTAGCAGAGCATGTGTGTACCTTTCATTTGTTTGCGGGACCTATGTCCATAGGTGGAGGTGACATGCCAGCATGGGCGTAATTTTAAGGGGGTACATGGGTGTTTGCCCCGCCCCAACTTTCATGGCACAGCATTTTGTTCCCATTCATTTTGCTGGGGCACCATTTCGTCAGATTTCATGCCCCCCCACCCCCAACATTTTCAGCAAAGTTACTCCACTGCATGCCAGTGGAGGTCTGTGTGACCTGCTATAGGTCATGGGATAGTGTGTACTAGTTTCAGACACCAATTCCACCTAGAACGGTTTTGCTCTTATCCCGTGTGTGCTTATGCGGGGTGCATGATTACGTGCTTCTCAGGGAGAGGTGGTCTGGAACCAGTATTCGCGATAACGACTGCATCAGCAGAAATAAAATTGGACCCATTCGGAGGCAGATCTGGGCAAAGAAAAAACAGGAAAACAACTTTAATGTAATTGTATTCTTTTTCCTAGGAGGACTAGAACCAGGAATTCATTTTAGACTTTGCACCTCTTTTTTTCAAGCGTGGGGTGCGGGAAAGTCTCATTTCCGGTTGACAGGAAGCACTTACTGCAAATTTAAGAAGGCATGTTGCTTAAAGGAAAGTTACACAGACTTCATGCAATGGGAAGCCTCCACTTTTATTCTGATGTCTCATCCTATCGTGCTTTGATTATTTCCGGAGAGACTTCTAAACACTGTCCCCTGGCTTCAAAAGCCTCCTATTTTTGGACATGAAATTATGGGTTTTATTATTTTTAATTCATTTTAGTATGGGGTAGGGAGGGGGCCCATAAAAATGATATAGTCTTGTTGTAAAAGAAAATCCGGGAAATGCATTCCATTTTTAATATGGCACTCCAGCGAACCATTATCTTCCCGGCAACGAGAAAATCATATTTTCCTCTTTTTTATGGGAGAGAAATATTACCGCTATGACTCTTAATGGCAAATGAATCGCCTTCTTTTTTTATAATCAATTATCCGTAAGTTCTAATTTCTTGTATGAATTTACACACTGAAAATGCCTTTCCTTCAGTTGTTAAACAGAGCTGTCTGTCCTTTGACAGGTGGGGGCATCCCCCTCAGCAGCATGCGCACTTTCAAAAGTCGCTCTACTCTTTCCACCTGATTCCCAGAGCGTTTTCCTATGGGATTGTTCCATTGTAAAACGCTTCTGTGAATCAGGCCCATCCTATGATTGCCTGCTCTTCTTAAGGCTATTAACAACCACTCTTACTTTATTGAAATGTAGATGCATTTGCATTTTTTAAAGTAATACAACACGACCCAATTGAAACAGTCCAACCAAAGCACTAAATTCCACAACCCCTTTTCAAGAGCAAAAACAATCTGGCATGCCGGAAATGAGAAACATACTTCAGTGTATTGCAAACCCACATCTTGAGAGAAAACAAGGACGTGAGTGGCAGAGGTACTTAATTACCTCCTCTCTATTTAGAAACTCTACATCTGTAATTTAGTAAGTCTGTGCGAACCTCTGCCTAGTCTTGCTTGAGGCCCACACTGAATCATAAAATTCCTGATTCGTGGTCCCCCGCAACTGGTCAGTAGCCTATAGAAATGCCAAACCATGGGTACAGGGATTAACCGGCTGGGCCAGTCAGAATCAGTGAATATGTTGTTGAGATTTCACTTTCCCTTTTTGAGTTTTGTTAGACTGTAAAAGCCAGATTCTTGGAAAAATCTGTGCTGCAAAAACAGGACTTGCGCGGGAAATCACGTGCAAGTCTCAGTTCGTCGATTCGTGGAACACAATGCGCTGGGCTTACCCGTGACTTGCGAGGTATCCGCACAGGTCCAACACGTAACTGCGACCCCAAGAACACCTTGCGCGAGACTCCGAAGGAAGGGCCGGCTGGACCAGCGCAGCCACCTAAAAAGGGGGCGGAACACGTGGAATGAGGAAGGACCAGCAAAAATGTGGCATTACGAGAGACGTTCCACCGTCAAACAATCGCACCGCCCATACGTGTGCAAAACAACCGTATACATGGAATTGAACAAGGATCGGCAGCATGCGAAAAACCATGGCCAAATCCCGAAACAGCTACGCCACGAGATAGCAGGCGTGAACATCAATGCACACACAAACAAATCGATAAAAAGCACGTGCAATCCACAAGTGCACATATACAGCCACGTTGAATGCATCACTTGTTGCAGCCATCATCCTGGGACACCTCAGGAGGAGGAGGGTGGCCAGGGCCGGAATCTTCCACCAAAGGACCAGTTTTTTTGGGATGCCTGATGACCATGGTCACAGAGTGGGAGGATGACCTCACATCACCCACCATGTGCTCCCAAGCACTGAGCCTCTTGCAAAAGGTGCTCACTGTACTGCATTTTTTGGCCATTGGTTAATTCTAGCAGACCACCACCATATTTGGTGGCATCTCATAGGCCACGCAGTCATGCTGCCTACACCAGGTTTTGGCAATAATAACTACAGTTCCTTCTGTCCGCCTGCATATCTATATGCCCAGAACACCCACAGAAAGGCAAGCAGTGGTCCAGGATTTTTATGGGGTGGCGCATTTCCCAAAGGTGCTAGGCACCATTGATTGCACACATGTTGCTCTATGTCCACCTCGAGCAACAGAGCACATCTACTGCAACCGGAAATACTGGCACATCATCAATATTCAGGTTGTGTGTGATGCCAAGGGAATCATTACTGAAGTGTAAGTCAACTATCCTGGCAACACCCATGATAGTTACATCTTCAGGATGTCCCCTCTACACCGGGCCCTGGAAGCTGGGAAGCATGGCAACACATTGCTCATTGGTGAGTATGAATGGACATGTACATGCATGTATGTTGCACACAGACCATAGACACTGTCAACAAATGACAAC
The DNA here is from genome assembly GCF_040938575.1 of Ambystoma mexicanum. NCBI lineage: Eukaryota > Metazoa > Chordata > Amphibia > Caudata > Ambystomatidae > Ambystoma > Ambystoma mexicanum. The sequence continues at coordinate 496,688,970 of NC_090926.1, forward strand.
CATTCTCACCTCTATAGGGGACAGTGCCTACCGTCTGAGCACATACATGATGATGCCCATATGCAACCTCAACGCACCTGCTGAGATAAGATTCACCACTGCCCATATTGCAACTCGGGGCATAGTGGAGCGCACATTCGGAGTGCTCAAGTCACGTTTCCGCTCCCTTGACCACTCTGGTGGTGTGTTGCTATATGCACCACCAGTAGTCTGCATGATCATCATGGCAGCATGTGTCCTGTACAATGTTGCAACACAGCATGGCTTCCCAGTGGACATGGTGGTGGCGCCCCAGCCACACCCACATGCCCACCACTTGCGTATGGTTGGGAAAAAGGCATGTGGGGAGGCTGCATGTACCCAGCTTGTGCAATCGTATCTGTAAGTGATTTCAATCCAGCACTCCAACTAAGTCAATGCCTAGTATGAGATGCCCAATGGAAACCCTTATTTATATATTTTTATGTCATAAGTCCTTTTAATTCTGGATGATGTACCCTTATATAACGCCCCTCTCTTTGAATCCCCCTGGTCTCACTGAACCATAAAATAGGTTTGTTTTGCAAATTAAAAGATGTATTTGAAGAATTGAACAATATATCGATTACACTTTTATGAATATGAATAATATCTGAATATCACACTTATGAATATGAACAATGATCAGCAATGGGTAATATTACAATATCAACAATCTTGTTAATCAATTAGGAGTAGAAATAGGAAGAATAATGTAGCAGAGAATAACTTTGTGTGGGTTGAATGAAATGCAGTGATATGAAAGAATGCAACACAGAAATAAACTTGATATGAATTTAACCAAAGACAAGGTGATCGCTCTTTCACCCTGTTATTACTCACTCCCCCCAATATGCAATATGAATAGATGGAATGAGGGCACACAGGTATCAGGAATAACAATCACCAATTGCAATTTCAATCCCGATTCTCACCAGCAAGCTTAGAGAGAACAGTAATGATTTAAACAGGTCAATTGCTTTTAAACGTGGTTTGAATTGAATGGGAAAAATGCTAAAATTGACTTTAATTTGCTAAATAGGATTCAGAACTTGTGAGAGTGGCTTTGGATTGCTTCAGGTCAACACTAGCAATGATTGTAGAATGATTAGCAGATGGAAAATGAAAATCAGAAGTTGAAATCAAGAAATAGTTGTTTTATATGGAGTGAAATTGAGCCAAGTGCAAATTCGCGGTAACTTTCTCCGCGTGCGAGAAATGCGATTACGGAAAAACTATAAAGAATTGGAATGTTCCTAGCACATACGGTTCAGAAGTTACAGAGGTTTTAGTGAAGGTAGATTTTTCTCAGAAAAGAGTCAAGATTTCAAAAATGAAAGATGCACTTTAAATATTAGGAACCAAGATGGACTTATACTAAGGGGCTATGAAAGTGCAAGATACCCAACGGGACAGCCACCAGAACAGGTTGCCTTCCGCTCTGACTTTTGTGTGCCAATACACTTGACTTTCTTCAGAAAAATATCAGCGCACAGATGATAATCACTACAATTATCACAGACTATATGATGAGAAGGATTCAGGATGGACACAAGATTCTATAATGCAGTTCTGGATAGGTTGAAATGGATTGAATAGGATTACTTTAAACTAAGAGATGACTTGGACAGTTCTATACTAAATACTCACTACTATGGCTTTGGAATGCAATGGGCCCATCAAAGATCTGGTCAAGGGTTTGGCTGGGATTCGCTCGCCACCGGACAGGTCTCAGGTGCTGGGTTCTGCTCTCAGCAAGGCACTCTGGTCTGCACGGCCTCTTGGACTGGATCTGACAGGTTCTGGGTTACAGCACTGCTTTACAGGTGTGGATCTCTGGTTCTAGCACAGGTTCTTGGCCAGAAGCAGCAAAACAGCTCAGCCAGGCTGTTGAATGGTTTAGATGCCCCTTGAAAGTTTTGGGGTTCAATCAGGTTGCAAGAGATTTTAAAGGCCTACTAAAAAGGGTTCAGCTTTTTGGGTTAGGCCTCTGCTTCAGGGTTCTGGAGTCTGGATCTGGGTTCTGGAGTCTGGTTCTAGAGTCTGGTTCTGGAGTCTGGATCTAGAGATGCGTTCTTCCTGCAGAGCGCTTCGCCGGTAGATCTGTGATGAGTGAAAGTGTGTGTTTTACCTGTCCTGAGCAGTCCCTATTTATCCATTTTCCAAAGTGGGTGGGGAGGCTGATTGTCTATGCCCAACCCTCTAAGGATCTGATAGGTCAAAGAATTCCCCCTCTCCTGATTTGAGAAAGGAAAAGTGTGTCATGATGTGTCATGATGTGTCATGTGTATGGCTTTGGGAGAAAACCTCCCCTTTGTCTCTGTACAGTATATCTTATTTTTCATAAAAACATATTTCCAATATCACAAACTTGTTGATAATACATATACACATCACAGATTGCCTAAGGAATGTTTCTGTCCAAACCTTATCTTCCTACGAGTTTTGGTTCATAAATGACAGTTTTTCACGCTTTTGTTTGGTTACACATTTTCGGATCTGTACAATATTTTACACATACATGCACATACCCTCTGGGCATACTCCTGTAATTTTTCATGTTCCTAGCATAATCACAATAGCTACAACATTAAAGATTTTGTGGTTCAGTCTCAGAACTTCTCACAGAGTCCAAATTAGATTTAAACTGTGAGCGAATTTTTCATTTAATACCCTATAAATCCCATATTTTTATCAGTTCCGTACAATCTGCTATAAGTCTCTTTCTAAAACATACAGTTACTTTAGTTTCAAATCCACATTTTCAGTCTGGCCCACCTCCAAAGCTCGGCTGAGTCAAAGTCACATGGGCTTCTTCCTGCCAGGGCAGTTGATGTCAGTCACACACGAATTAGCATTTTCATTCAGCCTGCCAGTTTCTTAGCAGAGAGCAGGGGAAAGATTCCTTTGTTTGGGAAAAGGTGTGGAATGTCTTTGAAGCTCAATGTGGGAAACCTCTTGGAGTTTAGCTGAATCAGGTTACCTTATGGTCAATTGTGACATTGTTTCTTGTGGAAATTAAAGTTACAAATTTAAAAATAAGCAAACATATCTTCAATTCCAGCCTTTTTCAACATGAAAATCAATGTCTAGCACCCCATATTGCATTTGATGGAAGTCCCTTCTTTGGCATATTTAGCTTTTAGGACACAAGTTTCACCTGTCAGATTTAGAGATCGCAAGCGGCTGACAGAGGCGAGTAACGGTATTGCACCCATTTTTGACATATTTCTCCAAGCAAGCAATCTTCAATGTGGATTTTCTTCTGATAAGGTTACTTCTGCTGACATTGGGCCTCATCACGACCTCGGCGGTAACGCCGGCGGTATTAGCACGGGGGCTATTAGCGCGACCGCCATAGCCCCCGGCGCTAATAGCACGGGATCACGAGTTGGGCGGACTTGGAAGTCCCCATTCCCCATTGAGCCCATTCGGGAATGCCCCATTCCCCATTGGGCTCAATGGGGAAATTTCGCGCTCATACCGCCGGCGGATTTACCGCCGGCGGTATGAGCGCGAATTCTCAGCGGATTTCGCACCAGCTCAGAGCTGGGTTGAAATCTGCCAAGGCCCTGATTCGGCGGACCCTTAAATCTGGCGGTAATAGTGCTACCGCCGGATTTAAGGATTAACGCTGAGGTTGTGATGAGGCCCATTATATTTACGTGGATTCTTGAAGTAAAATGATGTTCAAGACCTAACAAGGAGGTTGGATCTTTTGGGTGGTTTGTGAGCCATGATTTTTGCAAATTTGACAACCAAGAAAAACACATTTTCACACAGCTCTGTTTCTTTTGCAATCAGCCTTGCTCTGTGGGCAGCCAAATGATGGGTTTTGGCAGGGGTCTCCTGTGTTACCACTGAGATAGGCAAAAGTGGATGGCGCCCTATTTTTCAGATTTTTACTGCACACTTTTGGGTGATTTTTAGCGAGCAGCATGCTTTCCGGCGGCCATTCTGATGTTCCTGATGCAAGCAATGCACAGTAATGTTGCAGGGCCTGGACTAGTGGGTTGAAACATCCCACAAGCCCCCTCTCCTGCGATTTGGCGTTGATCTTCCATCAATGGGAATTCGCAAGACTGGGATGTCAGTTTCATCGCTTCTGATTCCACAAATGGCAAAGTTCATCGTCTTCTCCTCCGTCAAACATGGATCGATCGGTTCTCCTCGCCAGTCCAGATGTGACTATTGAGCGATACTCCGGGCCCCTCAGATCTTTGCTTCCGGTCCCCGGGTCATCCTCCTTGGTTAGTCTCCATGGTTTCCAATCAACTATAGGTTATCCTAGGATGACAAAGCAAAAATATATTTGTAGACATTTCCCCACCACTATTAATGTAGTGGGGCGGACACGTACATTTTGATAATTCAGGACACATTTTTATTATTGTATTTTATAGACTATATGTGGAATATTTTAGAGTTGGAATGTTATGGATCTGGGGTCTGAAAGGTCCCCCTCTGGGGTTCCAGAAGACTCCTCCAGTTGCTGCAGAGTGTGCCTAGGATGGCAACACTTTAGTTGATTAATATGGACCCACTTATCTTCCCCCTCTGCCAAACTGCCTTTGGGGATGCAGATTTTGTAGGCGACTGGTGAGATTTTGTCTACAATTTCAAAAGGACCCCTCCAGGTAGGCAAAACGTTGCGCTGTTTGGCTTGGTTCCTTTGGAAATTGTATAGGTGCAAAGGCAAAAGCATGTTGAAGGTGTTTTCTTTTCAACATACTCATGAGTTGTGGAGGCATTGATCAATGTCTGCGCTTGGGTTCTGTAGAGCAGATGCTGGGGAAGCACCATCCTGCGTCCAGTCATCAGCTCAAACGGTGACATTTTAGTTGCAGATGAAGGGGTAGATCTGATGGCCATTAGGACAAGAGGTAATCGAATATCCCAACTTGGCCCAGAATCTGCCACAAACTGTTTTAATATGCTCACAATTGTTCTATTATATCTATCTACTGCACCACTAGAGGCTATCCGGTAAGCAATATGTAGCTTCCTTTTGACCCCAAGTATCTCCCACATCTTTGTCATTACTTCGCTGGTGAAATGGCTACCTCTGTCTGACTCGATCCTTTGGGGTAGACCAAAACGCGAAAAGATGTGGTTGATCATCAGGGCAGCTGCTGTTTCTGCCTTGCAGTTTGGGGCCGGGAGACATTCCACCCATTTAGTAAACAAGCATGTCACGGTCATCATGTACTTGTTTCCCCTAGAGGAGCGAATCACGGGCCCGATAAAGTCAACTTGCAAATCTGACCATGCCAGTGTCATCCCCCTCTATTGGAGAGGCTCACGGTGTGTGAGGGATGTTGGCTGAAATTGTGCACACACAAGACACCCCTTCAAGTATTGGTCAAGGCCCTGCCCCATGTGTGGCCAGTATGCAACCTCTCTTAAGATTTCAAGTGTTGTATGAAACCCCCTATGACCGGATGTGGCCGCATCATGGGCGTGACTTAACATCAGGCTTCAGAATGAGGTAGGGACCACCCACTGATCATGGCCAGCTAGGGATCTCGTTACCAACAAACCGTCTTGGATTCGGAAAATTTTTGGACATTTCATCAACACTCTGAGGTCCTCTTTCCCAATGTAATCGGTATCTGTCAGGGGAAAGTTCTCAGGGTCCTCAATGTGTTGATAAAACTTACCAAATATTGGATCCCCTTTTTGAGCCGTAATCAAATCAACATCTGGGGTCTCCTTACTCCATTGTGAAGTTGAGAGTTCATTGTGAGCATTTGTCTGGGACCTAGTGATAGCAGTGACCTGGATTTCCCCCAACAGGAACTCGATCTCAATTAGATACCCTTGGATCGCCCCGGTTTCGGCCAGCTGATCAGCTAAGTCATTTCCAGTTTTGTCTGGTCCCTCTACGTTAGAATGACCCTTGATCTTTTTCCAGTAGATGGTCATCCCATTCGAGGTGACCAGATCATCAATATTTTGAATTAACTTCCGATGTTTCAAAGGTTTGTTATTAGCACATAGCATGCCTCTGGGTTTCCAGTTAACCTGGTGCTCCACAAACCCATTCCGTACATAATCTGAATCTATGATTATGACCAGTTTGTGGAGTCGATGTTGGACAGCAGTGAGGATGGCTTGATGCACAGCCATCAAGTCTGCCTCTTGACTACTTCGGGGACCAATCTTGTACCCAGCGGAGGATTCCGGGGTCTCATTCACCCATGCATTCCCTATGCTGGCCACAAGTTCTTTTTCCCCGTTGTTGTCAACATGGTAAGAGCATCCATCCACATAGACAGTGGGCATTCCCTCACACTTGTCTTCTTCAAAGACTTTGTGTGGGGAATTAAGGTATGGCTCCATGTTGTCCTTGATTTTTAGACTTTCGTTCTCGAGACTGTTTCCTCTGGCACAATCATGCAAGTCAGCCAGACCTTGCGCGAGGGGACTCTTCTTGTTTTGGCCATATCTGACCTCCACAGGAAAGCCTTGCATTGACAGAATCCAGGAAGTAATTTGGGAATTACTCACATTTCTGGTCCGGATTCTGTCACTTTGGAGATATTGCACAGGCTGGTGTGGGGTCTCCACTATGATGTGTTCCCCCTGGATGAACGGGCGGTAATTCTTCAATGCCCACACCGTTGCCAGGAGTGCCTTCTCACAATCGTTGATTACTTTATTGACCTTGTCATGCTTTTGGTATAATACTGCAGTCAGTCAATTAGAGAACCCCGTCTCCAAGAAAAACTCCTTGTTTTGGACAGGGTAAGCTGGGCAAGGCACTTGTGAGAGGCTTCTTTTGAGTTGTCTTACTGCCTCTGCATGTTCTGGACCCCATTCCCACTTGACCCCCCTTCAAAAGATGAATCAGGGGACTTGTGATCTCTGCGTAGCCCTCAATGAACTTTCTACTGTAATTAGTCAGTCCAAGGAGGCTTCTTAGTTCCCGCAGAGTTGTGGGGTCTTTTAATTATTGGAGTGCTTCCACTTTCTTTTCCTGGGGACAGAGACCCTGAGGAGTAATCATATGCCCCAAGAAATTGACACGGGTTCTACACCACTGTGTCTTTTGAAAGGAAAGTTTTTCTCCAGCGGCCCTCAACTGTGTCAGAACATAACGGATCTCCGCTATGTGTTCCTCGACAGTTGAGCTTTTGATGAGTACATCATCTACATAGGTCAAGTTACCCCTCTCGGGCATGGCCTTATGTAGAAAAATGTTGAATTATTTGCTGGAGTTGATGTATCCGAAGGGAGTCCGGGTCCATGTGTACTGCTGCCCCCCAAATGTAAAGGCCAGCTTGTATTGGTCCTCCCTACTGAAAGGTACAGTCCAGTATCCATTGGTCAGGTCTATTGCAGTGAATACCTGTGACCCCTGGATCTTGGCCAGCCCTTGGTCAATGTAGGGAAGAGGCCTTCGGGAAGTATGGACCCGTTTGTTGAGCTCCCTACGTCGGTGCAGAGTCTCCACTGGCCGTTTGGCTTCAATATCCCCAGCACCGGATTATTGAAGGTGCTGTGGACTGGACGGATTATCCCACGGGACTCGAGGTTCTTAATTATTTCAGTAAGGGACTCCATTGATGCGAGAGGCAAGCAATATTGCTTCACAAACACTGGAGTCATGCCATGGTCCATGGGAATTCTTGTTGTGTGGATGTCGGTGCGACCACAGTCATATGAGTCCACCGCAAAGAGATCTTGAAAATCCAAGAAAACTTGTTTCGACTTTTGCTTCTGCTCCAGAGTCTCACAGGTATCAGCTAGGTTGACTCTCTCTTCAACCATCTGCCTGAAGCCTGGAAAGACTTCCTGTTTCGCTATCTCAGCGGCCTCCACCAGCTGGGTGGAGAAGTCCCTGGTCAGATTTGGACTGGTGGCTTCAGGTGGGAAAGGCAGCCCTCATGGACCTGGAAAATCACCTCATCCCTTCTGAAGTCACAGGTCACATCTTCCTTACCATAAGGGCAGGAAGTGCACACCAGGAATTTCCCCCCTGCTGGGTAAAGATCCTGTCTGGTGTGGTGTTGTCATCACTGTCACTGTCAAAACAGTCCTTGTGGATTGGTCCTAACAGTTCATTTCCTAAATCAATGGAAAAATGTCGGTCATCAACCGCCATTCCAGTAATGGTGCCTGCGGCTAGAGTGATACTCTTTTATTCACTGTTATACACCTCTATTGGAATGGTGTCATGTTCTATGTTGACTAGTGGCGTTGGGTTTACCCCCAACCCTTGCTGTTGGAGAGAAGAATTTAGATGAATATAGGCCTCAGGGTTGTTCAATTTCTGTCCTCTTTTAACTTTCACTTCCAGGGAGAATTGTCGGGTTCTTTCTGGCATGGTGACTTCCTCTCCAATCCGAATTTCAACTGCTGCATAAGGCAGCAGTTGAGCTGACCTAAATGCTTTCTCTGGGTCATCAAAGCCCATGGGATTATCCACTAGTCGGGACCAACCTTCATTTAACTGAACAGGGATGAAAAACTGCTCTCCAATTTGCTGAATATCAGTCAGGCTCTGAGCTGATTTCTCTTCTTTCTGGACTATAGGCATGGGAATGTCTGATTGTGGATTGGTAAAGAATTTCAGAGTGTTTCCTTCCAGTGGGAAGGTTGATTTTCAGAAATAGAGAGGACCCCCCATCACCAGTTTGTTGTCCTACTGCCATTACGGTCACGTCTGGAATTTGGTTGTTCTGGAAGTGAAATTCTACTTGGTCAGATTTTTGTTCAACCATGTGGCATGTGCCGTTTAAACTAACATGGTTGACACTCTGTTTTAATTTTATGGGTCTGCTAGTCTGGGTCCAGAGGACCTTGTTTACACAGTCTATTAGGGGTGACGTGACAACCTTCGCTGGAGGTCATTCCCTATTAAAGAAGGGGTGCCCTCTGGAGTCACAACTATGACCGGGTGTTTCACCTTGTGTCGCCCAAATTTAATGTCCAAATCCGCAGTCCCCTCGACGGGAATTTACTTCCCGTCAAAGTTCTGAAGTTGTCCAGGAAGAGAGGTGAGAGAAATTTGGTATTTCTCCGCCCTTCCTGAATTCAGTTCATCAAAGGCCTTTTTAGACAGAAGGGTAGCTTGGGATCCAGTGTACACCAGTGCCAAAATTGTACCCTGCCCCTGTACTTGAACAGGGGCATAGTATCTTCCCTCCTTCTCCGCAAGGGGGCACAGATAATGCACATTTTTGGACAACTGGTATGTTAGTTTTTTAGTATTGGCCATTGAGAGAGAAGAGATTTGGGCAGAATTCTGTGAGAGTCTTGGGAATCTGAAAGAAAAAGGTGGCAACTAGAGATGGGAGAAGTTTTGAGTTCCCCTAATTCCGGTTCTGGGCCATCCCCCCCTTTTTGGAGGCCATCACCAGGATGGGTTTGAACCAGGGGATTTTCATGTTGTTGGTTCTGGGGTTGGATGATGGGCAGCGCTAGCTCAGTCCCCACATCTACCCAGTCTGTATTCAAACCCTTTGGGACCCATTTTTCTTTGAGAGGAGTTCCCCCATCTCTGAAGGAGAAGATCCTTTTCCCAGGATCCTCTGACGATCCCTCTCCTTCAAATTGGAAGATCTGTACCTCCTCTGCAAAATGGGTCTGTTTGGGTTCTCTGTTTCTCCTACCCACCTCTGCTCCTTGGGTGGCAGACCTTCAGGGGCAGGAGATTTTTGTTCCAGTTCCTGGGTTTCCAGGGGCTTTTTATAAGTGGGGAAGGAAGCATCCTCCAAGGTTTTATACTAGGGGTGTCACGGTATTAGTTTTATGACGGTACGATAACCTTCTTGCCAAATGACGGTATATCATGGTTATCGCGGTATAGCAGGTGGAGTTAACTAATCTTAACAAATATTTTCTAAAAAGGTCATACATTTTCAGATTTATCATCACAAACTAAACCAGGCACCCAGGGCCAGAATTGGGCTTTTCAACATACTTTCCACTGAAATGCCACCCCCTGCTTCCACCAAACACAAACACACGTGTGGAGAGGAGGAGGGGGGTGGAGCCCTGCTGCGACTGGCAAAGCAAACTGAATAGCTTTTCTTAAGTGGTCATATAGGCTTTTAGCTCCCCCACTGGCTACTGGTGAAGATGAACATGTTGCCATCTTGATAACCTGCATGCCACAGATCAATGGAGTCTGATGGTAGTATACGCTTGTGCGCATACACCCACACGCACACGTACTCTCTCTTTACGTTACAGCCTTTAGTTTACTTGCGGGCCAAAAGGTGTTCAGTAATGATGGACATGTTACCCTTTGGTATGGCAGCAGGGAATACCCACAGAGATGAGTGAATTTCGCAGTGTGACTTATTATATGTAAAATCAATGATAGAAACAGGGAAATCCCCCATTGTCATATGTTTAGAAAACATTATCCATTATAAATATATAAACCCCAAAGCCGCCAACCCAAAGTAAACCCTTTTCCTGCTTGGCACTGTATTTATTCTTCCTATTGCTAACATACTGATTTTGTGTCAGGCAGGTGTGGTTTATGGAATGGCATTAAAAACTGCTCCAACTGAAACTACTTGGCAGACGGCACATCCAACACTGCAAGACCAAGACTGAGCAGCACTTGCTTACTGCAGTCTTTCCAAATAAGATTGAAAAGCACACTTAACGGTATGAACGGTATACCGGTATAAACAATGTGACGGTTATTATTGTTCTATTAAGTGGTTCACGTTATCTTTAACGGTATACCGTATTACCGTTACATCCCTATTTTACACCCCCCTTCCCCTTGTGCCTCCTCCCTGGGAACCAGTGAGTTGTCGGTGTGCTGCCCCCGTCATTGTTCTGGAGGACCAGGTCCAGTGTTTGGGCATTCTGTGCCGGCATGCTCATCTGGGGGTTTTGTTGAGCCCTCAACATGCGACCCAGATCCTGTGCCATGTTTTGGACCTGGCGCTCTAACTGTGAAACCCGCTCAGGCTGATGCGTGGTTCTCATTTCTCCCCTGGGCTGATCCCGGGAAGGGTAGCTATCTGTTCTCTGGTAATACCCCGGGTTTGGAAGATTTGGGTACCCCTCCACCCTTGGCCTCCCCTCTGCTGGATTAGGTGGTCTGGACTCAGGGAATTGGGGAAAGAATGATGGATGATTTTGGGGTTGGAAGTTTTGTGGGTACCTGGGGAAGAAGTTCTGTCCAGGATTTGGGGAGTTTCTGCCCTCCTGGGGGAAGTGAGGAGAGAAGTTCCCTGGGTTAGGTGCTGCTTGGTTGGATCCCCCCCTTGGGCTGGAGGAGTCCACACATAACCCAGGATGGGTCAGCAGGGACTAATATAGTCAGGGCAGTGAGAGATCCCATTTGTGGGACTACCTCCTTGGCTCCCTGTCTGTGACTGACCAGAGGGCCTTCTGGGCTTGGAATGATACTGCTGTGCAGGCAGGTTTTTGGGCCCCCCCATCTCCAAATCTAAAATGAGGGCAACCTTTACCTCTGCATCTTAGCAGCAGCAGGGGGTTGGTTGTTTTTTTTTTTTTTTAGTATTCTTGTTGTCTATGTGCTTTCGCACCTCATAGATCCGGGTTGCCTGTTTAATGACCCAGTCTAGTGATCTTTTCTCATGAAAATCTCTCACTAGCTGGGTCAAGATGAACTTTGGTAGGGCATGGAAAAAAGTATTGACAAATTCTTTGCTGTCCGTGCGCAGCCTTCTGGTAGTCTGCGCAATTGCACGCTTTAACTCCTGCACAAATTCTTGTGGGGTCTGATCCTCCCCACGTTGTAAATTGTAGGCTGCCTTGCGAGCCTCTTGGGGATTTCTGTGAACAGAAAAATGCTTCAAGATGGACCCCCAAGATGGACCCCTTTTGCAATGGCGCAGACAGGCTAAAAAACTGTGGTGTGGAAGGTTGCCCAGAGCATTGCCAGTGGTACAGATTAGTTCAAAACCTTCCACCCATCACTTTTGTGGTCACAGTTTGTTTCACTATGTGAGAGAGGGTATGCCCAGATGTGGGTCCCTTGCTGCCTGCGCCATAGGGAACCAAGGTGCACCTGACTCAGGAGGCCCAACAAGGCCAAAACATGTCTGGGGTTGCTTGTGTTTCCGTGCAGAGGGGACCTGGCCTAGCTGTTAGGGCTGGGCTGCTACCATTGGTGGCAGTACCTGACTGATTTGCATATGGCTAGACCCCTTTTGCAATGGCGCAGACGGGCTAAAAACGACGGTGTGGAAGGTTGCCCAGAGCATTGCCAGTGGTACAGATTAGTTCAAAACCTTCTACCCATCACTTTTGTGGTCACAGTTTGTATCACTATGTGAGAGAGGGTATGCCCAGAAGTGGGTCCCTTGCTCGCTGCACCATAGGGAACCAAGCTGCACCTCACTGAGGAGGCCCAACAAGCCTGAAACATGTCTGGGGTTGCTTGTGTTTCCGTGCAGAGGGGACCTGGCCTAGCAGTTCGGGCGGACTGCTACCATTGGTGGCAGTACCTGACTGATTTGCATATGGCTGGATCCCTTTTGCAATGGCGCAGCCGGGCTAAAAAACAGTGGTGTGGAAGGTTGCTCAGAGCATTGCCAGTGGTACAGATTAGTTCAAAACCTTCCACCCATCACTTTTGTGGTCACAGTTTGTCCCACTATGTGAGAGAGGGTATGCCCAGACGTGGGTCCCTTGCTCGCTGCGCCATAGAGAACCAAGCTGCACCTCACTGAGGAGGCCCAACAAGGCCGAAACATGTCTGGGGTTGCTTGTGTTTCCTTGCAGAGGGGACCTGGCCTAGCAGTTCTGGCTGGGCTGCTACCATTGGTGGCTGTACCTGACTGATTTGCATATGGCTAGACCCCTTTTCCAATGGCGCAGACGGGCTAAAACACGGTGGTGTGGAAGGTTGCCCAGAGCATTGCCAGTGGCACAGATTAGTTCAAAACATTCCACCCATCACTTTTGTGGTCACAGTTTGTCCCACTATTTGAGAGAGGGTATGCCCAGACGTGGGTCCCTTGCTGCCTGTACCGTAGGGAACCAAGGTGCACCTCACTGAGGAGGCCCAACAAGGCTGAAACATGTCTGGGGTTGCTTGTGTTTCCGTGCAGAGGGGACCTGGCCTAGCAGTTAGGGCTGGGCTGTTACCATTGGTGGCAGTACTTGACTGATTTGCACATGGCTGGACCCCTTTGGCAATGGCGCAGACGTGCTAAAAAACGGTGGTGTGGAAGGTTGCCCAGAGCATTGCCAGTGGTACAGATTAGTTCAAAACCTTCCACCCATCACTTTTGTGGTCACAGTTTTTTTCACTATGTGAGAGAGGGTATGCCCAGACGTGGGTCCCTTGCTCGCTGCAAAATAGGGAACCAAGCAGCACCTCACTGAGGAGGCCCAACAAAGCCGAAACATGTCTGGGATTGCTTGTGTTTCGGTGCAGAGGGGACCTGGCCTAGCAGTTCGGGCGGGGCTGCTACCATTGGTGGCAGTACCTGACTGATTTGTATATGGCTGGACCCCGTTTGCAATGGTGCAGACAGGCTAAAACACGGTGGTGTGGAAGGTTGCCCAGAGCATGGCCAGTGGTACAGATTAGTTCAAAACCTTCCACCCATCACTTTAGTGGTCACAGTTTGTCTCACTATGTGAGAGAGAGTATGCCCAGACGTGGGTCCCTTGCTCGCTGCGCCATAGGGAACCAAGCTGCACCTCACCGAGGAGGCCCAACAAGGCCGAAACATGTCTGGGGTTGCTTGTGTTTCCGTGCAGAGGGGACATGGCCTAGCAGTTCGGGCAGGGCTTGTACCGTTGGTGGCAGTCCCTGACTGATTTGCATATGGCTAGACCCCTTTTTGAATGGCGCAGACGGGCTAAAAAACGGTGGTGTGGAAGGTTGCCCAGAGCATTGCAGTGTTACAGATTAGTTCAAAACCTTCCACCCATCACTTTTGTGGTCACAGTTTGTCTCACTATGTGAGAGAGGGTATGCCTAGACGTGGGTCCCTTGCTCGCTGCGCCATAGGGAACCAAGCTGCACCTCACTGTGGAGGCCCAACAAGGCCGAAACATGTCAGGGGTTGCTTGTGTTTCCGTGCAGAGGGGACCTGGCCTAGCAGTTCGGGCTGGGCTGCTACCATTGGTGGCAGCACCTGACTGATTTGCATATGGCTGGACCCGTTTTGCAATGGCGCAGACGGGCTAAAAAGCGGTGGTGTGGAAGGTTGCCCAGAGCATTGCCAGTGGTACAGATTAGTTCAAAACCTTCCACCCACCACTTTTGTGTTCACAGTTTGTCTCACTATGTGAGAGTGGGTATGCCCAGACGTGGCTACATTGCTCGCTGCGCCATAGGGAACCAAGCTGCACCTCACTGAGGAGGCCCAACAAAGCCGAAACATGTTTGGGGTTGCTTGTGTTTCCGTGCAGAGGGGACCTGGCCTAGCAGTTCGGGCTGGGCTGCTACCATTGGTGGCAGTACCTGACTGATTTGCATATGGCTGGACCCCTTTTGCAATGGCGCAGGCGGGCTAAAAAACGGTGGTGTGCAAGGTTGCTCAGAGCATTGCCAGTGGTACAGATTAGTTCAAAACCTTCCACCCATCACTTTTGTGGTCACAGTTTGTCTCACTATGTGAGAGAGGATATGCCCAGACGTGGGTCCCTTGCTCGCTGTGACATAGGGAACCAAGCTGCACCTCACTGAGGAGGCCCAACAAGGCTGAAACATGTCTGGGGGTGCTTGTGTTTCCGTGCAGAGGGGACCTGGCCTAGCAGTTCGGGCTGGACTGCTACCATTGGTGGCAGTACCTGACTGATTTGCATATGGCTGGACCCCTTTTGTAATGGCGCAGACGGGCTAAAAAACAGTGGTGTGGAAGGTTGCCCAGAGCATTGCCAGTGGTACAGATTAGTTCAAAACCTTCCACCCATCACTTTTGTGGTCACAATTTGTCCCACTATGTGAGAGAGGGTATGCCCAGATGTGGGTCCCTTGCTCGCTGCTCCATAGTGAACCAAGCTGCACTTCACTGAGGAGGCCCAACAAGGCCGAAACATGTCTGGGGTTGCTTGTGTTTCTCTGCAGAGGGGACCTGGCCTAGCAGTTCGGGCTGGGCTGCTACCATTGGTGGCAGTACCTGACTGATTTGCACATGGCTGGACCCCTTTTGCAATGGCGCAGACAGGCTAAAACACAGTGGTGTGGAAGGTTGCCCAGAGCATTGCCAGTGGTACAGATTAGTTCAAAACCTTCCACCCATCACTTTTGTGGTCACAGTTTGTCCCACTATTTGATACAGGGTATGCCCAGACGTGGGTCCCTTGCTGCCTGCGCCATAGGGAACCAAGCTGCACCTCACTGAGGTGCCCAACAAGGCCAAAACATGTCTGGGGTTGCTTTTGTTTCCGTGCAGAGGGGACCTGGCCTAGCAGCTCGGGCTGGGCTGCTACCATTGGTGGCAGTACCTGACTGATTTGCATATGGCTGGACCCATTTTGCAATGGCGTAGACGGGCTAAAAAACAGTGGTGTGGAAGGTTGCCCAGAACATTTCCAGTGGTACAGATTAGTTCAAAACCTTCCACCCATCACTTTTGTGGTCACAGTTTGTCTCACTATGTGAGAGGGGGTATGCCCAGACGTGGGTGCCTTGCTCGCTGCGCCATAAAGAACCAAGCTGCACCTCACTGAGGTGCCCAACAAGGCCAAAACATGTCTGGGGATGCTTGTGTTTCCGTGCAGAGGGGACCTGGCCTAGCAGCTCGGGCTGGGCTGCTACCATTGGTGGCAGTACCTGACTGATTTGCATATGGCTGGACCCATTTTGCAATGGCGTAGACGGGCTAAAAAACGGTGGTGTGGAAGGTTGCCCAGAACATTTCCAGTGGTACAGATTAGTTCAAAACCTTCCACCCATCACTTTTGTGGTCACAGTTTGTCTCACTATGTGAGAGGGGGTATGCCCAGATGTGGGTGCCTTGCTCGCTGCGCCATAGGGAACCAAGCTGCACCTCACTGAGGAGGCCCAACAAGGCCGAAACATGTCTGGGGATGCTTGTGTTTCCATGCAGAGGGGACCTGGCCTAGCAGTTCGGGCTGGGCTGCTACCATTGGTGGCAGTACCTGACTGCTTTGCATATGGCTGGACACCTTGTGCAATGGCGCAGATGGGCTAAAAAACAGTGGTGTGGAAGGTTGCCCAGAGCATTGCCAGTGGTACAGATTATTTCAAAACCTTCCACCCATCACTTTTGTGGTCACAGTTTGTCCCACTATTTGATAGAGGGTATGCCCAGACGTGGGTCCCTTGCTGCCTGCGCCATAGGGAACCAAGGTGCACCTGACTGAGGAGGCCCAACAAGGCCAAAACATGTCTGGGGTTGCTTGTGTTTCCGTGCAGAGGGGACCTGGCCTAGCAGTTAGGGCTGGGCTGCTACCATTGGTGGCAGTACCTGACTGATTTGCATATGGCTAGACCCCTTTTGCAATGGCGCAGACGGGCTAAAAATGACAGTGTGGAAGGTTGCCCAGAGCATTGCCAGTGGTACAGATTAGTTCAAAACCTTCCACCCATAACTTTTGTGGTCACAGTTTGTCTCACTATGTGAGAGATGGTATGCCCAGACGTGGATCCCTTGCTTGCTGCGCCATAGGGAACCAAGCTGCACCTGACTGAGGAGGCCCAACAAGGCCAAAACATGTTTGGGGTTGCTTGTGTTTTCGTGCAGAGGGGACCTGGCCTAGCAGCTCGGGCTGGGCTGCTACCATTGGTGGCAGTACCTGACTGATTTGCATATGACTGGACCCATTTTGCAATGGTGTAGACGGGCTAAAAAACAGTGGTGTGGAAGGTTGCCCAGAACATTTCCAGTGGTACAGATTAGTTCAAAACCTTCCACCCATCACTTTTGTGGTCACAGTTTGTCTCACTATGTGAGAGGGGGTATGCCCAGACGTGGGTGCCTTGCTCGCTGCGCCATAGGGAACCAAGCTGCACCTCACTGAGGAGGCCCAACACGGCCGAAACATGTCTGGGGTTGCTTGTGTTTCCATGCAGAGGGGACCTGGCCTAGCAGTTTGGGCTGGGCTGCTACCATTGGTGGCAGTACCTGACTGCTTTGCATATGGCTGGACGCTTTGTGCAATGGCGCAGACGGGATAAAAAACAGTGGTGTGGAAGGTTGCCCAGAGCATTGCCAGTGGTACAGATTAGTTCAAAACCTTCCACCCATCACTTTTGTGGTCACAGTTTGTCTCAATATGTGAGAGAGGGTATGCCCAGACGTGGGTCCCTTGCTCGCTGCACCATAGAGAACCAAGCTGCACCTCACTGAGGAGGCCCAACAAGGCCGAAACATCTCTGGGGTTGCTTGTGTTTCCGTGCAGAGGGGACCTGGCCTAGCAGTTCGGGCTGAGCTGCTACCATTGGTGGCAGTACCTGACTGATTTGCATATGGCTGGACCCCTTTTGCAATGGCGCAGAAGGGCTAAAAACGGTGGTGTGGAAGGTTGCCCAGAGCATTTCCAGTGGTACAGATTAGTTCAAAACCTTCCACCCATCACTTTTGTGGTCACAGTTTGTCTCACTATGTGAGAGGGGGTATGCCCAGACGTGGGTGCCTTGCTCGCTGCGCCATAAAGAACCAAGCTGCACCTCACTGAGGTGCCCAACAAGGCCAAAACATGTCTGGGGATGCTTGTGTTTCCGTGCAGAGGGGACCTGGCCTAGCAGCTCGGGCTGGGCTGCTACCATTGGTGGCAGTACCTGACTGATTTGCATATGGCTGGACCCATTTTGCAATGGCGTAGACGGGCTAAAAAACGGTGGTGTGGAAGGTTGCCCAGAACATTTCCAGTGGTACAGATTAGTTCAAAACCTTCCACCCATCACTTTTGTGGTCACAGTTTGTCTCACTATGTGAGAGGGGGTATGCCCAGATGTGGGTGCCTTGCTCGCTGCGCCATAGGGAACCAAGCTGCACCTCACTGAGGAGGCCCAACAAGGCCGAAACATGTCTGGGGATGCTTGTGTTTCCATGCAGAGGGGACCTGGCCTAGCAGTTCGGGCTGGGCTGCTACCATTGGTGGCAGTACCTGACTGCTTTGCATATGGCTGGACACCTTGTGCAATGGCGCAGATGGGCTAAAAAACAGTGGTGTGGAAGGTTGCCCAGAGCATTGCCAGTGGTACAGATTATTTCAAAACCTTCCACCCATCACTTTTGTGGTCACAGTTTGTCCCACTATTTGATAGAGGGTATGCCCAGACGTGGGTCCCTTGCTGCCTGCGCCATAGGGAACCAAGGTGCACCTGACTGAGGAGGCCCAACAAGGCCAAAACATGTCTGGGGTTGCTTGTGTTTCCGTGCAGAGGGGACCTGGCCTAGCAGTTAGGGCTGGGCTGCTACCATTGGTGGCAGTACCTGACTGATTTGCATATGGCTAGACCCCTTTTGCAATGGCGCAGACGGGCTAAAAATGACAGTGTGGAAGGTTGCCCAGAGCATTGCCAGTGGTACAGATTAGTTCAAAACCTTCCACCCATAACTTTTGTGGTCACAGTTTGTCTCACTATGTGAGAGATGGTATGCCCAGACGTGGATCCCTTGCTTGCTGCGCCATAGGGAACCAAGCTGCACCTGACTGAGGAGGCCCAACAAGGCCAAAACATGTTTGGGGTTGCTTGTGTTTTCGTGCAGAGGGGACCTGGCCTAGCAGCTCGGGCTGGGCTGCTACCATTGGTGGCAGTACCTGACTGATTTGCATATGACTGGACCCATTTTGCAATGGTGTAGACGGGCTAAAAAACAGTGGTGTGGAAGGTTGCCCAGAACATTTCCAGTGGTACAGATTAGTTCAAAACCTTCCACCCATCACTTTTGTGGTCACAGTTTGTCTCACTATGTGAGAGGGGGTATGCCCAGACGTGGGTGCCTTGCTCGCTGCGCCATAGGGAACCAAGCTGCACCTCACTGAGGAGGCCCAACACGGCCGAAACATGTCTGGGGTTGCTTGTGTTTCCATGCAGAGGGGACCTGGCCTAGCAGTTTGGGCTGGGCTGCTACCATTGGTGGCAGTACCTGACTGCTTTGCATATGGCTGGACGCTTTGTGCAATGGCGCAGACGGGATAAAAAACAGTGGTGTGGAAGGTTGCCCAGAGCATTGCCAGTGGTACAGATTAGTTCAAAACCTTCCACCCATCACTTTTGTGGTCACAGTTTGTCTCAATATGTGAGAGAGGGTATGCCCAGACGTGGGTCCCTTGCTCGCTGCACCATAGAGAACCAAGCTGCACCTCACTGAGGAGGCCCAACAAGGCCGAAACATCTCTGGGGTTGCTTGTGTTTCCGTGCAGAGGGGACCTGGCCTAGCAGTTCGGGCTGAGCTGCTACCATTGGTGGCAGTACCTGACTGATTTGCATATGGCTGGACCCCTTTTGCAATGGCGCAGAAGGGCTAAAAACGGTGGTGTGGAAGGTTGCCCAGAGCATTTCCAGTGGTACAGATTAGTTCAAAACCTTCCACCCATCACTTTTGTAGTCACAGTTTGTCTCACTGTGTGAGAGAGGGTATGCCCAGACGTGGGTCCCTTGCTCGCTGCGCCATAGGGAACCAAGCTGCACCTCACTGAGGAGGCCCAGCAAGGCCAAAAACATGTCTGGGGTTGCTTTTGTTTCTGTGCAGAGGGGACCTGGCCTAGCAGTTCGGGCTGGGCTGCTACAGTACCTGACTGATTTGCATATGGCTGGACCCCTTTTGCAATGGAGCAAATGGGCTAAAAAACGGTGGTGTGGAAGGTTGCCCAGAGCATTGCCAGTGGTACAGATTAGTTCAAAACCTTCCACCCATCACTTTTGTGGTCACAGTTTGTCTCAATATGTGAGAGAGGGTATGCCCAGACGTGGGTCACTTGCTCGCTGCACCATAGAGAACCAAGCTGCACCTCACTGAGGAGGCCCAACAAGGCCGAAACATGCCTGGGGTTGCTTGTGTTTCCGTGCAGAGGGGACCTGGCCTAGCAGTTCGGGCTGAGCTGCTACCATTGGTGGCAGTACCTGACTGATTTGCATATGGCTGGACCCCTTTTGCAATGGCGCAGACGGGCTAAAAAACAGTGGTGTGGAAGGTTGCCCAGAGCATTTCCAGTGGTACAGATTAGTTCAAAACCTTCCACCCATCACTTTTGTGGTCACAGTTTGTCTCACTGTGTGAGAGAGGGTATGCCCAGACGTGGGTCCCTTGCTCGCTGCGCCATAGGGAACCAAGCTGCACCTCACTGAGGAGGCCCAGCAAGGCCGAAACATGTCTGGGGTTGCTTTTGTTTCTGTGCAGAGGGGACCTGGCCTAGCAGTTCGGGCTGGGCTGCTACAGTACCTGACTGAATTGCATATGGCTGGACCCCTTTTTCAATGGTGCACACGGGCTAAAAAACGGTGGTGTGGAAGGTTGCCCAGAGCATTGCCAGTGGTACAGATTAGTTCAAAACCTTCCAGCCATCACTTTTGTGGTCACAGTTTGTCTCACTATGTGAGAGAGGGTATGCCCAGATGTGGGTCCCTTGCTCGCTGCGCCATAGGGAACCAAGCTGCACCTCACTTTGGAGGTCCAACAAGGCCGAAACATGTCTGGGGTTGCTTGTGTTTCCGTGCAGAGGGGACCTGGCCTAGCAGTTCAGGCTGGGCTGCCACCATTGGTTGCAGTACCTGACTGATTTGCGTATGGCTGGACCCCTTTTGCAATGGAGCAAATGGGCTAAAAAACGGTGGTGTGGAAGGTTGCCCAGAGCATTGCCAGTGGTACAGATTAGTTCAAAACCTTCCACCCATCACTTTTGTGGTCACAGTTTGTCTCAATATGTGAGAGAGGGTATGCCCAGACGTGGGTCCCTTGCTCGCTGCACCATAGAGAACCAAGCTGCACCTCACTGAGGAGGCCCAACAAGGCCGAAACATGCCTGGGGTTGCTTGTGTTTCAGTGCAGAGGGGACCTGGCCTAGCAGTTCGGGCTGAGCTGCTACCATTGGTGGCAGTACCTGACTGATTTGCATATGGCTGGACCCCTTTTGCAATGGCGCAGACGGGCTAAAAAACGGTGGTGTGGAAGGTTGCCCAGAGCATTTCCAGTGGTACAGATTAGTTCAAAACCTTCCACCCATCACTTTTGTGGTCACAGTTTGTCTCACTGTGTGAGAGAGGGTATGCCCAGACGTGGGTCCCTTGCTCGCTGCGCCATAGGGAACCAAGCTGCACCTCACTGAGGAGGCCCAGCAAGGCCGAAACATGTCTGGGGTTGCTTTTGTTTCTGTGCAGAGGGGACCTGGCCTAGCAGTTCGGGCTGGGCTGCTACCATTGGTGGCAGTACCTGACTGATTTGCATATGGCTGGACCCCTTTTTCAATGGTGCAGACGGGCTAAAAAACGGTGGTGTGGAAGGTTGCCCAGAGCATTGCCAGTGGTACAGATTAGTTCAAAACCTTCCAGCTATCACTTTTGTGGTCACAGTTTGTCTCACTATGTGAGAGAGGGTATGCCCAGATGTGGGTCCCTTGCTCGCTGCGCCATAGGGAACCAAGCTGCACCTCACTTTGGAGGCCCAACAAGGCCGAAACATGTCTGGGGTTGCTTGTGTTTCCGTGCAGAGGGGACCTGGCCTAGCAGTTCAGCCTGGGCTGCTACCATTGGTGGCAGTACCTGACTGATTTGCATATGGCTGGACCCCTTTTGCAATGGAGCAAATGGGCTAAAAAACGGTGGTGTGGAAGGTTGCCCAGAGCATTGCCAGTGGTACAGATTAGTTCAAAACCTTCCACCCATCACTTTTGTGGTCACAGTTTGTCTCACTATGTGAGAGAGAGTATGGCCAGACGTGAGTCCCTTGCTCGCTGTGCCATAGGGAACCAAGCTGCACCTCACTGAGGAGGCCCAACAAGGCCGAAACATGTCTGGGGTTGCTTGTGTTTCCGTACAGACGGTACCTGGCCTAGAAGTTCGGACTGGCCTGCTACCATTGGTGGCAGTACCTGACTGATTTGCATATGGCTGGGCCCCTTTTGCACTGGCGCAGACGGGCTAAAAAACAGTGGTGTGGAAGGGTGCCCAGAGCATTGCCAGTGGTATAGATTAGTTCCAAACCTTCTACCCATCACTTTTATGGTCACAGTTTGTCTCTCTATGTGAGAAATGGTATGCCCAGATGGGGGGCCCTTGCTCGCTGCACCATAGGGAACCAAGCTGCACCTCACTGAGGAGGCCCAACAAGGCTGAAACATGTTTGGGGTTGCTTGTGTTTCCGTGCAGAGGGGACATGGCCTAGCAGTTTGGGCTGGGCTGCTACCATTGGTGGCAGTACCTGACTGATTTGCATATGGCTGGACCCCTTTTGCAATGGCGCAGACGGGCTAAGAAACGTTGGTGTGAATGGTTGCCCAGAGCATTGCCAGTGGTACAGATTAGCTCAAAACCTTCCACTCATCACTTTTGTGGTCACACGCCCTCTATGTGGACCATCTTGAATGATTTTAGTCCTCCAGCCCCGCAAAGAAACTGGAGTATTCTGGTGAAAAGATCCATTTCACATACTGAATGCAGCTACTGCTGTCTTTCAGATGGAAAGTTTCCATCATCTGCTCAAAGAGCTCTAAGTGTTCCCAAACAGAATACTTAGCGTTCTTATGATAAGGCATGAGGACGCTCCTTATTGTCTTGATCTGTTTTAATGGGTCCTTAAGCAAGGCCCTTTTTGCCTTTTTGGCCTTCTTGGTTCGGGTAACCCTGGTCCAATCCTCCTCTGACTCAGAGGCACTGCTCCCAGAGGTGCTCGTCTGGTCTTCCAGGTTTTACCGAATTCTGCGAGCCTGGAAATGGCTGGCAGAATGTGGGGACCTAGTCTCCTGTGTCCTGGGGCGCTCAGAGGAGTCTTCTGATTCCTCCTTGCTCCCAGGATTTGATGAGTAACCCCCCCCCTGTCCTTGCTGAGCAGAGGTTTTCAAGATGCCCTTAGTGGGCCTACTCTTATGGGGTTCCCCACTAAACTTCACAGTGCTTGGGTACCCATACCCAGATGCCCGCCCATCCATTCCTGGGAGCTGCTGGTCTATGAGCCCCCTACTTCTGACTGGATAATAATCTGCCATCCCCGTGGCCCTGGGCTCATGTGTGCCAGTGGACATGGGGGTGGCAGAGTCCAGGGACTGGGAGAGATGAAGGCCTCTGGTACTAGGGTTCCTGAGGTTATGCTCAGGTGTTTCCCATTCCCAGCGAACCTCATCTCTATCAGCCCCTGCTCCCTGTTGCCATGCAAGAACCTGAGCTTTCTGTTCCTCAATCAAGGCCTTACTAGTCTCTATCAGTCTCTCTTGCATGGCTACCTGCCTGTGGAGCCTATCATTGTTCTGACAGAGAGCCTCATTTTCTCTCTGTGCGTCCTAATTTGTCTTTGAGTACTGGGCCAGTCTTTGCAGCAGGAGGGTTACCTCCTGAGTCCTGTCCATACTGGCCCGCTCCTTCCTTGCCAGAGCATCTTCCACCATCCTGGTGTGCTCAAACAATCTATCAAGCTCTTTTTGGAGATCAACCAGTCCCTGGAGGGTCAGGTGATTTTCTTCCAGTTTCCCTTTTAAGTGACAGACTTCCTGGCCTAAGGTGTCCCTTTCCTGAGCAAGAGCCTGACTTTGCACCGCCAGGTCGTCCCTCTGCCTTTGAAGGGCATCAGCTTTCTGGCGCTCTTCATCAAACTCTGCTTGGGTATCCAGGTCTTTCAAAATCAATGTATTGCTCTGCTCTTTTTCTCTATCTAATTGGCTTTGCAGGGTGGCTACCTGCTTTGTGCATTCCCTGTTGAAATCTATCTGTTGCTCCAGCTTTTTCTGGCTCTGCAGTAGGGAGTCCAAACTTTCTTGGTACTCCTTCTGCAAGGCCAGTATTCTGGTTTCCTGGTCTGCCTTTTCCTGCTGTAGGATACCCATGTCCTCTTTTATTTTAACTATATACTGCCTGCTTTCATTTTGTGACTCCTGGCTCCTCTGCAGCCCAAGCTAAGAAGAGTCCAGATCAGATTGGGCTTTTTCTAATGCCATCAGTTGCCTACTTGCCAGATCTTGACCTTCAGCATATTTATCCTGTATGGCTCCCATAGATAAATATAGATATGCCGCTATCTTGGCAATCTTATTTTGCTCATCCTTGGCCTTAGTGGCCATGTATAGTTCACTCAGGGCCACATGTAAGGGACCCTGATCTCTCCAGATATCTAACCCTGTTGCAGTGATCTGTTCTGTGATTGCCTGCAACCACACATTCTGGTCCTGCTCAGTCCATTCACCTCTCACAAATAACTTATGTAAAAGGTGTTCTCTAGCCATCTTGATGTCTACAAATGTCGACATTTTGGAAATATTTATTTCCTTCCTGATTTACAGAGGTTTATTTTATCTTTGCAAAACAGACAGTTTCCTTAGAGCATTCCCTTTTGAGAGGTACTTTTACAGTGTAACACAGCACGGTAGCCCAACAGGATTTATGTATCCTGTCAGTTAGCACACTGTATTAAGCTGCATAAGTGGTATGTCTAATCCAGAAGTCCCGCAACGAGCCCCCAATCTGTAAGTGATTTCAATCCAGCACTCCAACTAAGTCAATGCCTAGTATGGTATGCCCAATGGAAACCCTTATTTATATATTTTTATGTCAAAAGTTCTTTTAATTCTGGATAATGTACCCTTATATAATGCCCCTCTCTTTGAATCCCCCCGGTCTCACTGAACCAAGAAATAGGTTTGTTTTGCAAATTAAAAGATTTATTTGAAGAATTGAACAATATATTGATTACACTTTTATGAATATGAATAATATCTGAATATCACACTTATGAATATGAACAATGATCAGCAATGGGTTATATTACAATATCAACAATCTCTTTAATCAATTAGGAGTAGAACTAGGAAGAATAATGTAGCAGAGAATAACTTTGTGTGTGTTGAATGAAATGCAATGAAAGAAAAAGAAAGAATGCAACACAGAAATAAACTTGATATGAATTTAACCAAAGACAATGTGATCACTCTTTCCCCCTGTTATTACTCACTCCCCCAATATGCAATCTGAATAGATGGAATTAGGGCACACAGGTATCAGGAATAACAATCAACAATTGCAATTTCAATCCTGATTCTCCCCAGCAAGCTTACAGAGAACAGTAATGATTTAAACAGGTCAATTGCTTTTAAACGTGGTTTGAATTGAATGGGAAAAATGCTAAAATTGACTTTAATTTGTGAAATAGGATTCAGAACAAGTGAGGGTGGCTTTGGATTGGTTCAGGTCAACACTAGCAATGATTGTAGAATGATTAGCAGATGGAAAACGAAATTCAAAAGTTGAAATCAAGAAATAGCTGTTTTATATGGCGTGAAATTGAGCCAAGTGCAAATTTGCGGGAACTTTTCTGCGTGCGAGAAATGCAATTACAGAAAAACTATAAAGAATTGGAATGTTCCTAGCACATACGGTTCAGAAGTTACAGAGGTTTTAGTGAAGGTAGATTTGTCTTAGAAAAGAGTCATTTCAAAAATGAAAGATGCGCTTTAAAGATTAGGAACCAAGATGGACTTATACTAAGGGGCTATGAAAGTGCAAGATACCCAACGGGACAGCCACCAGAACAGGGCGCCTTCCGCTCTGACTTTTGTGCGCCAGGACACTTGACTTTCTTCAGAAAAATATCAGCGCACAGATGATTATCACTACAATTATCACAGACTATATAATGAGAAGGATTCAGGATGGACACAAGATTCTATAATGCAGTTCTGGATAGGTTGAAGTGGATTGAATAGGATTACTTTAAACTAAGAGATGACTATGGACAGTTCTATACTAAATACTCACTACTATGACTTTGGAATGGAATGGGCCCGTCAATGATCTGGTCAAGTGTTTGGATGGGATTCGCTCGCCACCGGACAGGTCTCAGGCGCTGGGTTCTGCTCTCAGCAAGGCAATCTGATCTGCACGGCCTCTTGGACTGGATCTGACGGGTTCTGGGTTACAGCACTGCTCTACCGGTTTGGATCTCTTGTTCTAGCATGGGTTCTTGGACAGAAGCAGCAAAACAGCTCAGCCAGGCTGTTGACTGGTTTAGGTGCCCCTTGAAAGTTTTGGGGTTCAATCAGGTTACAAGAGATTTTAAAGGCCAACTGAAAAGGGTTCAGCGTTTTGGGTTAGGCCTCTGCTTCAGGGTTCTGGAGTCTGGATCTGGGTTCTGGAGTCTGGTTCTAGAGTCTGGTTCTTGAGTCTGGATCTAGATCTAGAGTTCTTCCTGCAGAGCGCTTCGCTGGTAGATCAGTGATGAGTGAATGTGTGTGTTTTGCCTGTCCTCAGCAGTCTCTAGTTATCCATTTTCCAAAGTGGGTGGGGAGGCTGATTGTCTATGTCCAACCCTCTAAGGATCTTATAGATCAAAGAATTCCCCTTCTCCTGATTTGAGAAAGGAACAGTGTGTCATGATGTGTCATGATGTGTCATGTTTATGGCTTAGGAAGAAAACCTCCCCTTTGTCTCTGTACAGTATATCTTATTTTTCATTTAAAAAACATATTTCCAATATCACAAGCTTGTTGATAATACATATACACATCACAGATTGGCTAAGGTACATTTATGTTCAAATCTTATCTTCCTATGAGTTTTGGTTCATAAATGACAGTTTTTCGCGCTTTTGGTTGGTTATACACTTTCGGATCTGTACAATTTTTTACACATACATGCACATACCCTCTGGGCATACTCCTGTATTTTTTCATGTTCCTAGCATAATCACAAAGGCTACAATATTAAAAATGTCATAGTTCAGTCTCAGAACATCGCACAGATTCCAGATTAGTTTTAAACTGTGAGTGAATTTTTCATTTTAATACCCTGTAAATCCCATATTTTTATCATTTCCGTACAATCTGCTATAAGTCTTTTTCTAAAACATACAGTTACTTTAGTTTCAAATCCACATTTTCAGTCTGGCCCACCTCCAAGGCTCGGCTGAGTCAGAGTCACATGGGCTTCTTCCTGCCAGGGCAGTTGATGTCAGTCATACCCGAATTAACATTTTCATTCAGCTCAAGGGAGTCCTTTGTCTACACTCAGAGCCACATGCTAGAGTGCCCCTCCCAGTTCCTTTCACACCAGCCTGCCAGTTTCTTAGCCGAGAGCAGGGGAAAGATTCCTTTGTTTGGGAGAAGGTGTGGAATGTCTTTGAAGCTCAGTGTGGGAAACCTCTTGGAGTTTAGCTGAATCTGGTTACCTTATGGTCAATTGTGACATTGTTTCTTGTGGAAATTAAAGTTACAAATTTAAAAATAAGCAAACGTATCTTCAATTTCAGCCTTTTTCAACATGAAAATCAATGTGTGGCACCCCATATTGCATTTGATGGAAGTCCCTTCTTTGGCATATTTAGCTTTTAAGACACAAGTTTCACCTGTCAGATTTAGAGATCGCCAGCGTCTGACGGTATTGCACCCATTTTTGACATATTTCTCCAAGCAAGCAATCTTCAATGTGGATTTTCTTCTGATAAGTGTACTTCTGCTGGCATTATATTTATGCAGATTCTTGAAGTAGAATGATGTTCAACACCCAACAAGGAGGTTGGATCTTTTGGGTGGTTTGTGAGCCATGATTTTTGCAAATTTGACAACCAAGAAAAATGGATTTTCACACAGCTCTGTGTTTCTTTTGCAATCTGCCTTGCTCTGTGGGCAGCCAAATGATGGGTTTTGGCAGTGGTCTCCTGTGTTATCAGATTTTTACTGCGCACTTTTGGGTGATTTTTAGCGAGCAGCATGCTTTCCGGTGGCCATTCTGATGTTCCTGATGCAAGCAATGCACAGTAATGTTGCAGGGCCTGAACTAGTGGGTTGAAACATCCCAAATATTTCACCTAAAATCCCTCCCTTGTGGCATGCACACAATCCCACAACATCCCAGGTGCATTCAGTGATGACAATGGGCCAATCCACTGTTCCATCAAAACCACCCTGAGAAAGTGCCCTTGGAAGTGCATTCCTTAGAACTAAAAGACAATTCATCTTGTATTTCCAAAAGAAACAAATTGAAGACGGAGTAGAACACCAACACCATGCCAACCATTCAATTAAATCACCTCTGTGTCACCAAAACCATCCCATATGTAATGTAAAATTGTATTTATACTGCTCACCATACATACTGTAGTAGTCCCCTTCTGCTCTGGTGGATCTGAGTAACTAACATACCAGTAAAATGTGTAAGCATCGATAAATCCTGAAACATCATGCCTGAGCTGCAAGCTATACAAGGCCTCAACTATTTACACAGACACAAAATTCAACAAGCACAATTGCACATTTATAGACACATGTCCTAAATTGTGCATGATGCACACAAACATGTCCCTATTGTGGGGTGTAGAAAAGCAGTGCAGTATTGACCCAAAAGTTCTTCAACATTCCATAATGATCAATATAAATGAATATCTTACCTGTCCTCTTAGCATGCAGTTGACAGTCAAATTTCATCCCATGAAATAGCTATCGGTCCCTGATGGAAGGATATGCAGACAATTAACAAAATACAGGGTGGGGACAGGGGAAGGTAGACAATGAATTACAACAGAAATACATAATAGAATCAATATTACAAACAAATCATGACAATAACTGAGAGGGGAGATGAACCTACTATGCATTGTGAGTGTTCCCAACATGCAAGTGTACAGGGGAGGCTGGTAAGGAAAAAGGTTCTGAGTTATTCATGGAGAAATGCTCAGGGTGCAGTGCTGAGAAAAGAAAAGATAAACGTCAGTGCAACCTCCCGTGGTGAGGCTGAGCGTGAGCAAGTGCAGTATATACACAGTGGCTTGGATGATAGATGTGGGGGGTCAGGGCCCAAGGATACATAAGGGCCCTGCACATCAGTCATGCTACTGTATGATTAGCAGGGAAGAGAGGAGGAGAAGGAAGAGAAGAGAAAGGACTTGTGGCTTATTGAGAACTTAAGAAGGTCCTGCTCAAGACACAGAGAGAGAGCGAGGCTATTACACAGAAGGCAGCCTGCGGAGGACACGGATCGACCAACAGTCCTTTCTATAGAAAAGTGCTTCACATGCAGGGAGCTGTTGCCAGAGGAACACAGGAGTCTAAAAGGGGAGTATTTGTTCAGGAAGCGTTGAAGACAGAGTGTCACCCAGCCGCAATTAGCCCTGTGGATGGTACAGAGAGATTACAATTGAATCCGTGCTGAGACCGTGAGCCAGTGAAGACTTTATAGGGCAGGAGAGATGCGGTCTCTGGGCCTGAGGCCAATGATAAGTCTTGCTGCCTAGGAGGGTGAGTAGTAGGGTGGCAGAGAGGGGAGAGTTGTGTTGGGAGAGCATGTCACAAGGATGTTCAGTATGTCTCAGCTTTTTTAAAATAAGTGAGATGCAAGTGCATTACAAAGGGACTGTGAAGGAGTAGGGGCAGAAGATACTGTGGATGGGTTGGCGAGTTGGCTGCACATTTTGTAGAGTGTAGCCATGATGTAAACCACAAAAATGCAAGTACACAAATGCTCACCTCTTGCACTCGAAGCGGGATCATGTTTGACGCATACATTCACAGAGGTTGATGTGACAATGGAAGGCTGGCCACCGAGGCAACTGCCATGGAAGACATAAGCAGACAACACTTATCAATGTGATACAGCAAGCAAGCATGAATGCATGCTAAATGTAGGATGCAAACAAAAAGTGCATTGCCATTGCAGACTTCATTGTCACAGCATACAATTGGTGAATACTGCATTCAATAGAATGCAGCAGTACCATGCACCCAGCTGCGGTCAACTTGAAGATGCAAACATCATGATGCAGCATACATGGTACATGCATGAGAAAGCACCAACACCGCTAACCCCAATGTGCTGGTACACAACATAGTACCCCAAAAAAGTGCATAAATCGTTTGTGGCTTTTAACTGGTGCTGCACACCGTAATGGTTGATCCATATATGATATGATATGATATTTTATTTGTATCGCAATTATACACAAGTGTTTCAGAGTGCGACGAGGCAAGGGATGGGAACAAGGGAGGACAAAACAACGATCTTACTAGGCACAAGTGACATTGAGAATGTGCAAGTGTAGGGGAGCATGAAGGGGGAAAGTGAAAGGGCGAGGGGAGAGGTGGAAAGTGCTGAGCAAGGGATAAAACAAAAACAATTAAACAACTAGTGGAACAGCCAGCAAGGTGGCAAATGCATGATTTAAAGCACAGACAGGGGCTATCTGATAAGTGCAAGTAAGGGTACAGACTCAGGTGCAGGGGTTGCCAGGAGGCAGTGCCGGTGTGTGGCTGGATGCGCAGGGACCTGGGCCCGAAATCAGAAGGCAACTAGGTGCACGGTGCCAGATCAGAATAGACCAGCAGGGGAGAGGAAAAGCAAAGGCAGAAGGAAAGAGGAAGGTCTTGAGGTGCTTCCAGAACCAGAGATGGTTCTCCTCAAGTTTAAGAGTGGCAGGGAGGGTGTTCCAGAGGGAGTCCCCTGCCGAGAAAAGAGATCTACCCCAACTCGTTGCTTCGAGAAGCGACTGACCCTGAGGGAGTTGGAGGTGGAGGAGCGAAGTGCTAGAGTGGGAAGATATTTAAGGAGGGAGAGTTGAAGGCATTTTGGACCCAGGCCCCAGACAGCCTTGTGGACAATGCAAAGGGTTTTGAATTTAATCCTTGCAGCCACTGGGAGCCAATCAAGAGATTTCAGGGCTGGAGAGATATGATCCGAGAGCTTGAGGCCAAGGACAAGTATTGGAGTCCTGTTCTGGATGAGTTGCAGAGGGCGGAGAGTAGAGGCAGGAAGATTTAGAAAGAGGCTGTTACAAATGTCCAGCCTGGAGAGAACCAGAGCTCTAGAAACAGTAAGCTTCTCAGGGAAGGAGAGGAAAGGAAGAATACCTCTGAGGAGGTGCAGTTGGTGGTTTGATTTCTTAGAGAATTCAGAGAGGTGAGGAATGAAGCAAGACAGCACACAATGTGCCGTCAATACATAGCCCCACAAACATTGCAAGGGATGTGAAGTGTCATTCATTACACATGCTCAAGGTGCCATGAGATACACACCAACATGACCATCAACACCTGTCACAGGTCACAAACAGCCGAACCCAGTCGCAAACACCCATGAAAGGCCCACACAGTTTGAACACCCCCCCTTTAGAATATGAAACCATTGGCTCCACCAATCCATGAAAACAACACCATGTCCAGAGCCATCACCAGAGGCACCCCCTGTGAAACATGCACCCATGCAGAAGTACTTGTGCCCCACAAGACAAATCACTCCCACGTGATCACACAGAATGCCAGACTCCCACACAAACATCACACAAGCATCTGCTAATGCCCTTCACTTACCTGTACAGGGTACCCACCTGCCTTGCATACGATGCACACCATCAGAAGACACTTCCCCTAAATGCAATCACATGCACAGTAACAACAGAAACAACATGCACCTCCATGACAACACATGATTTGATACAGAAAATATGCAGAGGGTACCACAAGGTGCAAGAGGGTGACAGGACATAGATTGTGATCTGCCCAGGAGTGCAGCGTAACACCAGAGAGAGGGAGAGAGAGTGACACTGAGAGGGAAGCCCAAGGAAATGCCACATCAAGGAGTACACTGCCTGGATTGGAGATGGACAATGACATGCTCTACACCACAGTAGGTGCGGTCATAGATGAACTGACCAGGGTAGGTAACACAGTGACCTGAGTACCACTTAAATAACCATACCACCATGTTAGCATGCAAAGCACATACAAGTTAAGTAACACATGCAGCAAACATGGTGACCAATCACGCATGCTCAACATGGAAGACAGTGCTCATGCTTACCTGCTGAATGAGTCGGCATGGTGTGAATCACGCATCACCTTCACCCGGAACTGTGTCTCCAAAAACAGTACAGGAGGGACAGTGCCTGGTGGTGGGCAAGGGGAGCATGGATGTCAAAGGGTGCAGGGTGTCACCCCCTGGACAGCAGTCACTGCCAGATCACAGATTACTGAAACAACATGGGAGAAGACATTACAACAGGCATAGTGAAGTACCAGGCACACATGTGCAAGAGAACACAGAAACCATAGTTACCTGCACATGCCATCCTGTACACCACCATGCAAACATGCAAGTCGACCTCACTCTGCATGCCTCCATGTCCATCACTGCAAACGTCATGGCCTTGAGATGTTAACAGCGCACCTCAAGGAAAAAATAAATAATACAAAATAAACCAGTAAAGCGCAACTCAAAAATAAAATGGCAACATCCAGACCTGAGGTGAACAAAAGTATTTAAAAAGAAATTTCCATCATGGACCAGGGTGAGGGGGTCCACCCAAGAGGGGGGAAGGGCAGGGTACATGTCAAATTACGCATGGATGGATGCAAAAAATAAAAATAAAAACAAAACCCTCTATGGGCTCACAGACTGCACGGCTATGGTGGACTGGGAGGCATGTCCCTGCTGGTACCAGCATACTGGGTAGTATCAGAAGGTGGTACTGGTGCTTGAGGCTGACCATGCAGTGCCCTGGCCTGGTCCTCAGTGTCATTGGCCATGCGTGAGACTGATGAATTCACCAGCACACTGAGGGCTTGGAGGTCACCATGAACAACCTCACAGTATTCCTCTGAGATATTCTGTCTCAATTTTATCATCTTCGGTTGAATAGTCTCCTGGTGGTGTCCTTTTCCTCACAGATTGTAGCTCTGTAGGCCAACAACTCTTGCCTCAGGGCTCCCCTGTGTGCCCGACCCTCTGCAAACAGGGATGCCTGCGGAGACTTCAGATCTGCCCGTCGGCTCCTTATGGTGGCCTCCATGCGCAGCCTGTGGGAGCAGTTGTGGCCCATTATACCTTTAGCTTTTGCACCACCTGTGTTGCTGGTTGGATCATGGAACAGGCCACCCTATCCATGCCATCAGCCAAAATCTCATAGGCAGCACCCTGTCGGTGTGCGGAAACCAACATCTGCTCCTCCCACTCGGTCTGCCCAGGCTGCACATGTCCCCCACTTGTGCGGGGCCCATGCCTGCCTGACTCAAGGGAGAATGGCCCTTGCTGTGATGTCACTGTCTCTGGCTGCGGGACTGCAGCCCTCCCATGGACATCTGCCCCAGGATAAGAAACCAATACATATAAGCGTGCCCTTGCATCCGTAACCACCACAGACAGCCATGACACCACTGACTGGCCTTGTGAAGGCACCTGACTCCCTGCAGACTAAGAGGCCCCAACTGCTCCAACAATTGGTTCAATCACCTCCACCAGCATTGAGGACGGCACATCCAATTCAGCATCAGAGCTACTGGAGTCCAAAGATTCAGAATTGTATGCAGCATGGCCCAGGATGGTCTGTAGCTCCAGTGGATTCTCACGGTCTGACATGCCACGCCCTCCACTGGAGGTTTGAACCGCCACAGACTCTTCTTCCTCCTCTTCCTCATTCTCCTCTGCATCTGGTGCCTCCTCACCTGCACATGGACAGAAAAAGACATGAGGGGTCATGTACAGCGTGTCTAGAGTAAACATGTGTATCACATTGCTGTCAATCAACAAAATGCAGGGCATGTCACCATGAGAGGAACAGCATCCACACACTATGTACAAGAATCCATCTGATCATGGCATATGCAGACTGGCAACAACATTCCCTGCTCAGGGCCATGCTGCCAGTGGACACATTGCTATCAAACATGGTCGTTAGAAAGCACATTATGGAACATGGCACAGCAAACTGTTGACTACTACCAGTGAAATGGTCATGGTCATGTGGCTCTGTAACGTGCAATAACATGACATGTCAACAGGCAGACACAGATATTCACTTCCAAGTCTGCATCCATCACATGCCACACCAGTGTTGACCTGGCACAGGGACTGCTCACAATGGGAACATGGTGTAAGTGTGGAAAAAAGTAAACAATACCAGTTGAAGTATGACTGTAAGAGTAACACCTAGCCAAGTTCTGTGGAGTGGAGAGAGTAAGTAAATGGAGTTGGAGATAGGAACACGGTACAGTGACCGACAATATGGACAGGGGCATGGACCCATGGCATGTGTGCTGAGTGTGGGAGGGTAACAGGGATCAGGCCTCACAGCGATTTGACTCAGGAGTCATTGCCATAGCGGCAGCGGGGATGTACACAGTCTAGGCATATGCGCACTCACTCATGGCACGCCGTGAGGCGTGTTGGTTGTCAACATGGATGTTCTATGTACCATGTAAGCACCTATGTACATGTGTGAATAGAGAATCTATAATGCATGAAGTGTAACTCGTTTTACAGACACAAGTACATGTCTAGCAGTGCAGAGGCACTGACATCAAGGATGGAACTAACAAGAGGGCACAATGTGGTATCGTGTAGCAGATGTTGGCTGGTTATGCTAGTGGGGGATGACTACTGTCACAAGGCCAGTTCCAAATGATGTACAACACATGGGTTGTATCCACTGCTAAGTACACTGGACAGCAGTCAGTACACCACAACATGGTTCACCCAGGACAGTCATTCAAATGCAGCCAGATGTGCAACACAAGCATACATCTTGGTTATGCTTCACTACACGTAATCAGGATGCACAATCATGGTCACTCACCGGCTGTGCCCTCGTAATTTGGCAGGCCTCCCACGCCTTGTACCTGCTCCATTAGAATTAATTGGCTCATAGTCCCTTCATGCTGGGTGAGCTCCTCCTCCTCTGGTGACCCCCCTCCAGTTCCCATAGCAGAGGTGAGGTTGGCACCGCGCTTGGACTTGGTGCAATGGGTGAGGTAATTCCAGTGCTTCTCTACCTGAGCAGCAGTGTGCTTCTAAAACCCTTAGGCTTTTATCTCATCAGTGACATGCTGCCAATGCATCATACGATGAGTAGGTGGATGTGTGCTCCCCGGTTGCAGGCACATGTCATGGTGGTGCTCGGTCACGTAGTCCATGAGGATCTGGAGTTCATCATCATGGAAGTTCCTCTACCCCAAGGTGCCAGTGTCCTGTGTCGTGCCATGGGGTTGAGCTTTGCCTTCGTGCCACGTGATGTTGGTGTTGACCCTGTGTGGTTGGGGCCACACTGGGCTCCAGATGCCAGACCACTAGTGGCCTGGCACATGGCATTACCCCCTGAGTGTGGGATAGCTGCTTCTGCAGGAGGTACCTGGACCCTTGGGCCTGGGACAGCTGCTTTCGCAGAAGGTCCCTGACACCGGCCACCTCTGCCCCCTTTCCCTCTTGGGGCCTTTCCACTCATGTTCTAGGTGTAGAGACCCAAGCTACTCCTCACTGATGAGCCCCAACAAAGGCGAAACATGTTTGGGGATGCTTGTGGTGTCGTGCAGAAGGGATGTGACCTAGCAGTTTGGGCTGGACTGCCCCTTTTGGGGTGGGGCCAAGCCTGATTTGCATATGGTCTTTCCCCTTCTGTAATGGCTTGGCAGGCAAAGAACGGTGGTCTGGAGGGTTGCTCATAGCAACGCCAGTGGTTGAGATTCATTCTAAAACTTCCAGCCATCACCTCTTTGTTTTTGCTAGGTGTAAATGAACAATGGAAGCACACCAAGCAATTGTTCTGGGCAATTTGAATGAGGGGGCAGTGTATGTGATGGAAGACGTACTTCTGTGGTCCAGCAAGGCTCAAAAGTACCCCAGGTGACAAAAATACAGGATGTGTAACGCACAGACAACCCAAAAAATGAAAAAGTGCATACACAAGGCCAGGAAAGCTTCCGTAAAAAGAAAAAGCGCTACGCGATACGCAGTGGCACCCAGCAACACACAAAATGCGTCCACGAACCCCGGAAAGCTACACTAAAGGTAACAATAGAGGTACGTGATACACAGGGTCACCCAGAGTAGGAGAAATGTGTTCGCAGCTCACCATTGAAAAGGCAAAAGAAGAGACGCGTATGTGCAGAGGCAAATCCCCCACCAAAATAAGAAGTTAGTACGGTCCCTGAAGTGAACGTATTACATGGCACCCCAAAATTCACAGTACTCCACTAGTCTGTCTCCTCCCCTTTACACGTACGGTCGAAGTTGCTTCTACGCGTGCTTATGTATCCCTGATTCTGGCATGCTCAACACCAGCCCGCCACGAGTGCATGTAAGTTATGCAATGGCCTTTCCGCGGATTTCACGTGTCCATGCTCATTTTTTTTGCGTGAAGTCACATCACTCTTTTTTCAGCTGCCATCCGAATAACATATGGAAGACCCATGCTCATGCCTCCGTCCCTTTTTTACCTGCCTCCAACTGCCCTGTGCTGCCTCATACTTAGCCATCTGCTGCTGCCTGTCCAGTGTGTGTGTCTGCTGTCCACCTGCACTGTGTTTGGAGTGCTTGCTGTCCAGCCATTGCCAGTGCTTCTGTCTTTGGCCCTGTGACCACCTCAACTGCTTCATCGGATGCCCACCGTGCCATACCACCACCGCTCCACAGCCCAGCTCCAAGACCACCTTGCCCACCCACACCTAGCTCAGGGGTTGCCATGTCTGCACCGTCATCTTCAGACCAGAGCGGCAACCCCATGGCAGCGAGAAAGAGGGCTGTCAAATTCACTGCCAGGAAAATTGACATCCTGGAGGAGAAGGTCCTGTAAAATTATGATGCCCTCTTCAACCCAGTGATGCAAGGCAGCAAGGAAGGACGTCAGCAGATCTGGAACAGGATAACAGATCCATCAACATGGAGGCGATGGCATCCCACACCTTCAAGACCATGCACAAGTGCTGGAGGACCTGAAATCCAGGATCCACAGCAAGGCCCTGTGGTAAATCCAGGTCGGTGCCACCACAGAGGTGCACTGTGCGTGCAGGTGCCGCATGTCAAATACCAACATGCGGGTCCTGGAGAAGTTTTACCCAGCGCTGCACACCAAGGCCTGCAAGTTACTTGAACGTCTGGAGTCGACTTGTGAGTATCCATGTGCTGCAATGCTCTACAGTGCATGTGCATGTTGCTGCATGTTGGCAGTGAGCCCCTTAGGCTTGCAGCAAGTATGCCTCTGAGACAGATGTCTGCATACATGCCCCAGACATTGCTCTCCATTTGTGCAATCAGACGATATGTATTTTGAATGAGATATCACTTGTTGTAATTGTAATTGTTTATTCATTTA
This sequence comes from Ambystoma mexicanum, assembly GCF_040938575.1. Taxonomy (NCBI): domain Eukaryota; kingdom Metazoa; phylum Chordata; class Amphibia; order Caudata; family Ambystomatidae; genus Ambystoma; species Ambystoma mexicanum. The sequence continues at coordinate 496,726,124 of NC_090926.1, forward strand.
TAGTGCACACCGGGCCCAGGCCTTGCATTGTGTGCTGTAGTGCTGCCTTTCAGACCGTGTACATGTTTTGTTACTTGGTTCTCAGACGTGCCAGTGTGACAAGTGTGACAGTTGAGGTAGTGTGCATGGTGTTCCTGTGTAGGTGCCAAAGATGTGAATGTGTGACTGGCCATCACTCACGTCTGCATGCAAAACGTGCATTTGGATGTCTGATGTAGTCATGTGGAGGGATTACATTTAATGGGACTCTGATGTAATTGCTCATCACACTGCTTGGGGCCTCTCAGTTGATGTGCATGCATGGCATGTGTATGTGTTTGTTGCTGTGGCATGCTGACATGTGCATGTGCAAATGATGCATGTGTGTGGAGCATACGCAATTGATTGGTTGTGACAGTGGCAAGTAGCCTGATGTGAATGTCTGGAGTGATGGCCAGGCATGTATCTTCATGGATGTGGATTGCATGTCCATGTGTGTGTGTGGGTGGAGGTTGATGGTTGTTCCCTTGACTAGTCATGTTCATGTGAATGTTGGTATTGCCATGCACGAATTGGTGCAGTACACTGATGTTTCTGTTCTGTGTCTCCTTTTCCACAGTTGCATCTGATGAAGAGGGTGGAACCAGTGCTGTGGAGCATGGCAGCTGGGATGCCTCCACCAGGCAGAGGCGAAAGGCCCAGCCACGCCCCCATGAAAGATTATCTTCGAGGAGCGATGTGGCTGGGGCTGCACCAGTGACATTGGGCATGGCTGCTGTTGGTAAGCTCAAGAAGGTGAAGGTAGGAGTGGACTCCTCAGCAGCGCTGGGGACAGGTGATGCCACACAGGGGCCATCCATAGCGGAAGATGCCCCAGAGTCATCCAGGTTGGCTGGGAGAGGGGGCGGAGATGGTTGTTGCAGCACAGCCCATGGGGTCAGATAGGGGTGTTGAGGTGGCTGTGCCTACTGCTCCAGGGGCATGAGACTGTGCAGGTGGTCTGCTTGCACATCATCACAGTGAGGTATGCCGCCTCATCACCTGGCTTAAAACATGCCTGTTCTGTGTTGTGCTCCATGGGCTGTTCACTGATGCGACCCCCTGCTTGACTTCCTCCCCTGTGCGCCAGTCGTCCTCCGGGGTGACTTCCGTCTGAGATACCAACAGGGACCCATTTGCACCAGTCCCACCCACATTGGCCATTCTGATCGAGCCAGCATCCCTGCCTGAGTTCGGAGTCCAAGGTCATTCCGCTGAGGTGGTCCTTGTGCCTCCCCAGGCACCGACTGGGCCACTGGTAATGGAGTGACAGCAGGCGCCCAGAAGCGGGGCACGGGCCGTACACCCTCAGTTAGCGTCATCAACTCGGAGGGCATACCCACATAGCAGGCACCGGGCACTGTGGCTGCAGGTGGCAACCACGAGGAGGCTATATTTCTCAGGGCAGAACATCCAAAGGGGGCAGGTGCACAGTTTGAGGCGGAAAGCACACATGGACCTGAGGGACAGGTTGTCTTCTGTGTTCCGGAGATATGGGCAGCAGATCGGAGTAGAGAGGCAGCGGTCTCAGGAAAAAAGGATTGTGCTGGCCAGGGCTGGGTTTGCGTTGCGTTGGGCAAGGAGGCGGGCTGCCATCCTGGAGGCCACCTGCAGGGAGTCAAGGTGATAGAGACACAGTTGCTGGAAAACCTGCAAGCACTCCAGGCAAGAATGGAGGCCTGCATGAGGAGTGAGGAAGGTGGAGCTGGCCTCAGCCCTGGTAGAAAGTCTAAGTGAGATTGGCAAAGAGGAGTTGGACTAGCCCGCTGCCTGTTTACATAGTAATTTAGGTGTAGCTTTCCTTTCTTTATTTATTATTTTCCCCAGACTTTTCCGACATTCCTTCCCTGCTTTTATTGTATATAGTTGTTTAGGCATAAGGAATGACTCTTGTACATATTTAACATGGACTAATTTTATCTACATTCAAAGTTTATTTTTGTACATATTTCTTTAATATGCATTGTTCTGTATGTTACATTCCACGCTTCGTGCAGTTCATTTGTGTGTCAGCCTGTTTGCTAGGTCTATTTTCAGCCAGTGCATCTCTCCATTGCAAGTCATGTGTCTTGTTGCATGCATGCTTGATTATTGTTGTTGCAGGGATGGTTGCAGATTTCAGGATGCACATGTGCCTGACATGTGGTGGTGGGTCCATCCGACGACTGGGTCTGCACTGTATTTTTTGATTAGCATTTACCTGTGCTGCATAAATGTGTGTTTGGCATCAGTCTGGTTGGGGTGGAGGGAGGTGGGCTCACTGGGGGAGTGTTCCATGTTCACGTTCATAGCACATTACTTTGTCATTGCTGTGTAAAAGACATTTCATGTGGACACCATCACCAGCATGTGCAGTCACACAATGCCTTCTCTCATGTGTTGCTCAACCTCTTCCACTGCAATGCAGTAGTGGCCCATATTTGATCTTCCTGCGTGGCTGCACAATTCACCACTCTCTGTGAGTCATGCTCTCTCTGACTGCCCTACCATTACCCATGAATGGACCTGTCATGTGATTGTTCCCTGATAGGTATTTGCCACTCTTCTCACTCATGCTCAGGCTGTGACATGCCTGGCCACCATTGTTTGTGGATCTTGCAACACCTTTTGGTATGTTTGCTTCTGTCATGAGCACACATTATGTCACTGTGCTATGATGTCTTGGCAATGTGTCATGGGCAGCATGCACATGTTTTTGCACTCACTTGTCACATGTGTATGGCGGGGAATTATTAAGGCCTTGACGGGTGTGTGACCAGATGCTCCACTCATGGATAGACCACCGGTGATTCCAGTTGGTCAGATTTGTGGACTACATGTTGGTGTTGCAATACATGGTGCTGTCAGACCACGGAAGTTCAGGTGAGCAGTAGAAATGCTTTGCACTGTCAGGGTGCTGCTTGTGGGTGGTGTCACAGGTGACGGGGGCAGGGGATGGTGTCCAGTCTGGAGGGGGCTGCCTGTGGGTGGTGTCACAGGTGAGGTGGGTTTGGGGGTGGTGTGTGGACTACAGTGGTTCATGTGCAGTAGGGGGGTATGTGGACAAGGTGGGTGCCGAGGGTGTAGGGGGACTCACATTTTTGTAAGGGGTGTAGCCTACCCTTACGAGAGGGGTGCCTCTTTGCTGGGGTGCAGTCTGGGATTGTGAGGATGAGGCATGTGATATTGCTGGGGTGTGGCCTGGGCTTGCGAGGAAGGGCACATGTTTCCTCTGGGGTGCAGCCTGGGCTTGAGAGGGAGGGCACGTGTTTTCTCTGTGGTGCGACCTGGGATTGCAAGGTGAGGCATGCGATTTTGCTGGGCTGCAGTCTGGGCTTGCGAGGGAGGGCACACATTTTCTCTGGGGTGTGGACTGGGATTGCAAGGCGAGGCACATGATTTAGCTGGGGGGCAGCCTGGGCTTGTGAGGGAGTGCACGCATTTTCTCAGGAGTGCAGCCTGGGATTGCGAGGTGCGGCACATAATTTCACTGGGGTGCGGCCTGGGCTTGCAAGGGAGGGCACGCGCTTTCTCTGGGGTGTGGCCTTGGATTGCGAGGAGAGGAGCGCAATTGCACTGAGGTGTGGCCTGGGCTTGCGAGGGAGGGCACACATTTTCTCTCTGGGGTGCGCCCTGGGATTGCGAGGTGAGGCATGTGATTTCACTGGGGTAGTGGATGCTGGGCCAGGGGTGGCGCAGAGGCTTGTGCCATGTTAGTCCGTTGTGCCATGCTTTGTGGTGTGTGTCGGGGCATGTTGTAGTTGTTCCTCGCGCAGCTTGTTGTGACTTGCGCAATGGCTAGTAATGCATCTTGTAATCCATGAATATGCGTGGCGCGCAATATTTTTTCTGTGCCACCGCTCGCGCAGGTTTATTCTCACCACGCGGCACTTGAGCCATTTCTGCATAAGATTCCATGAATCTGGCCCTGTAAGAGTAGGAATGTAGAGAGTAATTTGATAAATTGTGCTTTAGAGGAGTTATGGTGGCATTTGAGGAGTTTGGTCAATGATTTTGCCAGTGTGTTCGATTTTTACATAAATGGGAACTGATTCATAGGATATATTGCACGGTAAATAGGGACTTTCAAACAAAATCTGTTAGTTTATTAATGGAATTGACTGCAGGACTTTTTCATACTTTGAGCAGGCTCAGCACGTCTGCGAGTGGCAGAGTGCCTTGCGCAAGACAAAATGCAGAGCATGGGCGTGGCCTGCACAGAGACCAGAATAGGTGGAGGAACACGTAAAATGAGGAAGCACAAGGGAAAATGTGGGCGTTACGAGGGACGACCACAGGCAGTTCATCACACACCCACAAATGCGCACAGCCAAGCGTATTCATGGATTTGACAGCGCAACCTCTCGTGTAGGAAATGCCCACTCAAAGCTCTCGATCTATCTGCCACCGGAAGGCAGGCGTACAGACACTTGCACATAGGAATCACTGTGTAGATGTGAGATTGAATGATCGATTTAGGGTTGCGTGCAGGCAGACAGGTTTCTGATCTAACTTAAGGGTTCATGTACACAGCGTATCAGGGTGCCGAATGGTTTACAGGGTTCGCACACACATTGACCGGAGTATTACCTGAGTTACGGAAAATGGTACGCATGTTGTCGGGGTGCCGGTAATAGTTACAGGGGACCCCGCACATGGGCGCCAAGGCGCTGACTTGGCTGCGACCATGCTCAGGAATCCCGCAAATGTAGGAGCATATGGCTGGATTTGTTTGCGTGGGTGTGATCCGGCCGCGACTTACGTATAGGGTTACTTTGCAAGAACATGAATACGTGGAGCGTGCAGAAAAATGTATGTGCGCAGGCTCATGCAGAGTAATTCTTGGCACGCAGGTTTTGCGGGATCAATGCACACTTCTCCATGAATCGGGTCATTGATCTTTATTTGCCGCATTTCGCCAGTTTAGGTGTTTATTAGGTCCTGTTTGCAATGTTTTCTTTTTAGTTTTGACTACTAGTTGGTGCTTTAGCAGAAACTATTGCACTGAGGTGTTGATACGAGGGAGATGGGCTTTGAGGAGGAACACATATCTTATAGGTGTGATTAGGCTTTTCATCCACTCATTGACCACCCATGGACATGCTAATCCGTATGACCATTCCCACCCACTACCTGCCCTTCTTCACCCAAACAACAACCTTCTTGAATCTGTTTAAGCTAGCTTTGAGCTAGCTATATCATGCAAAACCTCCACATTTTGAGGTGTAAAGGGTCTGCCAGTGTGATTTCCAAGGACTCTTTGGTGTAATTAGAATGCATTGTCTAAGTGTACCTTCATATTATTGATTTTTAAGCAACAAGTGTGTCCTCTCATCTGTTACTTGCACTGAAGCCCCATTAAAAACAAAGCATTGGCAAGGCCAAAAGGTTGGGCCTGTGTATAGGTATTAGATAGGCATTTGCCAGGCCCAGGTACTCACATTATTGTACAGTTATTGCTAGTTTATGGCCAGGTAGTACCATTATGGTACTGCCCAGTGAATGCTTCTTGTGTGCCTAAACTGTTGGTTTTGCCAATGTATTTTTACTCTTAATTTAATATTTGTATCCCATTTTACTGTATATTTGCCCTATTAGACCTTGGGCCTCATTACAACCCTGGCGTTAACCAATGGCGCTATTAGCGCCATGGTTGACGCCGGTAACTTACCGAATCCACCATGGTGAAATGGGGAATTACCACCCCATTCCAAGGTTGGCGGGGCGGTAATTCCCCATTTACCATTCGCCCTTCCCCATTCCCATTTTTGCCCTATAGGGCTCAATGGGAATGGGGAAGGCGGTAATTACGGTACAGCAAATTGCAGTACCGTAATTACCTCGAAAGTCCCTTTGCGGGTTCATTCCTTAACGGCTGTAAAACCAGCCGTTAAGGTCGGAGCTCGCAAATGGACCTTTTTAATTAGGCGTTAAGGGTGTAACGGCGCTGACACCTTTTACGGCGCCGTTAACCCCTTAACGCCAGGGTCGTAATGAGGCCCCTTGTCTGCATTCAAGTTGAGTGTACACGTGGGTGGACAGAGTCCACCCACTTTTTTCAGAGGGTGGACTAAGCCCCCCCCCAGCTAAAATGAGAAACAATGAATGTCCTCTTTGAATTTATGAACTAAAACCGACCTCGGGGATCAAATGGCAGTTGTGAGGTTTGCAGGCCAGACACTTCACGACTGCACTATATAAGCTTACGAAAAATTACAAACAACTAAACTTGAAATGGCTCATTTCGGTACTGTAGGTTCCAGGGAAAATATTTGTATTGGCTCTTGGAGTTTAAAACATGCACAACTTTTAACGTTTTGAAAAACACTATTAGAAAAAATATCCTCTCTTGGTTTTGTGTGTGCGTTGATTTCATGAAAGGCAAATGCCATTCATCCTGTGCAATTTGCGTGGTTATGCAAAGCCAATTTAATGAAATGCGCATATTTCACCTTGATATGCTCATTTCTGGTGACATCACATTCCATTGTGTTTGTTGACGAGTCCCCCCCCCCCACTTGAATTTTTAGGACTTGACCCCTGTTTGGCGTCCACCAATGATTAAGGAAGGACTTGAAGTGTGCAAAAGGAGCATGCCGGCTTATTTGCATACTCATATTTTGAGGATGTGTTACCATAGCTCTTGGACAATCATTATCTTCTTTGTTGACTATAATCAGCAGATGACCCACCTTTATTCTTCTCCTGGGGATCATGCATTTCCCCTCAGTGATTATTTTCTAAGTGCCTCCACTCTCCCCCAGTGCAAGAAAGTTTGTCCTGCTTTCCATGACACTGGTATTTTGCAGAGTGAGCAGATGGCAATGATCTCATTGTTCTTATCCATGGTGAAACAAATCCCAGGTCGATGATGTGGGCTTAATCGCATTGCCAAAGTCAGTGACAGAGCCGTCTATTTTGGTAGTCCTGTTGGCTGATTCAGAAGTGGGCATGGAAGACCCCTGGGCCCCTAGGGGTTGTTAGAGCTCTTTTCTGTTCTTGCCACTGTGCTTCCAGTAGTACTCGGACTACAAACCCTACTTAATTTAATTTTCTTGGTCAAAGAAATGGCATCGATGGGTACATAATACACTGTTTTCTTTGCACTGTGCTTCAGTTGTTCCCCAGTTGCAGTTGCAATCATATGTCCAGAGTTCACACTATCATTGTCATCACTGGAGTGCACCATTGTTCTCTGCATCTTCTTTTTAACAGGGCCATCAGGGGTCCAGTCCATGTAGGGTCCCTGGCAGCATCGCCTGAAAGGGGCGATGGTGAGGAATGGTTGCCCTTAGTCTTCTGACTTCCACCACCATTGCCACCCACTTCTGAAGTAAGTGCCTTGTCTGCAACCAAACGTGTATCTTCATGTGTTTTTATAGTGCTTGCCCCTCCTCCTATGACTCTGTCTCACCACCTAACATTTCAGCCATCTTCTTTCCTTCATGATTCAAAGTGGATGATGATGTCTTGGGTTCAGCAGCACTTCCTTTCATTTTACATTACCGGGTCTGTTCCTAGGGCCTCACAACACGTTAGGCGGTAAACCATGGTGCTATTAGCACCATGGTTGCCCCCGGTACCATAGCGGTACCACCATGGAGAAAAGGGGAATTACCACCCCATTCCAAAATTGGCGTGTTGGGGAGAAGCTGGATACCCCCCCTAAAGTGGGGGGCCAGCAGCCATACCCTCACCAGCTATGGGAGGCCCCAACACCTCCCATATGGCCCCCAGAAATGCAACAGAGTCCCAAGCAGGCAGCAGCATGTTTCAAACTGCATTTATTTCTAAGCAAAGAAAAAAGAAAAAAAAGCAAAAGAAAAGCACAGAGCATCGTGCATCGCGAGTTCAGGCGCCGTCTCCCCCGGGGCTGGCTTGCAAGTCAGCTTTATAATCACACTGCAGGATGACCTCACAGAATTGGATCAGCTCCCAGAAACCTATCTCCTCCTGCTATTGGCTGCAAAGTGGTAGGTTACATATGTAGCCCTTATAGAGAGCCTGATAATTGGATATTAACCTCTTGCGTCAGTGGGTTGATTTAGCTGTGCCAGCCCCCATTACCTAATTCTAATCTTGTTGCAATGTGACTTTGTTCCCATAACTTTTTAGCTGAACAAGCAGTTCGCACCTGGGCTCTGGGCGCAGATTGGCTGGGCTGCGCCATTCTTGTTACAAGTTATGTTTTACATGTTGTGCGAGTCCTTGAGAAAATGTCTTTCTTTCCCGGAAAGAAAAAAAAAAGCACACTGGGTTGCCGTGATTTATTCGCATTTGTGGCAGTCTTATCTTGAATGTGCGGCCTTGGCAGGTCGGACTGGGTTTTTGCAAGGAATGTTGATGAAGGCTCCCGCAGCCAGTGTGCAGTGAGTGAAATGAACTTAGCTGTAATTTTCCTGAAACATGGCTTTACACTGTGCATTTAGACCATGTTAATTCATATAGGCATTTGCAAGCCTTTAAACAGGGATTTTTGTGTTTGTAGATTCTGATATTGCAGCATTGATTCTAATGTAGCATGGAAGTTGCACTGTTGGTGAAGTGGGTGTGTTTCAGCATATTTGTCACCCATGGGTGCGCTGGGGCCTGGTTCAAATGATAAGTGCGCTCCTTGTTCTTCCTGCTGTTCTTCTATATATGCGCTTGGGGTGAGGGGGCATGGGTTTGGTCTCGATTTTCCCTCTTCAGGCGGGGCAGTAATTCCCCCTTTCTCCATGGCCCTTCCCCATTCTCATTTTTGCCCCATAGGGCATGATGGGAATGGGGAAGGAGCTAATTACGGTACCGCAAATTGCGGCACCGTAATTAGCACCAAGGTCCCTTTGCGGGTCCCAACTTTAAGTCGGGTCCCGCAAAGAGACCTCGTAGTAAGGCGGTAAGGGTTAACGGTCACCGGTACCCTTACCGATGACCGTTAACCCTTACCACCTTCCGTGTAATGAGGCCCCTAGTCTTTGCAACAACGACACCAGAGTGCAACTGCGGCAGACATTCTCCAAAGAATTGGCATTGTTTAATCTGCGAGCAGCTGCACTGGTGGTTTTCTTAAAGGTTTTCTTGCTACACCTTGCTTCTTTGGAGGGATTTTTCAGTATGCACTGACTTTTAGAAGTCAGGGTTTATTGGGAAAAATTCAAATATTTAGACGCATACATATTATCTTTATTTTTTTTTATAAATGTTTGACATACGCCTCTGAATCTAACTGACCTTATAAGCCTGGTTTGAACAAAGGTTGATATGGAACCTGAAACTGACACATTACTGATTGCGCACATTTCATGAATCTGTGCACTATGTTAAATCTTCCACAATTGCCGCAGTCACTGGATGGATTCTTTTCTTGCTCCTCACATTTGATTTAGAGATCATTCTATAATGTTTTGACATTTTCCTCTGCCATCCACTCTTGTGATTACTTGTTCAGTGCCCACGCCATTTCAAACATGCACCCATTAATTAAGTAAAAATACAATAGAAACAATATAATAAATATTGATCCAAAATGATACTCACAGCTGATTAAATCGATCTATTTAATGGCAGTGCTGCCTGCCAGTCTGGGTTAGCCGCTGACTTTAGGTTGGGGCTTAGCAGAGCCCCATTAGAGTTACTGTGGTATAAGTATACAACGAACTGCCATGTGTGAGGTGTTCAGTGTGTGCAGTGTACGGTATTACAAGATGGAGAGGTGAGTTCCGTTAGGGAAGGAGAGGGGATGTGGGATTGGTGAGGACTCCTGGTTTGGAGGTTAGTACTAGACTACATTTTAAAAAAAGTCACTCTAGAGGTACTTCTTCACACCTGTGTCCAAACCTGATTCACCTTTAAGAATTAAAATACAGTACGCGTTCCTGCACCCTATAAGATACAATTCCAGAAAATGAATAAGGGACAGAAACTCTCTGTGTGCATGGGAGCTGGTGTCAAAGCAATCTGATGCTCATGAATAATACATCAGACCAACCTCCACATGTTGACATCGAATGCAATATTCATGTCATCCACTACAGCTATTTCACATGAGCTCCTGACAATTTGTGTTTCCAAGAACTATTTGTGTAATGCTGATGAGTTAGCAGGGATGGCCCAGGTGCTTGGCTCACCCCACTCATGGGATGAACAGAGGTTTCTACAACAGATGCCAGTTGATGGCACCTTTTGAGCCACTCTGATTCAGACAAACTCACACTTGATAGAAGGATTTTAATGTCATTGCAGATCATTTGATTTAATGAAAACCCTAATTTTACATTCCAAAATAGATGGTTCAGTGGCTTTTCATTTTGGCAAAAACTTGTATTTAAACACATGGGCCTCATTACGAGGTTGGAGGTAGCCATGGCGCCATTAGCGCCATGGCTGCCTCCAAAATCGTTCCGACTCCGGTCTGGTGGATGGCGCAATTACTGGTATATTCCGAGGTCGGCGGGACCGGTAATTCCCCATTCACCAGAGCCATTCCCCATTGCCATTTGAGCCCCCATAGGGCTCAATGGGAAGGCGGCAATAACGGTACCGCAAATTGCAAATTGCGGTACCGTTATTGACCCCGGTATCCCTTTGTCGGGGTCCCGTCCTTAACGCCTGGTAAAGTCAGTCATTAAGGAAGGACCCACAAAGGGAACTCGTAGTAGGGCGGTAAGGGATTACCAGTACTGGTGCCCTTACCAGTGCTGCTAATCCCTTACCACCCACCTCGTAATGAGGCCCATAGGGCCTGATTCATGGACGTGTTTTATAATGGTGCAATCCCATAGGAAAGCATTCCATGAATCAGGCCCGTAGTGTTGCATGATAGCTCTTCCCAGAAGATTCTACATGTGACTGATTGGAAATGATCATAAAGCGTAATACATACAATTAATTGCAACATATTAATCAACGCAGTAATGCCTTTGAAAAAGTGGCAGTTGTCTGTTCTTCTAGTTGCCATCTGAACCCCACTTCTGGAATCATTGTTCAAGCACAGGCCTGCATCGGTGGGGAAACCCCAGATTAGTCCTGTGTATCATTGACACGGAAGTGGCATTAATGCCATTCACCAATCTCAACATTATCTCATGTTCGCCTATTATTTACAGTTACGGCTCAAGCGTCAATATGAAAAATAACGTGGATGAGAACAAGCTCTGTTGCATGCCTCTTGCACATACACAACGCACATGTTTAGTGGTGGGATAGAGCCCTTCTCTGAGATTCATAGAAATCCTCTGGTATTCCTGGATATTGCCTAAAGGAAATGCCAATCCAAAAGATCAGGCATCTTTTCAAGACAAAGTGCAGTTGCAGCCCTCTCTCAGGAACAGGCCCAGCCATGCCAATAAGGTCACACAGCAATGAATGCATTGTGGCTCTTAACTGTCTCTTAACAAATCCAATCTGTTCTTGCCCAATACAAATGGTGAGGAATGACTCCAGCGTTTTTGAACAATGTCATGTAATGTAATCAATATTCCAATTTGTAAAGGAAATCTAATTGGAAAATGATAATAATCTGTAAAAATAATTGTACATTTTAATTTTGAATAAGGAAATGATGTAACTTTGCAAGAGTTGATTAACTCAACTATATGCAAATTTTAAAAAAAGAATCATGTGAAGCAAAACGAAGGGAGAATCATTTTTTTTTTGGACCCCTGTCTATGAACTCTTTACGAATAAGCACAATCAAGGGGTCCAACCACATCACCTTTTACAGAACATACACGATTGCCACTAAAAAAACCTTGAAATTACTTCATAGAAAGTCCATCTGCAGTCTGTAATTTACACCTCCCTGGTCCCTTAAGTGCAACTCAGTCTGAAGAAAACATATTCGGTGGAGGTCTCGCAGGCAAGAACCCCCGTACCCGTTGAAGAATACTTTTAATTAGCTTTCGATTTGAAAAACTCAACTCATTTCAAAGGTCATGCATTACAGAATTACACTTTGGCATTTGACAAGGTGTAAAGAACATCAATCAAAGACATCATATACAGTAATTAGTTTAAATAGCCAGAGACAAGTGGGAAACAGTGGAAATTGCCAGTTGTTATTGTGGACATGATGGTGAATGTTCATTTCCCCAAGATTTATAGTAACAGTATATTGTTAGAAACTGAAGGCCTGATGTACAACAATGTTTTAAAGGGGAAAGTCCCATTCAAAACATTTTTGTCAATGAGGTCCTTTGTTTAAGGCACAGCTTTAACGTGTTGTTCGTACTGGTGCCTCTAGATTTAACAACGGCTAGGTTCCCTTCTGCAAACATAATGCTTTGCATAGAATACATTTAAAAAATTGAATAGGGCTTTAATACTTTGCATTTCCTCAGGCTAGAGTAAGGACACAACTGAGTCACCTTTACTTATTTACAACCAACAGAGATTATCAGCGACTGCTGAGAGCACAGGGATGGTTAGAATGTGGTCTATAAGTTAAATTGGTAGCACCTATGCTGGCGTGATGATTGGCACATCTCTGGGCTCTAAGAACTGGCAGAGCCTGCCGTTTGAGAAATGTGTCAAACATCTCACGTACCCTGATGCACCGCTCAGCGCTCCACCCGGGGATATACACCTCCTACTTACCTCTCACTACATGATTCCTCTCTCCATCTCGCTGAAGATGCCCACTCATAAGCTACTGTCCTGCCTCTTCTGGAGCCAGCTTCCATCCTCACTCCAGCAATAACATATAACGTGGCATTTCCCAGAAAGGGTCAACTATGCGACTAGCATGAGGCAAACTATGAAGAGTGTGACGTACACACATATTTGTAACACAAAAAAACAGTGAAAATTATCAATTAAAAAATTAAAAAATACAATAATTATATTTGACAACACTGTTTTCTAGAAAAGGAATAACCTGCACAATTTGATGAATGCCTCAAACATGTAAGTCTTTCCTCACATAACATTACCATGATGCCAGTGACCGGCACTGCGTTTTGTACCAGGATTCAACCAAGGTTATGTTTTATTTAATTCTGTTCGTGATGTTCATAACCCCAGTTTTGCCAACTCATTGTTAAAAAATAGCCTTTTAAAATTATTTCATTGTTGTTGTCAATGTACTTGTTTGACGACACATTGTTCTTTTTAGCATGACATGAACACATCAAACTATCTGTAGTTAATGTTGACTTCAATGCATACATCATCTGGAGCCATTCTTATGCCAGTTTCAGGACACATCTGCATTTTCGGGATGTGAATCGAGAGTTGAGAAAGTGATTGTTAGTATGTGAGCAGTCATTACCAAGGGCTTGAGGCATATGTTTGACGTGGTTGGGAAAACATTGTTCCATTGACTCTGAAATGGGATTGGCAAAGGGAAAGGTTTGCTTTCCAGTACACATGCATGAATAAATACAGCTACAAAAAGTGTTCCCACTGAGAGTATATCACAGACAGGAAAAAGAGCATATGACTTTAGAAACAGAGGCAGAACCTCTGCGGAAAATCATATGCCACATTTATAAAAGGTTTTTGCATTCACATTTTTCATGTGAGGGATGGATGAAGAGGGAGAAGACAGTGTTTGCCTAAGATCTTTCCCTCTCTTTATCTCTCTCTGTCTTTGTCTTGCTCTTGTCCCCCCTTCCGGTTACCAGTCAAATGGTCGAAAACATTTGGTCGACAGACAATTTGGTCGACACCATTTGGTCGAATGCCAAATGGTCGAATTTTTTTTTTTTTTTACCCATTTTTTGGTTTTTTTTGGGGGGGTCCCCCCCCAACCCCCTTTTTTTTCTTTTTTATTTTTTTTCCCCACACGAAAACCCACAAAACACATATATATATATATATATAAAAAAAAAAATTCGACCATTTGGCATTCGACCAAATGGTGTCGACCAAATTGCAGTCGACCAGTTTGTTGTCGACCAGTTGACTGGACACCCCCCCCTTCCCTCTCCTCCATTGTCTCACACACACACAGCCCTTTCTGCAACAGTTAATACAGAACATAAATCAGTTTACTCGGGAACATTCAGGGTTGCTACCTTCACCAGAATGTTTTCTCCCACTGGCAGAGGACTCAAACTCAGCTGAATGTTGAAGAGAAAAGAAGTGGGGGCAAAAGGCAGGTTCCTTTCCCATGGAAAGGAATCCCTATGTATGAGTGCAGATTCAAACACGACCTCATGTTGTTGCTCTGCCTTTTTGCTATAAACCCCATCATGGTGGCTTTGAAAAGAAACATTGACAGAATATCAGCTTTGAAGAACCATCTGGCTTGGTAAAATCATAGCTTGTTGGAGTTAAACATGTTTGCTTCAGAGCAACGGCAAAAGCCAATATTGATCTTCTCGTGATATTTCACAACAGTTAGATGCGCTTGGTTTCGAGGAAGTAAGTTGTGTTAGCCTTCCTCTGGACCCTCATTTGGCAATGTCTCAGTTTTTGTCAAGAAGAGGAAAGTTGAACTAGGCTGGCCTTGTGAATAACACCATACCAAGAATGTGCTCTCTGCTATATGTAGAAATTGTGCAATGGAAACTAATGAATAGAATACTATTGTAAAGGTAAGGATATCATGCAGAATAAAGTACCCCAGGGAGCTGCATAACTTCGATTCAGTGACTCTAGAGAACACGGTTGACAAATGACTATGGGCCTCATTACACGGAAGGCGGTAAGGGTTTACCGGTACCGGTAAGGGCTCCGGTACCGGTAAACCCTTACCGCCTTACTACGAGGTCCCTTTGCGGGACCCGACCTTAACGGCTGGTGTAGACCAGCCGTTAAAGTTGGGCACCGCAAAGGGACCTTGGTGCTAATTACGGTACCTCAATTTGCGGTAACGTAATTAGCTCCTTTCCCATTCCCATTGAGCCCTATGGGGCAAAAATGGGAATGGGGAAGGCCCATGGAGAAAGGGGGAATTACCGCCCCGCCAACCTTGGAATGGGGTAGTAATTCCCCTTTTCTCCATGGTGGTACCGGTATGGTACCGGCGGCAACCATGGTGCTAATAGCACCATGGTTTACCGCATAACGTGTAATGAGGCCCTATGACTGACAAAATACTCATGGGATTTTCACATCCATGTATCATAAGGTCAGGATGCATTTTTGCATCCCCAGATCATCCTTGTTTTTAGTTCTCCGTTAAGAAAGTGTATATTAAGTTAACCTATTCGGAACGGCCAGAGGGCTGACATCATGTGTATGCAACGATCATAGCAAAGCAGCATGTTTTAAACCCAATAATCCATACATCTATAAAAGATGCCGCTGCATAAATTGGTCCTAAGCCTAATGCATACAATGAAATCGAGGGTTTGTACAGGGTCAATGCAAAGATGTACACAACCTCAGACGAAATGCCTTTTTTTGAATCCGCCTCATCCACTTGAAGTGGGGCACATGTTGTATTCATACAGCCAATTAGACAACCCCTGCTCTCCTTCTTCGGGTGCTACCTTAGGCACCCACCTGCAGTGGAATTGCCTTGCTGTAGAATCGTCACTGATTTAATAGCTGTTTCTTTTCTCAAAAGAGTGCTGTGGTGTGCGAGAGAAGGCAGCAATGTGGAAGGCTTTCATTTCACACATTTCACTGTAATTGCTTCGTGCAGACACTCCACACTCTGGTGGGAAAACAAGCTGTCAGCTTTGCAATTCGCACAGAGAGGATGGAGGGTTTAAAATAGAGCGTGGTCCAAAAGCTTCCTACAGTCATGCAATGCATTCAGCGAGAACGTCAAACAAATACAATATGATTTGAATGTGTTTTAGTATTACAGTGTAATACAATCTACAAACCTAGTGTGATACATTATTGGGTTAACAGCACATGTTGAAGGAATATGTGTGAAACTGTCAAGAATGCAGCCCCAGTCTAAGAAATAAAATAAATAATAAAGCATGTGCCGATCAGAGGGGTGGGAAAGAAAATGCAGGGGTGGGACCGAAGGTCTTCTTCCTAAGAATATAAGATAAAGAGAAAAAAATGCTTCACCTCATCATGTCGTAATCTCCTGCCCCTAACCCTAGTGTTTAACTTTTTCCCTTTTAGCCTCTAGCAGACTTTAGTTAGGGTATCCCTTGGCCCTATTTACTTAAGGCAATGCTAGACTTTCATGGACTGGACTGTGCATGTGCAACTAATCTGCTCTTTACAGACTTTATGGCTTGCCCAGGTAAGTGGGACAAGGCCATTGAACTGAAGCCAAGGCATCACTCTGGTTCAAATCAGTAAAAGCAATGGATCTTTCATGAACAGCAGAAGCTGTCCCGGGCGGGGAGAACGAAGCACCTTGTCTAAGGAGGATGGGACCGAAAGTGAGAGTGAGCAGCCATTGTAGAATCTCTTGCCATGAACACAAATGATGTACCAATGTTTAGTAGCACCCGGCACAGGGGAGTCAGCCAATTGGGGGGCAAGGAATGCTGGCTGAATCTCCAGATGTGAGCCTGCATTCAAATCTTCCTGATGGCTGCTTCCCTCGCCTGCCATCTTGCCCCACAGTGCCTTCCTTGCCCCTCCCCACTTACTTGTTTGCGGTGGTGGCAGATGCCACTGCCACAGCTGCTGCTTCTGCTCCTGGTCCATTGTGGTGGCCATGGAACTCGAAGAGGGCTCCATGTAGAGCCCGGCCTTCCAGATCCATGGCGGCCATCTTTCTGAAGTATTTGCATTCAGTGAACGGAACATTGTAAAGCGTCCCATTCATTGAATGAAAATACAGGGCTCTCAGCAACCGGGGTCATTGGTTTGGTCACCCAGTGTGCTAATAGCATTAGACCATCTCCCGCATGCCGGATCGTGTTCTATCGGCCTGGGAACCCTCGTTAAACACCCTTGCGGACCAGTAAGTGCAGCTAGAAAGTTTGGTGATGATTTGCCCCCAAGTAGCAGATTTGTTTGTTGGAAATGGGTTAAATGTTGCGATGCTGTCTATTTGTCTTGTAAGCAAACCACTAAACCCTTTTGCTTAATTCATTATCTGAAATTTAAGACAATTCCTTTTGAAGTTCACAAAACTTGTAGATCGTAGTTGCACTGCCATGCACACCAGGATTACTAAAAGCCATTAGTCAAATCCAAAGTTGAACGTTTTAGGCCGTAGCAAAATAAGGGCCAGTCTCTTTAATTCTTTGGTCGTTTCACAAATGTATATTTAACTTTGACTATCATGGCAATGTGGTTTAAGCGAGCATATACTTTGACAACAAAACACTAAATAAACATGTGAAACATGTACGATTTTGCTAGCCCGTTCACTGGGTGGGTCGGAGTGGGTGCATTGTAAACATCCTTTTTCTTGAATGTGTCTCTGCTTGTTAAACCTCAATTTTTGTCTTTTCCTATGTATATTGTGTCAATTATGTAACCTCCACTACCCTGCAGGCCACTCAGCCTTTAGGCATTCCAATGAATGTGTTCTCTTTTACATTTAGCTTTTTCCATGCAGATGGCTCCTTGTAGTTGGGGTCAGAGCCCCAGGATTAATGGGTTCACATGTTTTTGAGCCCTTCTTCAGGCCCTTCACTCGTCCCGTGAATGAAAGCATGCTTTGATGGTGTTCAGCTACCAACAGTCATGATTATTCACTCTTCTTGTGACACATTTGTGCAGATTGTTCTTTTTTGCAGAACATTGTATGTATTTGCAGCAAATTCAAATGTATATCTTGTTCCCTTTTAAAGCGTGCTAGCTTTTATTTGTCAGTTTCTTTGTGCCACTTAAAGTTGGTGAATTAAATAGGATTTTTTGCGTAGACTGATAAATAATGTTCATGATTGCGTTTAGTTCATGTCTGTCGCTGTACTGCCCAAGCCAGCGTCGCCAGTGGATGCTACAAAAAGTGGACATGTGATGTGACCATTGGTGCTGCTAAATAACTTTACTTCAATACCTTGTGTTGTGGTATAATTTAACACTTATCTCACATGAGGAACCTTTTTGGTGATATCAGTTGAAGATACCCCTGCGACCAAACATTGTTTAATTAGTCCTTTAGGATGTGTTGCATAGGTGTGTGAAGCAATGGAGACCTTGAGTTCCTCTACTCCGTTAATTTGAAAATAGGAGGTTTGTGTTTCACCTACACCTTTACTGCGCCACAAAAAGCTCTGGTTGAAATGATTTTGTATTTTCTTAGTTTAAATAAAAGGATCCAAAGTCCCATTTAAAGGTTTTGTCTGAAATATTTATGTATTTGTTGCCCTTTATGATGACACGTGTTTCGGCACTTTGCTTTGCCTTTCTCAAATCAGGGCTATTTCTTTTTCTATTTTTAGATCCAAATGGTATAATCATAGCAGTGGTACATGTATATCCAACATATTATGACATTCAATATAATTCATGTGCATGAACAGTAAATTAACATAAATTAACATACATTTGATTAATTGAAAATGTTCAAACCATAGTACAAAAAATAATTAAAAAACAGTATGTATCAAACACATGAAAGAAAAAGACAGAGAATCAGATTGGGGGGTCAGGCTGGTTTGTATGGGTTTGTGGAGAGTCACGAGAGAGAAAGAAAAGGGGAAAAACAGAAAGAAAATAGTTATGAATTTGTGCATTTTTCAAACATTGTCTTATTGTGACTCTTTTTACTATGTAACTTTTGTCAATCTCTTGTTTTTATGTGTTTGAAACATACTGTTTTTTAATTATTTTTTGTATTATGGTTTTGAACATTTTCAATTAATCAAAAGAAATAGCCACAGCAAAGTGCCGAAACACTTGTCATAATAAAGGGCAACAAATAAATACATATTTCAGACAAAACCTTTAATTGGGACTTTGGATCCATTTATTTCAACTAAGAAAATACAAAACCATTTCAACCAGAGCTTTTTGTGGTGCAGTAAAAGATGTAGGTGAAACACAAACCTGGAATAATTTAACACGACAAACCTATGTGACCACTGACTATGACGAGTTGTTCACGCAGCCTTTTGCTCAGTTGGGTAGGGATGGTTCCTTTGTGAAGCATTTCGTGGTTTTGGATGAAATCTAAGAACTGAATTACATTGTTGTTAAACTGCTGTGCATTAGTCTCTTGTGCTATAAGCGTTGCACACAGTTCCAAAAAGTATGATTTCAGTACAGCCTAAATGGCTCAAATAGCCGCTGTCTACCATTTCAGAAGATTAAAATGAGCACATATATTACATCTGAAGATGGAAAGTCCCCCTGGGGCTGGAATTCTGTTACTTTGAAGTGAGCTGGCTGACTTGAATGCAGTGTACCCTCCATCGTTGGGAGTTTTGCACTGACTTTGCCCACTGAAGGATACATTAAACGTGTTAAGCAAACAAAGGTAATTGGGGATGTTTTTAGTCCTTGTTTCAATTCGGTGTCTCCTGTTTGCCCTTTCTTGCTTTGCTGACTAAACCAGGTTGGGTAGCTTCGCATCCTTTTATGGTGGCAATGGCAAATTCACTATAAAGAACAATTTGATTGCCAAATGTTTATATTTCAAACAAATCGATCCTAATCCTTTATAGTATCTATGACAAGCGTTTCCTTGTAAAACTAAAAAAATATGAATTATTTCAGCGTTCACAAGGTATGGATGCTGACATGGTCGGGCTGGGCTGGACATAACATTGTCTCTCTGGAACCAAAAAAAAAAAATGTCCCACATTTGCAAACGGCAATTCATTCCTTTTGTGAATGGTTACAATATCACTGTAAAGTGATATAGATGTATACAAGCATGGATCACTTTATGTATCATTAATATCAGCGCGTATAGACCCATAGTCCCAAATGACTGTAAATGCAAGCAGGCGTCAAAGGCGAAACAATAATGTTGTGTTATTATGTAGCACTTACGCTTAAGCGCTTCATATAGAACAAATATACATACAATATCCCCCAACCTGTGTTGGTACTCCTTTATCAACCTCAGCAGGATGAAAGGCTGAGTTAACCTTGCCGGAAGTCCAACTTGCTACCTGCAGATCACACACATAGTACATCACCAAGCGCTCAACCCACTGAGCTATCTTACCAGTGCTAGCTATGAGAAAAATAGCCACTCCTGAAACAAAGAGCCACATGCTGATGGCCGCAGCCCAGGTGCCTCAGTTCAATTTTTATTTTTAAAGTACATTTAAAAAAAAGGGATTCTTTGTCACTATCCGCCATCCATTATTTTCTGTGCCAAGGCAATTTAGTGAAGAAAATAAATGACAACAAAATGAGAGTTCTCTCTTAACAAGATGCGTGTAAGATGTTTACTGAGACCCACTGTGCGTACTGGCACTGCTTCCTGCGAATATTCAGTAACACTAAAGAACAGCTTATCTGCCCCCATCCATGTACACACGGAATCATGCACCTTTGCACCGTGAGTGCCTGCCTCCCTTCCCACAATCTTTTTTTTTTTAGCAGATTCTGTTTCCTTTTCATCTTACTGTGGCGATGAACTTTATAATTACCTCCCCCACCTCCGATGAATAAATACAACCCAGACTGTCCCCTGCTTAGGGACAGCAAAACCTGAAAACAAATAATTAGTGCAGAAACCAAGTGGGATGAGCTGGGCACCGTAATCCATCATTCCAAAAGAGCACGCGCCCTCCCTACAGTGTGCAGATTTGTTGGGAAAATAACATCCTCACCGTAAACTGCTGCAACTCCTAATAACATGGACGACCCAATTCACCGTCTATGATTAATAACGTGGCCGTTATGTGCAATCTCTGGGGTTGTCAGAAGGGCGCTGCACTGCACACAACGAGTCTCATTTTCCCATCCTTCATTTTTCCTGCACACATATTTCTCCGCCTTCCTTCATAGTTGGCCCCCGATGTGCACGTCAGATCTATCAAACCCTCTGTGTTTTGACATGTCTTTCTTTTCCTGTTGGTAGAGAGCTTCAAACGGTTCTGATTACTGAGCTGGCTGAGCGCGGGAATTCAGCGAGGAGGCGTGGCGTGGGCCATTTTTCACTCATAGAAAATTGCTGTCTGTTATGACCTTGTTAGGCGGAACTCCATCCGTTTGGTCTTTCTACGTTCAAATTGCGCACCCATACAACAATTTGGAAAGTAACAACTGAAAGGAGGGCACGCTCATTAACTGCATGGAGTCTTTTGTATAGCCTTCTAATGGCTGTGCGTGATGACTGATGCCGATGGAGGGTGTGTGACGTCACGTGGTTACCCTGCACTCGCCTGCTGGCGTGTAGGTGAATAGAGGGGAACCTGAACATGGGAAACCGCATCCCAGCAAACGTAAAATAGTTGTTAATGCCACTTGTAAAGATTGGAATGTATGCTCCTCTGAAAGAACCTTAAATTGGAGATGGGCCATAGGGCTTTAAAGAGCGGCCTAAGTTCTTTTTGATTGAATGATCATGGGCATCATGGTAGGTGGAACCTAATGAGAAACATGTTACAATTAAGTAAGCATACACAGAATTATATATATATTTTCAAGAGGCTCCAAGTGGCAGCACAGATACACACATTCAGTGCTTTAAGTGGGAAGCAGAATCAGAGGGGGACTGAACTTAGGGAGCGTGGCATAAGTATGGGTGGGTGGGTTACCCCACCCACTTTAGGCCACTCCCCCTAGCAAGAGCCCCCCCCTCGCCTATGAGGTGTGGAGGCCTGAAAATACTTGGCTCCCCGGCAGTGAAAGCCATGCAGGAGAGGTATCTATGGTTAAGAAACAAAAGGAGAGGCTGGGTGCACAAAAGGTATGATACCACTGCACCCCAGCTCTCCTTCTGTTTCTTAATGAGAGGTGATGACCATCAGCAGCCAGGGGACCCCCACAGGCAGCCCTTTTACCACGCTGCTCCTTGAGTGAAAGGGCTGCCTGCTGGGGGTTAGCTCCTCTCATAAGAAACAGAAGGAGAGCTGGGCTGCACAGCCTCTCTTTTGTTTCTTAATGCGAAGAGCCCACCCTCATCAGGCAGCCGGTTTAGCCAACGAGCTGTGCTTGGTTAACGGGATGCTTGCAGTTGTTGGGGCTTCTGAATAGGGAAAATGCGAGGCATCTCCTTTTTCCTAATCAGAAGCCCTGACACCTGCAGGCAGCCCTTTAACCATGCGTGGTTCTTTGCCTAAATAGGCTGCCTGCTGGGGGGAGTCGGTGTATCTGCAGCCAGTTGAGGGGGAGCTAAGGGGAGGCTCGTCAAGGACCCCGGCTTGAAAGCCCTTTTTGCATACTGCCGTTCTGCCTCACATAGCCCTGACCCACTTAAATCCCTGCACACATTCAACTTTTCTAACAGACTCAGCTTTTCTCAGCAATCAAAAACTGCAGGGCGGGTCAAGTGTCGAGATATGTATATACTAATCAATAACAATGATTTAAGGCCCTAAGTTCTACCATCATAGCAGCATTTATTACTCCCCCAACCCAATACATCAAAACCCTATCTGTACCACATAGCCAAAGCCTAGAATTAGAATCATACGAACTTCACCACAGAAGCTGCGCTCTCCTGAAGCTATTAATGCAAAAAATGACTAATGGGGCGCCAACATTTGTAAAAAATAATGCCGGCTTACTTTCACTAAGTTGAGCAGCACATGTCTTTTCTTCCGCTGCTCCCTCTCTCGCAGTGGAGAGTGGTCCGCTGTGGGTTTGTTTCGAAGGTCCTTTGAGGCCCGAGGTGTTGGAATGACTCTGGGATGAACTAAACTCTTCTGAATTTCTCTTGCTAAATTCTGGAACCTTTTATTTACTGGTCCTGGACGCCAGCTCAATTGATTTTGTCACCATAAGTGAGAGTCCTTTTTGGATGCAGTTCCACTGTCCCTAATTTGGGGACAGCCCAATGGTCATTAAGGTGCATATATATATATTTTTCAATTGGAACCCATTTAATTCATTTCCCCCATACTGGATAGTTTTTCTAAAGTAAAACAAAGCAATGCAGTAGGAAAAAAAAACAGCAAGCACGCAACATTATGTAAAAAATGAGATAGTTAAGCATTCTGTTGTTATTTTTCATCTTACATTGTGATACATCTCACTATTATTTTTAATAAATTGTTTTTAATGATGTGCCCGCGTCGGTTTCATTTATTTATATAGTTAGTAACCACACATATGGTTATAAATGAGGGCAACATGTATGTAGAGACACATAAAGCACCTGCATGTTTCACAACATTGGAATTCTGATCATTGATTAAAGCAGGGGGTTTCGATATATTCTCACAGCCCCGTTAGGATTTAGCCCTCCAAATAGAAGACTATGAGCTGCCACAAAGGTAGCAGCATTGATCCATGCCAGTAGTAGAAGAGACACTCTTTTGTCGCTATTCAAACCTTTGACAGGTGGGAACGCCGCTTTTGTGTTCGTTGTCCCGCCCCCTTTTGATAAGGGTTTGATACATTTAATATAAAAAAGATTTCATCTTTGATATCAATTTTATATCAAATGTATGTTTTTATATAAAGTGTTTTTCTAATGTTATATCAAAATGGACATAAAGTGAATATAAATTGTATGAGAGCGAAGTGACCTTTGAAGAGAGACACTGTGAATCTTAGGGTTTTGCGTCGTGACGCATTGATGGCGCGGGAGTGGGTTTGGCCTTTATGGCATTAGAAACCGGGTATGAATATTATAGCTGATGTCATGATTTTATAATAGATTTCATATATATTTAATATAAAAGGATTGAGCTATAAATAGCTTTGGGAGGGTTTGGGTATTTTAATGTGAATAAAAGCTGAATGAAAATGTATAAATGTGAATTACATTTTTTTTAATAATAGCTGGTTGTGTTTTTTTAGGTTGTGCTATGGCGGACATGCGTGGGCATGTTCGGTTATGGAATGGGGATGAAGCGGGCTGTAATATATTATGACAAAAGAGGTGTCAAGAGCTATATGTATAATAAAAAAACATGTAAGTTATATAGTGTGATTAAAAATAAAGATATAGAAACTGTTGGATTATAGCTTCAATGGCTCGTGACATTAAACTTAGTAAAGTGCAGATAGAGGCTGGGATACTAGCCCTATGCAAATAGGCAAAATGTGCTTTACAGGGCTAAAACAAAGTTTAAACTTGATAGAGTGTAAAGAGAGGCTGGCACGCTAGCCCAGTGTAAATAGGCATAGTGTGTTTTACGGGGCTAAAACACAAGTTTTCAATCTATGGCCTTTGGCAATGCTTGTTTTAAAAAATATATATTGAGAACAATTTGCCTTTTAATATGCAAAGTGTGATTTACAGCGCCAATGGGAAAGGCAAAAGCATTGGTCAGCATATGCGGTTCTTTGCCGGATAAAAAATATTAGCGGTGGCACTTGCGCTTGTTAGCCAGCAAGAAGTGTTTTGCCTTTTTAAAAACGAAGAGTGAAACTTTTATATAAAACTAGGGGATTTGATATACAGCCAAATACAAAATCACAGAGAGCAATGGTTGGTTTCACAGAGCCTAGACAAAAGATGGAACTAATGGCTTTGCCAATGCTTGCTGCAGTTAAATGAAGACAATACAAATGACCATGGGACTGGACAAGGCTTGTTTGCTTTAAAACACAATGTGTCTTTTTTAAATTATGCGCTTTATTAATGTGTGTTTTTCTTAAATCTAGCCCTTAGACAATGTGTGTTTTTGAAAAAAATGATGCGCTTTAGTAATGTGTGTTTTTTAAAACTAGTCCCTTTGGCAATGCTTGTCTGCTTTAAAACACTTAGAGCCCGATTCATAGAATCTGGTGCAGAAAATGCAGAAAAGGCACAAGGGCCGTGTGCGGCGAAGGAGTCTGCACCCGCCGATAGAAATCTTTGTGTGGCACGCATATTCATGGATTTCCTGAGGCATCATTAGCCGTGGCACAAGTAACAGCAAGCTGCGCCAGTAACGCCCCCAACACACCCCCAGGTACAGTAAAAATCAAGTGAAATGCCTAAAACCCTGGGCCAGCATACAGCCCCCCCCTAGCAAAATCACGTGAAAACACCCAGCGATCCCCGGCCGCACCCCAGTCCAATCACATGAAAACACCCCACGATACCTGTCCGCACCCCAGCATAATTGTGCAAAAACACCCCACAATCCCCATCGGCACCCCAGCGTAATTGGGTGAAAACACCTCGTAATCCCTGGCTGTACCATAGCGTGAATGGGAGAAGAAAAAAAACTGTGATCCCCATCCGCTCCCCAGCATAATCACGCAAAAACCCCTTGCAATCCCCGCCTGCACCCCAGCGTAATCGCACAAAAACACCCCACGAACCCCATGTACACCACCTAGAAAATGGGTGCCTTCCCACGCAAGGCCTGGCCCACCACCAGCCAAATCGTGCCCCAACATTCTCGCAATCCACGGCATGTAGGCCGCTCCAGATCGGACACCTCTACCCAACCCCCATCTCCGGTGACCCCACCCTGCAGGCATTCCCTTCCACAAGGGACACCCAGAGCCCCATCACCGGTGACCCCACCCTGCAGGCACCCCCCTCCACATGTGACACCCCCAACCAAGCCCCCATCACCCGTGACCCCACTGTAAGTGATTTCAATCAGTCATATACCCAAGTCTCGCCCAGCATGTAGTGCACAAATGAAACCCTTATTTATTGTTATCTATAAGTTCAATATTCTGAATGATATACAACTCATATCACACCCTCCTCAAAATACCCCCCAGGTTACACTGAACCAGGAATTAGGCTAGTTGTAAAGGTAATTATTTGTTTATTTATTTAGAATTTAAAATCACAATATATTTTTAATAGGTAACAACAATCACAATAAATAGGTAACAACAAAAACAATGAATAATAATATCTTTAATGCACTAGGAAGGAAGTAATGAAAACAAAAAGAATGCAGCAAAGAAAAGAATACTTCTGAGTTGGTTTGGAACAGATAGCACTATGGTTAGGGGTTCCCCTTGCAACGCCCCTCAACCCACCAATAGGCAATTTAAATAGATGTGAGGAGAGAGCAGGTATTCAGGAATAATGCAGACCAAACAGAATATCACTCCCACCTTCCCACCTTAAAGACATGAGAAAAAGGGATTTGACTTTTCAACGGTCTGAATGGCTTTGAAATTGGCTGAGCAAAAACACAAAATATGTTCAAAATGCTTAAATTATTATGATTCTTATGGGAGCTGCTTTGAACAGATGCAAGCAAACACAAGCAATGATTTAATCAAAAGGAAAGAGTTGGGATCTCAAAGGCCAAGTGGGAAATAATTTAAAGGTAATTCACACGTGTAAAACTTTTCCAAATGTCAAGTCGTGGCTAACTTTTACTTATGCGATTATTGATATAACGGGTCAATCGCAAAGTTTTGCAATGCAATTTTGTGAATGTAGCTGAGGATGTTAGGGACAAGTGGGAGTTGACATTTTGCTTCTATCTTAAAAACTGAGGGAGTTATAGAGGTTTTAGTGAGAGGAGTTTTTCAAAAATAAAGACACGCACTTGAACCAGGACTTCAGTTTAGATTCAGAAAATATGGCTTATGCTTTCATTCAAGGCTAGAGCGTTCAGGCTAGGAAAGCAAGTCGGGACGAAGTAAGCTTTGAGACTGATTCATGACTTCAGTAACAGATTCCCATCACCTTCCCCAGCGGCATCAGTCCAAACACTCAAAGTGGGATTTATGGATCAGAGTTACACAAGTAAAGATGACTATAGAAATGGCACTTTAGCAACTAGACAGAATAAGATAGCACTAAAGATTTTGACACTGTTACTGGTTAGGAAAGTAGGGATAGTTCAGAGATCAGAATGGAACAAGATAATGCAAGGTATACAATAGTTCTATAGCGTCCTCTTAATACTCACAATCCACTGGGATTTAAAGATTTTTGGACAGTCACGGTTCTGGTCAATGGATTGGATCCATCAAGGAAAGACAGCACATAAGGCGTGGGACTGGATCAGCTAGGCCAGTCACCGGATCTGCCCTTCTTGTTTCTGGGTATTTCAAATCAGCAGGATAGCGAGTTCATCAGGCAAGCCTTATGGTAGCAAGCCAGATAGTTTCAGGATGCTAGTTTCAGGATGCTTTCCCACACCACAGCGCTTCACTGGGTCGTAAGGATTATTTTGAGGATTGAGGCCTAACTGAAAATGGCTCATCTACTGCTTGGCCTGGTCCTTGGCATCTGGATCTGGAAGGATGTTGAATGCTGGATGTTGAATGCTGGATCAGAGTGCTTTGCTGGAATCAGAAGAGTGAGTCTCTATGTGTTGTGTTTAAATGACATCACGAAAATGGGTGTATGGGCCAGCTTAACTAAACTCACCCCTGTGGACTTGGATTGGACCAGAGCCTCCTCTCTGCCTTGCATCTGAGTGATTGGCTCAAACACAGGTGATGTCAAGTTATGGTTTGGTTTTTACAATCCTTAGAAACCTCCCCTAGCCACTAGTATAAAAATCTAATTTTGTCCTAAATACATATTTATACATTTGTAACCTCTACAAAAATCACACACAAGGATTCCATATTTTCTGTAGTATCTGTTCATCAAACTCCTGCAGCTGTGAGATCTTGTTTCACCTTTCTGCAGCATTTTGTTCATTTGTCCATGAAAACATTTTTCAAATTTTCTCCACATTTCCACAAATATGTGGGTTTACCATAGGGATGTGTGTGTAAAGTTTAACAATTGTAACATAAATACAGTTCCCATAAAATCACATATATCGCCATTCCTGTTCAGAATATTCTACACAGTTCCACCACATTTTGAAATGTAGTGCCAAAACTTAGAGTAACAAATCTGCCCTTTTTATATTTTTCACCATTTCTGATAATAAGTTATGACTCTCTAAACATTGTTCATTACATATTCTTAGCAGCTACTGGTCCGCCTTTTGTCTCTCTCTGGAGTTTAAGGAGTAGCCCCCATCTTTGGGAAACTTCTGCAAGCCAAGTTTATGACCTCTTCACACGTCCATTTCCTGGCCTGGAGAATCTGCCATTGTTCAGCCTCTGGCTGCAGACACAAGTCTGTCCTACCCCACTATTATCATATGTCAGTGAGTATCTGCTGAGAGGAATGCCCTCCCCTTGGGGGAAACCTGTTTTTCCACTTCTTGCAGACCCAGCCAGGCTAATTTATTCTTAATTTCTTGACTTAAAATCCAGCAGAAAACAAACTTGTTGCATCCAATGACATAGATAAATTACGCTCTTAGATTTAAACCTGTGGGATCAAAAACAACTGAAATCTGTGTTTCTTTCAGCAACAATCCTTTTATATTTGCTAATCTAGCAGACTTTTAGTTTAAATAACTTTAAAGCTTAATCAGGAGAGCCCATTTGACAGGAACTGTCATTCACAGGCAATCCAGTTTTGCTGAGGAGGTTTTGCTCTTAACATTTCAGGACTTTGTACATTCACAGTGCTTCCTTTGGTTAAATGGATTTTAGCGCCAAGCAAAATGTTGATTGTTGAGAAGTGTTGTGTACAGGCATTTTGGAGTTTTAGCAGCAAAGTAAATGTCTTTTACAGGCAAATTCTGAAGTTTCACTTGCAAAGTGCTGCTGGTCCCTCTGCACTCTATGTTTATTTGTCATGGAGCCCGCTGACCCTTCTTCTGCTCCTTTCCACCACACATGCACTATGAGTGGCAGGTTGTGCAGCCATCTATTTGTGTGTTGAAAAACGCGGTTTTGGAGGTTTTGGCGTGCACAAAAGTTTTGCTGCCATGTTTGCTGTTTCTTGCACCATAGATAGCAGAGCGATGCCGCATAGTATAGCAGAGTGGGTCAATACATCCCACACCACCCTGCCGGCAGCCCCCCCACATGGGACACCCTAGCCCCATCACCCGTGACCCCACCCTGCAGGCAGCATACCATCACCCCAGCCCAGAGTCCAGGAATGAGGGATCAAGGAAATCCTAACCAGAGCTTTTCATTCTACGTTGGTGCTGAGGAAAAGACGCCAAAACCAGAAGGAGCCGCTGAATTGATGAAAATCCATTGCTGCTGAGTCCCTCTCTCGAGTACTGCTGCAGGAGCCCGCCAGACAACCTCCCTTTTGGCACCACGATGAAGGACAAGGAACAGGGGTGTACTGTACGGGTGCACAATTTACAGCCAGCGGGTCAGTTGCAGCCCGCCATGCTTTTTTGTCCAGCCCGCCAGGAACAAAGACTTTCCTAATGGAGTGCAGCCCGCAAGCAGCATCGGCCACCCTCCATTAGGAAAAGTCTTTGTTAGTCTTACGGGCCAGACAAAACATTGGCCCTCATTTGCTCAGTGCAAATGCACCAGGTAGCTCCTACGAGTCACATAGTGCATATGTGCTGCACCAATGGAGGGCCAGCACTATGGCTGGCATGGTCAATAAGGCTTGATGCCCGAAGGCATTTTAGCCTTGCCACGCCAGCCTTAGTACCAGAAACCTCACCAGCATTCCAGCTATCCTGCCTTCCAGAAGGTCTGGTAAGTACATATTGTTTTGTGGGGGCTGTTTGTTTGCTTGTGTGTGTTTGTGTCAGGTCTTTGTCCTGCCTGTATGTTTGTGTGTCGGGTCTGTTCTTGCGGTATGTTTGCGTGTCTGGTCTGTCCTGCCTGTATGACTGTGTGTGTATGTTGAGATGTGGGCATGGGGGAGACTTGGTGGCTCTGCCTGAATGTTAATTTTTGTGTGGAAGTGCAGTGTATGTTGAGATGCGAGGGTGGGGGGTGGCTGTCAGGTCTGCCTGAATGTTTATTTTTGTGTGGAAATGCAGTGTATGCTGTGATGCGGGGTGGGGGGTGTCGGGTCTGCCTGAATGTTTGTTTTTGTGTGGAAGTGCAATGTTTGTTGAGATGTTGGGGGGGGTGTGGGGGTCTGCCTGAATGTTGGTTTTTGTGTGGAAGTGCAGTTTATGTTGAGATGCGGGAGTGGGGTTCAGGTCTGTATGGGTGCATGGTGTATGCTTGTGAGTTTGTATGCTGAGTTGCAGGGTTCGGGTCTGTATGGGTGCATAGTGTATGCTTGTGAGTTTGTATGCTGAGTTGGGGGTGGGGTGTTTGGGTCTGTATGGGTGTATGGTGTGTGCTTGTGAGTTTTTATGCTGAGTTGGGGGTGGTGGTTGGGGAAGCATAGCTCATTGGATATGTGAGGCTCAGGAACAGAACTGTAAAATGGGAACCACTGGCAACTTCTAAGACAATTAAGGGTGTTTGGATCTCTGTGGCTCTGGCCTTTCTCATCAGTGCCTGGGATACAACCTATTCCTTTCCAAATGTTTGCGGCCTATCACTGTGGTGCTGGCTACTGCACCACGTTTGCGCCTTTTATTTCAATATGGCTTCTAAAATGTAAGACAGTGTTTGTTCCTGCATGTACACTACGTCTACGAAGCATGCAATAATGTCACTATGCAAGGACTTTTAGGTGCACCCCCACCCCCTGTTCTCTTATATCACATTTGTTGTCCTTTGCCTTATTCTGAACCGCTTGGGGGTGTGGGAAGGTTGTCCCCCGTTCCAAACATTCCCCCCTTCATTAATTCTACATTAACAAACTCCCCAATAAGCCCATCTTTATTTGTCCTCTGTCAGGACTCTTCCACCAACCTCTCCGCTTTCAAGTAAGGTAGTGATCTCTCCTTTCGAACCCATGCTCTACATATATGACCCATGCTCTGAGCAGATTGGGCATACTCCTCAGGGGTGCAAGTCATATATGAACATCCCCAATCTCCTGCTAAATCAACCCAATCTTCTGTGTAATGCTTGGGGTCAGATGTGGGCTCTGTGATAGTGCTGGGGTGCAAGCGCTGCTCTATTGCAACCATACATGGATTGTTTGGGTCATTTGTTTGGGCAGCATTGTCTTTCGTACAGCAACACATTTGATCCCCCAATTGAAACCATCATCATGGCATGTTTAGGTACTGCTTTAGCACAACATCGGAGTCCCAGTTGGCAGGTGAAGAAAGTGACCAATACGAACACGATCAGTGCTACCGCAGTTTCGCAATCACCCCCATCCAAAAAAAAGATTAGCAAACCAGTCATTGTTTTGTGTGCCAGCTTCAGCTTGCATGTGCGATCCAAGGTTGTGCCGCACTCCTATTATTTTCACCATGGAGCCATTCTCATGCCTCATTTGGGGGTAAAAAAGGTTCAGCAAGAATCACCAATTTCGCAGCAAACCCCTCCTTCCATCATTGTGAGCAGGTCGAGCACATATCAATTCTGGAGGGTCATTAGTCTTACAACATGCATCTCAACCTTAATTGCGCTGAGACCATGTTCCGTGTCATTCGCCAGCTGTATGACCTCCCTTCTCACAATTTGTCACCACTTGGAGTTTGCAGCTGTTTGAACGCAGGCAGTAATAGTGATACGAAAAAGGGTTCTTCTTTGCTAAACAGTATATATTCATTGGGTATTTCTTTGAGCAGTTCAGTGGAGTATTGAGACAGGCAATCTGACATTCTTTTCCTGCACAACTTCTCGTTCTTTTGTTTTTCAGGTAAGATATGGAAGGTGAGGGCTGCAACAGGCTTCCGGTAGGCCCCCCCTAGTGTTCCGCCTGGCATTGGGGCAAGCAAGTTCTTTGATCTGACTGCAAGGTGTAAGTTACTCCTTGCAATTTTAAGTATGGTCTCTGCAAACACTGCACTGCAAACACTGTATGCTTTTAGGATTTTGAGTGTGTTGCAGCTGGTAAGGGTCCATAACCTCTAGTCGCACACTCTGCACCTGGAAGGTGCCTCACAGCCTACACAGTGCCAGATGAACCAGGCATTGAGCCTTTAAAAATTGGTATTTCTTGTGATATTAATGCCTTGTGGCTCCTTACACATGTGGTATCAATGAACACACATAACAACTACCATTCGCCCTCCTTGTCTGCATACCAACTATTTGAGAGTTCTGGATGGTGCACGTCTTCTATTATATCTAAACCAAGTCCACAGTATTCGTCATACCTTGACCTTCTAACTTGCCTCTACTTGCTGGTACTTTGTTATGTACATTATTAAAAAAGCTGGTACAGTCAAGACGTATATTAGTAAAAACTTAAAATTCATGAGTACTATTACCAATGTTAATAGTTTTCACTTGTTCATTGCTATGGGGGTCCGTGGCCACAGTGTTGTGTGTTAGAAAAAATGGGGACGCACGTAGGTTTGTACTCTTGATGATATTTACATACTGAATGGATCCATTAGTAGTAACATTAGTTTGTGTATTCTCCTGCCCTTTTTATATGCCCTCCCCATATAAAAGAGCATCCCAGATAAACACCTAATCCAAACATAAGCATGGCAAACAACCCAGCAATATAATGCATAGCACATAAATATGAATACGTGAACCTTGACATGCTACTATACATGTTAGTTTTCTTAATATAAATGGAGTTATTAGAACCATATATATCCATCGCCAGAATATCTGCAAATGCATGTTTCATTACAGAGGTTGAGAATGAGAGAAAAGGAAGGGGAAGAGAGAGAGATAGAGAGATAGAGAGAAAGAGAGAGAGCACAAGAGAGAGAGAGAATGCAAGGAAAATAGAGAGAGAGAGAGCAAGAGAGAGAGAGAGAGAGAGAGAGATAGAGAGAGAGAGAGGAAGAGAGAGAGAGATAGAAAAGAGTATGGAAGAGTGCAAGAGTACAACCCTGAGCAAATGTAATGTGTAGCAGCTTTAAGTGGTGCTTGTATGGGGATTTTGAAGTATTTTACCACACTTGTCTAACAGGGACACAGAGGCAGTTGTGTGGGGGGGCTCCTTACTGGGTTTGTGTGGGCTGGGGCCTTAGGGTACTTTTTTGGACATCAGACAGGTGCACCCAATACCACAGTTCCTTAACTTTGACAGCAAGGGGAGTGGCGTATATTACTTGAAATGGATCGTTATATCTGAACTCTCTCCACTGGCACACACAATTCTTAATATATATCCAGTTGCCGGGGAACAAATGCAGAGGGGTTGACATTGCTGGTGTGTCCATTGCAATGCTGGCTGCTTCCTCAGTCCATGGAGGTGCAATCTGTTGGGATGCACATTGTATGGCCTTCGTTAGAGTGGGCAAATAGTTGCTAAACTCCTCCTCTCCGATGGACACTGCCCTGTGAGCATCTGATGTTCATCTAACAGGGGGAAGTTGCATATGCATACGGCGCACTGATACCACTTTGTGGGGTGACAGGTGTTGGTCCTTGCAGGGCTGCATGTGCAAACTGAATAACGCAAGTGGTAAAATGTGCACCCAATTATTCTTCAGTCTGGTGTACAGCTTAGACAACTTGCTTTTCAATAGACTGTTGATCCGTTCTATGACTCCGTTGGCCTGGGGGTGGTAAATAGTGCACATCTGATGCTTGATTCCCAGTAACACGAAATCTCTTTATGCGTTATCTGATCTTAGCATCCAGATGTTTACAAGGTCCCACCTCTACCCATCCTGAGAAGTGACACATGACAACAATGAGATAACAAGATCCATTGCACCTTTCACCCATGACCACATAATCAATGTGCAGTTTGCGGAATGGCACAGTAGTGTGGGGCAAGGTTCCTCCGATGGCAGACAAACCAGTCTTCCTGTATGTCTGCTGCAATGTGGTGCTTGGAGACGTGTGATGGATGGTGCAACTAGTTGAATGCGACCAATAATAGCTCATGTGGCATAACTGCTTTCCCAGATATCTCCTGCCTCCACAACAGATTGGTTGGGGACTATTTGCACCCCCTTTTCAGTCAAAGTTCTGTTTCTTCTTGTGGTGCTCGTCCCTGTAACTCAATTAGCTGTGCAATGGGTAATGCATTGTACAATGTTGTCAACTGTCTGGTGTTGCGTGCCAATAGAGTGTACTCTGAGACATGTGGCTATGGAAGGTATGCTGCTGTTTTCACTGCTGTGCCTGCAGCAGCATTACCAAGTGAAACCTTGTCTGTGTTATTAGCGTGGGCGGTGCATTTCACCACTGCCACTACAGATGGTCCGGATAATTTGTGAACAAGCCTGTCCAATAATGCAGTGCGTTGCACTGGAGATCCGGCAGCTCTCCTGAATCCTCTCCTCTTCTACCATGCAAGGCCTGCATTCACTGTTGTGGTGATATATGCTGAGTTGGAATAAATGGTCATTTGACACCCCTGGGGCGTTTGTAGCACTTCAGTAAGTGAGATTAGTTCAGCTGCTTCAGCCGAAAAATGCATTGGTAATCTCTTATGTACTAATACCTCATACTCCCCATCCACCTATCAAACCACTGCCACACCAGTGTGCCACAGGCCAGTACCCTGGTCAACAAAAAGGACCCCTCGCATCTCGAGTGGTTTATCATGGACCTTTGGAAAATCATCTTCTTCTCCTTCAAAGGTCACACAGTCATGGTTGGCCAGGTCTTCGTCAGAACACATTTCTGTCAAAAAAGGTACTAGGGTTGACTTTTTTGCATCGCACAATGTGAATGTTTGTGC
Organism: Ambystoma mexicanum; assembly: GCF_040938575.1. Lineage (NCBI taxonomy): Eukaryota > Metazoa > Chordata > Amphibia > Caudata > Ambystomatidae > Ambystoma > Ambystoma mexicanum. The sequence continues at coordinate 496,760,478 of NC_090926.1, forward strand.
TTGATAGAATAATCTCATACGCAGATGCTTGTTGCGTGGGCAGTGTAGATTTTTTTGAATGCTCTAAAATGGCAAAGACTGCATGCTCGACGTACAATGTTTTGGAGCATCCCATAACGATTGTGGAACTTTCTTCAATGGGAAACGCCGCAGCAGCAATTGCCTGTTCACATGCACATTCACTGAGTCTAGCATACCATTGTAATAGGCCAATGGCTTGTGGGTCATGGTGCTCTTTTGTGTCATCATCACAGTCATCAGCTGCCCGTTGGAATGGGAGAATAAATAGATCTCTTGTGTGCAGTATGGGGTTGGTAGCACTCGTGCTGTGGATATGACCTCCTGTAACTTTTCTGTGCTTCCTTGAGGCCTTGTACAAATGGGCTTGTCTACGCTGCATAATCAAGGATCCATGCCCTACAGTAATTGTATAGCCCCAAGAATGTTTGCATTTCCTTCACTGTTTTGGGCTGCAGGGTTGCGCGCACAGAGCTGGCACGATCATGAATGATTCTTTTGCCATTCACAGAGATCAATTGACCCAAGTAGAGTACCTCCTGGAGGCAGTACTGCCATTTAGCCTTATCAACCTTACATCCCTTGAAGGCCAAGAGCTGTAGGAGTGTTATTGAGTCCTTCCTGCACTGGTGCTCACTGATACTGTACACTAGTAAATTATCAACACACTGAATAATTGTACTAGGCACCTGAATTTTACCTAAATCCACGTGATATATCCTGTTGAAAATGACTTCAGGCAATCTTGTATGTTCGAAACACATCCCCCCATGCATGAACAGATTGAGGCATTGTGAGTCGGGGTGCAAAGGGAAAAAAAAGAAGGTGTTTTTAAGATTTATCCCCCGTAAAGTGGGTTGTCACTTTAGGGATGTTACAAAGGATTGTTGCACGGTTCGGGACCACTGGAAATTCTGGCTGTACCATGTCATTCAGAGAGCACAAATCCGGAATCATCCTCCAGCTCCCCCTTTTGCCTTTTTATAGGTATGTATGGTATATATGGTATATAGCCATGTTGCATTGGGAGACAGATGGCACAAGTATCCCCTGATTTACTAGGTCAATGATAGTGTCCTGTATCCCCACTTCTGCCTCTCTTGATAAAGGATACTTCTTCACCCAGGGCAACATGGCCCCTGGCTTGACTGTTATTCAAACTGAGGTCATTCCTTGTAAGAGCCCAAAATCATGGGCATTGGTTGTCCGGAACTCTCAGTGACCTGCTCGAAGTCTGTCTCAATGAAGGGCATGGGGCTACCGGGCATTGCACTTTCCCATACTGCACCACAATGTCACAAAGGATAGAAATCGTAAGCACGATTTCGCCATCATCTGGTCGATCCTCAAATAAGTCTGTATCAGTCACTTTTCTAAGAGGTATGACAGGGCCAATACCATCAATGTGTGCCACTCGCACCCTTCCTAGTCAGTTGCAATTACCACAATCCTCTTAGCTGAAACCTCTAGACCCTTTAAATCCAGGGACAGTATTGTCCTTGCAACCAATTCAGGGGTTACCACAGACCGGGAAATGAAGTCTGACGGCACTTGCCAACAAGTTCTGTCAATTTGGGGTACAGCCTCAAGAAGTTCTTTTATGCCATACACAAACATGTCAGGGTCCACTTGAATACTGCATGCCACTGCCCCTCCTCCCCTTGTTTGTATGATAATCATTGCTCTTATGGCACACATGCCCAGGGAGGCACACACTACTCCTTAGTCTGTGAAGGAGATGGTCATATTCAATTTCCTTAATAGGTCTCGCCCCACCAAATATTTTGGGGAGCTCTCAGAATACAACAGGTGTGCATGTATCTTACTTTCCTCCCATTTTGATATCCAGTTCTTTTGTGTAGGGAACCATGGCAGCAGCCCCAGAGAGGCCCTGCACGGCAAGAGTTACATCTGATAATGTGAAGTTTCCCTCACTGATGCATGATTTAGTGGCACCTCTGTCAACCATTAAGATGAATTGCTTGTTACCTATCACATCACCCACCAAGGGTCAGTGTGGATGGTCATGGACAGGACTTAGCATGCAAGAGTACTCTGGGCTGTCCTAGTCAGTGTATGTGTTAGAGCCGAGGGACGTAAAAGGGTTGTTAGCCACTACACTCATTCCAAGGTAGGGGATGGCAGTGCTGTTGGGCACTGTGTTGTTTCTCCGGCAGGTTCCTTCTGTACATGGTATTCTGTTAGTACATTAGTGGTTGAGTCATCTGGGGGTTCTGCCCTTGCGCACCTGGCGGTAATGCTGGTAGTTTTGTGTAGGCCTGATGTATTCCCTATGTTATGGAGGTTGGCCTCAGGGTCTGTGCCTGTGGTTGGAGGTGCTGGGCAATAGTTGATATATGGGTTGGATCCCACGCCCTGCCTGCTTCTACAGTCTCTTGCAAAGTGCCCCCACTTCCCACAGCTATAACATTGGGCCTCATTCAGAGCTTGGCAGTAAGGGGTTAACAGCGCCGGTAATGGTGCCGTTGCCGTTAACGCCTTACCGCCGCATTAGGAGGTCCTTTAGCAGGTCCCACTAAGGGTGGCTGGTTTTTCCAGGCGCCCTTGGTGGGAGCCGCTAAAGGACCAGCATGCTAACAACGGGCCCGTTATTAACAGGCCCGTTGTTAGCTGGTCCCCATTCCCATTGAGCCCTATGGGGGCTCAAATGGGAATGCAGATGGTTTCCCTGAATGGGGAAATACCGGGTCCTCCAAGGTTCGAATGGCCCGGTAATTCCCCATTCAGGGAACCCGGACCCGGTATGCGGTAAGCAAGTAGCAATGGCGCTAGCGCCATGGCTACCTCCAACCTTGTAATGAGGCCCATTGTGAGGGTCCCATACCTACACACATACCTACTCCCCATACCCATTCCCTGAGGTCCCATACCTCCAAATCCCCCTTCCTAATCTGAAACCCGCACTGCCCATGCTGATGACCTCCCTGCTGCCACTCTGGATACGGAGGTCCACCTCCCCACTGTGCTGGTCCTCCTCCTGGCCAAAACGCTGCTATTCTCACATCTGTAGGTGCTGGCATGCACACATGGTAAGCAGTGTTCACAATTATAAATAAAAGCTGCCTGGCACGCAAGCTTGTCAGGCGGCATTTAATTGTGACTGTACACAGTTCCTTGCAATAAAATACACTGGTTGCAATTAAACCTCGAGGATGAGAGTGAAATGGGCAAAACCATGTAAAATTGGCAGTTCTGTGTGCGTCTGCTACCTTTTTTGAAATATGTGCAATGAGAGTAACCTGGGGGAAAACTGGGGTAATGCAGCAGCTCTGAGTGCAATGTGAATAAAATGTGGCAAAGCTGTGCAGCCTGATGATTGCATTGGGGCAGATTAGGGGTCAACGGGCCGTTTAGGGAGCAATGAGGGTGACATGAAGCGAAACTAGGGTGAAGCGGTAGTTGTGGGGGTAATGAGAGTGACTTAAGTTAAAGCTGGATACAACAAGAGTGACATTGGGCAAATCAGGGGATGGCCGGGCAGTCCTGGAGAAATGAGAGGGCCATGTGGGCAGGTCAGGGGGCAATTGTGCATTTCTGGTGAAAAGAGAGTGATATGAGACTGGACTGGTGTAATTTGCAATTAGAGAGACATGCAGTAAGTGAGTGATTGATGTATCCGTTCTCAGGCCAATGTGAGTAAAATAGGGCAAAACTGGGGGCAACAAGGATGACGTGGGGAAACTCATGGGCACAGAGAGAGACACTGGCAATTGAACTAGAGGAATATTGAATGTTTTCCCCTACAGAACCACTTGCAAAACCTGTGGGAGTCTTTTTTCAAATAAACCCCAAACTCTCCTGAGTGGGTGTGTTTTGAGCATTCTGATCAATTGCAGTCAATCAGAGGTATTTACTCTCTATCACTAGGAAAATTCACCAGTTATAACTGTAGCTTGTAAAAATATCTGCCATAGTATGTGTATACCAAAACAAATAAAAGCAGCACCGGGATATATAACAGCACTTGCAGGGAACTATTTTCTGTTTGACTAATGCCCATAAAACTACAAAATGCATTGTCTTTGCCAATACATTTTTTTCGGATGACCTTAGCTCCTCAGTAGAAGTAAGCCTCTGCACCATAACCCTGTGAACGTCTACAAAAGCCTTTTAAAATCTGTGTACCCATTTGAGGCCGGAACACCATCTGTGTGCGTTGTGGTGTTGCCCCTTTAAAAACATGTATTCCTCCTTTAAGAGTATGTGTCATGACTTCGTCATGACAGGATGTTATCCCTTAGAACGGCGGCAGACTCCATGAATGGCACTGTGTCTTTGTATTACATTTCGTAGGGCCTTCAGGCTTACACCATGTGATCACGGTCCTGCTGCCCTGCTGAATTGGGTGCCCCAGATCAGCATGTGTGACCTGGGTGCCCCCATGTCACGGTCCCCATGTGTGAACACAGAGCCCCCAGCAGCTGATGTCTTGCTTTGAGACCACAGCCAACAGGGTGATCCCTGCAACTGTGTGTGTTTGCTGGGTGTCCCCAGCAACCCTTGGGCTGGCCCATGTGCACATGAGCCAGCCCGTACCTGTAGCAACTGAAGAGTATGCTGGGTGCCCCAGCGTTGGTCTGACTGGCCTGTGTGATCACAGTTCCAGTCACAACAATGGAGATGAAGGTGTGTGTTCCCACGATGTGCTGGCTGTGTGCTTTGTCTGCAGTGCCCCACTGTTCGGATGATACCTCTGCAGCCTGTGGTGCGGCTGCTCCTGCCGGGCAAAAGGTGCTCCCTCACTCCGTGAGCAGGCTGGTGGTGAAGACTGCGGTGTTCCGGAGAAGATGGAGGCCCTGGGGTTCTATGGATGACAAGGTGGAGTTTAATAGGGCTCTTTGGTTTGAGCTACAAGCAGGGGAGTTGCTAGGTCTGGAAAAGACCTGGGGCTAAGCTGATGTCGGAACTGTTGGGACTGGGGGCTAGCTAGTCTTTTGGCTGTAGCTCCTGAGATTCTACCCGGGGCTACAACCAAAAGATCAGGGGCTATAGCCCCCTAAGCCCACCCCTAGCAACGCCCCTTGCTACAAGGGAGAGAGCGGAGGCCCCGCTATTACGCGCAAGACCTTCGCGAAGACGGAAGGAAATGGTAGGCTGCATTGTGTTGACTCTGCGTTTGGAGCTATGAGGAAGATGACGCTGAGTGTGCGGCCCATCTGATCCCCCCCCCCCCAAGCAGCTGTGTCAACCTGCGATTCGCCCTGAGGCCCCTAGAGTGATCCCAGTCCTACCGACGGTGAAAAGTGTAGCGCTCCGCATTTGGAGTTGTTGCTGCAGTGTGTTGTGCTTTTCCATGCCCACGTGCATGTCGCATAGCATCAGACAAACTCGGAGACCGAAGGCAACTACATTATACTTAGATCGCGCCCAAAGGTGAGAACAGAGGTCGATCCCTGCTGATATACATATTTACCTAACTACGGCCCCGGGAGGATGGGGTATGAAAGATGCCTGCTGTGTGCTCTGGGTCAGAGTAAAGAGGGTAAAACGGGTAGAAAATAAATGTGCATGGCCGGCCGCGCACGCTTTACATAAGCAGGCCCCACACCAGTGGCAGTGCACGCCTGCAACGGCCATGCCAGTGCTCACTCTGTGTTCTCCGGCCAGTTTTGGAAAACAGCCAGAGAAAGGTGCCTGCAGTCTGCGCTCCAGACAGGATCCTCATGAATGTTACGAGAAAAGTGGCGTGACAGCGGGCACAGTAATATCAGCCCTAGGTCTTTGCCGTGCCGGATTGCTGTTCAAGATGTGAAATTCTCCTTCCTGGGGGAGGGGAAAATGCCAGCAGTGCCGTGCCAACAACTCCTGCCTAAGGGAACGAAATAAGTGGCACAGCACAGACAACCTGCCACCAGTGTCCTACTGCCTGGCTCACTATCAAGTGGCTAGACCCACTTGGACCCTGGTGCTTTGCCGGTTCATGGACTGAGCTCTCAACTTTCCTGCCCTGATACAAGTGCAAATTTGAACTGGTTTCCTGCAGCCCTGCAAATGCTTGAAGAGGACTCAGTATTTTTGTATTTTGATGCTGTGAGCCTGCATGTCATTGATGTGCTTGAAGTGGTCCCAGTAAGGATATGTATGTGAAGTTGTGCTCCTGCAGATTGTCAGCACCCTCAATATGGTTCCAGTAGCTGACAATGGTGTCATTCGTTGGTTGAAGTTTCTGTACCACCCTGCTGTATAAAGTTTCCCTCACAATGTGGTGGAACTGCCAACATGCCACCAGCAGTCCACCAACCCTGACTGGCACCCTCAATATATGTACAGAGTGGTCAGTATATGTTTTCATGTTTGTTTATGTTTATGTGTTTATGTTTATTATTTGTAATGCGTGCCTCACCCAAGGGTAGCAGGGCGCAGAAGAAACAAGAGGATTGTGTAGCTTGGTTACAAGATTGCAATAGATGGAATCCAGCTGAGGTTACATTGCTGGACGACATCAAGAACAGTGAAGGCCTACGCAGCAAGTTATAGTTACAAGAAATATACAATATAAACAAGTTGAATGATATGTCTAAGCATCGAGGATTAGTAAATGTACAGAGTTATACACAATTTACAGTAATTAGGTATAGTGTGGCTGGAGAAACGTTAAGTATCGTGTTCCTTGAGCCAGAGGATAGTATTGGATCTGAATTGAAGGTCTGGAAGGTCTTCCCTAATGGATGGTGGTAGGGAGTTCCAGAATTGTGCTGCTTTAACAGGGAAGCTGTTACCGCCGGACATAGTACGTTTGGATCTTGGCACCAGAAGGAGGTTAGAGTTGACCTTTCTGGAAGGGCGGCAGGATACTGGTTTGGTGAATCTCGATATCAAGTATTAAGGGGCAGCTTGGAGGCATTTGTGAGTAAGGGAGACAGATTTAAGGAATATTTTTTCTTTCGTTGAGAGCCAATTGACAGATCTTCTGGTCTCTGAAATGTGGGCTTTCTTCAGGAGGTTTATGGCAGCTCTTAAAGCATTATTTTGTAAAATTTGAATTTTGTTTGTGATATATTTGTTGTTACCTACATAAAGTGCATTACAGTAGTCCAACTTGGACAGGACCAGAGCTCTGGCTAGGGTGATGCAGTTAGAAGGTGAAAGGAATGGTTTGGCTGCTCTAATAAGTTTGCATGTATAGGATGTGGCAGATGCCATAGCGTTAACTTGTTTTTTGAAGGTGAGAGTAGAGTCTAAATAGAAGCCAAGGTTTTTGACCTCCTTGGCTACGGTAATGATATTGTTGTCAATTACAAAGGAGGAGTAATTATGGCGTGGTTTATTAAGGTTGGATGTGATGCCTAAGATGAGGAGCTCTGTTTTGTCATCATTTAGGCATAGACCGTGTGAGGCCATCCATGCCTGGATGATGAGGTACACTCTATTTACAAAGGCCAAATCCTTGTCATAATCCCCTGTCAGCGGGATGAGGATCTGGGTGTCATCAGCGTAGTTTGTATATGTGATACCCAGACCATCTAGATCATCGAAAAGGGGCTTTGTAAAAATGTTGTACAAGGTAGGAGAGAAACAGGAGCCCTGAGTCACGCCACAGGTGATAGGCATTGGGTCCGCAGCTGCTAGTAGGGAAAAGACTCTCATAGTGCGGTTATTAAGAAAGGACCGGATCCAGTCGGTTGCCTCTTGGGAAAAATGAGCTGACGATTGTAGGTGGTTACAACGGATCTCATGGTCGACAAGGTCGAATGCAGCTGAGAGATCAGGAAGCAGCAGTAGTGCTGTTTTACCCTCGTCTCTCAGCTCATCTATCTGTGCCTTAAGATCTATGAGTGCAGTCTCAGTTCCGTGCTGGGGTCTGAAGCCGGACTGTCGGACTCCTAGAAGGTGGTGCTATTCAAGGAAGTGTTGGATTTGTTGGTACGCTATTTTATCAAGGATTTTGAGAAAGAAGGGCACTGTGGTAATGGGACGGTAGTTGGTGGGGGTGGAGGGATCTAGATTAGGATTTTTAAGGAGTGGGAGGACCCAAGATTGTTTCAAGTTATTAGGTATGGTACCTGATGTGAAATATGCATTTGTTAGTTTGGTGAGAAATGGTGCAAGTTCACAAGCTGCATCTTTTATCAATTGTGCAGGGCATAGATCCCCATGGCAGTTCGAAGGTTTGAGCGTAAGAATAACATTTTCAACCTCTTTGATGGAGACTTTACGGAAGTTGAAGTGGGGAATCGGCACCGGAGGGGGCGTCGGGTTAGAGCTTGTCACCGAGGATCTGGTAAGGCTAGGTTTGGAGGTAGAAAGGAGGGAGTCCATTTTGATACTAATCTTGGTTTGCAAGGAGGTGATTTTATTTGCTAGGGCATACCTGTGCACCAGTTTTTATCCTTGATGCACGAGTCGGGCGTCTGTACAGGGGATTCTACCTCTTTCAGAATTACAAAAAGCTCTTTTGTGTTTGATTTGGCTTGAGATATTCGCAGGTTATAGGAGGTTTGTTTAGCCAGAATAATTTCTTTTTTGTACTGAGAGGCTAGTTTACTCAGATTTGTCTTATTGTTTTCTGTAGGGTCTGACCTCCAAATTTTTTCACAGCGTCGTTTCTCCTGTCTGAGAGCCTTAAGATGGGCAGAAAACCAGGTATTCATGTGTTTACGAGGTTTACTCTTTCTCAGCTTCATAGGTGCTATGTCATCAAGGGAAGAAAGCAGTGTAAAGCAGTGGGAGAAACATTGTGTACATGGAGCTAGTTAAGAGTTATGCAATCTGGCTACCGGCGATTAGCATGCATGTCAGCTTAGATCTAACAGTGCTGACACAATAGGATGCATGGAAATATAGTGTTGTGTGGTAGAGTTAAGCAAATACCACACATGATAAGGTGTTAGTTTGCAGTGGAAGCCTAAAATGCAGCAATTCAAATACACAGACAATGGGTCACCTAGATTCAATTTTTGCAGTGGGAGCCTAAAATGCAGCAATTCAAATACACAGACAATAGGTCACCTAGATTCAATTTTTGCAGTGGGAGCCTAAATTGCAGCAATTCAAATACACAATGGGTCATCTGGATTCAATTTTTGCAGTGGGAGCCTAAAATGCAGCAATTCAGTTACTGCCTGAGTCTCAATGTATGTGGTTATTGGTTCATCATATGCTTCCCAAGTGGACCAAGTATTGCTGTTCATGACCATTCATTTATTTAATGTCCAGTGGTATTGTTTTATTTATTTGTTAGGAAAAAGGAGGAATGTGGTGTTACCCCTTTAAGAACATGTATTCCTTCTTTAATAGCATGTGTCATCACTTTGTCATGACAGGATGTTAATAAAAAGAGCCTCCGCACGCACATGCCTGAGAACGGCGGTAGACTCCATGAATGGCACTGTGTCTCTATATCTCATTTTGCAGGGCATGCAGGCCTACACCGTGTGATCACGGTCCTGCCGCCTTGCTGTAATGGGTGCCCCAGATAAGCATGTGTAACCTGGATGCCCCCCGGCCACTGTCCCTCTGTGTGAGCACAGTGCAGCTGCAAGTCCAGGAGCACCGGTAGCTGATGTCTTGCCATGAGACCACGGCCAGCAGGGTGCTGCCTGCAACTGTGTGTGTCTGCTGGGTGTCCCCAGTAACCCTCAGGCTGTCCCATGTGCCCGTGAGCCAGCCCGTAACTGTAGCACCTGAAGAGTATGTTGGGTGCCTCCAGCTCTGGTCTGACTAACACATAGGTCCAGTCACAACAGGCGTAGCCATTTTGGCACTAGACATTTCGGTGTGGTGCCGTCAACACAGGTCCCATTTAGGTGTGCACTGTTTGCCACAAACAACAGGGTGCAGGGACATATTCGCACTGGAATGCTACTGCCAACAGTAATATCCCCCCACTGTGACCTAACCACGCCAGGATCTACTTTTTGCTTAAATATATGGTCAGCTTACGCACTAAAAAATGCAGTGCTTTGGGTGACAGCATATCTAAGCCAACCACAACATACATGCCAGTGACGACGAACAAAACCAAAGGAAAATAGAGGAGGCATCAGGAAAGCCCACGAAGGGCTACAAAAGAAAGGGGCAGAGCTACCCCCTTTATAGCGGGCAGGCTCTTTACTGCAGGCAGCTTCCATCCAGCCTTGGCAGAAGGACGGTCGCCGGCAAGGACCACGAAGAGGATTTCGTTTTGTTTGTTCCTGACTTCCTGCTTGTTTGTGAGGTTGTGGTGGCCGGCGTTCCGGTGTTGGAGGTCCTAGGGTTCGTGGTTTAGACTGGCAGTGTTCCAGGACGGGGTTGCGGTTCCTGTCGGGTAAGGAGGGCCGGCTCGCGGTATGATGCGGAAGCAAGAAGGCGACGGTGAGGGAGAGTGCCTTCCGGAGAGCACAGCTACAGGTGCCGGAAGCAAAAGGTCTCAGGGGCTCTGGGCAGGACATTGCTTATACTTAACAGCAGTCGCAATTGGTAAACACAAGTAATTATGGAGCAAGCGAGTGGAAAGTGTGGGTTGTGTATTTTGTGTTCCCTGGGCGGTCCACACGCTGCGGGTGCGTGGTTTGGTGGCCGGGGGGAGGTAAGAACTTTGTTATTCATGTGACCACGTTGTTGGCGTGGAGGCCCGTTGTTGGACGAGGTGGAATTTGTAGGATGGCCGACGTGGGCGTCGCGTGTGCATTTTACATGTAAGACAGGCAGTTTTTATTCAAAGGTTAATGCGGGTGTTGGGCTGCGCAAAAATGCTCTGAGAGGTTCTGCTGTTTCGCCTATGGTACACGAAGTAGGGGGTTTGCTTTTCTCATGCTTTTAGTACGCCGGTTGCAGGCCCATGAAGTGCAATGCGATGTGTTCTGAGGTCGCATCCAAGCTTGGCGCACTAATTCCGAAAATATATCGGTCACGTAATTGCTTAATGTTCCTAGGAGTACGAGTGGTAGGGAAGATAGGAACTAAGTTTGCCAAAGCAGGTGTGCTGTTTTTATTTTAAGGAATGCATAAGTCAGGGGATCACAAATATACGTCGGTATAGAAATTCAGTCCGCCGTAAATCTATGGAGCACTTTTAACGTAAGTTGCTCATAGGGTCGCAAATCAGTACAAGACATGAATTACGACAATAAGTTTGTGAAGATGTCTTCCTAGGCGGTCCACGGGTACGTAGAGCGCCACTGGCATCAAGCAAGTCGTTTGCAGTGAATATATATAATATGAGAAAGGTGTGAGGGCATGTGCGAGGACCTCTGCATTACATGAGGTGTTGCAAAGGTCGGCAGGTGAAGATTGGGGGTACGGGTCTCGGGGTGATGATGTGAATGAGAACTGGGACGCCGGCCCACGTTTTGCCACACCGTTTCAGAAAGTGATTAGGTAGAACAACAGATGGGGATGACCGTGTGGGGCTGTGGAGCGAATGGTGACATGGTTACTGTAAATGGTGATTTTTAATTAGAACGCGCGGCTTGGTTCACGAGGTAAATGTGTCACACGCCTTTGGTGCATTCATGATGTGTGTTAATACACTTTTAAAATAGATGGTATGAATTAATCTGGGGGTAGCGGACGGTTGGTGTTGTGCCACAAGTTATTCAAAAATGTCAGGCTTCACCTGAGGGCAGAATTGCCTGCTCCGTTGCTCGGAATCGTTATGTAGTATTACACGCTAATAGTGCAACCAGGGCAAATGAATGTGGGCACCTACGATGTAAACAACATGTGGCCCCCTTTGTGCACAGGGCATTTTACTATTTCATTCCCAGTGCGGTTGTGGGGCTAAACTGTCGGCTATAGGGCGCAAGGCTGCGCGTTGGGTATGCAGGGGAAAGGGAGTGCCTTGAGGCAGGGACGTCATTTCACCAAAATGCCAGGGGTAGCGGAAGTGACATCACAATGCCACACCTCCAAGAGTGTCATCAGAGGAAGTGATGTCATTTGAGTCCGCACCTGTGTGACATCAAAGGAAGTGAGGTCATTTGACCACACCCCCACATGACATCACAGGAAGTGGCATCATAAAGCATTATCCCTCAGTACACTAAGAAAAATATGGTTGCGATATCACTGTATTGTGACATTTCATACAAGAATGGGTCATCATATGTACAGTGTGTCAAGGCCCATGTTGCCATGGGAAGTGTATGAACCACAGGAATTTATCAAAACTACAATAGATACATGCACCGTCTGTCCCTCAAATTGTGCGCAATTTGGACAACTTGGAGCGCTGGAGATGCCCACTGTCCCTAAAACCCACTGTCTGCACTGCGCTCCTCACGCAGCGTTGCCTCCCTATTGACCTTTCATTACGGACAATGAGCCGTACATGCGGAACTACCCTATACATTTGTTCTGACTTTCAAAGTTACGCGTTTCGGATCGCAGCACACAACGAGTAAATTACCTGTTGCCACGTGTTTCTCAAATTAAAGCAAAAGAAAAACTCTTGTTCCAAATAATTTCAAGGAAATGCTCGTCTCCTTATCAAAGGTGATAGCAAACACGAGTGACTCAGCCCCCCTCAAATTCATTATCACAGCACGGCGCCATATAGCTCCTCCATTTGGCACGTCACACTCACAGATCCATTCCTCACCTGTGGGAAAGTTCCCGCTCTCTTTCCCGGGAAACCTGCATTTACATAAGGGAAAGCGGATCCCGTTTGCATTGCTAAAGGGAGCGGGCAGCAGGCCCACCCACAAGATTATTGCTTGGAGCATAAAACAGCCGTCCCATTGGGGCCCATTTGGTTTCTTGTAGGAGATAGCAGGTTCCCTACACAGCATCTCGGTTTTTATTTATGGCCGAGATCTCAAGTCGGTTCATGTTAAGAGTGATTAATTCATTGAGGTCTATTTTTCACTTTGCATTCTGGTGCGTGTGGTCCTGCTCTTAAAATGGAGAAACGAAACTAGAAGTGGCTGAATGTAGAGAAAACAAATTAGGTGACCTCCAATATAGTTGTTATCTCGGCTCTACTGTTGGGACGTGGTGGATTCCCTGGCTCATAGCCCTCCCCTCACACACAAGCGTTTTCTTAAAAGTCTACAGCTTTGTGACGCCTGGCACCCCCTCAATGCTTCTAGACTACCTATATTTAAGTACACATGCTGATATACATATAATAAAGGAAGATTGTTAACTCTAATCATTGCATTTTGTGCTTCCTCCCGTACGATAACCACATCGGCCTCTTTTATCATTGGTTAGTTAGCTGGAAATACAGCGAAGCAGGTTAATGCATTTGCCGCGGCAATCTCTGTCACAGGTCACAGGGTTGAGCTTGAAACCCACCATCCTCAACACGCTAAGCCTTATCGTCTTCCAATATGAGTGCCATTTGTATAATGATAGCAATGCCTGTTATTTACAGCACATCAAAACTTCGAACTAGGGATGAAAGCGCTACACAAGAATACATATAATTACGTTGTATTATTTATAGTAAACTATCCAATGTTCAGAATACAGGAGGTTCCTTCCCCTGGCATCGAAAAATGAATGGATATGAGCTTTAATCTGAGACACAGCGTTTACTTAAATTCATAGCTTTGTGGAAGGCGATGGGTATTACTGTTAATAAGGTGTAAAGGCAGAGAAATGGTTTTGAAGTTGAATAATTGCAAGAAAAACAGCGATGGGCTGGGCAATCTGGGTACTGAGGATAAAAGGCTCAGCGCTCTGACGCTTCTTGTTTGCTCGTGCTGCTTTACGAAACACCAAAGCAAAATACATGGAAAAGGGACAGTCTGACACGCGCGGTTGCCATTGTTACAATGCAGCAGCTGACATGCTGGGAGGCGGTACTTGCATTGCCATTCGGGAATTCACAAATTCTATATATCATTGGCATGTTCATCTGTTGGATAGCATTACTATCCACTCTGTACTCTCGGTAGCTTTCCATTATTTGCCACACAGTCATCCAATCAGTGCCATCCCCAAACTATGGCACAAGAGAGCAATTTTTCACTTTTATGAAGTTGCAATAAGTGTCTGTTTAAGATTACCTTCGGAACCTTTGTTTAAGATTACCTTTGGCAGGCCCCTGCTTTGGCCCGCAGTGTGCTGTGCTGGGATAAGACGCTTTGTTCGGCCTCACGCATTCAGCATTCCGCATTAAGCTTAGTTGATCAGAAATCAAGGCACGGCTCTGCCGCCTTTGTAAGCAGTACGATGTTGGAGGCCCTTTCTTTTCCTCTCAGAAAATGGCCTGCCAAGCTTTATGAGCAGCACCCACGACACGAGGACCCTGACCCACCCCAGCAGCACAGAGTACACACCCCCGACTTCACTCTTACCGTGTTTTTCAGGCTTTCAGCCTTTCACGCTGTGCAGAGGACAGGAGCGCCGGAGAAACCCCACGTGCTGCTGCCACGCCCCCTCCTCCGATTGGAGGAAATGCCAGAGGTCGCAAGAGATTGACAGCGGTCGCTGGCCAATCAGCAGAGGTCGCTCTTGTGACCTCTGGCGACCCCCAAATGACGTCCCTGCCTTGAGGTCGCGCACCGCGTAGTGGGGTTGTGGCGAGCCCAGGGGGGTTGCGGCACCGCTGGCACTCGGGTCCGGTGTGATGAGCTTGGTGTATTTTCCCCGGTCAAGCGGAGGAGCTGGGGGGCAGGGTTTTCAAATGGCAATACCAGCTTTCAGCGAATGCGGCCCCCGAAGTGTTGTCCTTAAAAGTAGATAACGTAGGCTTCCAGCTGCCGAGACCGCTGCAGACATGCAGTTGGAGTCTGGGTATTGTTCGCAGCTCAGCAAAGTGCTTTGTGACAAAATGGGAATGTACACTGCTGGTTGGGGATCAAGGGAGCATTAATGTAGATACGAATGTGGACGGAACACTGCTATGTTAGAGAAGACTTAATCCGGTGGCAAGCTGCAGGGTCAAGAGTTAAGCACCGTATGGGAATATGTGCGGGGTTAGGAAGTGGTGGTAGTATCTGAGGTCAGGGAAGTATGGCCAGTTATTACCACAAGGTTTTACCACCATTTGAACCCAGGTTGCGCTTGTGGGATGCCCAGTATGTGAGGGAGCTGGAGGCGCTGTACCCTCGAGGGGTCATCATAGCTCTCCACCTTTGTGGGCAGCAAGGCGCGTGAAAAAACCCAAGTTTCCTTTTGGCGGGTGAGAGGCCCATAGAAGTGAATGGGCGTATGAGGGAATTGGCAGGTGAGCCAACAGCTTTCAAGGCGGAGTTGAGAGCAATTGGTGGTATTGCAAAATAGGTTATCAGATACAGGGTGAGTGTTAAATGACTGGCATTCGACACATGCATTCCCTATAAATTGCGCTGTTGGCGATACCGCCATATGCAGGGTTTCACATGGTAGTAGGGGGATGAACTAAACAGGTTTATAGGCAAATATTGTAGTGAATGGGCCACGATTGGCTCGAGATATGATGGGTGCAGGGGCTCCGCGATCTGCTTGCTTTATTAATTTATGAGAAACAGGAAAAGCCGGGGGCTAGGCGTGCCTCTAGCCCGTGGACAGAAGGGGTTTTGGTAGGTAGGGCCCGCCATGTATCGGTGCATCCAGCTCACATTCAGTGGCCCCAATTTTCGCCACAAAGACGTTGATCGCCGGTTAAGAGCGTTTACGGCCATGTCTTGCGGGTAAGATACTATGGGAATGTGATTGAGTAGGATTATGGGTGTCTCGGCACGTTACATCCCTTTAATGCAGGCCTATTACTGGGATAGCCACAGCAAATACTTGGTGGCACCGCAATGTAGGCTGCACGGAGCAGCTACAATGTGTTTACAGGCGGGTGCAGGTCGAGGGACACTCACTAATTAGGAAAGGTCCATAGCTGGCCGCGCAGGCATGGGGGTTTCTGGGTTAGGCAACACAATAGGTAACTTGACATTGGTGGGCTCATATGTGCAGGTGTTGCTTAAAACAAGTTGCGGATAGGATTGGCGCATCCCCATTGCATGCCAAGGACAGCGTAAGGGAGGCCTGGGGAGGATTACGCAGGGACAATGCGCCCGCTTTGGTGGCGAGCCGGGCACGGAACAACGCAGGTTCTAGTACTGCATCTGCAGTTAGGACCCACTGAATGATCAAGCGCAGTATAAATATCACCCTGCTGCGGGAAAGGTAGCTTCAGACAAATCCCTTTGGTGATTATTCAGAGCAATTTGGGGGTTCCTCTTTGTGACTGTTGTTTTATGGCTTATTTAGAGCCTTGAGGGCTTGCGTGCCGTCCCCTCTGGACGGGAGAGGCCCATGATAGGACAAGGAATGGGCATGTTTGGTAATAGGTGCATGTCACTACTGATAACTATTAATGACAGCGGGCGTATGGGGCTACTTCCTTTGTTAGCCGTAGTGTGTTGTTAACAAAGGAGGGGTGAAGAACAGAGTTCAGGTGGGACCCTTAGCGGGTCCTAAAGTAGGCATGGCCTGGTGATGGTCGGCTGGTGGGGAATACGGCTTGGTAGCGGAAGTCTAAATGGAGAAGGATGGGAATTGCTGGAGCAGGGCTGCTGCAACAAACCGGTAGAAGGGTTCTGAGGTGGAAAGGGGGGTACTGCAATGTACAATCAAGACAGCTGTGTTTCGTTACCTTAAGGGGCTTGGTGTGGATTATGGCCCAGGTAGAACGCCAGGGGTACACGAGAGGATATCGGATATGTTGTCTGTAGGACATACAGGTGCCGCCGCCTGGGGTACCAGAGTTTAAGGGGATTTTGGGGTTCTTGGGACAAACTTAGCCTTTCGTCTCACAAGCCATTGGTAAAAATGAGCAGCGCTCAAAGGCTGCAGGGCTCGTTGCAACTATATAAGGGCTGAATTATTACAGAATTTTAGGGGCTTCCTCCAAGTAACACACAGGGTGAGGCGCTGGCCTTAGACCCAGGATTAGACACGGGACACAGTTAGGGGCAGCTGTGCAACATCGGACGCCGCTAGGGGGACACGGCTCTTACAGGGAAGGAAGCGGTCAGTGGGAGGTTAAACAGAGTTGGAGGACAGTATTGTGTAAGTGCTCCACTGATCAGAGAATGTGTTGGGTCGTAAAGTAGGGTGATTTACGCCAGGGCACACTAACAGTACAGCATTGGAGGGGCACGGTAGCACGCAGGACTCTGGGAGAAGTTAACTCTCACATGGGCCAGATGTCATTTGATGAAGAAATAATAAAGCCTGCTATTGATTGTGCGCTGAGGCCGGTTAAATTAGAGCAAGAGATAACACCGGGGGGAAAAATCAAAAGGTTGGATAAGTGTCAATCAATGGGAGTTAAGTTGAAAGAGTTAAGTTGAAAGAAACAGGAAGAGGAATTGTGTGCCCGGTGAAACTTCTGCAAGGGCAGGCAACCCGCAGAGGATCAGGGTGGGGAGATTGGGCCCCACCCCCCTTTTAAAGGAAAATAAGAGCTTCCCTTCTGAAAACCTGCTGGGTTGGTGAGGAGAGGAATAAAGGGCAGCTTCCCCCGGCAGAAACGGTGTTCCTCCGCACAAGAGCTCCGGCGAGGGCACGCAGACCTAAGAGGCTGGTGATTTACGAGTATAGCCTAATGTAATATGGAATGGGAAGATGAAAGGGGGAAGTAAGGGCGGAGTTGGTGTTAACTGTATCAAAGGAAGAAAGCCCAACGTCACCCGGCAGGTGACAGTGCTCCCCCAGCAAGGTAGCTCCTGCAAGGACCGGCAGAACAAACGGGAGTGTTGTGGGGGAGATTTAGCCTAATAAGACTCAGAGTGACTTATTAAGGTGGTTCCAAAGCAAAATCATTCCAAAGCAAGAATGAAAGGTTGCAGGACAGAAGTGTTTCCACAGCAGGCACGCCCTGGTTAAGGTGGAGCAAGATGAGAAGGTGGCAGGGGCAGAAGTGTCCCAGAGCAGGCACACCCTGGTTAAGGCAGAGCAAGATGGAAAGGTGGCAGGGGCAGAAATGTCTGGGGGGGAGGCTCCACTGCTCATTCACCGGAATGGGTCCGTACTTAGCCGCTTCCAGTTCAAATGTCTGGGGGGGAGGCTCCACTCCTCATTCACTGTGATGGGTCCGCACTTAGCCGCTTCCAGTTCAGAAGGGTTATGGAGCTAGCATTGGAGAGAATTGGGGAGACGAGGGGAGTCTGTGGGACACACTCATTCCGGATAGGGGCAGCCATGTCAGCCACGGCCACAGGCCTAGGGGCATTAGAAATCAAGCATATTGGGAGATGGAAGTCCGGGTGTTTTATGAGGTACATCAGGCCACAAAAGCTGTAAAGTTCACCACTGCCTTCTCATCTCATTAGCACCAGCTCAGAGAAGAAGGAGATCGGTCTGCGTGATAGGACATTCATTTGTTTCTAGGGCAGGGGCAAGCTGGACGGCGGAGCAGGAGGAGCTGACGGCCGGCGAGTTCAGGATTGGGTGGCACACGGGGCCTGGAATGAAATGGGCGCAACTGCAGGAGCAGGTGCGCAAATCCTGAAAATGAGAGAGGGAAAAGGGGGGAGCCACGGTGTACGGTAACCCACCTGTGGCGTGGCGGTGTTTGGGTGACCAAACACAAGAGACAGACTCCGGAGGAGCCAGGAGAAAGCCGGAAGGGTCTTAGCTCTTCTCAGACCAGAACCCCTTGGGAGCCTAAGCGGCAGTGGCGTCTGGGGGAACAACAAGGGCACTGTTTTCCCCAAGGAAACGGCACTCTCCCCGCCCAGGAATACCTGCATGGGCAGGCGAGGCTCAGGTGCAAAGGGTTGGGAGAGTTGGGCCTTTACTGGACTTTGCAAAAGAAAGGGGGAAGCAGAGGGTTGGACACAGAGCAGTCGCCGCATCTTCAGAGTTATTTCCACTAATGTGTGCAGTGTGGTTTTATGATGTTGTGGAATATAAATCTACAGCCTTTTTATGCCAAAAAACAAAAGCAAGACTCATTCTACACATTTCTGGGGGGGAAAGTGGAATGAGCAGTTTCTATGTAATGGGTCCCAATGGACGGATGCACGGGTTATGCCAGTGACGACGAACAAAACTAAAGGAAAATGGAGGAGGCACCCCGATAACCCGGGCGGTGTCCTCCTCCTGTCCTTCCCCTAGTCCCTCGGGACGAAGGGGAGGTGCTGCCAGAAAGCGCGGCAGAAATCAGGAAAGCCCACGAAGGGCTACAAAAGAAAGGGGCGGAGCTACCCCCTTTATAGCGGGCGGGCTCTTTACTGCAGGCAGCTTCCATCCAGCCTTGGCAGAAGGACGGTCGCCGGCAAGGACCACAAAGAGGATTTCGTTTTCAAACCCACCCACCCTACAATTGGGCAAGGAACAGAAAAACCTGGTCATCGACGTCGCAGGATGGCTAGGTGGTGTGGTGGTGTTTGGGCGACCAAACACAAGAGACAGACTCCGGAGGAGCCAGAAGAAAGCCCGAAGGGTCTTCGCTCTTCTCAGACCAGCGCCCCATGGGAGCCTAAGCGGCAGGGGCGTCTGGGGGGAACAACAAGGCTTCCCCCAAGGAAACAGCACTCTCCCCGCCCAGGAACACCTGCATGGGCAGGCGAGGCTCAGGCACAAAGGGTTGGGAGAGTTGGGCCTTTACTGGACTTTACGAAAGAAAGGGGGAAGCAGATGGTTGGACACAGAGCAGTCGCCGCATCTTCAGAGTTATTTCCACTAATGTGTGCAGTGTGGTTTTATGATGTTGTGGAAAATAAATCTGCGGCCTTTTTATGCCAAAAAACAAAAGCAAGACTCATTCTACACATTTCTGGGGGGGAAAGTGGAATGAGCAGTTTCTATGTAATGGGTCCAAATGGACGGATGCACGGGTTATGGAGCTGTCAGTTCAATGTACTGTGCACGTGGTGTGTGGCTTAAATATTCTGTCACCCAAAGTACTGCATTTATTAGTGCTTTGGGTGATAATATACTTAAGCAAACTGTAACATCCCTGTGCATTGTTGGCTACAGCCTAAATTGCACCTGTGCTGAATTTGCTGTGCTGCAACGACCAGTGTCAAAATGACTGTGCTTCGATTTGAAGGCGCTGCCATTTTGAGAAACAGATACTTCATTCATGGCGAATGTGCATGTAGTTCATGTAGTAAGGCTAAAACCTCGCCTTAGAGGGAAACTGGCACAAAACACAGCACACCTTTCTAAATGTTCTTGTGCTGCGAGTTCAGCAGAGCATACCTGCGGCATCACGTGCAAGCTTAGTGAATTTGCTGTACCTTGGTGAATCTGGTAGCGTTTCCACGGCGATCCACTGCTCAAACAACAATTCCAACTGGAGGCAATGAGTACATTTCCTACAGTTCTGGCACCGATGAACAAAATGTAGACCATTGGTAGAGCTGCAAATGAATTAAGCGTCGACTTATTAGCCTTCCGGGTTTGGCTGCAAAGCGACATGTTTTGCCCAAAAAAGCTGCCAAATGTTTCTAGCCGGCCCCCGTGCTGTTCACCACTCAGTAGCAAGACGCAGGCTCTGTTCTCGCACGCCTACTCTATCCTCAACTGCACGCACTTCCTGCAGTTATTCCTATTGACATATCACGCGTCACGGGGAGCTACAACTGTCTTTGAATGAATCATACACTGTGTGCAGGCAGTCTCATGCTTGAAAAAAACGAAACCCTACAATATCGTTTCTTGAATGCCCCCTCAGACAGAAAGCCCCACCGCCAGAATGCGTGCAACTGCATGACTCCTTTTCCACGTAAGGACAAATTACATCAACATCTCATGAAGAAATTTAGTTTGTAGGCTACACCAGTCGGAAAGGAAACATAATCTTGTTTTGAAGCTCACTGCCTAAGCTTCCCCTGTGGCGTGAGTGGTTCTCTGTGGGCCATCTCACAGAATCTGAAGAGGCATGGGTGAAATTTTAGGGGGTTTGCCCCACCCCAACTTTTGTGGCACACCATTTTGTCCCCCTCATTTGGCAGGGGCCGCTTTCCTTTTGATGTCATGTCCCCCCCAACATTTTCAGCAAAGTTACTCCTCTGTTTAGAGGTCAGCTGTGCTCCTGAAGCGAAGCTTAGAAAGCGAATCTTCCAGGGACACCGATGATCTGATCGCTAAGCAAGACACCGCATAACGGAAGCCGCACTGTAAGATGGCTTCTATGAGCCCTCAAGACTGCTTATCTGCAAACACATTTCCGCATGTGATCATTTCTTGCACAACTGCGTGTTTTATAGTGGTGAACAACAAGGGACCTACCCTCCCTTAGTCCACTCCCACATTTCTGTCTGAAACTTAGGAAATGAGATTCGTGCTTTAAGCATCACCATTTCCAATGTAGGGCAACCTGCGCTCTTGATCCGGATGGCCAATTCTATTTCCATGTCTACGCCTTGTTTACTAGGGCTTGTGGTAATATTACTCATTGTGACAGATTCCTTGCCAAGGGAGAGGTGATGTCCGTGGGTATTATTACTAACTGGATTATACTTACATGATCTCTGGTGTGGGAGACCCCTCGCTGTTTCTCCTGAAACTCACCTGCGAACCCAACAGACGTTCATCATGGCGAGTAATCATCAAATTGTCACATGTAGGAAACTCCTCCAAGATGGATGTCCCATGTGGATGTGCATTTCCGATTGGGATGTAGCGGGCTATGCTCAGGCAGGAATCGTTGGATACAAAGCTGCCTGCGAGGCCACCGCAGTGAGCTAGAGGGAGCCCTTCAGTGCCATTCAGGTACTGATCCCCCTCTACAGGGGCACATTTGGAGGCCAGTATAGCTGACTACTGAACTCTAGGGACTTCCTCAATTTGATACTCAAGGACACTGCTTAATAGGCTAACCTTCTGCTGTATTCAGCATCCTCTCTAAAAGTTGGGGCTACTCTTTGGGACATGGTGCTCCCACTACCCACACACAGATGCACAAAGAACCTTGAGTAGTTCCACGCTTGGAAATCATCCCACCCCTCTGAGGTCCCAAAAATAATCTAAATAATTGTTCAACAATACAACACAAAGTGGACTTGGCATTCCATACTCTGCTGTGGGACTCACCATATGGTACACAAGGGCAGTGCTCTTATCATTCAACTGGCTCCTTGTGCAGGCCAACTTTAATAGCTGCCCGTGAACTGTGGCTCTGTGCCAGGTGACTTAGACGCAGCCGTTTGCCGTCCATCACGTGACTTCTAGAACTCAAAGTAACTAGTAACTCCTAACTTGCTAGTAACTCAGACAGAACCTCTGCCCGACTGACCAGTTATTTAAAAACAAGTCACATGTTAGAAAAGAAATCAGAGGCGGCATACCCTGACCTAAAGCGGTACCAAACTGAAAAACGTGATTTTATAAAAATATAGCACTATAAGTAAACCAACATGCAAACTCAGGACAATCATACTTCTGAAAAAATCCATGTTGTTTCCTACTTTGAATGTATGTTTTGGATTTTAAATAGCACAAGCCTAGAAGTGAAGCAGCAGAGCGCTGTACAACAAAGCGACACAGTGATGGGACACAATAATATATATTAAAACATTTAGAAGGACAACACATTCAGGATATAGTTAGAAGAATCTGGAGAGGGCCTGTATCTCTGATTGCCTCCCTTGCATTCTTCTATTATGCAAAAGGACACCAAGATGCTCCCTTGAACTGCCCTAGACGCCCCAAGGCTCCAGATCACCAGGGGCTCTTTTCCTGTGTTCGTGCCTTTTTTCTACGCCAATGTGCAACTATCCTTAGGAAAGCACAGCTCTCATTCCTTATGGGTTCTATTGGATTACTAGGATTTTCAGTCCATTTGAGTTGGATATTGGTTTGATGTGAGTATAGCGGTGCCTCCAGAAAACGGTGACGCATTGAAAGCAGTTCATTTTTATTTTGTATAGTGAAAACCCGAAGATAAAACCAAATACAAATAAAAGAAAGTTAACAGAACATACGCAAGCAGCCGGCCATTTGCATCTCTGGGTGCGTCACAATGTATGAATAACAGTATTAGGGAATCACACAACTTCACTTCCTTTATGTTTATTTCACTGCCCCTGAAATATGTCCAACAAAGGAAATGGGGGAATGCGCAATATTCAAGTCTATATAAAGCACAAGAAAATCCCTGCAGCATAGTCAGATCTATTAATCATACAGGTCAATGCATAGATCTTGTCACCCAGGACCTTAGTCATTGAGCATCTTTGGCTAAAGGGCACTGAGGACAAGTACACCTCTGTTTGAACCTGTTTCAAACAAAGGGCCTAGGGACATGACGCTAGCTCTCCGCTCCACAGGTAAGCATAGGCAACGGCTTATGCATTACACCTCACACTCCTCTGACAATACCAACACACACCAACAAACAGCCACCACTCAGCCAACCCACACAATCCTACGCATATCCACATCCATCTCACTCCCACTGATGCTATAATCCTCATCACACATGCAAATCATGCCCTTCAATGCACACACTGCATTACGCCACGGACATTGGTGACCTCCCAACTCTGCATTTCATCAATACACTTTGACCCCAAAGTCAATACACATACTTGATAGCCTCATCCTGATAGGCTACAGCAGTTTTGACCTCAAAGATAAAAATGTGGGAGGGCAGCAGTTATTCTGAAAATCTCTTCGAAGTACACCCTCTAGCTCCTCTTTTCACTGAATTCTATAGAGTCCCTTCCCTTACTCTTCCCACACACATGCCCTAGACACCTTTAAAAGATCACTGTCCTCATCAAGACAGCAACCTTACAACCACTCTAGCAACATCATTCTAATAGAGTTCCATCTCAAAGGCCCACAAGCCACCAAGAAAACCAATTAGGTGATTTCTGGGCTACTAGACCCCATGAGCAACCAGCTTCTCACTGAACCCACCCACAACAAAGTCAATAGGCCGGTCCTGGAATCCTACAAGCCTACACAGCCAACAGCTCTTGTCCCTAGTCTGGAGGGGAGATGACACTTACCTATCCAGCTTCACCATACCATCCCCAACCATCTGTCACTCCTACGCAGACCTACTCCTCTTTTGAATGCCTTGTCTGCCGACTCTCTCTCTCTCTCCCAGCCATTCCCTTACTGTGGCTACTATCTATCAGCCACCTGGTCAGATTTCTTCCTTCCTCTCTGAGTGGGCGGACCTCTCATCCTCACTCCTGGCCTCAACCACTCAACTCCTCCTGCTTGGAGACTTCAAATCCACCTGGATGCCTCGTGTCCCCCCTCTGTACACTTTCACGACCTCTGCAACTCTCTCTCACTCACCATTCTCCTTTCTAGCCCGACTCATTCTGCAGGGCACACTCTCGATGCTATGATCTCCTCTGACCTTCCCCTCTCTGTCCCTCTCTCCACTCCTCTCTCCTGGAGTGATCACTTTCTCCTATCCTCCCGCCTCACCCTCCCTACCCCTCAGGCCAAGCCACCTTCATCACTACCACCCTCCTTCTCGGTCATCAGACCCATGAAGCGCGTGTCATTTGAGGCTTTCGCTGCCATCTTCTCATGCCCCCATCCCCCTTCGACTGACTCTTACCCTGACATGGCCCTCTCCACTCTGCTATATCTGATACTCTTGATATCCTTGCCCCTGTCATGAGAATCCGCCTGAAGCCCAAGGCCAGTTGTAACTCCTGGTATGACTCAGATCTCATCACCCTAAAATGCAAGTGCAGGGTGGCCGAGAGGAAATGGCATGCTTCATGTTCATCCTCTGACAAACTGGCCTGCCGCCTGCTGCAAAGGCAATACCGGCTCTCCGTTCTCACCAAGAAGAGAGCCCATATCCAAGCCCACATCTCTGCGGCATCTAACAACTCGGCTGAACTCTTTAAAATTTGCAAGGAACTGGCCAATCCTGCCGCAGTCTCTACCTCTCCTGTCCCCTCCCAGGCCCTCTGCACGGCACTGGCTTCTCACTTCATTTCAAAAACTCAGGACATCCTGTCCTCACTCTCCTCCTATCACCTCCCGCCCTCTATTCCCTGATCTTCCTCTGGCCCTTCTGCAGCCACCCCTCCTCCCTCCTTCTCTGCTTTTCCCCTTTTCTCTGCTGATGAGGTTTCCAGACAAGTCCGATCTATGAAAGTCTCGTCGAAACAGGTTCACCCCTGTTCCTCCAAAACTATCAAGGACCACATCGACTCCCTGGCTCCTGCCCTGGCTGACTTCTGCAATCACTCCTTCGCCACTGCAGTCTTCCCTTCCCCCCTTAAGCACTCCCTTGTGCACCCTCTTCTTAAGAAACCCTCTTACGACCCCTCCTGCCCGGCTAACTATTTCCCAATCTCCATCACTCCCTTCCCAGGCAAGCTCCTGGAGAAACTGGCCATCTCCCAGCTTAATCTCCATGCTGAATCTGTGGGTTGTCTTCATGACCATCAGTCTGGCTTCAGAGCTGCCAGAAGCACGGAACTGCTCTCCTGAACAACCTTGACTCTAACAGTCCATGTGTTCTCATCTTGCTTGATCTCTCTTCTGCCTTTGATACTGTCAACCATGCCATCCTGCTCAACCATCTCCGTGATAATCTGGGTATCACTGGTCAGGCTCTGGCTTGGCTGACTTCTTTCCTCTCCAATCGACCCTCCCAGGTCCAACTTGGGTCCTTCATCTCTGACATCTTTTTCTCTACCTGTGGTGTCCCCCAGGGATCTAACCTCTTTCCCTGGCTGTTCAACCAATATCTGGCACTCCTTGGCCACCGCATCGCCGCTCTCTGCCCCAACTTTCAGTGCTATGCGGATGATAACCAGCTCATTTTCAGGCTACCCTCGGCCTCCTCCTCTCCCTCCCTCATCTCTGACTGTCTGTCTGCTATCCATGAGTTGTGTGCCGCCAATGACTTCTGCCTTAATGCCAGTAAGACTGAGATTCTACTCATCGGCACACCCACTCCCTCCTTCCCTGCAGCTCTCTGGCCGGCCTCTCTTGGCCCTCTTCCAGCTCCTACCTGCAAGGCAAAAAACCTCAGGGTCATCTTCGACTCCACACTCTCCTTCTCTCCTCACATTTCTGACGTCTCAAAGAAGTCACACTACCAGCTGCACCTCCTCAGAGGTATTCTTCCTTTCCTCTCCTTCCCCCAGAAGCTCACTGTCTCTAGCACCCTGGTTCTCTCTAAACTGGACTACTGTAACAGGCTCTATCTAAATCTGCCTGCCTCTACTCTCTACCCTCTGCAACTCATCCAGAATAGGACTGCGAGACTTGTCCTTGGCCTCAAGCCCAGGGACCTTATCTCTCCAGGACTGAAATCGCTACACTGGCTCCCAGTGGCTGCGAGGATTAAGTTGAAAACCCTCTGCATTGTCCACAAGGCCTTCTGGGGCCGAAATACCTTCAACTCTCTCTTCCTAAATATCTTCCTTCTCGAGCTCTTCGCTCATCCGCCTCCAACTCCCTCTGCGTCAGCTGCTTCTCCAAGCAACGAGTTGTGGGTAGATCTCTCACCTCGGCTGGGGCCTCCCTCAGGAACAGCCTTCCTGCCTCCATGAAACTTGAGGAGAACCATCTCTGGTTCCGGAAGCACCTCAAAATCTTCCTCTTTGCTTCTGCTTTCTCTCCCCCTCTCCCCTGCTAAATTCCTGATTGAAACTGCATTGAATCTGCACTGGGCCACTCTCACTGTTCTCAGTCCCTGGCCCAGCCACTTGCCCCCTGCTCTGCCTCTTTGGCAACCCCTGCACTGCGGGACTGTCTCTGTACCCCTACAGCTCCCCTCCCTGCACTTGTCTGCACTTACCTTGCACTTGCCACCAGCTGGCCCTTATTATTTATCTTGTTATGCTACTACTCCTGTACTGCACTTTCCCCTCTCCCTTTCCCCTTGCACTTTCCCTTCCCCTTCCCCTCTTCCCATGCACTTGCACGATCTGAATGACACCTGGCCTAGTAAGATCGTTGACTGTCTTCCCTTTGTCCCCCCTCCCTGCCTCGTCGCGCCTTGAAACACTTGTCTATAGGCGCGTTATAAATGCCATATCATATCAGCACACCAAAACCAGACAAGAAGCTGTATCGCATATTCAAAAATGTCCCTTAGGAAACACTAGCCAATAATCCCCCCCTGCTGCACCCGCCCTTCTGCTTAGCTGCCACCCCCAACTCCCCAGCAAATGTAAATGAACTGCTCTCCAAATTGAAAACCATGTTGACATATACAACCAAAGGCTTTGCTCCAATAAAAGATCCGCGCCATGGCACTCACAGAAACTGACCAATAGCTAACTCTGTATTCCTGACAATAAATGGGCAGGTGAAATTCCCAACAACGAGCACAACTCATTACCCTGAAATACCTCGGCATGCAGAGAGTTAATTTATGCAAATAAAATCGTGTTTCTTCTCTTCTGCAATTGCTAAAACATCCAAACAAAAGTATCACCTTCTTCAATCCATCAAAAACTGCATTAACCCTCCATCACAACACAAAATCTCCTATTAGATCGACGAGTCCCATGCCACCAGCCAGTCTTTTTACAAAACAGACAAGAGCAGATAACACTGGAGCTCCATCTGTTCCTCAAATCTACCACCCATCACTTCATGCACCCCTAGATCAGCAGAGTTCAAAACCATTACACTGGGAGACCTGACCAACACCCTCTCTGCTTTCATAACAATATCTTACAAAGATGACATTGTCTATGATGACAGCCTTCATTAACACATCCCTCTCAGTGAAGACACTTTCACCTCTCTTACAAGTCACCGATGAATCCATCCTACAAGAGATTTTCTCCAAATCAGAATCCTCAATCACTTAATCCCTGAATCCACACAGCACACCTGTCTACCTTTCTCCACATCGTGAATTGCCCAGTCTTTGCCAACATTGCAGAGAAGCAGAGAAAACAGCAGTCATGATCACAGAACGTTCCTTTTCCAAGATTAGCAATCCTGCTTCTGACCCAGACGTGTCAAAAAGACCACCACTATCCAGGTCATGACTCTCCAGATGCTGGTCAACCAGTACATCAAGCTACACTAACAGGTGAATAATACATGGCCCTACCCAGAGATCACATGCAACATCTCCAGTCACTATATGTAAGTCTTGTCCGTTAAATCTGAACTGGACACTGTGAAGACCAAATGAATCCCCCATCAGCAGCTCCTGCATGAACATTCATGTTAAAAAATGTCTTACAGAAATTAAACTTGATGGATTAACCCCGGGCTCACTTTCAGTGCCAAGTCACCCAGATTCACCATCTGTATGGATCTCTCCTTCAAATGTCATTTACTCAAGAGAAATCAAATGTTGTGTTGCCATTTTGCTCTTCGGTTCAAGGTCAACTCCAACATCCTCTGATGACAGGCCTGCCATCCAAGCCCTCATCCTGTCCCACCTTGAAACTGGCAACACCTTTTATACTGGTTAATAGGCATGCTCTCTGGCCCACTTGAAAGACATCCAGATTTCCACAGAATTCCACAGACCATCTCATCATATCAGCAAACGGTTGGACCACATCATGCCCATCCAGAAGGCCTTCAAGATTGCCTGCATTGTATACAGGACACCGCCCAACCTGGCTAATTAATGCTCCATCACTGGAGGCCAGTGTGTAAGGGATTGTGGGGCTGCCAGCTGCAAGTGCGGATATAGCCATTCTGGCTTTGCTAACAAGCCATGGCGGTGCAGGGCATTAGGCCCACAAATATTCCTGGGACTACAAGACCCATGATGCTTGGTGGCACATGCAGTGTGCGCTTGCTACCGGAGGTCCTGATAAATCGCACCTGCCTGTGTCCTGGTGCTGATTGTTGATGAACCTTGCAGCACAGACAGAATGTGGAATGAACTTGGTGACGTGCGGTGAAATGGGAAGTTATGAGCTTGGAGGTGAGGTGGTCAGATTGAGGGCAAGAGACTACAGCGTTCTGGCTGCACAATCTCGCCAGCGTTTCTTAGATTGGGGACACTGCGGACAGCCCCCCAAGCTTAACATAAGTAGCTACACTGGATGTTTATGAATGTGATGTTGCTGGGCACATTTCTGATCCCGACGTTGTGTTTAGCGTGAATACTGGTGTTTGCAGGGGAGTCATATTGCTGAGCACTCTGTGAGGCAAATAGTGCGTTTCACTGTATACACACAGGGAGGTACAAAGCATGTTAGGGCGCCAAAGTATCTCACAATAATTCAGCACTGTGCACCCAGTTGCGTAGAACTATGTGTGTTGGTGAACATCATTGTTTTATGTTTTCCATTCTTACAAGGTTGTGTCCATGCCATTGTTTATGTCTTTCATCATGCACACCATGTTACATCATGTTCCATTTCATGGTCCGCAGAGATGCATTTGGCATATCAGTACAGGTCGAAATTGGGAATTAAGCATCCCATTACATGAAGTATGGATGTGTAGGAGTGCAGGGGATAGGTCAGAGTGTGTAGAAGTATTGCGTTGCTCAGACACTAATTAAGGCGTATTTGAGTCTCTCCAGGTTAGAACATTGTGTAAGAAACATTGTAGTACTTTCCCTAACTCCCCCCTACCCATCCATTATGCTACCCTAACCCTCCTTCCAGTATTCCTCTTTCCCCTTACCCATCCCCGACCTCTCTGTAACCCTCTTCCCCCCATTGGCTGGCTCCTGGTGACCTGGAAGCACGGAATCAGGAACCGGTACTAACCAAGGTGGGAGGGTCATACTCCATTCGGCTATCGTGGTTAGGAAGAGAATTTGTAACATTGTTAAGCTGGAAAACAGGAAATGCAAAGAAGGAAAAGCGTGGAAACAGGCCATCTCCTGCTGTGCACCAAGTGTGCAGAAGAGCATTCCACTGCACATCAGGATGGCGCCCTCTCTTTCCGGAAAGGAAATGAAAACGCTACTCTGAATATGAGCGTTTTATTTGGTTTTCCAAAATAACCCTTTTCTTTTTACCCTTCCCGCCATACAAGTGTACCCTGCCACTCTTTTCTACAGTGCAATGTTGCTTCACAACTGTGCTCACATGATGAAAAAAAACATGAATACAGAAATGTGTAGATGCGCTCTTATTAGCTATGCACAATATACACTGCTATGATGTAAGGTAGGAAGAATGAGTTGAAGTGTGTTAAGCAAAAAAGGAGGGGCACCTTTAATACGTGTTCACCTTTCCAGTGTGAATAATGAATAATGGTGTGGCAGAAGTGTTCTTTGGGCATTATTCTGCACTGACCTACTAATGGTACCAAAAAGGAATGCCTGTCTCGTGAGGCCATGGGGGTAGTGTGTGTTGAGCCACATCATAGAAGGATACATGGGTGTGACCGATGTCCCGAGCCAAGTAGAGCCAGACCTGTCATGTTTTCTTTTTTATTGACATGCATATTTTATTGAGGTTTTGTAATTTATAAAATGTATTGTGTCAAAGCATAATCTACAAAAACAGGTAGTGGACACCAACAATCCATGTACACTGATTTGAACTTACATTCTGGTTTTAGCAGCAGAGAAAGAAACCCCAAGCAAATGAAGACAAACACATTGCCCAATTGCCGTGACAACATAGGTTGGACATGAACCTACGTGCTAGTGGTTTTAAAGTCCTGCCCACCCCTAGTCAGGGGTGGACTGGCCTACAGGGAACTCTGCACCCTGGGATTCTTCTGTGTGGTAACCAATTTTATTTTCAGATTTTCTCTTAGGAAAAGGGTTGGGCTTGCTGATCATGTGCCCTATGGGGCCACTTTGAAACTTATTTCAAGGGTCTGTTTTGGTTCCCAGTCCACCTATGCCCATAGTGGGGGAGGCCGGTTAGACGCAAAGCCAGGATGGTGAAACAGAAGATCAAAATAGGAAGGGTCTGAAGGTGAGCGCTTACTTCACCGTCCAGAAATGCATTAAAGTCATCAGAGAAGGCTTGTCAAATAGGGTTTTTTAAGTCTCCTTTTGAATGTTTTGATGTTCGTCTTCAGGTTTCAAATGTGGTACATTTCAGCATTTGGGGGCCTGGACAGTAAATTATGTGCCTCCATATATCTGCTTTTTAATGTAGACCTTCTTAGGAGGCTCTCACCACCTGAAGATCTAAGATACCTAGCAGGGCTGTGAAGAGAAAAGAGGGTTTTGAGGTAAATGGGAACTTTGTTGTGCAGGCTTCTATGCATTAGATAGAGAGTTTGAAAGACATCCAATCGAGTGCCTTGTGCACTGGTGAAATATGTTTGCGTGTTCTGAGACCTAATATATGTCTGGCTGTGTGATTTTGCATATGCTTTTTTTTGGTAGCCTTGGAGTTGCATCAGAACTAGGGGTGGGCGAAATTACTGCCGGCGAAAAGGAACTGGTGAAATTCATCAACAATTCCCTTCCGCTGGATGGGTAGATTGCTACCTTTTCCCCACATCCTATTCGTTTTTTACCCATTATTACGTTTTTGTGGTCCCCAAGCTTATATTTCAGGGTAAAAACCAAATTCATGGAGGTAAAACACCTGAATTTTTGTTTCTTAAACAGCGACATTTTGAAAAATTAAATTTTGCGTGGGAAAAGGCCACACACTACCAATTGCTCTTTGCAGGCAAAAATGGTGGATCGGGCAAACTTTGCATGAAATACACCAATTTTCCTGCAGAACAGAATTAAGCAATTTTGTCCAACCACTAATCAGAACCAAGTAGATTCAGTTTTAGTAGTCTGTTTTGATAATGGGTAGGGAACTAGTCATCTGATCCTTATTTGCCATTTCGAGGAAGGTCATGACCTGGCGAAGGAGATGTAATGGGAAGTGTGATTTACAGATAATAGCATATATGTGTAGGACAAGAGAATACTAAGGTTCTTTAGAAAGTCTAAAGTTTCTGGTAGGGCCACAGCTGTCAGTCCAGATGAAAGGAAGCATGCTGTATCTGGGAAAGCTGAACATGACAAGCTCATTTTTTGAGGTGTTGAGACAGACTTTGTTCAAGCTAATCCAGTAGTGTATGGAACTCAGACAGTTAGAGATAATGTCAGATTAGATGGTGCTCTTGGCCAGGTTGAACAAAATATGGGCATTGACTGCCAGTGTACAATTGGAAATGAAGAGAAAGCGTGTTCATTATGGCAGCCAGGATTTCAATGTACTCATGTGGAACCCCTACATGACGGGGCAACCCCGAACTCACCAAGTTTCATCTGAGTCGAGTGCTCTGTGAGGAAGTCAGTAAGCCATTTGATGGTGGGACTTGAGATTCCCACTGGGGTCTCCAGCCTGGCTAGCAGAGTGACGTGGCGTACAGTTTTGTAGGCTACTGGTCTCGAAAGTTAAGGATGGATGGGGGCTGGATTGTAAGGCTTTTAGGATTTAGGAGAGCCACTTCAGAGCTCCTGCAAGGTCTTATCACTGATTAATGTTCATGGATCTTTTGAAAAGATTTACAGCAATTAATGAATTGAGTAGTGGTGAATTTCTCCAGGATTTTTGCCATCAATGGGATGTTGGATTTAGGGGATAGTTACTTGGACTACTGCAATCGAAGGAGGCTTTTTTAGGAGAAGTTTCTCATTTACTTCTTTGAACTATTTAGGTAATTTAGTTGCCTTAAAGGAAGAGAAAGAAATTAAGGAGATAGCTATTGAGAATTGTGAGATGCTGTTCTTTGTCAAGGTTGAAGAGCATGGGGTGGCCTTGTTTTCCTGATACCTTAATCCCTTTGACTAAAGTTCTGAATTGTGGCATTGGTAGTAGGTTTGCAAATCACCATCGTTGGGGTCTTCACATTGTTGTCAATGTGGGTAACTTACGTTAATTTGTTAACCGTGTTAATGTTTTAAATTTTCACTAAAACGGGTTGGGATAGCTTGCTGGCTATTTCTCGGCACGTTGCAAGTTCTGTCTTAGTATTGGTGGTGGTGCTGTGTTCTTTGTAGATTTTAAAGGCTTTAGAGCTACAACTGTTTGCTGTGCATTTTGATTCTGGAAAGATTCCCTCTCTTCCCTTTCTACTATCGCTCTGCAGCCTCTGTCGTGTATTCTGTGGTACAGATTATCCTCTTTTGTGCATGACTTTCAACATGTATGTTCTAGGTTTTTGAGGATTCTCTTCTGGCTGTTAAGTTTACTGTCAAACCATTTATTGGACTTTTTGTGTTGTTGGTTGAGTTTCATATGGATAGTTGTGGACAAGATGTGAAAAGATCTCTTCAGCAAGTTTAGTGAGAGAGAGAATGGAGAAGATTCAGTCATATACTGTCTGAGAATCCTTTCCTGATCCCCACATAATGACCTAAAAAGGTAAGCGCTAGGAGGAGAGCCCAAGAAAGTGTGTCCACTGCCTGGGTGTATTGATTAGTGTTTAAATACGAAAAACCTCTTTAGCATTCTATGGCTGTGAATCTTTGTGTGGAGTTGACCCACAACAACTCATAAACTGCCAAGGAACCTCAATTCGCAACGTTTGTTGATGCACATGAGCAAAAGTGCTAAGTTATCTCTTTATATGCAAAAAAGACGATGTGCCCTGTTCGGGAAGGGCATTTTAATTCCCATGTCCTTTTTCACAACTTTGTGCATTTGCACAAATCAGAGGGCATTTCTGTGCATTCCGAAATCACAAATGGGATGCACTTCAACATGTGCTGCAAACAAAGATATCTCTCTGTGCATGTTTGTAACAGGCACGTAGTGGACATTGGGTGACAGGGTCACTCCTGAGCTTATCATGCTTTTGTTTTTAAGTAGATCAAGAGCATTAAAATCGCTGTTGTAGCTTTTATATTCCTATCCCTTTTACAGGAATAGGAATGCCCTTTTTATTTTTGTAGCAATCTGCCCGCCTTCTGTGGATGCTTTCCGGGTACCATTTCTGCTTGTATCAGAGCGTGGCACCCTTCAGTTCCTACATAGGGTTCTCCACGTGCTTCCTACATTCAAGAACCATTTCTTTCACCAATCACAAGTCTCCTTCTAGAACGAAGATCCGCCCATCCCGTTCCACAGTCTCAGTAGCTGTCCACCGTTGCAGTGACTGCTGCATATGTCTATCTACGTCTAACACACAACGCAGCACAATTGTTGAATGCAACATTTGTATTCATACATTAACTTACAATAGTATAAATATGAACATGTCAGAGTTTGCTTTTATTTTCATAAATAATAAACTGTACATCCATAACAAAAGCAAGACACTTATTTTGAGATAAGCATACAACTCTTAAGAGTAGACTAAACAAGGAGAATACTCCGTTTCTACGTTTATCCAGAAAGCTTTAACTGTGCTTCCTGTATTCATTTAATTATTACCTAGTAGATTATTTTAAACAATTTTAAAACACCACCTAATCCTTCAGAAGGGAGAAAGGGCATTGGCAGGAGGAGGCTTAACACATGATCCATACATGTCAGAGGGGGCCAACATTTATTTCCCGAAAATGAGTTTGAAAAATAAAAGGAAGTCCGCCCACAAGTGTTTGAAGTTTTCTTGGCATGAGCATCATTTAGGGTTGGCGTCGAAGGGTAATAATCACTACCCAAGTGTTACTGTTTACAACCCCGGTGATTTTCCCAATCCTACTGCCGATTTATAACGAAATAATTTTGCCGCCAAATAGCGTACATTTGACTACAGCCGTGCACCTGTCTTTGACGAATCGCCCTGTATCAAGGCGCTCCAAAAGAACACCTGTTGTATCACTCCCTTGCATGTCACGTTGTTGTTTCTTGATTGCCTCGGACCACCTCTGAGCACCTGTCCACGGGGCCCAGCAGAACAGTGTTTGCAGCTGTACTGCAATATTTGACTTTTCTGATTCCTTAAACGACTCGCTCGCTCAGGCATGTGGAGTTTGATCCGCCAAATCCAGCGGTGCACTTTCCTCGTCCTCGCTTGCCACCTTGGCATGCTGTTAAACGATATTAATTTTTTCTCGGGAATAATTGGAGTATTTATCACCACCCTGATTCTGTGAAATACGTCTTGCTACCAGGAAATCACCTCCGGAAAAGAAAAAAGGTGGAAGTAATTAGCACAACACTCTCCCAAGACACTATCATATTTATTAATTGGGATCTTATCTTCCTTTATCTGTGGCGCCCATACTGTGCCTGTCGATGCCGCTGGCTTGACATCCCAGGGGGCAGCAGCAACAGGATGTCCCTGTAAAGCTGCCTATCATTTTGCGATGTAGTGGACAGATGGTGCATCAACAAAACTTCAGGACAAACTTTTGTTTGGGGAATGGCGACAAGGGGGATTTATACGTTCTTGCAAACATCCCTTTCTGTAGTGTACTTGAGTACATATCGCTCTTTTTTATGGGCCGAATCAGCAATCGACACATATCAGCAATGTTTTAGACCCAATTTATATCTAGTACACATAGGGTGACCAGATTTAAAAAATAAAAAAAAACCGGGACAGGCCACCAACATAGAAGTACGACTACATTTTCGACACATAGGACGCCAATGAAACTGTAGTCCTACATCTATGTCGGCGGCCTTTCTGCACAAAGTATGTGTAAGTATGTGTTTATTGAAGGCTCGAAGCTCTCGTTGGAGGAGAGAAATTATAGAGGAAGGGTGAGGGCATGAAACGCAAGCATAACACAAGCATTTTATGCCCTGCCGCTGCCCGATTTCACCATTTGTTCGCAGGTCACTGGTAAAAACCAGGACAATAGCCAGCCATCCCCAAATCCCTGGACACCAGGGCCGAGGGCAAAATACCGGGACGGTCCCGGCAAAACCGGGTCATCTGGTCAGCCTAGGTATACATCAGGTAAAGAATTCGGGGGTGCTTTATAAGGTGGCTCCTTATTGTTCAACATGGGTCAAAGTACACACACCTTCATGTGCTGAACCTGACCCAAATGCACTGTGTGACCTAGTTGGCCGTTCAAGAACATAGATCTTCAGGCACGTATCATTCTCTGTAACATGCTGGTTGCAGGGTTAAGCCTGCACCTTGTGTCCCCTTCAGACATTGGTGGCAAGGGATCAGAACCACCTGTGTGCCTCACCATCTGGACAAATACCTCATAACTGCTTGACCTCCAAATCGCATTGGCTCCAGTTTAAAATCCGATTCTCCTCTGATATTTTGAATGCATTTAGTGAACAGTATGCGTAACAATATAAGTGTTGATTATTTATTAATGGTTTTATACCCCTTGCTTTTTAATGGATTTATTTTATGTTCTCTAATTTTTTTTCGATGTATTTAAAAATAAACATCAGGTGAAGATTACATCAGGCCACGGGTTGCCTGTTACTGTTTTCAGTATTTATTGTTACTTGTGTAATATTTATTGTTTCTATGTATTCCCTATTGCTTTTTACAGTACACATTGGAATACGTGTGTGTATGATTTATTGTTTTTATGAGATGAGCTACTGACTCTCACAGCTGCATTTTGTTTTTACGATTTGAGGACTACATGTCCCAGGATGCATGTGGCATATTGGTATGTGTGTGCATCCTGAGCATGTGGAGGCCTCTGGGAAGTCATACCATACTGCATAGAGAGATAATTGCTGCTTGGCGATGATCCCCATCTCCTTTGCTGCACCGGGTTATTCAAAGGTGCTGCCCCACTGAAGCTGCTTTGCCCTTCCCCCTTCTCTTCTTTCAACATCCATACCCACTCACATCTGCTGACTAAGTGCTAAGTGCCGAGTCCCACAGGGACATCAGTGGCACTTTGCACCTCATCAACATGTGAACGAGGGCCTTCAAGAGGAACCCTTGCATAGCCTGGTGGCACTTCAAACAAGCAACAAATGAATTTGCATTATAGAATATCTGCTTATATGACAATCGTGTGTCCAGAGCTTAAAACAGAAGGTGGGGGTGGGGAGGAGGGGATTGCCATTGGCCCCCTTGCTGTTGGTTCTTTTCTAAGTTCAGTATTGAGGGCATCATTTGAATACCTTGACAGAAACATCACATCAGTTACTCTCCTGAAAGAACGGATGGACTATCACCAAATTTCTGCTATTCCATCT
The DNA here is from genome assembly GCF_040938575.1 of Ambystoma mexicanum. Lineage (NCBI taxonomy): Eukaryota > Metazoa > Chordata > Amphibia > Caudata > Ambystomatidae > Ambystoma > Ambystoma mexicanum. The sequence continues at coordinate 496,797,296 of NC_090926.1, forward strand.
CTGCACGCAAAATCTAATGGGTGGGTGATATTTGGGTGTGAAGGGAATATATACAGGAGTTAGAAGAAGAGGATTGGACAAGGCTGAGACCTGGCCCCAATATTGTTTAATTTATTTATCAATTATGTCGACGTGTGGCTCAAGAGGAGAAGCTGGTGTGCTGTTAGCTCAGACGGGAGGGTCTGATCAAGCTGCAGAGCAGTTTTTATTCCTCTTGCACTGCTACGGGGCTTGTGGTAAATAGCTCTACAATGAAGATCATGGTCCGGGACTCACATCCCTCTACAAGGCGGAAGATAGGGGTTAAGGAAGTTCCTCTGAAAGTGGTAAATGGGAATGACTACCTCCGGTTAGACTCTCCTCCCTGAACGCGTAGATGACTCAGCTTAAGAATCGCGTAGGAGGAGCAATTCTGCCCTTCAACAACAAGTCTGGGGCATATTTAGTATTGACTAAAGATAAAGCATGTACGGCCATGGCCATTTCTGGTGCTCTTTATTCAGGTGAAAAGTGGGGTTACATTAAAATGGACAATCACCAAGTACTAAGGAACAGCCGAGTCTCCCTCCTACCTCTTCAACCATTCTGGTGCATGGGGAGCTCGCTGAAGCAGATAACTAACGAGGCGTTTCTGAGGCCAGTCCTGTGATTGGCTAAATTGAGGATGGCAGATTGGCATAGAGCTTTTGTTATCCCTGCCTTTGTTCATACATATTAGAAGCTTGTTAAAATCCGTTTGCCTTGCAAATGTATGAGAATCAGTAATTCAATTGTTAAGTCATACATGAATACCATGAAGGCATTCACATGGGAGTACAGACCACCATGACCTTAACAGTTCTAATTTTAGACGCAAATTGTATTATGATCTGAAGTGTCACAAGGGATATCTAGGTGACATCTGGCCCCCTGAGATGCATGCCTCTTACCTCAAATGTCAACTTGGAATCTTGTCTTCCAACACGACCCAGGGCAAGTTGGCTGAACACAACCTCAGTGAATGTTTATGCTCTTGTGGCTCGGGACAGGAATCAGTGGCATATTTTCTATTTCTACTAGCTGAGCTTTTCCCGGTGTAACATACGCCATTCTAGCATATCTTAAAGGTCAATATAGGTCAGTAATGTATATGGTCACTTCGGTTCCCCTTCTTAAATATCGGAATTACGACTGATCGCTTCCAGGTCCCTGTAACTTATTAACAGTAATTGAAAAGGCTAACCATTTCAGATGGAATGAGAGGTATGCATGGTATAAGAACAGTATTGAAGTTCCATCGATCACACCAACCTTTATGAAGTGTCTTTGTAGATGCGTAATTGTCCACCCTTTTCCATTGCAGAGTCCCTGTGATGGCATAAGATTGCGTAGTAGCATAATTACAGCACCTACTTTCAGTTTTAGCTCATGAGGAGGGATTCGTCCTGCAGTGTTTTACTCTTTAGAGACTGAAAAGTTGAGCCGATAATTAATTGTTTATTGACACTGGAACCGCTGTGCTCTGTGTGAAGAGAAGTGGAGTGGAAAGAAGTAACTTCCGAATGTTTGCGATAGTGGAAGTGAAGCACAGAACCATGCTCATTCTGTTTGTTGAAATGGTTACTGTTGTTGAAGTGCGTGAACTTTGCCATTTGGACAGCAGCGGGTAACCTAACACTGATAAATTGCATCAGCTGAGGACGGAAACATCCCTAAGCATTATATATAGATATATATATATATATTCAATGAAAAAAAATTTGTTAAAGGGACGTTATGGTTAAGTTGCACTAATAAAAACCTATGAAATTCAATGAAAAAACTTTGTTAAAGGGATGTTACGGTTAAGTTGCACTGATAAAAACCTATGAAATTCACTGAAAATACTTTGTTAAAGGGACGTTATGGTTAAGTTGGACTAATAAAAACCTATGAAATTCAATGAAAAAACTTTGTTAAAGGGACGTTATGGTTAAGTTGCACTAATAAAAACCTATAAAATTCAATGAAAAAACTTTGTCCACATCCTTCCACACTTCACGATAAGATCCATCCTTCGCGGACAGTTCGGGACTGCATTTTCTGCTGATCTAGGAACTTTCAACTTCAAAATTTCACCTGCACACCTCCTACACCTTTTTGTACTCATTATCCATTACCAATCTAGTACACAGTACATACTTGGAAGAATTTTATCAAAACTGCTATTTATCTGAAAAATGGCATCAGTTATTGCCATCCCTCCTCCCCAAGAGCCACCACCACCAGCTGGAGAGCCTTCACAACAAAAATAGCACAGTTCTTTCAAAGACAATGAAGAGGACCAAGAAGATGAGGTAGAGGAAGTGCCTACTTATAGCACCAAGATCGAATCATGGGTGTGCCAGTTCTTTGCTACTTTTGGAAGTGTACCAAAAGCTAAAGCTACCAAAGTGAAATGCACTGAGTGCACTCAGTCGCAGACTAACTGGACAGTATTCCTATGGGACCATCTCCATGCGCTGCCACACCAAATCCAATGACCGCAATGCTCTCAGAAAGGTTGTTCCTTTTTCAGCAAGTAGTAAACTGTCTTCCTCCACCTCACCTTCCCCAACAAATACTGTAACCACACAGCCTGATTTCTGCGGGCATTGGTGCGTGATAAATAAATAAATAAATAAGGCTACGGACCATTATCGTCCATTGCAGCCCCTAAAATGGGGGAAAAAGGCCATTAGCACCCCTTGTTCCCAAAGGGGGAACCCAGGGTGCTAAAACATAGATTTTTCTTCCTATAGCAGGACGCCTGCGGCGTCCTACTGTAGGAAGGAAAATCCTTTTACAAGACAGCCAACATGGAAAGAGAAGGCTGGGCTCCATACACATCCCCTCTTCCCTTGCCATGGCAGTCTGCAAAACCCTTTCAAACCTATTCTACCTTCGAATAACTTTACCACAAAGCCGATCCCAGGTAGATATAGCCACTGTAACACCATTTTTCATCCATATACGGTCATGACCAGTAGCCAGATTGTCTGCATCATGACCTTATGCCATGACCCACTCAATCTGGCTACTGCCCAGGGCCACAGGCTATACCTCAGTCAACAAAGGTATATGACTATTTTTTTGTACCTACATAATTACACTTGTAAAAAAATAAAACACGGGCACATTTGCAAAACCATGCTTTAATGTCCTTGCCAATGATCCTAACGAGTTTGCTCGAAAATCGCCTTTGTTTTATTTTTTTTAAAGTGTCAAAATGTATGTACATACAATAGTCATATAACTTAGCCCCCACTTGACAAAATCCATTCAGTCTTTACACAAACATTGAAGGTTGGGTCTATAATCTTTCTCAAAACCTGTGTCCACATTTGTCGAATAGCAACAAAGTTATAAGCCATCTAAAAATGTTAAGACCCCCCTCTAATTTTGCCCCCTCTATAGAAAATCCCACCACACTTTAGAAAATCATTTATATCTAGATCCAACATCGTTTTTGCCAAATGTTGTGCAGATTCATCAAATGACACCACATTTATATGCCTTTACAATATTTTGGGACTCTCCCTCTAATTTTGCCCCCTCTTGACAGAATCCCACAACACTTTGCAAAACCATTCAGGATTAGTTCTAGAATAAAATTGCATAATTACATGCAGTTTCATTGGATGGCACAAAAGTTATAAGCCATCCAAAAACTGCTTTTCCCCAACCCTGTAATGCAGAAATAGGTACAGATGTCCTAGGACATCTGAAGTGTTTCCCCGAACACCACAGCACTGCCCCAGGACATCTGGAGTGTTCACGGACTTTCAGGGGTGAAACAACCCATTTTTTTGGCTTCTTATGGCCATATCCAATCCTCATCCTCCCACATCGCCAGAGATTGTTTGTTGAGTTTGACAAGTGAAATGCTGCTTTTTTAAAAATGTTTTCACTGCTCTGTCTGCGGACCCCAAAAAAGTCAGCTAATCCAAGATGGTGGGTGCTTCAGGAAAACCGATGCATTTCAGGTTTTCCCACCAGCCAATCAGCGGGCGCGTACCGATGTCCGCGGATCACACAACATTTTCTGGCCAATCGGATGACAGTCCGTGGGCAGTACATCCAATCAGAGGCCAGTCCGCAGACCGAAAAGGGAAGTGAGTCTGCGGAGCGGACAAAGATATCACAACATTTTTTCATCACGTTCTGGTCATTTAATAGAAAACTACAGGATGGATTTACACCAAAATAACAAAAGCACGCTTTCGGGACCAAGCCGCCACTCCTGCACAAATTTGGTTAAAATCCATCCAGCGGTTTGGGCTGTAGACATGAGCAAAGTTTTTTCCCATTATGTCTATGGGAAAAAAATTAATTTTTGGACCCCCCCCTATAACTTTGTCCCCCCTGGACCAAATCTTACCAAACTTTTCAAAACAAAAAATCAGAGTGGGCCATATACTTTTTTTTGCAAAGTTTGGTGAGGACTCGTCCAGAGGGAGCAAAGTTATAAGCCACCCAAAAAGTGCTCTTCCTATGGGACTAGCAATTTAACCATAACTACACAGCCACTACCGTTGCTGTGTAATATAAGAGCACTTTTTCGGCAGCTTATAACTTCGCTCCCCCTGGAGGAATCCTCACCAAACTTTGCAAAAAAGTATATGTCCGGCTCTGAATTTTTTCACCAAGTTGGTTGAGGTTTCGTGCAGGGGGGAATGTTATAGGGGGGTCCCAAAACATGTTTTTTTCCATAGACTGAATGGGGAAAAACTTTGCACACGGCTACAGCCCGAACGCCTGTATGGATTTTTACCAAATTTGCGGCAGGAGCGGGGCTTGGGTCAGAAAGCGCGCTTTTGTGTGTTCAGTGGAAATCAGACCAGTACTTTTGTTGCAAAGTACTGAAATGTGCATCCAAAAAAAATGTGTGATATCTAGGTCCGCTATGCGGACCCATTTCCCTGTTCTCTCCGCGGACCGAAGTCTCATTGGCCTGCGGGATGCCATGCTGTCGGCGAACAGTGGATGTGGCCGGTAGTTGGCTGGAGGGAAGCGTGCTGTGCGTCGAAGGTTTTGGGAAATGCCACCATGGTGTATCGGAGGATAGTGCCGTGGCGGAAGGGGTTGCAATACATGGGCCCTCATTACAACACCGGTGCTAAACCATGGTGCTATTAGCACCATGGTTGGTGCCGGTGTTGTAACGGGTCCGCCATGGTTCAATGGGGAATTACCACCCCATTCCAAGGTTGGCGGGGCGGTAATTCCCCATTGAACCATGGCCCTTCCCCATTCCCATTTTCGCCCCATAGGGCTCTATGGGAATGGGGAAGGCGCTAAGTACGGTACCGCAAATTGCGGTACCGTACTTAGCACCAAGGTCCCTTTGCGGGTCCCTACTTTAGCGGCTGATGTAGACCAGCCGTTAAGGTCAGGTCCCGCAAAGGGACCTCGTAGTAAGGCGCTAAGTCTTTAACAGCGCCGCAGCCTTTTACAGCGCCATTAAACACTTAGCGCCAGGGTCGTAATGAGGCCCATGGTTTGCAGGCTCAGGTGGGTGATACAGGGTGAAGCGAAGAAATTGGGCATGTGTTGTGCTGTAGCCTAGGGCTGCTGGTGGGTATGTTGACTTTGTGTGTTTACATTGTTTTATGGCAGTGGGTTTGTGGCAAAATGTTCCCATGCTTGCCTTGTAGTGGTTGTGGAGAAGGCGTAGGCTTTTCAGTGCATGGGCAGAGGCAGCAGGCTTCCCCTTGCACCCAAGAGCCTAGGGCTTGGCACCACTCCCACAATTGAATGCTTCAATGCACGCAGCTACTCACATATACTTAAATGGCTGGTAGCTGCACAGGCGACTACCATATTTTGGTCAGTGCAGGCAGGCTGCAGTGGGGATGGGGAGTGCATTGGATATACAATGAGGATATTTGCTGTCGGTCTACTATGTTGTGTTGTGCTGCAAAGTCTCTACTGGCTTGTGAGCATGGGTAGGGGCCTTGCACGTAACAGTGCAGGCAATGGTTGGAAGTAGGTGTGAGGAAGTTGTCATGTGTGGGTCCGTGAGTGTACTCATATGGAAGTAGGTGTGAGGAAGTTGTCATGAGTGGGTCTGTAAGTGTATGCACTATTGCCTTCTAGTGGATGTGCAAGGACTAAGCTTTTGGGTACTTAGGCAGAGGCTATAGAGCTCTGCATGTACCCAAGAGGCTAGGGCTTGCTCATACCCATGCTTCAAGGAAGGCCAATACCACATTGAGACATGGAAGAATTTTATACCAGCACACTTTTGCCATATGGACCATTCACGCAGCTACTGACATATACTGCATTGGTGGTTAGGTGCACAGGGGACTATCATATTTTGGTCAGTGCAGGGAGACTGCATTGGGGATGGGGAGTGCATTGGAGATAATATGAGGATATTTGCCATCGGTGTACTATGTTGTGATGTGACTGTAACACCCCTACTGCCTTCTGTGCATGACTGCGGTCCTTGGGCCTAACAGTCTGGGCACTGGTTGGAAGTAGGTGTGAGAATGTTGTCTTGTTTGGGTCCGTCAGTGTTACCATACGTATCTGTAGGCAGGAAAGCTCAGTGGCCACATGTTTCCATGCATGCCTCTATTGCCTTGCAGTGGGTGTGTACTAGGACTAGGCTCTTGGAGGTATGCCTAGGCCGGAGGCCGCCACATGAACCCAGGAGGCTAGGTCTTGGCCACAGCCATGCTTCAGGGAGGGCAGGCAGACATTGGCGCATGGAATGAATTTTCCACCATCACAGTTTTGCAATATGGACCTCTTACGCAGCTACTCACTTAAACTTCATTGGGGGTAGCTGCACAGGCAACTATCATTTTTCAGTGAGTGCAGATAGATTCCATTGGGCATGGGGAGTACATTGGGGGCAATATGAGAGTATTTGCAGTGGATGTATTATGCTGTGTTGTGCCTGCAAATGCATACTGGCTTGTGTCCATGGCTAGGGCCCTTGCAGCTAACAGTATGGCCACTGTTTGGAAGTAGGTTTGAGAATGCAGCCTTGTTTGAGTCCGTTAGTGTACCCATACATACTGGTAGTCAGGGAAGCTACATAGCATGCACGCCTCGATTGCCGTATAGTGGGTGTGTTGAAGGAGTAGGCTCTTGTGTGCATGGGAAGAGGTGGTAGGCCTCCGCAAGTACCCAAGATGCTAGGGCATGGCCACAGCCGTGCTTCAGGGAGGGCAGGCAGACATTGGAACATGGAATGAATATTTTACCATCACAGTTTTGCGATATGGACTTTTTACGCAGGTACTCACAAATACTTCATTGGTGGGCAGCTGTAGAGGCGACTATAATTTTTCGGTGAGTGCAGGCAGACTCCATTGGGGATGGGGAGTACATTGCTGACAATATGAGGATATTTCCAGTTGGTGTGCTGTGTTGTGTTGTGCTTGCAAAATCCCTACTGGCTTGTGTGCAGTGGGTGTGTTGTAGGAGTAGGCTCTTTGGTGCATGAGCAGAGGCCGTAGGCCTCCACATGTACCCAGGAACCTAGAGCTTGGCGACAGCCTTGCTTCAGGGAAGGCAGGCAGACATTGGCACATGGAAGGAATTGTTTACCGTCACAGTTTTGCAATATGGACTTTTTACGCAGGTACTCTCATGTACTTAATTGGCGGGCAGCTGTAGAGGCGACTATCTTTTTTTAGTGAGTGCAGACAAACTCCATTGGGGATGGGGAGTGCATTGTAGACAATAGGAGGATATTTGCAGTCAGTGCGCTATGTTACCTTGTGCCTCCAAAACCCCTAGTGGCTTGTGTGCATGGCTGGGGCTCTTGGACCTAACAGGCTGGCCAGTGGTTGGAAGTAGGTTTCAGAATGTTGCCTTCTTTGGGTTCGTTCTTATACTGATATGTAACTCCAGCGTACACTCTTGGAAATGTGTACGTCTCCTGTGGATGCTCACTATTACAGAATGGTTGTGGAGGACATTTTGCAGTTGGTACACCAGTAGAGGAAGCGTGAAGTGCCTGCACTTGCATATGCTGTGTGTCATTGGCTTTATTGCCATTCAGGGACTGAGATGCCACCATTTATGTTTTGTATGGTGTGCCTCTCATAATACCCTGTGCTTTGAGAGTGAAGGAAGATATTGCGAAATGACACAAGTTAATAAGCATTACACATGTAAAGTATGGATAATGTACAGACCAACCCACATACATTTGCAGCCGACAACATTATCAACGCTGTTAAGTACAGCCAAATACAGGACGGCAGGCCATCTGACTGTTAGCTTTGTTTTGCATACTTGTTGAGATGGTCAACAAATGCAGTTGGCGCTTTTACTGTGTGAAGTTGTAATATGTGCAGCGCTTCCATTACCTATACGTGTGTGCGGTATACACCATCACAGCAGTCACTGTCGTCACTGACTTTACATGGGGACAGTTGTTCCTCACAGTGTGCACTCCAGGTATAGTCTTTATGTGTGTGCCAAGCACAGCACACTCTGTCATATTAGCACCTAGCTCCAGAAAGGAACAACATAAACAAAAGCAAAAGCAGACATGCGCACACAGAGCATACAGTTCCAGAACATTCCCATAGTTTAGTAACACCACAGTGAATTGTTGGAAGTGCTTTATTTTACTACAGAATGTTAGTGACAATGTGTAAGTTGGCTGCATTCACACCTCTTTTATTTCACAAACAAAACTCAGTGACCAATGCCGTCTGTGCACTTCTGTACTTCTGTTCTCATCTAGCAAAGTGGGACAAGGAGTACTTAGTGGTGCTTGTTGGGCCGTGTGGAACAACACATTTTCTTTAAAAGGTGACAAGGTAGCAGCTGGTGCTTCTGGGATGCGTTACTGCATAAAGGTTTGCAGGTTGGTTTATATTGCCGGATCCGTAAATGGACATACCGGCCCATATCGGTCAGCCCAGATAATACCGACAGAAAAGAAATCGCTTATGGTAATCTTCAAGTGCTTCATCCACCAACCATCTACCGGAATGTGGAAGGAGTGGCACGCACAGTAAGGTGCAAGTTATCTGTGAAGAAAGAGGAATAAGAGTAGATGTAAGTAGCCGGTATTAGTGGCAGCGTACAGCACAAGACTTTGCGGAAGGATGTCATGATGGCTGGCTGCCTCATGGATCATGTACTGTGTGTTAGTGAGTAGGGTCATATGTTAGCCCACTGTTTTGCTCTCTATTTTGTACGTGATACTGTGACTATACGGTTCCACACAAGCAAAATGGCTTGGAAACGTTGCCACCAGACGCTCTTTTGCTGTGTTTCCTTTTTACAAAACATATGGTGGTAGCGAGTGTGGTTTGACCCACGGCACAATGTGTTTGTCTGTCTGCAAAGACAGTAAGAAAACAAGAACTCTCATGGGGGTCACCTCGGCTTGCTGGAGAATGGAGGAGCTGCTATTCTAAGAAGTGCGTGAATGAAATTTGAGCTGTTGAAGTTTGTGTGCCAGTTGACCGCTGTGTGCAACTGTGGCTATTATCACGTTCAGTACACTGAGGGTGCGTAGACCTAGTAATTGTATCAAAGGGCATAGAAGGGGCAAAATAGGGAATGTAGCACTGCATGAGTGAGCAGAAGGTGTGCTGGTGTAGTGCACGACTTGCGTTCCCTTTTCATCTTGCCCTTTATGTCTGCATTTGTAGGGGGTGGTGAAGAGTGGTAGCAAATGGAAATACAATTACAGTTGCAATTTACGGGGAATGGTACTGTAATGGCACATCCTTACTGCCGTCACAAAGCTCTGTACAATGTACAGAGAGAAAGTGTGCTCTAGAGTAAATGTATAAATATGCATACAGAAGAGCAGCTTAATACTTTTTATTCATACTACACATGTGATGTAAAGTTGTACTTACATAACTTTGGCAAATTCCATGCTTGTATTGGGTGGGTGAGAAATGGCAGTGTACGGCGTATGGGATCCTTGCAGACTACCTTTGGGGTCCATGGGCAGAGCAAATGCATTGTAAGTTATGTATCCTTTTTTGGTATACTTCCAAACAATGTCTGACCTTGGAGCTAAACATGCTTTCCCCTCAAGGCTGTTTTACAATGATTGTGTGTCCTGTTCAAGGAGAGCTATGTTAGGTTTTGCTTTCTGGAGATGATGCTGGGGAAAAAAAAGGAAAAAAAAGGATCCAGCCGGGCAACGTGTTTCGATTGTTGCATGCAGATACAACGTACAAGTAGAGATGATGGTGACGTACACATGGTGTTGTGAATGCACAGATGGGAACATACATTAAATGTGCTTTTACAGTGCCTAAGGACCAGTTACATGTGCAGTGTGTTACGAGGCAACGGTAGACTATCGCAGATTGTGTGTTCGCTGCCTCAGAATACTAGGGTGGATGGCCCATTGTACGCAGTTTGGTGTCGTGCTGCATGAACCTGTTTGGGACTGCCGTTCAGCAAAGAAAAGGAGTTAGTGTGTACGGTCGTCAAACAGTGTAAGGGGGTTGTAGTGTTCAAACGGTGTTTCCTTTCCACAATAAGAAAGGGAAACAGAAGTTTGACAGCTTAGCAGTAACGCAGTGGTTGCAAAATGGCTGCCATGCTATGACCCATGTGCTGCAGTGAAATATGTGTTGGATACCTTCTTTTGAAATGGTGTACATAACAATGAAAATGACCTAATGGGCTACACAGTGCCAGTGGAAAACAAGGAGCCAAATGTTGCAGCAGTTACGACAGTTACGTAAGATGTATGGATGCATTCATCAAGTTGTATGGTTGTGATTGTGCAGGTTGTCGATAGGTTAGTGTAGTGTTGTGCATTCAGTGTGTCCACTTATTATAGGCTTAACTGACCAGTGTAGGTAGGAAACAGGTTATGTATTGTGTGGAAGCCATGGCAGCCAATATCAACTGCAGTGGCTAAGGGGTAGGTGGGTGTGTTATGTGTGGGGTTAGTGGTACGTGGATAGATGTTTGTATGTGTAAAGACCGGAGGGGGGTCTGCACTTCCGCTCTCTATATGGTAGAGGGGAGGCACAGAGACCCCTGACAAGATGCTCTATTATTGGTATCGTGGTCGAGCAATCAAGGCCTAGATTCTCAGGAGTTGATGCGAGCTGGTTCTTAAAGGATAGTTCCGGGACTTTTTTTTTATTGTCCCTACGGTTCGGCCATGTGTTTTTAAGCATAAATCGGTAGATCGTAGAAAACTTTCCTATGGACCTTACCCGACTTTTCGTCCATTAACGCACTCGAAATCAGCCGCCATTTTGTGATAGTCCTATCATTTCCCCCCATCGACCTGGCTCACCTGCGTTTGCGGCACTAAATCAAATCCCCCGCCCCTGAGCCTGACATCAGCAGACGCGTACCGCCCATTTCCCAACGCCAAAGCACGTTTCGTGTCAACAATCGCTGCGCCTCAGCTAATGAAGTGTCGCCATGGAAATGGCAAGACGCTTCTTTCCTCAATAAGTATAAACACACCGTTTCACAACACACAGCAGCAGATTTTCGATTCCATTCCTCTCTCTGTGTTACTTTGAGTATTCTGTGACTCGTTTCTGTGCTCTGGTCAGCTACCTTCGCCGCTTCTAGGCCTTGTGAACACCTGTACCATCTCTGTAAATTATTTTACTTTCTTTACCACACAATGGCTACAATAATGCCGTATATGTACGAGCCCGAGTACACCGAGGAGGAACTACTGGAAAGCAAGCACGCGAAAACGATGGGGATTCGGACGGCAGTTGGGAGGACCAGTCAACGGATGAAGAGCCTGAACCATGTCGCATGGACGGCGTCTCCACCTGGTGCACGTGCAATCGGTGCGAGCTAATGCTAACTGAGGAGGAGAACTGCTGCTGCCGTGAAAATTCCGGGTGCTTGGCCTACATTTCGGAAGGCGAGCCAAGTCCGCAATGCATAACCGAGCTTCCAGAGTTCAGGGAAGCCTGCCTCTCACGGACCGTGTTGAGGATGATGATGGTGCTTATGCACGAACTTCGCGGCACTGTTCGTCCGCGTAATCCGAGTAACTAGTAAGTATACTCTGGTTGTGATGTCAGTGATGCCACCACTATTTCATGGTCGTCTCCCACATATAAAATTACATCTACATATCATTCGAACGCATGTAAATTGGTTCCATATTGTGCATTTTCTAGATAGAATTTTTTTCAAAGCAGAATGACATTTTTTACCTGAATCGACATTGATAATAAAGTTTTGTCATTTTAATACAGTTTGCATCTTTCTTTTTCACAGGTGGTACAGGCTGGTGGCCTATCGTTGCTTCACTTGGTGGCTTCACGGGAGGCTCGGACACCGCGTTCGGAGAGTAATACCTGCCTGTGCGGTACTTGCCATTAGACAACATTTCCCCAGCGACAGTGGACAATACTGTGGATTTTCCCTGGATGTGCTGCAACCGGAACGTTACAATGTGTAATGTTTATTATTTATGTTCAATTGAAATTAAGATCTAAAATAAAACCCAACATATATTTTAACAATGGTTGTTTTGATTTTTTAAATGAATCTAGTGTGTCTCCATTGAATAGTCTTCCTGTGCCTTGTCTTGTCACACCACATGTCTCCGGCCAGCATCCTCCCTCACGCTGGCCGCCCACCTTCAATCCACATAAGTGTGTCTCCATTCACGAGTCTTCCTGTGTCTTGTCTGCACGACCACCGCCCCAATCCACCCCCGCCCTATTAAAGACAGTTCGCACCGGGGTACTTGCGCTGGCAAGTGGAGCTGTCAGGGAGCGATAAAGGCCAAGAGGTGCCAAAGACCATGTACACTTCAAAGTGGTCTATAGAGCATGGGTTGTTGTTCCCATGTCTACCTCCAGACCCCGTGTCTCCTGCCAAGCATCCTCCCTCACGCTGGCCGCCCACCTTCAATCCACATAAGTGTGTCTCCATTCACGAGTCTTCCTGTGTCTTGTCTGCACGACCACCGCCCCAATCCACCCCCCGCCCTATCAAAGGCAGTTCGCACCGGGGTACTTGCGCTGGCAAGTGGAGCTGTCAGGGAGCGATAAAGGCCAAGAGGTGCCAAAGACCATGTACACTTCAAAGTGGTCTATAGAGCATGGGTTGTTGTTCCCATGTCTACCTCCAGACCCTGTGTCTCCTGCCAAGCATCCTCCCTCACGCTGGCCGCCCACCTTCAATCCACATAAGTGTGTCTCCATTCACGAGTCTTCCTGTGTCTTGTCTGCACGACCACCGCCCCAATCCACCCCCCACCCTATCAAAGGCAGTTCGCACCGGGGTTACTTGCGCTGGCAAGTGGAGTTGTCAGGGAGCGATAAAGGCCAAGAGGTGCCAAAGACCATGTACACTTCAAAGTGGTCTATAGAGCATGGGTTGTTGTTCCCATGTCTACCTCCAGACCCCGTGTCTCCTGTCAAGCATCCCCCCTCACGCTGGACGCCCCCCTGCAAACCGCATAATGCCACGACATATACACGTCATTCATTCACAAACACACCCCTGATTCGAATTCTTTATAACCCACTTCATATTTCTAATGAGAACTTCTTTGCGCTTTGCTAGTCAACCCGTGAAGGTGCTGGTTATCTGCTCTTCGTCTCTGTGAACTTCCGTGACCACTTCGAGCAAACTCGTCAATTTGCAACCTGTGAACTGCTCCCTGTTCTACGACAAGAAACTACTCTGATCCCTGCATCTAACTGTTTGTTCGTCAAGGTAAGGCCATGTACCATAATCATTTTGCGTCCAATTTTTTAATTTATATCTATTTGCTAGTAGTCATCAAATTGCATCCATGTTTTCTTTTCGTTCAAGACAGTACATGCAAGGAACTAGTCACATGTTCTGAGTTTAGTCAAATTATTTTTCTATTTTTTTAAAGTTATTCAAATACTTATCCGCATGTGAATAACGTGTATAGTTCCAAGAACCAAAACAAACCTTGCATTGGACCTTTTATGTGTCATTTAATTTTTTAACACATTGGTATTCATTGAGAATTGTTGATCTTTACTTTTCAGAACTTTCCACAATGCCTGCCTGTTCCATTGGCGGTTGCCCTTCGAAGACCCATAATAAATCTGAAGGTACTATAATGCATGTTTTCCCTAAAACAATAGATCAGATAAGAGAATGGGTCCGATATTGCGGATATCCACCATCTGAGCTTGAAAGTAGAGTCCTAGAAGTCTTTGCGGACAAGAGGGGTGATCGATACCGCATCTGCAGCAGGCACTTTAGCTCAGACATGTACTCCACATCATTGCTAATAAAGAAGAAAACACCGCGAGCGACGCGAAAATTGCTCTCAACCGCTATTCCCACTCTATTCGTCCACATCCCTCCACTGGTGAGTCAAGTTTACGGATTTAGCTCTCAGCCTTGCGGTAGTGTGTAGCATTAGCTAACAATAATTTCCCCATTTATGTATCCACTCAATATGAAGGCGGAAGATTCTCCATCCGTGTCGTTATTGCAGTCATCAGCCACTTCAAGCGCCTATCGGGTAATCTTACTTAGCTATTCTGCCACTGACTTGTTTTAGGCATGTAAATCAATAGTTTTAATTTATCGTGTAATTATTTTACCTAATGGTACACCCTAGTACTCGTCCTCTAGTCTTTGTTTTCAGTTATAATTATTGTTATCCAAAATAATGCAAGTACTGTCTTTCAGGGAGATGCTGAGGAGTCCAACGCATTGACGACAACTGTTGATGTCACTCAGATGCTCGAGGTAAGTTTCCGGACAGTTCCATCGATGGAGATCATCAGATCTTGCATTCTTGTAGCGTGATTGTTACACATAATGTTTCTTTCGTTTTTAGCCATTGATATGTCCTTCTGTCGTCGCCCTCCTATGTGTCTTCTTTTTTCAATATTGTGTTCATTACTAATGAAAGTCCTATGTTTCAGGGAGTCGAAGGAGCATTAGTCCAAGAAGAAGGGGGAGCATGCAGTTACGGGTCGGCGCAACAGCTTGCAGAAGTGTGCACCGCAGTTACAGCGTCCCTTGATGTTCTTATGCATTTCGAGGTATGGATACTGACAGTTCGATCAAGCGAGATCATATGACGTGATTACATCCGCTATACTTCCTTCTTTATTAACGCAAGTACTATGTTTCAGGGAGATGACGGAGCTTCTTCTACAAGAACATCACCCCTAGTAGTTGATGCAGATCTCTGGGTGGTGACACTTCCAACGATCGAGCAAATCGAATCATATTTAGATATCCATTACTTATTTTAGACAACTGATCATTTGTGCAGGTCTATTTAGATGAGCCGTTGACGCCTGCACAAAGTTTATGTTCTTTTTAACAAAATAGAAAACCATACTAATGCAATTACTGTGTTTCAGGGAGTTGCTGAAGCGTCATCTTCAATAATATCATCAATGGAAGTCTATGCGGAGCCAGAGGTATGGATCTTGACAGTTCCATCTAACTAGATCAACAATGCGTGAATAATTGTCGTTTGAATGTTCTACACAATGCGTTCATTCGTGTTTTGCTATTGAGATGTACGTGGGTATTGGTCCCCAAGTACATTTTGTGTTTTCAATATCATTATACATACTAATGAAAGTTCTATGTTTCAGGGAGTCGATGGAGCGTCAGTGCGTGATGGATGTGCTTATCATGAAAATATAGTCGTTACAGCGCAAGAGGAAGTGGAGACATGCACACACGAGTCGGAGCAACAGTGTCCAGATGTTGGAGTTCGAGGCAAGAAAGTTTCAAAGAAAAGAAAGCAAAAGAAGGTTAGTGTCCTGGTCACTATATTATGTTGTTTTTCACTGTTAATAGTTCAATACTGTAAGTTGTGTTTAAACTGAACATCCCTTTTCCAATCTGTCCTCTAGTTGCGAGTGGGTGTACGAACTAGATCTACACAGACAGTGAAGCGAACGAGAGATGTTGCTTGTCAAACCTTTTGGCAGGGACTTGAGACTGGAGATGCATCGTGCCAATGGGAAGAATATGAAGTGATTGACAACGGAGCTATACCACCACCAGCCATTGATAGTGAATGTCCTCCTGGTAGTTCGGATGCAGTCGGAGATCAATTCACAGAATCCACACCCGCAAAAACTAAGACCGCGAGAAAGTTGAAGAAATTGTTTTATTCTCCCATCGCCGGAGAAGGAACAGATGTTGCAATGGAAGAGAATGAAATGGACGACAATGAAACACCATCAATATCACTGAACATAGCGGAAGACGATATCAGGGATTGTACCTTTAATGTGAGTGACATGTCCTCAACGTTACAGGCCGAACCAGCTGAGATGCAGAGTGACAGTATAAGGAAAGAGGCCAAATTCATTGTATTCGATAGTTGTTTGATTGATATTATTATTATGATGAAATGTGGGCATTCGGTTGGTGGGGAAGTATGTGGGGAGCCATTGATTAATGTGACTCGTGCAATTCGAGGCACTAACCTTAAAATACATGCCACCTGTACACAATATCATCCGTTCTCATGGTCTGCACAACCCATGCTGGGGCAACTGCCAGCAGGCAATCTACTTTGTGCAGCGGCCGCACTTTTTAGTGGTTCAAGTTTTAAAAAGTTAAAGTATTTCTTTCAGTTTGTGGGAATCCATTTCATTGCGAAAACTCAGTTCTACAAATACCAAACCGATTATCTATTTCCAGCCATTAGCGAAGCTTGGAGAATGGAAAAAATGTCTATTGAAAGTACATTCGCGGGCAAACGGTTCAGGCTAGCCGGTGATGGACAGTGCGACAGCCCAGGATTTTCAGCCAAGTACTGCACCTACCACTTTCAGGACATGGAAAGTAAGAAAATTGTGAGTTCGGTGGTCATGCAGGTGTCACAAAGTACATCCTCAGTGGCCATGGAGAAAGTTGGCTTTGTAGCATCATTGCAAGAACTACAATCGCGGGGAATGGTAATCGACCTGATAGCCACGGACAGACACGTTTCAATTGCCAAGACAATGAGAGAAGAGTACAAAAATATAAATCACCAATTTGACGTATGGCATCTTGCAAAAACAATCAATAAAAAAGTGTCGGCTGCAGGTAAAAAAAAAGATATGCAAGGTATTTCACAGTGGTCCAAGTCAATCAGTAACCATCTTTGGTGGAGCTCAAAAACATGTGAAGGGTCGTTGGAAATTCTACTGGAAAAATGGCGGTCAGTAATGCTACACTGTAGCAACGTTCACCGCTGGACCACAAACCAACATTTCCACAATTGTGAACATGGCCATTTGTCCACAGAGGAGGCACGGAAGAAGAAGTGGTTGATTCCTTCATCACCCACTCACAAAGCCATTGAAAAGATTGTATTTGATAAAACTATAACAAGAGATTTGAGGGGTCTCACGGAATTCTGCCACACAGGAGATTTGGAGGTGTTCCACAATATGTGCCTAAAGTACAGGCCAAAACGATTGCATTTTGGCATGGAGGGCATGATAAATCGGACTCTTCTAGCGGTCTTGGCACATAACCATAATGTTGGCCGTCAACAAAGTAGGACGACCGGAACTTTAGGGACGCTTCGCTACAATAAGGCCTTCACTAAAAGAAGTAAACAATGGGTGATCAAACCAGTGTTTGAGGATATGCAATATGAGTTTATTGAGAGACTTATTGTTGATGTCCTAGATAGGCACATACATGGAGTTGTGAACAAACCTGTGCAGGGGACAACTGCATTGCCACCCAACATTGCCTCTGTTCCATGTCCACCTAAAGCAGAGCTCATTGAGAAATACACATCACGGTTTTAATGATTGTAATTTGATTGTCTGTTCTCTCGAGTCTCCTCATGTTGCAGGCCCATTGAATATGTGTATCTATGTAATGTGTAAATAAAAGTGATTGCTCAGTGTACATGCAATGTGTCTCTCCACCCTTGCCCCTCCCTTCACCGTGCAGTAGTGCGAACCACCCGGGTGTCACCTGTGACTTTGCTCTCGAGTCTCCTCATGTCGCAGGCCCATTGAATATGTGTAGCTATGTATTGTGTAAATAAAAGTGATTGCTCAGTGTACATGCAATTTGTCTATCCAACCTTGTTCATTTGCGCATTAAATTAAACCAAAAAGTAATATAAATCATTTTTCCAAAAATATAGAATGTCTCCGTATTTATGGTTCTCTGGGGCTGCAAAGCACGCTGACAAAATGCAAAGATGGAGTGTAAATTTCAAGTCCTGTGATATGGCCTTACACTGAATGTAGCTAACTAGGAATGTGTGCTTGTTCAAAGTGAAGGTCAGCTGCTTTGATTTTTTGCTCGGGTGCCGGAATGGCCCACGACTCAGTATAAGGTTCTATTGTTATTTGACCTTGACAGGCCGGGACCATCCCGAAAGACTTCTTTTTGGGGGTGTGGTGCAATAACGTAAGAAACGATAATGAATAAAATTTCAGAAATGATAGCCATTTAATGTTCGTTCATTAGAAGAAATAACGTCGGCATAGAAGGAGTGGTATTTCGGGGCTGCCCTACGCACAGACACAATGGAAAATGCAAATATAATGTAAGTAACTCTTTAGATGAGTTTATACCGCAATTTAATTACTATACAGTAGCTTTAAAGACGGGTTAAGTTGTACTTGTTCGTTCTATGTGGCATATTGTTTTGTACCGCGCACTATCTTGAGGAGAACCATCTCCTTTTACGGAAGCACCTCAAAACCTTCCTCTTTGCTTCTGCTTTCTCTCTCCCTCTCCCCTGCTACAACTGGTCCACTGTCTGCGACCTCGGTCCTGGGCCCTTCCACTCTCCACCTGCACTGCCTCCCTGTCAACCCCTGCACTGGGGGACTGTCTCAGTATCCTACAGCCCCCCCTTCCCAGCACTTGTTCTGCACTTACCTTGCACTCGCCACCAGCTGGCCCTATGTATTTATTATTTTATGCTACTTACCTTGTACTCCACTTGCCCCCTCCCCTTGCACTTTTACCTTCCCCCTACCCCTGCACTTGCGCGATCTGAATGACACCTGGCCTAGTAGGATCGTTGTCTGTCTTCTCCTTGTCCCCCCCCCCCTCCCTGCCTCGCCACGCCTTGAAACACTTGTGTATAGGCGCGTTGCAAATGCCATATTATATCATATCAGTGACGAAGTGGTCCACTGGCGCTCAGGCGGCTCTGAAAAAGGCGGAGGAGAGGGGGTGGGTTACTGGAAATGACGTATAATACCCAGTTGCACTGTCCTAGCTATGAAATAATTTCCCGACCTAATATATAAAATGAATAATTTTAATAAAGATCTGATGGTGAGACTAATTTCATTTTTTATGTTTTTAAAACAGGTACATCCTTCATTATTGTCTGTGTCACGTGTACCAGACACCGGCGGATGGCTTTTACAACCGCCAGTTGCTTCTCCGCGTGAACAACGTTACCACCCTGACCATTTTATGGGACGATCGCCAAGTACAAGTATGCCCTTACGCGGTACTAATGGCTAGATGCAACATACATACCGTTGTGGTGGCCTAGTGCCTCGTTGTTGGAACAGCCATGCGATTATCAGTGCGACCAAAGAGCTTATTTTATCGTAAACCAACACCCTGTGTACTGCACACGAACATCGCTTGCCTCAAGACAAACTATTTTGGATCGAGAGCAAAGAAAAATGCAAATCGCTGAATATTCTCTAAACATTTGATGTCCAATAAATGTACTTTGCCAAATGTACAATCTTGCGGTTTGATTTAAAAGTACAGTTTCATATTCCGAATTGTGGCGCGCTGTGTTGTGAGCTGATCTGTGTTGGTTTCCGGGTTCTGTGTGGAGTCGTGTAGAAGACGCCTGGGCGCGTTTGCCTACGCAGCACAGTCACGTCACGGATAGAGGCGGGGAATATGAATGTTTTGATAAAGTCTGTTTCAGGGGCGGGGGATATGATTTAGTGCCGCAAACGCAGGTGAGCCAGGTCGATGGGGGGAAATGATAGGACTATCACAAAATGGCGGCTGATTTCGAGTGCGTTAATGGGCGAAAAGTCGGGTAAGGTCCATAGGAAAGTTTTCTACGATCTACCGATTTATGCTTAAAAATACATGGCCGAACCGTAGGGACAATAAAAAAAAAGTCCCGGAACTATCCTTTAAGTACTGTGTAGTCCCCGAGCACCCACGAAGGTATGTCCACACACTGTATCGGTCAAAATAAAGTCTTTATATAATTAATATTTAAGGTCATTTACACAATCACGATAACCCACTTTGTACTCCGAAAATCAACAATGGTAAATATGTACAATTCTAAAGTGGTACTACTAACGTTATTAGATCTTATTCAAGTGCATACGGTCAGAATGACACACAGATAAAAATAAAGAGGAACCCAGCAGTAGAGAGAGGAAGGAAAGCAAGATGGTTGAGCAATAGGCAGAATTAAGGTCCCATAACCTAGACACAGTTCTGTGTGGAGATCCCCTCACCTGGGGAAACTGTAGGAGAAAGATACAAGCCCAGTCCATATATTTATCACCCTTAGACTTCCCAATAGTTCAGCAACCCCAAAGTACCTTGGCGTTGTAGCGTTCCTCGTCGGGGAAATCGACAACCCTTCTTGAGTGTCCTCCCTTTCAGGCAGGAGTCACGGGTCGTCGAACATCCGACGGAGAACAGGTCGAGCTATGACGGTGAAGTGGCCGCGTCGTTCCTAGCGGTGCTCGTTGACGGGGAAGCATAAACGTCCTGCAAGGAAGAGGCATGAGGGGCACCTCGGTGTCGATAGTTCTGGACCGCAAAGAGTTGAAGAACTGTGGCCCAGCAAGGGCGTCGAGTCGTCAGCGTCTCTGTGGTCTTTGGGTGGCGGGAAACCCACCGGTGGATGCTCCTCGGCGCATCGACGGTCAGGCCTTCTCCAGCAGAATACGGCGGCGACGATGCGGACAAGAGGGTCCTTCGATCAATGAAGTTCTTAGGCAACGGGAGCACGGCGGCCCCAGTCAGCGATGGCGGTCATCGACAGTGGCGGACAACAGTCCGGGCACTTCTCCTTGGAGTTCCGCAGCAGCCCCGTATCGGGTCGGCAGCCTGTCGAAGGTCTGTCTACCAGGGAGCTTAGGCAAAGATCAGCTGTGCACGATGGTCCCTCGTAGCTCGGGAAGAGGGCGCCTTACCAGGTCCTCTCTGGGTCAGTTCATGAAGCACAGCAGCTTTCCGATTGCAAAGGAGAGCAACAGCAATTCTTCTCGTCCAGCAGGGCTCAAGTAAAGCTTCACTCCAGTTACTCATCGTAGTGGACTTCAGCTTCTGAACACGATTGCTAGCAGTGAGAGGTCCCCAGATATACTGTTGATCTCCCATTCATTCCACTGGGTCATACTCAAGCATCCAATCACGACTACGGGCATTCATGCAGGCAGGCAGCCAATCAGGCACACGAGGTATTCAGGCCATTCACTCCTCTCCAGACACTCATAACAAGTTATGTGTATTGGGACAAGTATCGAGCCATTCAACACTCCAAGCTGCATTCATACCAGTTTTGGGCAGGGCTGTCTCAACCATTGCGTCAACCACCAGATACTAGACAGCCATAACATAGAATGTATATTTATCACACACTCCATTCACCCAGGTCCCACCCACAGGCGTACCCAGAACATACAGTCGTTGAGAAGGCTCCAGCCAGTCTGGTCGGCACTTCCCCACACTACCATATATGGAACTTCCACCCAACAGCCAGTCAGGGGGAAGGGACAGTGGCAGGGCTTCCCGGGACTTCGGGAAGATCAGGGTAACAGGTGATGGAAGGCAAGAGGCCATGGGGGCCATTTTGTCTCCATCAGGAATCTACCGATTCCAATGACAGGGCCTGGGCATCCCAGAAATGGAGGACGCTCAGGGCACCAGTCATTTCAGCACGGAGCTGCCACCAGCCCGTACCCTGCTCTGTGGGTCACACACAGGTGCCCAAAAACATTCACTAGGAGCACAGGATTGTACCCATACCCATGGGTGCCATAAGGGTATCCCACGGGTCCGTTCACCAAACCAAAGGAGAGAGAGCTGCACCACCAGGAGTCCCACATGAACTCCTGTGCAGAAAACACGACAGAACACACAATAAAAAGCAGTAAAGGACAAGGATACGGAGGCCCTGTCCCTCCGATGCATTTCCAGCATCACAGTCGCCCCCACCAGACTGAGGTGGAGGGTGCCTAAACTCCCACGGGATAGGCACCCTCATCCAGACGGTCAACATACCTTCTGGATAGGCCATCTGCATTATCGGGACTCTTCCCTGGTCTGTGCTCAATGGTAAAGTCTAGTCCTTGCATACTAATGGACCACCTGAGCAGTTTCGGGTTTTCCCCCTTCATCTGCATAAGCCACTTCAGGCGCTTATGATCAGTTTGGACCTTGAAGGTAGACCCGGTAAGGTAGGGTCTAAAACGCCTAAGGCTCCAAACAATACTAAAACATTCTTTTTCAACAGTAGCCCACCTAAATTCCTTACCCTTAAGTTGTCTGCTGATGAATATGATTGGATGTTCTCTTCCTTTGTCATCTAGACAGCTCCAAATCCGGTGTCGCAGGCGTCAGTTTGAACGATAAAGGGCTTGCTGTAATCAGGCGCACACAATACGGGTGCCGGACACAGACTTCCTTTCAAGCCATCAAAGGCCCTCTGACAGTCTTCAGTCCAATTAACCTTCCTAGGTTGTTTGGGTGAAGTCAACGCTGTCAGGGGTGCAGATATGGTTCCATAGTCTGCCATGAAATTGCGATAATACCCAGTGAGGCCCAGAAAGGCTCTCACCTGGGTTTGAGTAGTGGGTGTCTCCCAGTCCTGTACATCCTGTACTTTACTGGGGAGAGGTTGGATTTGACCCCTCCTACCTCATGACCAAGATAGGTGACTTTCCCCTGAGCTATCTGGCACTTGTTGGCCTTGATAGTGAGGTTAGCCCTTTTTAACGCCTGCAACACTTTATCCAGATGAGTCAAATGCTATTCCCAGGTGGAACTGTAGACTGCAATGTTGTCCAAGTAAGCCACACAAAAGGCTTCCAGCCCACTGAGCGCATGGTTGACTAATCTCTGGAAAGTGGCAGGGGCGTTCTTCAGCCCGAAAGGCTTGACCCTAAACTGGTAGAGTCCCTCTGGTGTTGAGAACACCGTCTTTTCCTTGGCATGGTCCGTCAGAGCTATTTGCCAATAGCCTGAGGTAAGGTCGAAGGTGCTCACAAATTTGGCAGCACCTATGGTGTCCACGAGCTCATCAGCCCGGGGCAAAGGGTGCACGTCAGTATTGGTGGCGGCATTGACTCCTCGGTAGTCCACACAGACCCTCCAATCCTTGGTACCTGCCTGGGAACTTGCCTTGGGGACAAGGACCACTGGACTGGACCAGGTACTGGTTGAGGGTTCAATAACACCCAGATCCAACATCTTGGCAACCTCAGCCTGGATGTGGTTCTTGATGGCATCTGACCTACGTTAGCACCTGCTTTTGAGAGGCACACTGTAACAAGTGTCAATCGTGTGCCTACACCACGGTGTAAGGCCTGGTGTGAGTGAAAAAAGAGAGGCGTACCTCCGGAGCAGAGCCCGGCAGGCCTTCTGCTGCTCTGTCGTCAGATCAGGAGAGAGATGCACTCCCTCCATGGATCCATTGTGAGGGTTGCTATGCAGCAAATCAGGAAGGGGCTCACTCTCATCCTCTTCTTGCCCTGAAGCTAGCAAGAGGCATGAGACTTCGGCCCGCCTGTGGAAAGGCTTGAGCCTGTTAACATGGAATATCTGAGGGGCTACCCCAGAGGCTTCCATGTCAACCAGATAATTAACCTCGCCGATCTTGGAGATTATCATGAAGGGTCCAGTCCATTTATCCGCCAAAGCCAGAGGCTTGGTAGGCTCCATCACCAATTTCTTGCTGGCCTTAAGATTCGCTGTTGCCTGACCCATCATCTGTGTCATTCTCCTTCTGAGGCCTAACACATAGTCCTCCATTTGCCTCCGTCTAGCTATGACGGTCAAGTGGCCTCATCGTTCCTAGCGGTGCTCGTTGACGGGGAAGCGTAAATGTCCTGGAAAGAAGAGGCATGCGGGGCACCTCGGTGTCAATAGTTCTGAACCGCAAAGAGTTGAAGAACTGTGGCCCAGCAAGGGCGTCGAGTCGTCGGCATCTCTGTGGTCTTTGGGTGGCGGGAAACCCACCAGTGGATGCTCCTCGGCACGTCGACGGTCAGGCCTTCTCCAGCAGGATACGGCGGCGACGATGCGGACGAGAGCGTCCTTGGATCAATGAAGTTCTTAGGCAATGGGAGCACGGCGGCTCTGGTCGGTGACGGCGGTCGTCGACAGTGGCGGACAACAGTCCGGGCGCTTCTCCTTGGTGTTCCGCAGCAGTCCCTTTATCGGGTCGGCAGCCTGTCGAAGGTCTGTCTACCAGGGAGGTTAGGCAAAGATCAGCTCTGCACAATGTTCCCTCATAGCTCGGGAAGAGGGCGCCTTACCAGGTCCTTTCTGGGTCCGTTCTTGAAGCACAGCAGCTTTCCGATTGCAAAGGAGAGCAACAGCAATTCTTCTCGTCCAGCAGGGCTCAAGGTTAAGCTTCACTCCAGTTACTCATTGTAGTGGACTTCAGCTTCTGAACACGATTCCTAGCAGTGAGAGGTCCCCAGATATACTGTTGATCTCTCATTCATTCCGCTGGGTCATACTCAAGCATCCAATCACGACTACGGGCAATCATGCAGGCAAGCAGCCAATCAGGCACACAGGGTTATCAGGCCACTCACTCCTCTCCAGACACTCACAACAAGTTATGTTTATTGGGACAAGTACCAAGCCATTCAACACTCCAAGCTACATTCATACCGGTTTCGGGCAAGGCTGTCTCAACCATTGTGTCAACCACCAGATACTAGACAGCCACAACATAGAATGTATATTCGTCACACACTCCATTCACCCAGGTCCCACCCACAGGAGTACCCACAACATACGGTCGTTGAGAAGGCTCCAGCCAGTCTGGTCAGGACTTCCCCACACTACCATATACAGAACTTCCACGCAACTGCCTGTCAGGGGGAAGAGACAGAGGCAGGGCTTCCCGGGACTTCAGGAAGATCAGGGTAACAGGTGATGGAAGGCAAGAGGCCATGGGGGCCATTTTGTCTCAATTAGGAATCTACCGATTCCAATGATAGGGCCTGGGCATCCCAAAATGGAGGACGCTCAGGGCACCAGTCATTTCAGCACGGAGCTGCCACCAGCCCAGTACCCTGCTCTGTGGGTCACACAGAGGTCCCAAAAACATACACTAGGGGCACAGGGTTGTACCCCTACCCATGGGTGCCATAAGGGTATCCCACGGGTCCGTTCACCAAACCAAAGGAGAGAGAGCTGCATCGCCAGGAGTCCCACATGAACTCCTGCATGGAAAACACAACAGAACACACGATAAAAAGCTGTAAAGGACAAGGATACGGAGGCCCTGTCCCTCCGATGCATTTCCAGCACCACAGTATGCATAGTTGTTCAGTTCAGTGGCAATTATGGGCAGGGTGTAGAATGTTGCGTGCATGGCTGGAGTCCCTACACTGTACAGGTTGTAGTGAAGCGTGTAGGGCATAGTCGCACGCTGCTTAGTGTAATATAGGTGAGCATTGCAAATGGTGGCATTGGTATGTGTATAGCAGAAATAAGTACACACATGGCACTGTAGAGAAGAATAATAGCAATCATTGCATACTTACTGTTTGGATTGAGAAGGTCCTGTACTGTGTTTTGTGTATCGAGTGTGAAATGTTGTGGTCCTGGTTGCTGCATTATCTGTAGTTAAAGAAAACAGAACATGTTAGAGCAGGTATTTCGTTAGTTTGCAGTCCACTACATACCACACATTTTTTTTATTTGTGGACCGTCATAACTAGTACTTCCTAAGTACTATGCTTTGAAACAGTGTACTTTGCAATATGCACAGTTCCTGTGCTGTGTTCCTGTGCATAATTATTGGGTCTGTAGGGAAAGAAAATCCATGCTGGATTAAAAAAAAAAACTTTAAAATTTCTTTGCTACTATGGTGCACAATGAATGATAGTCACGTTTGGAGTGGTTACACCATTTTGTAAAGCGTACTCTTGAAGTAGGAGGAAATGTAAGGGTTTACGATTTGTGGCTTATACATGTTGGTAGGATGGGTGGCGTTGTATAGCAGGTGGTATTTTGTAAATGTTTACCTGCTTCCTTTTTGTACCACTGTTTCTTTATGCGTTTGGTTGCTGTTGGTGGTTTGCAATTATTGTGGCATTGTAAAGTGCTAGTGCAGAATTCTGAGGGTAGTTATGTACCTGTTGGCGTACTGTAACTGCTCTTACTTTGGAAATGTTTTACAATATGTTTGTAGCACAGTAGTTGTTGAAGGTTGAGTTGGGTTGTTTGAATGCTGCAAATAACTGTGTTGTATTCTATTTGCAGTTAGATACCAGGTGGGGTATTCTAACTGTTTGCAGTGTCCCATTCGTAAAGGGTACGTTTAGACGGTTTTGTATTCCTGTTGCTACTTGGACATTTGTGTACATTCTGAAGTGGTAGTGTACCATTATGGAGTTACGTGATGATAGGTCCATATGTCTTGGAGTTGTATGACTATTCTTGGATAGCTGGTGACTGATTTGCATACATGGTGGTTTCAGAGCTTACTGAGGATAGTTTTGAGCCCTCATACTTAGCACTTTCCTTTCCACATATCCTGTGGAAAATGTTGCTACTGGGATTTGTGCACATGTATTGTTTGTGTGAGTGTATTCATTGGGTTCATTGGGGATAGAAATGTCCAACACACACTTTAGTGCATTTCGTCAATACTTGCAGTATGCTAAGTTGCTTTAGGTCGACAGTGTGGAAGGAATCATTTTTTTTGTCAACTTGGGGAGTAAGGTATAGTAGGTTTGTACACCCATGAGTACATTTTGGCTTCAAGAGTATTAAGTAGGCATTTGCAAGATTTGCAGGCAATCTCTGCTTTGGACTGATGGAAGTATCATTGCATTCCCACCATGACCACTGCTTTCTAATGTATGCAGTATAGTGACCTCCATTGTTTGAGTCGCCTGTGTGGTAGATTATGGCTACTGTTGTGAAGGTTTTCTTGCCAAGTGATACCTGTCTGTGTGTGAAGGCAGTACGTTTGTAGTTGTTTTTGGTTCCATCGGCATTGTATTTTAGGACATTAATTTTACATATTGACTATATGAGTGTATATGTAGCGTTGAACGAATATCAGAATTGCACAATGTACACGACATGCTATGGTTTGTATTTTGCACCAGTTGTTGAAATGGAATGGAGTGACAGTTAGGTATTGATACGTACACAAAGCATTTGTTAGGGACTTGTTCCTCAATGACATGGTTGCACTGAGTGCACGTATGTTTCCACATGTAGGAAATGTGAAAGATTTCATTTATGAGTATGTTTTTCCATTCCAGTATTTGTATTAAGTACATTATAAATTCCTGTGGATCTTCTTGTTGGTTTATAGTGAATTTCACCATTCCAGCACTGTAGTCCAATTCTTGCCTTATTGAGACACTGTAAATGGTGTCAGGATTACTCACTGCATTTCTGTGAAGGACGAGCATTTGCAAACACAACTGGTCTGCACCATTTAAATAAATGTTTTCCACAATTGCTGGTATTTGGAATTTAATATTCACTGTTATGTTTGCATAGCAATTAACACATGTTGTATTGGAACATTTGAATGGGCCAGGTACTTCTGTGTCTGAGCACTTTGATAGAAGGGTACATAGTTTATTTGCAGAGGCATTTCTTTTGTGATTGGAGTTGGGTATGGTTTGTCTTTTTGACTCCTTTTGTATGTGCTTTTGGTAGTTGATGTAGTATGAGTTCCTTTCAATTTCTTTGATGGTACTGTTGCCAAATCATTTACAACTTCTGATGGAATGAGCCTTCTTTTCAAACATTTCGGTTTCTGAGGAATAGGGTACATATTCAGATGTGGAGTGTACAGTGCACGAAGTCTATTGTACTCTATGATGAAAGGAATGTCTGCACTGACTGCAGTTGCATCAGAATTCACTAGATACAGTCCTTCCAGTGTACGTAGCCATGACAGTGCTACGTAACTCATGCCTTCTTTAAAGGCTGTGCTGTCAATATCAATCAATGCTTGATCTAAGGTTTGACCTTGCGATTTATGAATAGTTACTGCATAAGCTAGCGACAGAGAAAACTGCTCTCTGCATACATACATGTCTTTGAAAAGAAGGAATCGTGCTGTTGTGCGTCCTATATTTTTGACTTCTGAAAGTTTGTCAAACTTGATGTTTACAAACTGAATGCTGTTGTCGTGTAGGTATGTTTGGGAGCCAACAACTGTACCAAGTGCTCCATCAACTAAACCGTGCTCTACGTCAATGTTACACTTTAACATAACTCTACAGTTGACACATAATGTTAACATTTACTCACCAGCTGTGTTGGAGATAGAGTTCTCTAAGGTTTGTAGTCGTGCTATGCCTTGCTATGCCTATGCCTTGTTGACACATAGGTAATGTCATACCGTGTATGTCCAGCTTGTCTGTGGCATGAATATGCACATGTGTTACGCCCATACATCTCATGGATGCGTCTAATATTGAGGGTAGACTGCGCCTCCTTTGATAGTACACCAATCCGTTTGTTTTTTAAAATGTTGGCAGAGGTGAGGTCTGCAGACTGACACATGTTTTGAGTTAGTTCTCTGCATTGGAAATGTTGCCAGAGATTTACATTCCTGATGCTTCCAAGACTTTTACGGCACTCTTTGTGTCCTAAGGTTTTGAAGATAGGTTCACCTTTGACTGGTGTTAATTGAAGGTGATCTCAAAAAAGAATCATATGTTTTCCTCCAAAGAGCTCTTCGTAGTCTGTTTTGTGGAGCTCTTGCAATATGAGGTGAATTAAAGCCAACATTAGGTTGGAGACCATGCTCACCTCATCTATTAGGAGCATTTTCATTTGTTTCAAAACTCTGCGTAGCTCCATAGCAGATTCTGATGAAAGGTTATAGTACTCTAATTTGTTTTGGTGTTCTACTGGAAGGAGTAGCAATTGGTGCAGAGTGACTCAACCTATGTTGTAGGCAGCCAAACCTGTAGGGGCAGTTACAACAGCAGAAAGGTTGTTGCTTGTTAATTGTTGGAGGTATTTACTGATCATTTTTATTAAGAATGTTTTACCTGACCCAGCTTCTCTACTTACATACAGCAGTACAGGTTTGTAGTTATCACTGTTGCAAGTTTTACTTTTGTGTTGTATACCATGTTCAATGGTTTCACTTACTTCAACAAAAATGGTACGCTGTTCATTGTTTATTTGGAAGTTACTGCCAACTCTTCTGCACAGTGCTCATACTGAAGCATAGTGGTGATTAACTCTGTCATGGCTAATTCTGCCTCATTTGCTATGAGTGGCTGTCCAAGTGGTTCTTGGCTGCCTGTTTGAGAAGGTTCACTGCTCTCAGAAGTGTCTACATTTAGTTGTGCTGGAAGTTCTTCTTCTTGTTGGCGTTCAAAGTCTAATATGGTGTTGTATCATGTAAAGTTTTCATCTGTAATTGTACTTTCACCTGCATTGACAGCATCTTCATAGGAGATGTAGGTGGCTAATACATCTTCTTTTTTGCAGGGTTTGAAAAGTTGCAGTAGAGCCATGCAGTACAAATCTTTGTGTTGAGGAGTTTTTAATGACAACTTTATATGATTAATTAGTCTGCGTTTGGTATGTTTCACCAGACTACCTTCACAACTTTCTACTCTGTATCTACCTTTTTCCTCATTCGGTTTATTGTTGTTTTTGTATGCAAAGTTTTGGGCTATCTGGTACAGGCACAAATGGAAACCTGTTTTTAATGTGTGGGCAATTCCATAAAATAGCGTTGCCAGTACACTTTCAAAGAGCAGGTGGAATATGTACTCCACGTTCTGTCTAAATCTAGGGTCTTCAGAATACCTTTGTAAACAGTGGTATTCTGATGCTGTTATTTGTGTGCCTCTTTCATCATATCTTCCACCTTTTCCAGTCAGAAACAGTAGCGGAAAGGCTCATGCTTGCACACCTTTTCGCCATATACTGATTGGCGCTCCTTTGTCTTGTCGCATTTCATTTGTTTCTAGTGCATCATTTATGGTGTCTTTGCAGTGCAGTGGGTTAATTGTATACTGGTCTAAAATATTGGAGGCTGCACTAGAATTAGCGTTCAAATTGGCCAGTTTTTGAGGAGTCCTAAATTAATTTGGTTGTTTCCCTCAGGTTTTCTTGAACCTTTATTTCCTTGAAGTATTCATTGTTTTCTTTAAGGTAATGCAACACTTCCCTAACTTTGGTTAAGTCCACTAGTTGCTGCCAATTTGTTTTGTCTTTTGTAGCTACACCATCTACAAGGATAATCAAAAATTCTTGTACTGGCCTTTGCACTCATAGAATGTATACATTTTCTTTGAAATCTAATGGTAAATAAACTACTTCACCACGAATGCCTCTCAGTAATTCGGTGGGAGGCAATTTTGCGGTTTTCGGTTGAAGTCATATTATTGCTTGAAATGGGTGCACTGTTTGGATTATAATGGTCTCATACAAATTAAGCTGCTGCAGTGCGTTTGGCAGTGGAAATAGCTCCAAATTATTACTAATTGCCAGTGAAGGCCTTTTGTTATTGTCTAGTTGTGCACTGCATTATGTGCACAGTGTGGAGGTGTTCGTAATTTCGTATTTGTTTTCAGCTATAAGGTACAGAGCTAAGTGCAACCATTGGGATTCCTCATTGCCTTCTATTTTCTGCATTATATCTATAGTTTTGGTGCTCTTTCTATAGAAAGTTCTACGACAACACAGACATACTTGGTTTGGCATTTCAGCAGATGTGCTTTTGAACTTTTGTATTTCTTTTCTGTAAGTGTGATATAAAAAGTTGATAGCTGCACTGTTCTCTGTACTGTTGTCTGAAAATGCTGGAGTTTGTAAGTGCTCTTCAGTTTCACAATATTTCCTTTAGATGTGCTATATTTCATCGAGCACTTGTTTGGCTGTACCTTGTAGGAGAATATAATTTAAATGTTGGAGTGCTAAAGCTGGACGTTTTTCATAGTACAGTTTGTAAACTAGATTTCTGACTGTTGAATGGTGGGTTGCTAACATTTTGATATGGTGGAAGGTACTTTTGCAAGCAGGTCCAGAAATACATGCTGAGGAATGTTCTCGTATTCCAGTGTAGTTGCGCACTCGATAGGAGTACATATTTTGTTGTATTTGTTTTTTTCTTTTGTCGTTGCCTTTGACATACTGATTTGGGAGTTGCTGCAAAGATTTGATTAAGCATTTGTGAACGTTACACGTTGATGTGCAAGGTCATTTGTAGGGGAGGTGTGTTGTTTTGGTGAAATGGAGAGTGCCATCTAAGTTTGATGGGGATATTTCTGAAAGCAGCGTTTCCTCTTCCATTATGGTATTGTGTAACTTTTCATACCCTCGTCCACTCCGATGTAAGGAAATTTGGTTTGTTTGTTCTTGTTTGTATGATTCTTCATTGAAGTATGGCTTTGTGTTGGTGGAGTAACTCCACTCACCTATACAGATGTGGCCAAAGGTATCTATGCTGACATTGCGTTTGTTTTGAAGTAGTGCTTGCAATTCATCAATTAATCTTGTTAGTGGTTTCATTCTGTTCAAAATCACTATGAACAATTTCCATACCACGCTCATTGCACTGTCTGCAAGAGCTTCTAGGATGACTTTTCTGCAGTAGGTTTTGAGGGTGAGCGTGATTTCTGCCCTTTATTTATAATGTCTATGACATACCAGCAGCAATATCTGAAGCCCATAACTGTCCGCCCAAAATTGGTGAGGCCCCCTGTGCAGTGCTAGCATATGCCGATGATTTGATAATATTGGACAATACCATAAGCGGACTACAGCGGTCTGCCACCGCTTTGTGGGAATATTCTAGCGCAAATGGCTTGCCCATTAATTTAGATAAGAACAAAGTGCTGAGATTCACTGGTAAAAGAGCTTCCCGAGTTAACCTAATGGTGGGTAAAATAATCATACCGTATGCGCCCTCTTACCGTTACCTGGGAGTGGAGACTGAGCCTAACGGTGACTATTGCCATTGCAGACAAGCACGTAACATCAGAGCAGCGCGAGTCACCGCATTGATTTCTATTTTCTCAAGCAAGCAGGGTGGCTTCACGCTTTGGGGGACACGCCACCTATATATTCAAGTGTTTATTCCTATGATTACATATGGCCTGGAGGCCCTTTTCTCTTTTGATTTAGCTTGGCTGCAGGAGATTGAAGGGAAATTAAGGGACATTCTGGCGTCGGATACTGTGGCTCCCCCCTGGCAGTACCTAGCAGACATAGGTTGGACCAATAGAGGAGTTGACTAAACAAAGGAAGTCCAAAATGCGCTTGGGAAACAAGTGGACATTTGGGACTGGTTAGAGAACTTTGCCCATTTGAGTAAGCTACCAGTTTGTCAAATATAGACAATATACCTTTATGAAGCCACAGGCGTATTTGAACCTTTGTCCTGCTAAAAGGCTCAGACGCTTTATCATCCTTTTCAGAATGGAACAATTACCTACTAGGATGAACTTGGGAACTAGAGAAAATATTTCCATTCAAGAGTGAGTCTGTCACCTCTGCAATATATCTGAATCACTGGAGACAACCAAACATCTATTAACTGAATGCCAAATATTGACCGGTACAATCCAGCTACACCTTGTACATAGTATGTACATAATCTAGAAACCATTGGTGAAATGACATTCTGGCTATATTGCACGAACACCTGTAACATGCGCCTGTGTATCGCTCTTCACAATATATGTTTAAAATCCAAGTTGGGTCCCATGATATGAAAAATATGAGAGTGTAACGCAAAGATACTGAGATCCTGCTATGGGAACAATTATTAGTATAGTTATAACCCGCAATCAACTCATGAACCCTGCGAGGAAAGTTTAAATACGCATGTATAGTATGTACAGCATAACTGGACTCATGATTTTCATTTTAAGAGACAAAGATATAGTGGAACCTGCGAAAGTACTATTGCATGTTTTAGGTTCATTATATTTTATTTCTAATTTAAACTTTTATTGCTAAAGGTTTTTATGTATAGTATATTATCATTATATCTTTCTCATTTTTCTTCCTTTTCTTTTAGTTTTTTGTGTATATGTGTATGTTATGTGTAAAGTTTGAATCTCTTAAACTAAATCACATTAAAGAATAAATAAATAAATAAATAAATAAATAAATAAATAAATAAATAAAAGGTTCTGAAGGACTCTGGTGGACATGTTTTTGTGAAATTACTTTTTTAGAATGCTTGCTTGTGGTTACTTTACCATTTGGTCATGCTCTCTCAGCAGTAGCGTGCGTTGCACTGTACTTTGTGGTTTTCATTTCATTCTCACATTTTGACAGATCAACTATATGCATCAATTTTCCTTATTGACTGAATTACCTCATCTCCTTCAACTTTCCATTTACGTTCAGCTTGCAGTGCATGGCTACTTTCTGTGTTTTTAGGTTGTGTGGTTCTCTTTCTGCGTTGGTCTCTACAGAGTTGCAGTTTGGTAGGCATTGTGTAGTAGCTGTTGGCGAAGAAAGGGAAGTGTGGGTGAGCACAAATTGAAATGTATATGTGTTCAATGTGCATGAGTGGGTGAATAGGAGGGTAAGCATTTAGCTGGAAGTGTGTCGCTGTGCAGTGGTGTCTAACTTTCTGTTGGGGACAGTATCTAACTATGTGGGGATTAGTATAATGGTGACGACATAAGAAACACTGAGCACCGGTAGAGGTGTGATCAGTAACAATGAAGTACATACTGGTGGATGGCCGCACATCTATGTGCTACAATACAACAATAGTCTACTCTTCTAGTAAGACATACAATGGTATGATGGTATTGTACTTACTTGGTTGCTTGCTGAGGGTAGGTTTATTGCAGGCTGTATTTTGAAGTGCACACTCCAGTGGCTTTGTGGAGAGAGGTGGTACTGCAACTGTATAAGAAGATGGTAACAAAATACATTGGCTAATGGCATAGTGCTTACATTTGTGCAATACATTCTTCAAAATTATAGGGGGATGTCTTGGCAGGAAGAAGAAGTGTGTGTGTGTAAATGGAAGACTTACGATATGGATGGGCATTCGGGAGCCTAAGCATGTTTGTTAAGGGGGTAGGTGGCTTATTTGGCAGTGTATTGTATGATTTGTTATGCAACACGTGTGTGCATTAGTGTAGGCGTATTTACTTTCAAAATGCAGTACTTCACATTGTGGAAGGATGACAAAAAGGTGTGGGAAGATGTACAGAGTTCAAAGCAGAATGTTTTTTGTGTGTGCATTTGCATCTACTTCTCTGCATATGTATGCTTGCAACATGAGTGCAGGCATTGCTTTTGGGCTTTAATTTCCTTATGCAAATTTATGAATGTTACTGTTGTGTATGCACACTACATTTTTTTATTGCTTCACTACTGTTGTTATGTATGACGCGCGGCAGGAAACTGTCGTTATGCTTGTAATGTATGCACTTGGCTTAGTTTGGAGGGAACGGCTGTGTGATCATTTTGTGATTTGATATGAGGTGCGGTAATTGGGGAAAGCATTGTAAATTTGACAGACCAAAAGAACAGTAACCGTTTCCATATACCAATGGCTGTTATGGGCAAATGGCAACTTTGCCACCACCTACCGTGGTATGAGCCATTTAATGGTAGGTGATGGGAGAAATAACAGTACGGGTTTTGAGTACGTTATAGAGATTCACTGCTAGGTACTCTCTTGCTATGAACTTATAATGCATTTGTCACTGTATTGTACAAAAAAATAGTAATACCTACTAGGCGTAGTGATGGTTAGCATGCCGATGTATGTGGGTGCAGAACTCGTTGATCATTTTACAGTACTTTCCTGTGCAGGTGCTTTTGATTTACAGGACATTTGACCAATGGGTGTTTAACGGTTGGTATGGACTGTTCAATAGATGTGCTAGCGTTACATGCACAATTCTTGAATGTAATTGGTGGATGCGTAAGTAATCTTTAAACAGTAGCCAATTAGGGAGTGCTGGTAAAAGAGTACTGGAAAGGGAAGAAGGAATGGCCCTGCTTTCCTGGGGCGCGGCCCTCGCGGTAGTTGGGCAAAGCGCACGTGCTGCATGTTGTCCTTCTTAATGTGATTGTCATGGAAATGGGACTAAGGATTAACGATTCCGGTGTATGTATGTTTTTCTATTCCATGCTAGGATGTTCTTCTGTGCCCATGAGAACCGTAGTGCTTCTAGTGTGATGTTGATTTTTTTTCCTCAATTGAAATTAGTCATCGTTTGCACTATATGAAATGTAAGCTGGAGACACTCATGTAGGTATTGTAAGGAGGAAAAGCCGAGACCAATCCATTACAAGGAGCACACAAAAAGATGTTTCTTTACACGTTGCTTTATCAAAATTAGAACAAAACACTTTTCACAACCTCCACCAATTTGCCCATTTTCTATGATGCTTAAAATGTTTTTGTGCAGCCCCCCCACACAGGCAGTATGTTTGCGAAAGCCCCGCCAATTGGAGGTGCGCACGTGATACATCTGGCTCTTTTCAGATTGGCTGCAATGGAAATGGGACTGTGCAGGAGTTGGGATTGGTCAATATGATTTCCTGGGTGTGGTGTGTAGCAGAACGTGTGTTTGCAAATAGGAGTGGAGATGGCTATGGGTATGGTTGTGCCATTCAGTAGGCGGAATATATGGCTTTTGGGCAACTCCAGAATACATAGGGTACAAGTTTACACAGAATGCTGTGCACTGGCAGCACATTGGGTGCCATAATGTTGACCTGCACTGGCACAGAATCCGTGGGATGAAGTGGGTCCATGTGGGTCCTCTTCGTGCCAGTTTGGTGACTCTCGCTCATCCACACATTATTGTTGGTCATTGTGGAGGGAATAGTTTGGTGCATATTAGCGGCATTTCACTGCAGTTTACAATGAAGGAGACATTTCGGCAGCTCATGGAAATGTTTCCAAATTCACACACAATGTTTCCCGCATTGCCCAGAGCAGATGTGGCTGCGTTCTTCCTAGTGTGGGCCACAAATGGAGAAAGTGCGGCGCAATGTGAAAAAGGCTGTTTGCGCTTTTTTGTGCGACATTGGCATGTTCTCCTTCCACAATGAAAATATTACATTTCGTAATACCACCATTTTTCGTTCCGATGGAGTTCATCTGACTGATGCTCGCAATGAGCTGTTTCTATGTAGTATCCAAAATGCAGTGCAGTGCTTCCTGCAAGGCTATCAAGCATTTTCCCTGTGGTTGTTCACCACTTCCAATGTTGCAAACACAAACAGCCAAAAAAGGCTCTTTTCAGAGCCACCACTTCGTTTTGCAAATGCGTACAATGCTTTTGTCGGAGTCCCCCCGCCCATTGTTGCCATCTCTGTACGTGCCACTCATAGGCTGCCCCACCGCCTGCATGCTTTCTTTCAACTTCTATTTTTGAATGGTGCAAGGTGGCTCTGTTAAGAGCCTTTTTGTCATCTCCCCCTCCTCTTCTGGTTCTGTGGCATTTTTCCTGTTGTTATAAGGCACGCCACAAAAGCCAGCAAGTGAAGGGAGATTTGGCAAAGGGTACCAATCACAGGGGTAAGAAATCATACGTGGAGAGTAGAAGATGTGGGGTGCACCTCACTTGGGTGGGGTGCACTCTTTGTCATGCTCCTGGACCAAAGCCTCAAAAGCACTTAAAAAATGTTCCCCCTACACAGTACCGCATCGCAGTGTATGCACAATACAGTGAGCTTTGAAAGGTACGGGTCTCTTGCAGTGCGTATGTCCTCCAAGGGTTCTTGTAGGATGCAGTGGCCCACTGCAGTGTCCCTAGTGGTGGCAGGAGCAGATGTGGAGGATGCTGTAGAGGAAAATAACCTACTGCCTGCTTTGAAGGTGACAACCCTCCGAACAGCTGCCTGGTGGTTCACTTTCAGGTGCCGCCGCGTGGAGGTGGTGCTGTAGCTGTACAGGCCAGGTTTTCCATGACTGAGTAGTATGTTGCACTCAGTGCATTGTACCTGGTTTGCACAAGATTTTGGCACATCTCCAATGATCCTAAATAGTTTCGACACCCACGACTCAAGCTGGCTGCAGGCAATGGGGATTCCTTCTACTTTATTCTGGTTTCCTTTTCAATGTCCCTCCACATTATGATGCCTGTTCCCTTGCTGAGGACCTTCAGAAGGAGGTGTTTGTTAGTGGTGACGGTGTGGGTGCCCTGAGTCAGAGGTAGTAGCAGAAGCTCTGGTGGCCATTACTTGGAGAGGTACTTTGCAGGCACACAATTGGTGAGAAAGCAATTTATGCATGAACCAATGTGGACTGCTGCTCTTCTCTGGAAAGCCAAACAGGGATTGCAGTGCACTTGTGGGGTCAGCCCTTTTATAGGAGTGTTGTGGAGCACGTGCCACCGCGCAGTGGGACTTAGTGTTTTCCTACAATACCTACATGCAGAAGGTGTAGGATCTCTGTAAGGGTGCACTCTCACTGTAACACTCCATAAATTGCAGAAAATTGTCCTCTTTCAATGTTCACGGATCTGACTCGTGTCCGCTAAATAAGGGACCACGCGCAGATTGGTGTTAGTCCTTGCAGTGCACAGTGGTAGCGCAAGTTAAGGTTGTGTACCTTACCATAACTGGCACATTTTTTCTGTGGGTTTTCCGCTTTACCTATAACCATAACGTCCCTGTAGCAATGTTTTTCCATTGAATTTCATAGGTTTTTTAGTAGAGCAGTTTAACCATAACATCCCTTTAACAAGGCTTTTGTTAGTGAATTTCATAGATTTTTAGTAGGGTGCTTTAACCATAATATTGCTTTTTCAGGAAAGGTGACAGGGTTTTAGGAGCGCAACTGAACCATAGCGTTCCTTTAATATTGTTTCATTCACAAAATTCCATTACTTTTTAACACAATATGCTTAGTTTGTATAGATGTACTGTACAGCATACTGAAGCCGGTGGCTCTATACTAATAGCCAGAGTGGTTGGGAACACAGCGTCTGTTTGCGGACAGCGGGTGGAGTCCAACATGCTGAGAAAGGAAGGGGTGGTCAAAAAAGTGGTAACATGCAGCAAATACAAAAAACATATAGACACAGCAGCAAGTGTTTGAATGGGAAGGGATAATGCAGTAGCAGTACAAAATGTGTACTTTTGAAAAAAAAGAGCGCAAAGGCATAGGGTATGTAGCATAATGGAAAGCACCAACAACAGAAGTGACATTTGCCTTCATCAATGTTACCGCACACCTGATTCACAATCGAACAAAGGACGAAGAGGCAGAGGTTGAGACATCCACTACCGAGAGCAAAACGTCACTGCAACGTGATGAGTACACAAAAGTTGTATGTTGTAAATGCACAGGCCCGGTAGTGTACAATAGTCGAAAGCATGATGTTTTCTGTTTGTACGCAGCAATGGCTACCACCCTAGAATGGCTGGAGGAGAATTTTCTGCATGACAAAATGAAATGAGTGAGCATAATAACCCCATAGGTAGGGGACGCAGTGGCAGCAGTAAGAGAATTACAATGTAGTGTTTCACGTAAAATAACCACATTTGTTGTCCTTTAACAGAACATACAGGAATGCAAAGGAGTACACTAGAAGCGGCACCTTTTGCACAGCAACATACGGCCACCGAAACTGAAGTAAACGTTGGACATATAAAAGAACACCGCCTGGACGACAAAATGGATGAATTGCTCCTCCAATTTGCCGCCTTGAAACATTTTGTAGAAGAACATATTATGGGGAAAATAAGATATCACTGCACGACTTGCAAATGCCCGCCTTCCCCATTTCTCAGCCCCCATCCCCGCAAATTGCGTGTCATGAGAGAAGCTTCGATGAGACCTCAATCCCATCTTCCCTTAACCAGCAGCTTGTTGAAATGGCAAAATCCTCAGTATATGTATCTGTTTCTGGTCCCCATTCCCTTTTCTTTTGTTTTAAGAAAGCCATTGAAAGTGTGAAGAGCACAACACTAGTGGGGATGATTGCAAGTGAGGAAAATGGAGGAGTCGTACGACTGCCGCACCTGGCTGCCCTATGCGCAATCACAATGAAAGCATCCATAGGACACCAGTAAGGGCCACATGTTTCCATGCACAGAAACACCTGTAAGTAGTTGCAAGACCATACATTTCTTGGTCGCACGACTGCACCCATGCGTATCTCGTCCTGTGACGCCTGGTAACACCGTCCCTGGTCATGATATGCAAAGGAAAGTGTGATGTAGTTCTAGTAGGTGGAAGCACAGACCCACGTCCTGCCAGTACCTTTGCACGTAGCTATTCCACCTACTGTATCGTGCCCGTGTGTCATACATTTAAGTAGTCCGGGGATGGGAAGAGTATCCGTAGGAGAGGTGTGCATGTGTCCACAAAGTACTACGGCCAATATACATCCCACAGACAGGCGTCCAAATAGAGAATAATGGCGACATCACCATGTTCTCTACCTGCTCAGCAACCTCAAACTTTGTCCACTGGGACCCCATTGAGTCCTACACTCAGTCCTGAATTCATTGCTCTAGAATAGATGAGGCTTGAATTGGAATTTAAATGTATTAATGCTCAAACTTAATAAAAGCATCAAGAACTGAAACTCAGAGAAATGGAGTTGAATCATGCCTTAGAAATGATAAAGTTGTCCATTGAAAATGCTTCTCTCCCAGAGTCTTCTAGGTCTTCCAGTCCTAAGAGACCATGTATGCCTAAAGAAATTGTTGTATGAGGCTAAGCTTGATATTTCGGATTGGTTGGCAATGTTTGAATATAACCATGGGATTCAAGACATTACAGGGAATCAGTTGCTTCCCTGGCTCTTCTCTAGGCTACCCACTGTTGCATCTGATGTTGTGATGGAGGTGGGGGAGGTGGATGGGATGGATTATGAGTGTGTGAAGCTAGCTTTAATTGCTAGATTTGGGAAGACCCCTTCCCAGTACTTTAAGAGGTTTAGGACCCTCAAAAAGCATGATGGTACCCCTTGGGCTGCCTGGGTATGTGAATGTTAGAAAAACCTAGATGGTTGGGGTAAGGGTTACAGAGTAAACACTTATGAAGGTATGAGAAATCTTGTTATGTTGGATTCAATTTATTATGCCTACTCTCCCGAGCTCAGACAGCACTTGTCTGATTCTAAGGAGATAGATTTCAAAGAAGTTAGCTAAGGCTGCTGACTTGTGGGTTGCTAACAGGGCTACTCACAAGGATTCTGGGGCATCTCAGAGGAAGGATGAGGGAAATCAGCCAAAGAAAGATAACAAGGAGAATTACAATACCTCCAATCCAAAAGAGGGCCCCAAACAGCAACATAAGGGTAAACCACAAGGGAAACGAATCAGGCTAGTGTACCATCTGGACCCAAACCAGATGAAGGTCAGAACAAAACCCCATTCATAAAAACATTTGGGAAATGTTATGTTTGTGGGTCAACCGACCATGTGAAAGGGGATCCCAGATGTACGGGTAAACCTTCAGGGGTCCACACTGTCTTCTTAGCCTTATCCCCTGAGGAGGAAGTACCTATGGCAAGTGGAAACTTTCACCTACTGGCTGATGAACCCATAAGAGTCTCAGACAGTGTTTCTTTAGTGTCCCTGGGGTTGTGGGAACAACAGAATTTAGATGCATATAATTCCATCCCAGATAATACTAAAGAGTATTATAAAGATAGTGTTCTTACCCTGCCATCAGAGACACTGGAGCCAGCATAACTGTGGTTGATGAAACATTTTTCAAGGTGGAGGATGTTACTAAGGTGCCCAAACGCCTAACCAAGTTAGCTGGAGGCTCTGTGCAAATGCTTCCCCAGTTACCAGCTCTCATCCAGTGTAATGATATGACTGTCAAAATACCTGTAAGTGTGCAGAGTGAAGTGCCTGGGAGAGTCCTGTTGGGTAATGACCTGAAAACTCTTGCAGTTGTGTCTTGTATCCCCAGGTCTCCCAGTAAAAGGAAACAGGAGCTCACTAGGCCTGCAATGTAGAGGACCTTGAGAGGCTCTCCATGGGAAGAGATAGAGGAAACTATCACCCCCACCCCATAGGAGTTGCTCACTGCTATTTCAGAAAAGAAAGAGGCAAAGGGGAAACCCAAGACCTCCAAGAAGAAAGCAGATCGCACCCCTGTGCTACCCACAAGGACATCCCCAAGATTGTCCAAAGTCACACCTGTGACTCCTCCACCTGCTGCAGCTGACTGTGAGGTACAATCCTGTGTGGTTGATCCAGTTTCTGAAGAGTCAGATCTGGAAGAAGACATAACTTTGGTTGGAGATCTGTATCCTGTTGACCATCCTGAGCTGCAGTCTTTACTGGCAGAAGATGGACCCAACAGGGCAGACTTAAACAGAGGACAAAGAGAGTGTCCTACTCTTGAAGGTCTTCGCCTACAGGCAGCTTCTCAGCTCTATGGGCAAGAGCCTGGGAAGCATAGGTTGCACTGGGAAGATGGCCTCTTCTACAGTGAACCGACTTGAGTCTATCCCTGGGGACGGCAAAAGATGTGTAGTGCCCCTAGAAACCAGACTCCAGTTCCTACAGTTGGCCCATGAGATACATTTGGCTGGTCATTTGATTTTCAAAAAGACCAAGGAAAGGCTCTCCCTATACTTCTACTGGCCTGAAATGGGTTCAGAAGTTGACAGATTCTGTAGGAGCTGTCACACTTGCCACACCTCTGGCAAGAGTGGAACCAAGAATGTGGCACCCCTGGTTGCCTCTCCCAGTGGTGGGAGTTCCTTTTGAGAGGGTGGGCATTGACATTGGTGGTCTCTTTGACCCTCCCACATCTTCAGGAAACAGGTTTATCCTGGTTGTAGTAGATCATGCTACTAGGTATCCTGAAGCAATACCTATGAGGACTGTTAGGGCTCAGGCTGTGGCTAAGGCTCTACTTGGTATTTTGACCAGAGTAGGTTTTCCGAAGATAGTGATATCCGACAGGGGATCCAATTTTATGTCCCACTACATGCAAGCCATGTGGAAAAACTATGGTGTCATTTACAAGTTCTCTACAGCCTACCATCCACAGACAAATGGACTGGTAGAGAGGTTTAATCGTACTATGAAGAGCATGATAGGTGCTTTAGCGGAACCCCTTAAAAGAAAGTGAGACCTTCTACTGCCATGCCTTCTCCTTGCTTTTATAGAAGTCCCTCAGGAGGGAGTTGGTTGCAGTCCCTTCGAACTTCTCTATGGCCATCCAGGCAGAGGTTCATTGGCCTTGATTAAGGAGCGGTTGGAGAGTCCTCCTTCCCCCAAGCCAGTCAAAGTGACTGACTATGTGATAGGTCTCCCGAGAAGAATGTCACACATGATGGCAGAAGCTAGTGATAACTTAAAAGCAGGTCAGGCCCTGCTCAAACATTGGCATGACCAGAAGGCCAGCCCGGTTGAGTTTACTGAAGACCAGCTTGTACTAGTTATGGTGCCAACAAGACAGAGGGCCTTGCAGGACAAATGGATAGGACCCTTCATGGTTCTGGGCAAACTTGGAGAGGTGAACTATTTGGTGGACTTAGGCAGACCTAAAGAGGCTCCTAGAGTCTTTCACACCAACCGTTTGAAGGCATATGTCTCAAGACCAGAAGTGGGAGCTTTGCTTCTAGCTTCAGCTCAAGAGGAGGAGGAGAGTGAACCTCTACCTGACCTACTCAGAGGCCAACCTTTGGATGAGAACATAGAAGGAGTCAATCACTCTTCTAATATGACATCTGAACAACAGGAGGAGTGCGAGGTTCTTTTAAATCAGTTTGACTCCCTGTTTTTACTTTCACCAGGCTTGGCCCCTTGGGGCCAGCATGATATTCTCACTGGTGACTGTTTACCTGTGAAAAGCAGAGGTTACAGAATGTCAGAACATGTGAGATCCAACATCAAAGGAGAGGTCAACAAGATGTTTGATCTCGAGGTTATAGAGCTCCTACAAGTCCATGGTCTAGTCCAGTTGTTTTAGTACCAAAGGCAGGATCCAAGGAGTTGAACTTCTGTGTGGACTATAGAGCTCTAAATGCAGTCACTAAGACTGATGGCCATCTTTTGTCAAGGACAGATGAACTGGTGGATATACTTGGTGCAGCGAAGTACCTCAGTACATTTGATCTGACGTCAGGCTATTGGCAAATAGCCCTGACAGACCATGCCAAGGAGAAAACTGCATTCTCAACCGCAGCAGGCTTCTACCAGTTTAAGGTTATGCTTTTTGGATTAAAGAATGCACCTGCTACATTCCAAAGGATGGCCAATCAAGTTCTGAATGGGATTGAGGACTTCTGCATGGCATACTTGGATGACATTGCAGTGTTCAGCCCTACTTGGAAAGAACATGTTGATCACTTAGGATGTGTTTTGCAGGCTCTTGAGCAGGCCCATCTGACCATAAAGGCAAGCAAATATCAAATTGGTCAGAGCAAAGTGGTCTACCTTGGTCATGAGGTAGGAGGATGTGAAATAAGGCCATTGCCTAGCAAAGTACAAGCTGTACAAAACTGGGCCACCCCTAATACTCAATTCCAAGTGAGAGCCTTCTTAGGTCTCACTGGGTACTACAAGAATTTCATTGAGAAATATGGGTCCATAGCTTCTCTTTTGAATATAATCTC
Source organism: Ambystoma mexicanum (assembly GCF_040938575.1). NCBI lineage: Eukaryota > Metazoa > Chordata > Amphibia > Caudata > Ambystomatidae > Ambystoma > Ambystoma mexicanum. Next base: position 496,840,951 of record NC_090926.1, read on the forward strand.
CTCTCCCAAATTCCCTAAAAAGGTTAGTTGGAATGAGGAGTGCACTCAAGCCTTTGAAAACCTGAAGAAAGCCCTTTGTCAAGCTCCAGTCCTAAGAGCTCCTGATTATCACCAACCCTTCATTGTGCAGACAGATCCATCCAATACAGGTATAGGTGCGGTCCTTAGTCAACTGGATGACAAAGGTAGGGAGCAAGCCATTTGCTTCATCAGTAGGAAACTGAAGGAACCAGAAAAAAGGTGGGCAACCATAGAGCGTGAGTGTTTTGCCATTGTGTGGTCTATGAAGAAGTTTAGACCATACATGAATGGATCTAATTTTGTGATTCAGACAGACCACCAACCCTTGAGATGGTTAATGCAAATGAAACGGGAGAACCCAAAACTTCTAAAATGGTCAATCTGCCCGTAAGGGTTTGATTTCACCATTGAGCACAGGTCAGGATGTCACCGCCAAAATGCTGATGGTCTCCCTAGGATGTTTATAACCGACTAGAGTGAAGAGATTTATCCAGAAGTGGATTAAATCCTCCTGTCCCTTAGTCTGGGGGGGGCGAGTGTTAGGGAGAATTCTCCAGAATGGTTAATTTCCCTTACCTACTGAGTCCCTCAGCAGCTTTGCTGGATTTCTAGGATTTATTTTTTTCACCTGGTAAGAGTGTGAGCCTTTTTTCCCACTCTTATATGTGTGGAGCTTCACATACTCCATCGGCATCTTCTTGTTACTGTGTGTTACACAGCACCCTCAGTGCAGTGACACAGGGTTGTCTTTTTCAAACTTCCCACTTCAAACTCCATTTTCTGGGACTGACTACTGTCTCCCAGTACTTGTAAAGTTGCCATTGACTTTATTAGTCTTTTTAAATTCACAGACCCAGTACAAACTATCCTACATAGAGTTCTGGAAAGGGTTAATAGTTGTCCCTTTTGTCTGTCTCTCATGGAACATTATTTTACTCCCCTTTCTTTAAGATTTGGCTGGCGGCAGTGGTATCTACCATATCTTTCCTACCACAGTTTATTTAGATAGCCTTGGTACTGTTTTAGGCTAAGTTAGTAGCCTCAAACTTAAATTTGCTGGACCCCATTTACTTTTATTTGGTTCCGGCTAGGTTTATTCACCATTTCTTTTTTCCTTTTCTCGTGTTTTACTCCGTGCACCAAACCAGGTTTGGTTCCTTTGTTCGCCGTCCTTTGGCGGGCTTCTGCACAGAAGTCCTCCTTAGGCACCTAAATGTTGAGGGGGACAGGATTTGAGGGAGGGGTTTGAGACTCCTTGCACAGGGTCTCCTGGGAGACCCATGTCGCATTCTGTATGATTGGCTGTGGTGACTGTCCCACCAGGACAGCCACCCTGCTGTGTGATTGACAGCCAGGCTGTGTGAATGGGGGAAAACTGCATAAAAAGCAGGTCTCTGGGACTAGGAAGGCAGAGTCGCCACTCGATCGAGAGAGCCAAAGAGAAGCTGAAAGAAGAGGACCACTACCAGGACTGAGCCTCCCGGTGAAACCCTGCTGCGGGTCCGAATCTCCAAACTTCGATGACAGAGAAGATGTGCAAGAAATCTTCTTCCCTTGAGCTGGTGGGAACAACCAGTTCGCCAAACATGAAGCAAGGCCTCCCTCCCCTGGTCGAATTTGCTGTACATCGCTGCAGTGAACAGGATAGCCAGGAGGCTCAGACCCTGTTTGGGTTTTAAGGAGTGCACCTTTTATTTGTTGCTTTGCTCTGCTGCTGGTTTCTTCCCTGGGCAGTGCAGGACCCTCCAGTCTTCATACTTTGTGTCAGTCTGACAGTCGCTTCAGGAACCGTGAGCCTGCAGGACCTGCCAGGAACTTCTGCCTCAGCTACAGCCTTCTTCTTCATTTAAGGTACTGTTCTAACCCAGTTGTTCGTTCCGTCCGACTGCTGTGAAAGTGTTTGAAATTTGTTTCGAACTCTTGACAAAGACTTAACTGTGAACTGCTCTGAACTGTTTGATACTCTGCAAAGACTCTGAACCATTAACATTGGTCCAGGCCTATTGATTTGAATCCTCATTGTAGCAAGCCTTTTCTAGATCGCCCTGTCTACTTACTTGTTGGTGCTGCTTAATTTTGTGTAACCTTGTTTTTCCCTAACTTTTAAATTGCTGGAGTGCCATTTTGCTCACAATTCATTTTGAGCTTAACTTGTCCAGAATGTCATCAGGTGTTGTGTAGTATATTAAGAGTGTGATTTTTCTGCTGCTTTACTTAGTGAATTGTTTTACAACTGATGTGTATATAAATGTATATTCTTTTACTCAGAAACCTTGAGTGAGTGTTAGTTTGGACCATAGTAATTGCTGTCCTTTGTGTAACTTCTGATACTGCTCACTTTACTCTTGAGATAAGTCTGGCTGCTCAGCCATCGCTACCACTTTACTGTGTAGTACAGGCTTATACCAAAGGTGAATTTGTACTTGCACTTGTAGTCTTAATTGTGTGTGGTGTTCCCAAAGGGTACTGCATATGATTCTGCCTAAAAGGCTCCATTGGGGATTCATCCGAAATAGAATGCGTGATTGCAGTGCTCTGTGGCTTTCTTCCTTGTCATAGATTTAGTAGGAGGGGGAGGGAGTGGTAGGCTTCCTCATCCCTCTTTAGTCCCCCCTCTGGTCAACCTCTTGGCTGCCATATCTTCATCATTCCTCTGAGGTGCCCATAGTAGTTTGTGTGATCATCAAATGACCAGTTCATGTAACATCACACTCCTTTGGGATTGCACCATACCCACTTTCATACATAGTATTTTGTATCAAATGGGTTGTTCAATTTTATTGCTTCAAGTGGGAAGTCTTTGCACTGTACAATTCTCTCTCTTATCTTGTCTCTTTCAGCCACATTCTCGTCCTTTGTTCCTCCTATATTCACATCCTTCAGGATCTGCATTCCGATGGCTTCTTCCACTGTTTTCTTGCACCTTGCCATGCATATTTTGATCCCACAAATCCCACAAATCGATCAGCACAAGTGCTCCCATTTTCTGCTTTAGTCCATCTAACAGCCAGGATGGCATCTAGAACCATATGTACACTATTGAGTTCTAGTCCTTTCCTGCCCCCCTCGGGCTTCTTCTTCCATTTTGGTATGCATCCTCACCAGGTGTGCCACTGCATCTGATAGTGTTCCGTTATCTTCATCATTGGCAGGTTTGAATGTGCAACATGAACTCTCTATCTTTTCGCAAACTCCTCCTTCAATGGTTGTGAGGAGGTCTAGAACTTATCTATTCTGGAGCGCCCCCAACCCTATTGCTCTGAGCTCTTCCATTATCGTGTTGAGCCCATTCACTGTAGAATTAATGGTTCCATTAGCTACCAGCGAGTGATTTGTAACCACTTTGCATTTGCGTATGTCTGTACAGATTGTATTATTGATGCAAAGAAAATTTGCATCCTGCTGAACAGCCTGTGATCTGCTGGAATTTCATCTAGTGCTTTTTCTGATGCTCTTGAGAAGTAATGTACTCCTCTCTTTAGCCCCCTTGGTCCAACCTGCTCCCCTGCCTTCTCTGCTTTGGCTATTTCCACCACTTCAATCAATCTCTTCTTTCTTTTGTTATTGTCTATTTTCGGGAAGTCATCCAGCTACACACCTTTCTTTGGGCATGTTGATGTGCACCAATGAGCAAACTCCTCCCCAGTCGGGTGGCAGCTTCTCATATGCTTTTGATCCACAAGCCCAGTAGTGGTTCATCAGTACTGCCATTCCCGCTTTCATAGCTGTGTGTTGTTCAATGCTCTTGCATCCAACATGTTTCACCAACCTCAACTTCGCCATTGTTCTGATAGCACAGTGCTGGTGTCTTCAGAGGTATTATCGGCATTGGACCAGCTTTATTTTCCACCCATGTCAGTAACCTGGCACTCCCATCCCATTCTTTCAGGCACTTGTCATTCTCTTCCTGTACCTTATTCACTGGTGACTGTGATAGTGGCAGTGCTTTGCTTCCCACCACTCAATCCTGCCATCCATCTTTAGTGTATACTTGGCCATACACCAGTATCTGTGGTCTTTACCAAATACTAGGCTCTCGTCCTGTCTCCGTTACCCTTGTCCATGGACATGGTAGTTTCTTCAGAGTGATAGTCTTTGTTTCTCCCTTGTCAGGTCCATCAGTTATGTACTGTATAGCTTCATCTAGCTGCCAATAATTGTTCATCATGTCTAATTTCTTTATGTAACTATTTTCATACGGGAATGTTGCTTTAGACAGCCATCTCAGCGTGGCTGTCTTCCCTTGAAATCTTCCTCGAGTTTGCACCATTTAGAGATAAATTACGTATTGCGTGCCTGCTGCTAGTATTTCAGTTGTATGAACATTCTGGAGCCACTCGTTGCATAAAGGATTAAGGAGCAGACATAACAGCTCTCCCCAGTGGTTTCCTTACCTAATTATCTCATGTGTTTGTACCACATATTATTAGACACTCAAGCAGTTTCAGTGATGTACATGTCAAACCGCTTTCATTTCTGTATCAACACTGCGCTTACCTCTCCTTACCTTATCAGCAGTGTTCTCCTGTCCACCTGACATGGTCGTTTCACCTGCTCGTTTTGGGGGTATGTTAGTAGAGGGAACAGCAGTAGCACTAGCAACAAGGTATATTCACCAAAATATGGATCCCATCAACCCACTTGGAAATAATAGACACAACATAATAATAATGTTCTTTTTTGTTTCCCTCATTTTCACTTAAGGTGCTTGATCTTTGCAGGTGGAAGATATAGTTGCCCACTTGAAATGCGCAAAGAAATGTGTTATTTTGTTGGTATTGCAAATGCTCTTACACCCCGCGGACCAAGTAATCACTGATGGCAAAGGCAAACACTTCTTCCCACAATTTTCTTACTTATGGGTCTCTTAGAGTGGCAAGGACTGGGGGATCACTGTGCTCAATCTGGGGTTATGTTTGGGCCAAATACACTGTAAAGGCAAGGTCGTATACTCTGGGGGATAGGGCTCGGAATCTGCTGGGTCTTCTCACGGTGTGGAAAAATTGGTTGGAGAAAGTATCTGGGTGATGGGCAGAGGGCAACATGGACAATCATCAACAATTACATCTGCTTTCACGTAGATTGTATGTGGAAAAGAAAAATAACAAACAGACAGTGTACTCTAATCGATGTCCACAAGTATTCCATTCTCTACTTCTACTGCTCGCAAGCGCGTGACCTTTGGATGTCCTCCTCTGGGTCGTGCAAGTTCAGAAAGAATGCGCTTGTAGCTCTCTTAGGTGCTGAACATTGGCCCTGTCGATCAAGGCGATGTTGTTGCCAGATAAAGCCGCTGCTTTGTAGGGCTTGACGTCCGCCAAGTGGTTCCAGACCATCTTCCCTTAGAGTTTGATAGCCCATTCAGCCACTTTGTCCACTACGTGCAGACCTGTGAACCGTGGCGCATTCCAGCGCTGCACAAAGTTCCTGAGGAGGACGATGTCCCCCACGCGCACAGTGTTTTTAAACTCAGAGTCTTGTGGTGCGCTGTCGCAGTTTCTCTCTTCGCTGTCTTCTGGGCCTCCCCGGGGTCGTCGTATCTGGCATGAGATAAAAGAAGCGCTAGTCACCAAAGAAGTAACATAGTCAATAATTTCCTGCCCTAACACATCTGCACTATTCTCACAATCTTTCAGTGCTCTTGTGGGAGGAGCCAGGGGAAGATGCATGCGCCGCCCAGTCACCACCTCATGGGGCGTTAAATGGTGGTCAGACCCAGGCTTATTGTACAATGCAAACAAGGTAAGAGGTAAACAGTGCAGCCAATTCTTTTTGATACTCTGCTGTGTTTTGGCTATGCACTATTTCAGGAGGCCGTTCAGGCGTTCACACACTCCATTTGCTTGCCAGTGGTATGCACAGGCGAACTTGTGTTGGAGGCCCAACAATGCTGTGATGTGCTGAAACACTTCATTGGTGAAGTGAGGCCCATTGTCAGACCGCAGGACCTCACACATGCTCCATCTTGGAAACACGTCTCTGATGAGGAATTTGGCTGTTCTAAGGGTGTCAGCATGTGAACAGGGGCCGGCCTCGATCCTAGAGAATGGGCATACAACCACTATCATGTAGCAGTACCCTTGACAGACTTGACAGACTTGAATCATGTCTACATAATCCACATGTGAATGCTGGAGTGGGCCTACTGGTCTCGGTATGGCTCCTCTCACAACTCTCAGAGGATGCCCTGCTGTAAACTGCTGACAAACCAAGCAATTGCTCAGAAATTCAGCCACATGTTCCACCAAATTAGGACAGAACCATGTTTCTCTAGCAATGACCTCCTTCCCGGTGTGTGTTGGATAGTGAAATTGTTTCAATGTAGTGTTCAATAATGCTAATGGAATTACCACTTTCCCTTTGTTATCCTGCCGCCATAGGACATCTGTCGGAGACAATGAGCATCCCGTCCTTACCACAGTGCCTTTTCTTCCCTGGGTGCAGATACCTGCAACTCCATGATCTGTGCTTCTGACAGTACATTGTACTCTTCCTTAAGTACCATGTTTCTGGTGCACTCTTCTACATTTGGAGGTCCTCCTAGTTTCCATAGCTCCCCAAGATATGCTGTGCATTTGGCCCCCAAGTCTGCAATTTAATTTCCCCTTGGGATGGAATCTTCCCCCTTTGTGTGTGACTGGCACTTCACTATTGTTACCTGTGTTGGATAAGAAATTATTTCAATCAATCTGCCCAGTAAAAGTGCATGCTGTGTTGGAGTCCCGTCTGCCCTTCTGAACCCTCTCCTGAGCCATTGTGACAGTCCAGAGTGTACTGTGGATGTCACATAGACAGAGTGAGAGTAGATTGTCACCTCCTTCTCAATGCTGTTTTCCAGTGCTAGTATTAGGGCCACTAGTTCCGCTGTTTGTGCTGAGTAATGGGATGGTAATCACGCACTGGCTACCACTTCACTTGTCCCATTTTCCTTCAGTCTTACCACTGCAGTCCCAGTATGCCTGACCCCATCTGTCTGATCAATTGTCGAAGACCCGTCAATGTAAAGCTAGTCTCCCCCTCAAGTGCATCCTCCTCTACCTTGTGAGTGCCACTGAACATCTCTATGTTTACTGTACAGTTGTGTGCATAGTCTCCTCCCTGTAGGACGTCTGTTAGAAAAATATCTGCCAGAAATGTTGCTGGCTTGACAATCCTGCATCACACTATCTTCAGGCCTACATTCGATACTATCACCTTGTAGCCTGATGCTATTTGTGTAGTCAGAATGCGGTTCGGCTTCTGCAGTATTCCATAGAGGGTGTGCTCTACGTAAAGAGTGGTGGTGAACCCCATAGTTATTGCTGCTGACATCTCCACTGCAAATGTGGACACTGACAAAACTTGTTTGCACTGATAGTGTCCTCTCATAAATGGGTCCAGTTGCCCACAGTAGTTAACTATTGGCTTGTGGTCCATGATTGTCCTTTGCGTCAGTACTGCCTTCATCACTATACCATGTGTGAGAACCAGAACAATCCATTTTTGTAGTCTGGGATCCCTAGCACTGGTGCTGTGCTTATTGCTTCCTTCAGTTCCTAGAATGCCTCAGTCATCTCTGTGGTCCATGTCAGTGTCTTGTTTCCTTTCTGTGCTTCCTTCAGAGCACCCAGTAGTGGCCTTGTGTATGTGCTGTAGTCGAAGACCCATGCTCTGCAGTAGTTGCATAAACCTAAAAACTGTTGCATTTCCCTCACTATCGTGGGCTTAGGTGTCTTGCGTATGGTCTCTGCTCTCTCTGGGCAGCGCCTCCGGTGCTATTGCAATTCTCTCTAGTACTTTCCTGTAGTATATTTGCAGCCAATAAGTCACACTCATCTCGAACACTGTCTCTATCTCTAGCCTCTCTTCCCTGAAGAGCTCTTCGTCTGTCACTGTGGTCAACCTGCACTCTTCTGCCACTGCAATCATTGCTCTCCATGCCTGTCCTGTGTCATCCACCCCATGCACTGCAATCCAATCCTCTCATGCAATCACTGCCTCTATTTCTATTGGCACTATGGTTCCCTCCTTCTCATCTATTGGTAGCTCTGGCCTGAATAGGTACTTGTATAGTACTCGCCACATCTTTCCTGCAATTCCTGGAAGCCATGTAATGGCAATGTCAGTTCCATGCTGGAACATTTCTGGGTCCATTGGCACCCCCCTCTGTACCTTGTGTCCACAATATATTTGTACAATGTGTCGTACATTGAGCATGTGTATTCCTGGGCTGGAGCACACTATTGAAAGCGGAGTCAGCTATTTGCACACCTAATGTTATTAGAGCGTAGTTCTATATTAAGGACTATGTTTAAAGAATTTGTAATTATTCAAGGTGCGGGGGAGAAGAGCAACATCCCTGGCATATGGGCTGTGTAGTAAGTAGAACGAAGATAAAATCCCAGTTAGGGAACTCCCGTCCCCTGCACGCTATCTAGGGCTAAGTAAGCGAAATATTTTTAATTAGCATAATGAAAGATTACAATGTTTTTTTAAACTAGATTCAGAGTTTGAATATTAATCAACCCCTGACGAAGAGAATACATCTTGAAACACGTTGGGCAAATTCCCCCATTGATCAATAAATCATATGTATCAAATTGAATAACTTCTTCTCATTACCTTTCTTGCTCTATATGTGAACTATGAATATGTATTCAAAAAGCATTGTAATCTTTCATTATGCTAACTAGAAATATTTGGCTTACTTAGCCCTAGATAGTGTGCAGGGGACAGGAGTTCCCTAACTGGGAACTTATCTTCTTTCTAGTGGAACACTCTATTCCCTTGTCTGTGAATGAGATGGCCATGTTCAGTCTGCTCTTAATGTCTCATCCCAGTATGGTCACAGGTGTCTGTCGAGAGTAAAGCAAAGGCAGAGATAGATCATGATCCCCTATAGAAAGCGAGATATTTTCTGTAAAAGGAACCACTTCCCGAGCCCCAGAGAATCCTAAGTGTTCATGGCATCAACTGACAATGTAAATGCTCTTTCCCTAATGCAAGACCTAGTCGCCCCTGTGATAACAAGAAAGGAAAAAGTTGTGTCACCTATCGCCACCCCTATGCTAGGTTCCTCCGCAGGATTGGGTGTGATCAACAGGATGGGACACATCAAGTTAATCTGTGGTCTGTCCTATTGAGGGTACAGGGACATCCCATTCCCTATAAAGGGGTTGTTCCCTACCATGGTAACTCCTCCCTGTTGTCTGATGGGAACTGTCACCACTGTGTTCACGTGTGTTGGCGCATCATGGTTCTGTATCTGTTCTAATTGCTGTATGTTCCATCGAATCTTGTGCATACTGTGGTAATGGTGCTGGCCTCTTTGGTACTTGCATTTGCGTTGGCAGGACTTGTGCTTGTGATTGTGGTGTCTGTTGATATATGCCCTGCACCTGTCCTTGATGTTGCTGGTCCTGCGCATAGTAATCGTCCTGGTCTCCTTGATGGGGCTGCTGGCCCTGCCCTCACCGATTCTGCTGCATCCCCCTATACCTACACACTCTTGAAATGTGTCCCGCCTGCCCACATGTCCAACACTGTGTTGGCACCCTCCCTTGCCCTTGCAAACCCCCTGAAAAATACCCTGGGTTCTGCGGCATCTGTTGGCAATATCCTCGAAACCCCACTGGAAAGCCCCATTGGTTGTGATGCATCAGTGGTCCGAAGCCGCAGCCTCTCTGTTGGCCCCCCCTTCCTCTGAACCCTTGCCGTGGTCCACCCCATCCATTGAACCCTACCCCCATGGGTGGTGCGAACTGCTGTAGTTGCGGATGCTGCTTCGACTGCTGTGCCTGTGGGGTGGGGCTGGTTATGACTCCCCCTTTCATCGCATACTTCGATGGCTTTCTCTGTACTAGTTTCGCTTTCTCTATCTTCCTGTCCTCTGCCTTCTTCTTAATCTTCTCCTGCCATAACCTACAATGGTGAACTATCGTGAGTTGTATTTCGGCCACCCCTTTGCCCCCATCCCCACCAAGTTCCTTAAACTCTTCTGAACAGGTTCTGGTAGCCCCTGTACTAGTATGTGATAAAATATTGCTGCTGTTTTGTCCCAAAGCACTCAAGTTTCAAGGCACCAGAGCTCTTGAATCTCCTGAAAATACTGCACAGGGTCTTCATCTTACCTCATTTATTTTTATTGTGTTTGGTTAAAAACCTTTAAAATTGTTTGTTTACGATAGTTACATAAGAAAAATAGATATTATTTTTGCAAACATACATGTTTCCATTTCATAACAGATTACCTTTAAAATCATTCATATGCAAAGTTAAAACTATTTAGCAATAAGTTGCGACAGCAAAATTAAACAAACATTTTTAAAAAATCAATTGAACATTTATAGCAATTCCAGCATTCTAATTCTATGAGCCTTCACAATTAAGTTCCTTCATTTTAGTTTCCAGTATAGAGAGAATCAATGTCAACCTAATAACCAACTTAATGCTGTCTCCCAACATACATCTTTCCCATAAAGCCTCTCGGGACAAATAGGAGCACGAGTAAATAAAATTCCCAAACATATTGAGTCTATCATGCTCAAAATGCTCACAATACATGACCAAATGTTTTAGGGACTATATCACTGCAATTTTTTTACAGAGTCTACATGATCCCATTTTGTGAAGAATGTTACATTTCCCCCATTGAAACAACCTTTCGTTTGTTTGAAATGGATTCAATTTGTATCGCAGATACAAGTTACGACCAGACGAAGAAGGAAACTGTAAGATGTATCTAGGTTGAACCCACCATTTCCTTCTAAACAAACCAAACTCATAATATGATTGGTATGAACCAATTCAATCTGATTGACAACTAGAGTAGTAGAGGTGCATTTTATGTTTTCAGCTCGGTAGGCCTAACATTATATCCTCCTTGGAAATCCCCATCAAAACTAGTAAACCATTCATTTTATTTGCAAAGGCTGATAAAGAGCTCAAGCACCCTAAGGTTAGCTGGTTATTCAAATCCTCATAGAGTGAGTTGCAAGGTGGACCTAGAATTTTCACATAGTTGTTTAATAACCACCTATTCCGTTTTTCAGACAATGGTAGAAGTCCCAATTCATGCCGGATAATGTAATTAGGAATGAGGGAGCCAAACCAAGCAATCTTTTCCAAATACCACCCTGCAATGTATCAAGAATATCATCTACCTCATAAAGACACATACCCAAGATGTAAAGAATACAAGGATCCACTTTCAGAAGGTAGAACTGAAGGACAGGTAAAAGAGAAAAACAGCAATATTTTCCCATAATTATTCTCATTTGTGAGATTTGAGATCTTATTTTCTCTTGCAGTCTTTCCTTCCACCATGTCTGGGAATATGAGTCAGATAAAGGATAACCCAGGTATTTAATTGACTGGGCTGTTTCAATTTTAACTCCATCCATGAACCAGTTAAAACTACACACCCTTTTTCTCCCATCTGCAAAAACCAATATATTGGATTTGGACTGATTCACCATTAAATTATGGGCTACTGTATAATACGAGAACAAGTTGAGCTTGGATTGAAGCCCAAATGGGGTCTTGTCAAAAAGTAAGAGGTCGTCAGCAAATCCAATATAATTCAGTTTTAACTTACCAATTGTGATTGGAAAGACAATAGCATTGGCCCAACACTCCTCAACATCACAAATATATAAATTGAACAAGACTGCTACGAGAGTACAACCCAGTTTTAGCGCAATTGCAGTTGGTATTCGGTCTGTGAGGGCACCTGTAAGCGGATTCAATTCAACACTACAGCTAAGTCAATGCCTAGTCTGGGATGCTGATGGAAACCCTTATTTATATATTTTTATGGCAAGTTATAATCTGGATGATGAACCCTTGTATAACACCCCTCTCTGAGAATCCCCCTGTCCCTACTGAGCCAAGAAGTAGATTTGTTTTGCAAATTTAAAAGGTTTATTTGGAAAATTAAACAATATATATATATATATCACACTTCTATAAATAAATTGATAATGGATAGTACACTTGTGAATATGAGCAGTAATCAGCAATAGGTAATCCTACAGTAGCACAGTTCTTTACAATCAATGAGGAGTTAGTATAGGATGGATAAGGTAGCAAACATACTTTTATGGTTTCAAGGGAAAAGCAATGAGGAATAAAATGCAGTACAGAAATACTTGATATGATTTTAGCAAAAGATAAGATAATCACTTTTTCTCTGGCAATTCACCTCCCCGCCTATGCAATGTAAGAAATGGAAGGAGATGGAAAGAGGAGCACACAGTTCTCAGGAAAGCAATCAAATACAATACGAAATTCAGTTCCCCTCCCAGCAAGCTTAGAGGAAACAGGTAGAAGTTTGAAACACGGGCCCAAAATGCTTTTAAATGTGATGGCAATGGATGGGAAAATGTGCTAACTGTTTTTAATTCCCTCTAGAGATTCAGGGTGAGTGAGAGATGCTTGTTGGTATTAGTTCAGGCTCACTTTAGCAATGCTCTATGAGTTATTACCAGGTTGCAAATGGATTTTTAACAAAGGAAAGAATGGAGCTGCTATTTTGAAAAGTGGAGAAATTGAGCCAAAATCGCAAATCGCGGTAAATTTCGCGAGTGCGTAAATCGCGATTGCGGAAAAAGTATAGGGAGTAGGAAGTCGGTTTTAGGTTCGTTGGAAAGCCTAGAATCACAGCTTAAAAAATTTCGTTCCTAGCCCAAACGGTTCCAGAGATACGGACGATTTAATAAAGGTAGATTTTCGGATTTAAAGTAAAACTCAAAATGACAGGTGACAGCTTGCAGCTGCAGAATTGACAGGCGACAGTTGTGCAGCTTTAAAAATGACAGATGACACGATTTCTAGGAGGCAGTTCTACTTAGGTTAAAATAGCTTGAATTAGATTATTTTAACTAAGAGATTGGTTCTACACAGTTCTGCTAGGTACTCACAATATAAATTTGAACTAGGCCTCGTCACAGATCTGGTCAACACGTTCGGCGGCGGTTCTGTCTGCTCGGCGGGTCAATCAGGCACTGGTTCTGCTCACAGCGATCCGGATCTCTGGTTCTGCTCACAGCGGTCTGGGTCAGCTCTGCTCTGCTGGTCTAGCCTCTCTGGATACAGCGGCCTCTGGTTCTGGATACTGCTCTGCTTTCCGGTGCGGATCAAGTGGATTCTGGATGTAACACTGCTTTCTGGGTACTGGCAAAAGTTCTTGGCAAAAGAATTCAGACAGCTCGCCCGGCTGTGGAATAGTTTGCAAATGATTTTAAGGATGCCGAGGCCTGCTGAGAAGAGTTCTCAGTTTGGGGGTTTAGGCCCTTGCTTTAAGTTCTGAAGTAAATTTCTGGTCTCTGAAGATTGATGGATGCGAAGTCTGGAGTCTCCCGGCAGAGCGTCCCGCAGAAAATGGAATTGAATCTCTCTACCTGTCCCAGCAGTCTCTTTTTATGTGTTTTAAAAAGTGGGTGGAGAGGCTAGCATCACTAAGCCTGCCCCTCTCTTGATTTGATAGGTCAATAGACTCTTTGGTCCCTGATTTGGGAAGGGATAGTGTGTCAGAGTGATGTCATTTTTATGACCTGCAGAAATGACACTCCCCTGGTCAATGTGCACACAAATCTATTCCTGATCCAAATACATATTTCCCAGGTACACAGTTGTTTGACATCACATACACACATCATATATTACTAAAGATAGTCCCTGTCCTGACTCTGGCGTTTCTAGGAGCTTGCATTAAAAAATGGCAACTTATTTTCGATTTTAGTGGGTTTTGCAACATTGGTTTTTCATCAAAAATTATACAAAGGTACATTTCCCTTCCACATATATCCCAATAACTTTCCATGTCACTAGCTTAAATACAGTGTCTGCAATAATCATAATTAGCGGGGTTTTGCCCCAGAACATAGTACAAATCGGAGTTTGGACTCAAATCGTGAGGGCATTTTCCATACTAAGACTCTCAAAGTTGTACATTCCTGTCATTTGGTTACAATAAGTTATCACTGTTTCTATAAAATATATGTTTGTTGCAATTCAACTCCCCAAAGTGTTTGGGTCCGCCTCCAGAAGTCTGGGTGGGTCAGTGATCACATGTCTCTCCTTGCTGGCAGAGGGCTGTTGACAGGAAACACTCAAAATTAACATACCCCATTCAACTGAAAGAGCCTTTTGTGTGGGCTCCAGCAGGCTGCCTGGAAGTCTCTCCTTAATCAATCAACAGGGTCATGTGATATCCTGCCTCCTGGTGTGGGAATCTCTGAGGTGTTAAGGTTTCCCAGCCTCTTGGCCTCTGGGAACAGCAGGTGGCTAAGATTTTCAATTAACCAACAAGCTTTGAAGTCCCTGCGCCTCTTGCAACTCCTAAATACAGTTTCCCTGTCAGAGTTTAGATCGCTAGCGCCGCCTTGGGGAATTTGTCGGTACTGCATCCATTTTTGAGTTGTCTTGAATTACTGCATTTCAATAGAGTGGTCTTTTGCTTGAAAGTATAGGACCCTTGCTTAACATTGTTTTGATGGCATCCTTACAGTAGAGTGGTGATGTGGAACCCCCCACAAGAAGATTGTATCTTTGGAGTGGTCTCGTGCCAACTGCGCAGTTCTCCTATTCTGGCGTGAATGTGGGCGCCAATAGCTCATCCCCACATCCACCCAGTCTATTGATTTAGTTTGTTCTGGGATAGAATAATGGGCGGCGACAGCTCATTCCCACATCTACCCAGTCTATTGATTCAACATGGGTCAAAACCCTTGACAAAACCCCCCCGCCCGACTACGCTTTGATTCAAGTCGAGGGGAAGTCGGGTGCAAAGGAGGTTTTGAGCCCTTGCGCTGGTATGCCCCCATTATCTTCTTCCAATTCTGTAGATGGCACAGTTCAGCATCTTTTCCTCCACCCAGTTGGATCGATCGGTTCTCCTCGCCGGTCCTGATGGGAATATTGGGCGGTACACCGGGCCCCTCGGGTCTCTGCTCCCAGTCCCCGGTCGTCCTCCTTGGTCAGTCTCCATGGTTTCCTCTCTCCTAGGATGATAAAGCAAAAGCGGCATTCCTAGACATTTTTCCACCACTATTAATGGTGTGGCGAACATTTACATTTTATACATCCGAATGCATTTTGCAGTCTGATTTTAAAAGCAATATATAACAGGGAACATTTGCATTACGTTACTATATTTTTGATATGTGGAATATTTTAGAGCTTGAACTGACTTACTCTGGAGCGGCCCCCTCTGGTATTGCAGAGGACTCCTCCAGTTGCTGCAGGGTGTGCCTGGGATGGCAACAGTTTAGCTGATTTATATGTACCCACTTGTCTTCCCCCTCTGCCGAACTGCCTTTGGGGATGCGGATCTTGTACGCTACAGGGGAGATCTTGTCTATAATTTCAAACGGTCCCTTCCATGTAGGCAAACATTTTCGCTGTTGGTTCCTTTGGAAATTGTATAGATAGACCCGGTCCCTCACAGTATATTCCTTCCTGGTGGTCTTCAGGTCGTAGTGCGTTTTCATACTCTCAGCTGATCTTTCTAGATTCCGCTGAGCATAGGCAAAAGCATGTTGGAGGTGTTTCCTTAAATTCTCCACATACTCATGAGTTGTGGAGGCATTTATCAGTTTCTGCTCCTGGGTCCTGTAGAGCAGATGCTGGGGAAGCACCATCTTGCATCCGGTCATCAACACAAATGGTGACATTTTAGTTGCAGATGAAGGGGTAGATCTGATGGCCATTAGGACCAGAGGTAATCGGATATCCCAACTTGGCCCAGAATCTGCCACAGACTTTTTTAATATGCTCACAATGGTTCGGTTGTATCTCTCCACTGCTTCAGAAGAAGCTGGCCGGTAAGCAATATGTAGCTTCCTTTTGACCCCCAGTATCTCCCATATCTTTGTCATTACTTCACTGGTGAAGTGGCTACCTCTGTCTGACTCAATCCTTTGAGGTAGACCAAAACAGGAAAAGATGTGGTTAATCATCAGGGCAGCTGCTGTTTCTGCCTTGCAGTTTGGGGCCGGGAGACATTCCACCTGCTTGGTAAACAAGAATGTAACGGTCAACCTGTACTTGTTTCCTCTAGACGAGCGAATTACAGGGCCTACAAAGTCGATTTGCAAATCTGACCATGGCAGTGTCATCCCCCTCTTTTGGAGAGGCGCACGGTGTGTGAGGGATGATGGCTGAAACTGTGCACACACAAGGCACCCCTTCAAGTATTGGTCGAGGTCCTGCCCCATGTGTGGCCAGTATGCAACCTCTCTGAAGATTTCCAGTGTTGTGTGAAACCCCCTATGACCGGCGGTGGCCGCATCATGGGCGTGACTTAACATCAGGCTTCGGAATGAGGTAGGAACCATCCACTGATCGTGGCCAGCTTTGGATTTCCTTACCAGCAAACCGTCTTGGATTCGGAACACTTTTGGACATTTCATCATCACTCTTAGGTCCTCTTTCCCAATGTAATCGGTATCTGTCAGGGGAAAGTTCTCAGGGTCCTCAAGGTGTTGGGAAAACTTACCAATAATTGGATCCCCCTTCTGAGCTGTAATTAAATCAGCATCAGGGGTCTCCTTACTCCATTGTGCAGTTGAAAGATCATTGTGAGCATTTGTCTGGGTCCTAGTGATGGCAGTGACCTGGATTTCCCCCAACAGGGACTCTATTTCTATTAGATCCCCTTGGATGGCCCCGGTTTTGGCAAGCTGATCAGCTAAGTTATTTCCAGTTTTGTCTGGTCCCTCTACTTTGGAATGACCCTTGATCTTTTTCCAGTAGATGGTCATCCCATTCGATGTGACCAGATCATCAATATTTTGGATTAACTTCCCATGTTTCAGGGGTTTGTTATTAGCACATAACATGCCTCTGGTTTTCCAATTGACCAGGTGCTCCACGAACCCGTTCCGTACATAATCCGAATCTGTGATTATGACCAGTTTGTGGAGTTGATGTTGGACAGCAGTGAGGATGGCCTGACGCACAGCCATCAATTCTGCCACCTGACCACTTCGGGGACCAATTTTGTATCCAGCGGAGGGTTCTGGGTACTCATTCACCCATGCATTCCCTACTCCGGCCACCAGTTCTTTCTCCCCGTTGTTGTCAACATGGTACGAGCATCCATCCACATAGACAGTGGGCATTCCCTCACACTTGTCTTCTTCAAAGACTTTGTGTGGGGAATTGAGGTATGCCTCCATGTTGTCCTTGATTTTTAGACTTTCGTCCTGGAGACAGTTTTCTCTGGCACAATCATGCAAGTCAGCCAGATCTTGCGCGAGGGGACTCTTCTTGTTTTGGCCATATCTGACCTCTACAGGAAAGCCTGCATTGACAGAATCCAGGAAGTAATTCAGGAATTACTCACATTTCCAGCCCGGATTCTGTCACTTTGGAGGTATTGCAGAGGCTGGTGTGGAGTCTCCACTATGATGTGTTCCCCCTGGATGAACGGGCGGTAATTCTTCAATGCCCACACCGTTGCCAGGAGTGCCTTCTCACAATCGTTGAATTTTTCCTCCACAGAGGATAAAGTTTTGCACGCATAGGAGATTACTTTATTGACCTTGTCATGCTTTTGGTATAATACTGCCGTCAAGCACGTATTAGAGAAACCTGTCTTCAGGAAGAACTCCTTGTTTCTGACAGGGTAAGCTAGGCAAGGCGCTTGTGAGAGGCTTCTCTTGAGTTGTCTTACTGCCTCGGATTGTTCTGGACCCCATTCCCACTTGACTCCCCCCTTCAAGAGATGAATCAGGGGTCTAGTGATCTCTGCGTAGCCTTCAATGAACTTTCTGCTGTAATTAGTCAGTCCAAGGAGGCTCCTTAGTTCCCGCAGAGTTGTGGGATCCTTCAGTTTCTGGAGTGCTTCCACTTTCTTTTCATGGGGACAGAGACCCTTAGGAGTAATCTCATGCCCCAAGAAATTAACACGGGTTCTACACCACTGTGCTTTCTGAAAGGAAAGTTTTGCTCCGGCAGCCCTCAACTGTGTCAGAACATAACAGATCTCCGCTATGTGTTCCTCCACAGATGAACTTTTGATGAGGACATCATCTACATAAGCCAGGTTACCCCTTGCACCCAGGTCGGGCATGGCCTTATGTAGGAAAATGTTGAATTCATTGCCGGAGTTAAGGTATCCGAAGGGAGTCCGGGTCCATGTGTACTGCTGGCCCCCAAAGGTAAAAGCCAGTTTGTATTGGTCCTCCCTACTGACAGGCACGGTCCAGTATCCATTGGTCAGGTCTATTGCAGTGAATACTTGTGACCCTTGAATCTGGGCCAGCCCTTGGTCAATGTAGGGCAGAGGCCATAGGGAAGTATGGACACGTTTGTTGAGCTGCCTAAGGTCGGCGCAGAGTCTCCACTGGCAGTTTGGCTTCAATATTCCCAGCACTGGATTTTTGAAGGTGCTGTGTACTGGACGGATTATTCCCCGGTACTCAAGGTTCTTAATTATTTCAGTAAGGGACTCCATGGATGCGAGAAGCAAACGATATTGCTTCACAAACACTGGAGTCATTCCAGGGTCCGTGGGAATTGTTGTGGTGTGGATGTCGGTGCGACCACAGTCATATGAGTCTACCGCAAAGAGATCTTGGAAATCCAAGAAAACTTGTTTCAACTTTTGCTTCTGTTCCAGAGTCACACAGGTATCAGCTCGGTTGACTCTCTCTTCCACCATCTGCCTGAAGCCTGGAAAGACTTCTGGTATTGCTATCTCAGCGGCCTCCTCCAGCTGGGTGGAGAAGTCCCTGGTCAGAGTGCTGATTTGGACCGGAGGCTTCAGGTGGGAAAGGCAGCCCTCATGGACCTGGAAAATCACC
This sequence comes from Ambystoma mexicanum, assembly GCF_040938575.1. NCBI lineage: Eukaryota > Metazoa > Chordata > Amphibia > Caudata > Ambystomatidae > Ambystoma > Ambystoma mexicanum. The sequence goes on from NC_090926.1 coordinate 496,859,760, forward strand.
TCATCCCCTCTGAAGTCACAAGCCACATATTCCTTACCATAAGGGCAAGAAGTGTACACCAGGAAGTTCCCCCCATGCCGGGTGAAAATCCTGTCTGGTGTTGTATTGTCCTCGCTGTCACTGTCAAAACAGTCCTTGGGGATTGGTCCTAACAGTTAATTTCCTAGATCAATGGAAAAATGTCGGTCATCAACCGCCATTCCAATAATGGTGCCTGCGGCTAGAGTAATACTCTTTAAGTCGCTGTTATCCACCTCTATTGGAATGGTGTCATGTTCTATGTTGACTAATGGAGTTGGGTTTACCCCCAACCCTTGCTGTTGAAGATAAGCATTTAGATGTATATAAGCATCAGGGTTTTTCAATTTTTGTCCTCTTTTAACTTTCACTTCCAGGGAGAATTGTCGGGTCCTTTCTGGGATGGTGACTTCCTCTTTAAGCTGAATGTCAACTGCATAGGGTAGCAATTGAGCTGACCTAAATGCTTTTTCTGGATCATCAAAGCCCATGGGATTTTCCGCTAACCGGGACCAAGCTTTGAAGTTTATTAGGTCCAAACTAATGGCAAAGCGATTGAGAATGTCACTGCCTAAGTAAAAGGCGGCAGTGACGTCTCGCACGACCCAACAATTATGGACTATGCTCTTGTTGACAATGGAGATTTTGAGCATACACCTGCTTGGCAGGAGATGTTTGGAATTGGGTGTTTCCAGATGATCCATTTCCCATTTGTCTATCAGTTTGAATGTGGGAATGGCTGGATCTTTTGGGATTTGGCGGAACATGGCTTCGCTGATGATGCTCTTGCCGTTGTTCACACACACTCGAGCGAGAGCAGAGTTCTTCCCATCATTTAACTGAACAGGGATGAACAACTGATCTCCAATTTGCTGAATATCAGCCAGGCTCTGAGCTGATTTCACATCTTTCTGAACTATTGGTGTGGGAATGTCTGGTTGTGGATTGGTAAAGAATTTCAGAGTATTTCCTTCCAGTGTGGAATACCACCGTAAACTGGAAGGAAGGTTGATCTTCAGAAATAGAGAGGACCCCCCATCACCAGTCTGTTGTCCTACTGCTATTACTGTCACGTCTGGAATTTGGTTGTTCTGGAAGTGAAATTCTACTTGGTCAGATTTTTGTTCAACCATGTGGCAGGTGCCGTTTAAACTAACATGGTTGACACTCTGTTTTAATTTTATTGGTCGGCTAGTCTGGGTCCAGAGGACCTTGTTTACGCAATCTATTAAGGGTGACAACCTTCTCAGGAGGTCATTCCCTAGTAAACAAGGGGTGCCCTCTGGAGTCACTACTATGACCTGGTGTTTCACCTTGTGTCGCCCAATTTTGATGTCCAAATCTGCAGTCCCCTCGACGGGAATCTCCTTCCTGTCAAAGTTCTGGAGTTGTACAGGAAGAGAGGTGAGAAGAATACGATCATTCTCTCCTCTTCCTAAATTCAGTTCATCAAAGGCCCTTCTGGACAGAAGGGTAGCTTGAGATACAGTGTCCACCAGCGCTGAAATTGTACCCTGCCCCTGTACTTGTACCGGGGCATAGTATCTTCCCTCCTTCTCCTCAAGGGGGCACAGATAATGCACATTTTTGGACAACTGGTGGGCTAATTTTCTGGTTTTGGACATTGCTAGTGCAGAGATTTGGGCAGAATTCTGTGGAGAGCCTGGGGAATCTGAAAGAAAAAGTTGGTAACTGGAAATGGTTTCGGGTTCTGGGCCGCCCCCCCTTTTTGGAGGCAGTCATCAGGATGGGTTTGACCCATGGAATTTTGGTATTGTTGGTTCTGGGATGAGATGATGGGCGGCGGTAGCTCAGTCTCCACATCTCCCCAGTCTGAATTGGCATCCCTTGAGGCCCATTTTTCTTTGGGAGGCGTTCCCCCATCTCTAAAGGAGAAGGTCCATTTCCCAGGATCCTCTGAGGATTCCTCTCCCTCAAATTGGAAGATCTGTACCTCCTCCACAAACTGGGCCTGTTTGGGTACTTTGTTTCTCCTACCCCCCCTCTGCTCCTTGGGAGGCAGGCTTTCAGGGGCAGGACATTTTGTTTCCGGTTCTGGGTTTTCCAGGGGCTGTTTACAAGTTGGGAAGGAAGCTTCCTCCAAGGCTTTACACCCCCCTTCCCCTTGTGCCTCCTCCCTGGGAACCGGTGGGTTATCGGGGTGCTGCCCCCGTCATTGTTCTGGAGCACCAGGTCCAGAGTTTGGGGCATTCTGTGGTGGCATGCTCATCTGAGGGTTCTGTTGAGCCCTCAGTATGTGACCCAGATCTCGTGCCATATTTTGGACCTGGTTCTCAAGTTGTGAAACCCGCTCAGGCTGATACGGGGCTCTATTTTCTCCCCTGGGCTGATCCGGGGAAGGGTAGCTATCCCTTCTCTGGTAATACCCTGGGTTGGGAAGATTTTGGTTCCCCCCTCCACCCTTGGCCTCCCCTCTCCCGGATTAGGTTGTCTGGGCTCAGGGTATTGGGGAAAGAAGGATGGATGGTTTTGGGGCTGGAAATTGGGTGGATACCTGGGGAAAAAGTTCTGCCCAGGATTTGGAGAATTTCTGCCCTCCTGTGGGAAGTTGGGAGGGAAGTTCCCTGGGTTAGGTGCTTGGCTGGATCCCCCCTTAGGCTGGAGGAGTCCACACATAACCCAGGATGGGTTGGTTTCCCTTGTAGCGGGGACTGACATAATCAGGGGAGTGAGTGACCCCATTTGTGGGACTACCTCCTTGGCTCCCTGTCTGTGACTGGCCCGAGGGCCTTCTGGGCTGGGCATTATTAGGTGCAGGTAGGTTTTTAGGCCCCCACATCTCCAAATCCAAAACGGGGGTGACCTTTACCTCTGCCACCTTGGCAGCAGCAGGGGTGCTGTTGGTTTTGGGGTTTTTCCGCACATTATTTTTATTTTCTATGGGCTTCTACACCTCATAGATCCGGGTAGCCTGTTCAATGACCCAGTCTAAAGATCTTTTCTCATGAAAATCTCTCACGAGCTGGGTCATTATGTATTTGGGTAAGGCATGGAAAAACGTATTGATAAATTCTCTGCTATCCGTGCGCACCCTTCTGGTGGTCTGTGCAAAAGCACGCTTTAATTCTTGCTCAAACTCTTGTGGGGCCTGATCCTCCCCACATTGCAGATTGTAGGCTGCCTTGCGAGCCTCTTGAGGATTTCTGTGCACAGAAAAATGTTTCAAGATGGCCGCCCTGTATGTGGACCACCTTGAATGGTTTTGATCCTCCAGCCCTGCAAAGAAACTAGAGTATTCTGGTGAGAAGGTCCATTTGACGTACTGAATGCAGCTACTGCTGTCCTTCAAATGGAAAGTCTCCATCATTTGCTCATAGAGCTCCAAGTGTTCCCAAACAGAATACTTGGCGTTCTTATGATAAGGCGTGATGACACTCCTTATTGCCTTTATTTGTTTCAATGGGTCCTTAAGCAAGGCCCTTTTTTGCCTTATTGGCCTTTTTGGTTCGGGTCACCCTGGTCCATTCATCCTCCGACTCAGAAGCGCTGCTCCCAGAGGTGCCCATCTGAACTTCCAGGTTTTCCCGGATTCTGCGAGCCTGGGAATGGCTGGCAGAATGTGGGTACCTGGTCTCCTGTGTCCTGTGACGCTCAGAGGAGACTTCAGATCCCTCCTTGCTGCCAGGATGTGATGGGTATCCCCCCCACTGACCTAACTGGGCAGAGGTTTTCAGGATGCCCTTAGTGGGCCTACTCTCCTGGGGTTCCCCACTAAATTGCACTGTGCTTGGGTGCCCATACCCGGATGCCCGCCCCTCCATTCCTGGGTGGTAATGGCCTATGAGCCCCATACTTTTAGCTGGATAGTAATCTGCCATCCCTGTGGCCCCGTGCTCATGTGCGCAACGGAACATGGGGGTGGCAGAGTCCAGGGACTGGTAGAGGTGAAGGCCTCTGGCACTAGGGCTCCTGAGGTTATGCTCAGGAGTTTCTTTTTCCCAGCGAACCTCATCTCTATCCGCCCCTGTTCCCTGTTGCAATGCAAGAGCCTGCGCTTTCAGTTCCTCAGTTAAGGCCTTACTAGACTCTATCAGTCTCTCCTGCATCGCTACCTGTTGCTGGAGCCTATCATTGTGCTGACAGGGAGCCTCATTTTCTCTCTGTGCCTCCTGATTGGTCCTGGAGTACTGGGCCAGTCTTTGCTGCAGGAGGGTTACCTCCTGAACTGTGTCCCTATTGGCCTGCTCCTTTCTTGCCAGAGCATCCTCCACCCTCCTGGTGTGCTCTAACAAGTTCTGGTGTTCTTTTTGGAGGTCACCCAGTCCCTGGAGGGCCAGGTGATTTTCTTCCATTTTCCTTTTTAAGTGGCAGACTTCCTGGCCTAAGGTATCCCTTTCCTGACTAAGAGCCTGCTTCTGTGCCGCCAGGTCGTCCCTTTGCCTTTGGAAGGCACCAGCTTTCTGGCGCTCCTGATCAAACTCTGCCTGGGTATCGTGGTCTTTCAGAATCAATTTATTGCTTTCCTCTTTCTCTCTGTCTAATCGAATTTGCAGGGTGGCTACCTACTCTGTGCATGCCCTGTTGAAGTCCAGTTGTTGCTCCAGCTTTTAGTCCAAACCGTCTTGGTGCTCCTTCTGCAAAGCCAGAATTCTGGTATCCTGGTCTGTCTTTTGCTGTTGCAGTATATCCATGTCCTCTTTTATTTTAATGATATACTGCCTACTATAATTTTCTGACTTCTGGCTCCTTTGCAGCCTCTGCTCAGAAGAGACCAGGTCAGATTGGGCCTTTCCTAACGCCATTTGTTGCCTATTTGCCAGATCTTGGCCTTCAGCACATTTGTCCTGCATGACTTCCATATATAGATAAAAATATGCCGCTATCCTGGCAATTTTATTGTGTTCATCTTTTGCCTTAGGGGCCATATATAGTTTGCTCAGGGCCACATGTAGGGGACCCTGATCCCTCCATGTATCTGACCCTTTTTCAGTGACCTGTTGCGCGATTGCCTGCAACCAGACCACCTGATCCTGATGTGTCCACTCAACTCTCACAAATAGCTTATGTAAGAGGTGCTCCCTGGCTATTTTCATATCTACCACGGTGGTCATGCTGGAGATTGATCTCCCTCCTGACTTACAACAGTTAGTATTTTATTTTGCAAAACAGACCATTTCCTTAGAACGTTCCTTTGAGGGGTGCTTTCACAGTGTAAAACAGCGTGGTGATCTAACCGGATATGTGTATCTGGTCAATTGGCACACTGTATTAATCTGCACAAGTGGTAAATCTAACCCAGAATATCCCGGCTCCGAGCCCCCACTTTGTTAAGCGGCTTCACTTCAACACTACAGCTAAGTCAATGCCTAGTCTGGGATGCTGATGGAAACCCTTATTTATATATTTTTATGGCAAGTTATAATCTGGATGATGAACCCTTGTATAACACCCCTCTCTGAGAATCCCCCTGACCCCACTGAGCCAAGAAGTAGATTTCTTTTGCAAATTTAAAAGGTTTATTTGGAAAATTAAACAATATATATATATATATATATCACACTTCTATAAATAAATTGACAATGGATAGTACACTTGTGAATATGAGCAGTAATCAGCAATAGGTAATCCTACAGTAGCACAGTTCTTTACAATCAATGAGGAGTTAGTATACAATGGATAAGGTAGCAAAAATACTTTTATGGTTTCAAGGGAAAAGCAATGAGGATAAAATGCAGTACAGAAATACTTGATATGATTTTAGCAAAAGATAAGATAATCACTTTTTCTCTGGCAATTCACCCCCCTCCCCCTATGCAATGTAAGAAATGGAAGGAGATGGAAAGAGGAGTACACAGTTCTCAGGAAAGCAGTCAAATACAATACGAAATTCAGTTCCCCTCCCAGCAAGCTTAGAGGAAACAGGTAGAAGTTTGAAACACAGGCCCAAAATGCTTTTAAATGTGATGGCAATGGATGGGAAAATGTCCTAACTGATTTTAATTCCCTCTAGAGATTCAGGGTGAGTGAGAGATGCTAGTTGGTATTAGTTCAGGCTCACTTTAGCAATGCTCTATGAGTTATTACCAGGTTGCAAACAGATTTTTAACAAAGGAAAGAATGGAGCTGCTATTTTGACAAGTGGATAAATTGAGCCAAAATCGCAAATCGCTGTGATTTTGCGAGTGCGTAAATCGCAATTGCGGAAAAAGTATAGGGAGTAGGAAATTGGTTCTAGGTTCATTGGAATCACACCTTTAAAATGAAAGTTACATTTCGTTCCTAGCCCAAACGGGTCCAGAGATACGGACGATTTAATAAAGGTAGATTTTCGGATTTAAAGTAAAACTCAAAATGACAGGTGATAGCTTGCAGCTGCAGAATTGACAGGTGACAGTTGTGCAGCTTTAACAATGACAGATGACACGATTTCTAGGAGGCAGTTCTACTTAGGTTAAAATAGCTTGAATTAGATTATTTTAACTAAGAGATTGGTTCTGCACAGTTCTGCTAGGTACTCACAATATAAATTTGAACTAGGCCTCGTCACGGATCTGGTCAACACGTCCGGCGGCGGTTCTGTCTGCTCGGCGGGTCAATCAGGGACCGGTTCTGCTCACAGCGATCCGGATCTCTGGTTCTGCTCACAGCGGTCTGGGTCAGCTATGCTCTGCTGGTCTAGCCTCTCTGGATACAGCAGCCTCTGGTTCTGGATACTGCTCTGCTTTCCGTTCCGGATCACGTGTATTCTGGATGTAACACTGCTTTCTGGGTACTGGCAAAAGTTCTTGGCAAAAGCCCGGCTGTGCCCGGCAGTGGAATAGTTTGCAAATGATTTTAAGGATGCTGAGGCCTGCTGCGAAGAGTTCTCAGATTGTGGGTTTAGGCCCTTGCTTTAAGTTCTGAAGTAAATTTATATATATATATATATATCTCTGAAGATTGATGGATGTGAAGTGTGGAGTCTGGAGTCTCCCGGCAGAGCGTCCCGCAGAAAATGGAATTGAATCTGTCTACCTGTCCCAGCAGTCTCTTTTTATGTGTTTTAAAAAGTGGGTGGAGAGGCTAGCATCACTAAGCCTGCCCCTCTCTTGATTTGATAGGTCAATAGATTCTTTGGTCCCTGATTTGGGAAGGGATAGTGGGTCATAGTGATGTCATTTTTATGACCTGCAGAAATGACACTCCCCTGGTCAATGTGCACACAAATCTATTCCTGATCCAAATACAGATTTCCCAGGTACACAGTTGTTTGACATCACATACACACATCATATATTACTAAAGATAGTCCCTGTCCCGACTCTGGCGTTTCTAGGAGCTTGCATTCAAAAATGGCAACTTATTTTTGATTTTAGTGGGTTTTGCAACATTGGTTTTTCATCAAAAATTATACAAAGGTACATTTCCCTTCCACATATATCCCAGTAACTTTCCATGTCTCTAGCTTAAATACAGTGTCTACAATAATCATAATTAGTGGGGTTTTGCCCCAGAACATGGTACAAATCGGAGTTTGGACTCAAATCGTGAGGGCATTTTCCATACTAAGACTCCCAAAGTTGTATATTCCTGTCATTTGGTTACAATAAGTTATGACTGTTTCTATAAAATATATATTTGTTGCAATTCAACTCCCCAAAGTGTTTGGGTCCGCCTCCAGAAGTCTGGGTGGGTCAGTGATCACATGTCTCTCCTTGCTGGCAGAGGGCTGTTGACCGGAAACACTCAAAATTAACATAGCCCATTCAACTGAAAGAGCCGTTTGTGTGGGCTCCAGCAGGCTGCCTGGAAGTCTCTCCTTAATCAATCAACAGGGTCATGTGATATCCTGCCTCCTGGTGTGGGAATCGCTGAGGTGTTAAGGTTTTCCAGCCTCTTGGCCTCTGGGAACAGCAGGTGGCTAAGATTTTCAATTAACCAACAAGCTTTGAAGTCCCTGCCCCTCTTGCAACTCCTAAATACAGTTTCCCTGTCAGAGTTTAGACCGCTAGCGCCGCCTTGGGGAATTTGTCGGTACTGCATCCATTTTTGAGATGTCTTGAATTACTGCAATTCAATAGAGTGGTCCTTTGCTTGATAGTATAGGACCCTTGCTTAACATTGTTTTGATGGCATCCTTACAGTAGAGTGGTGATGTGGAACCCCCCACAAGAAGGTTGTATCTTTGGAGTGGTCTCGTGCCAACTGCGCAGTTCTCCTATTCTGGCGTGAATGTGTTCGGCGATAGCCCAGTCTATTGATTTAGTTTGTTCTGGGATAGAATAATGGGCGGCGACAGCTCATCCCCACATCTACCCAGTCTATTCATTCAACATGGGTCAAAACCCTTGACACACCTTCCTTATTCAGTCTCACTCTGTAGTTGGTGGATGAGTGTAAGAGGGCAATAAGCGCCACCAGATGTTTCAGGAATCCCATTAGCAGCATTTTTTCCCACAGGAGCTCTCTCACTACAGTATCAAATGCTGAATTTAAGTCGTGTGCTGCCATGTAAACTGGCCCTGTATGGTTATGCTTGGTATTCCATTGAATGTGCGATATTAGAGTTGCATTAAGGGGACGATCCATAGAGCGTCTAAAGCCGGTTTGGAATTTAGACAGAGTGGCATTACACTTCATAAACTCCAAAAGCTCCTGAAGGATGAGATGAAAAAAAACCTTTGATGAAGCATCGGTAAGGCCGATTGTCCTAAAGTTGGTGGCTCATTAATTGGGACTTTCTTGTAGATGGGAATTATAGCTGCTGAGCACCACAATCTAGGTATTGATTGTGTAAGAAACACAGCATCAAATTTGTATTTCAGGATCGCTGCCCATAGTTGGATATCAGCTTTAAATAAACATGCCGGAATACCATCCGGACCGACCGCTCTTGAGGCATTTAACTTCATGATTGCCCTAACTATGTGGTCCAAAAACCATGGCGAGTTAACTAACAGGGCATTTTTTTATTCAATTCTATTTTTCTTAACAAAGTTGTTGGGTAATTCATATTTCAACATAATATAATTTACCCACTCCACGGCTGAAATAGCCTTTTCATTTTGACCCTCATTTTGACCATTTCTCGTCCTTAAAGTCAACCAGATTTTACGTGTGTCGCTTTTCAAGAGATAGTACATTGTGTTTTGGTTGTCGTGTATCATAAGCTTAATTTTTAGGTTATTCACAGCATTTTTATAATTTTGAAGGATGTCCTTTTATAACAAATAATGCATTTGCTTGTCCCGCTGCAACTTTTGAAGTTGTCTGATCTTAAGATTTGTATGTTTCTTTAACTTAAAAATCTCTATCTTAAACAAATGCATGTACCATTTTGTATTGCAACAAGGCTTCACCTGCTTTACCAACTCCAATGAATGGTTATTAATCCTATTTGATAAAATTGCGAATCATAGTGTCTACTGGGCATCATGTTAACCATTACTGGGTCATCTTTAATCCGACAAATAAGCTGATAACAAATAGATGGATTCCATCTGACCGACAGTCCTGTCCTATCGATTTCTACCAATTCCAAGACCTTGTAGGTTTTGTATCCCCAGTTATCTAGATTTAACTTTATAGAAATTGCCTGATGATCACCAAAACCAAGATCCTTGATTACAATGGGATCAGAAGTACTGCAAAGAGCAGTAGACAAAAAAAAAAGATCAATATGTGAGGTCAGTCCTCCTCGTGACCATGTGTGTGGGGACTCTTTATCTTGTGTCTCAACTACCTGCATATCCCAGTTCAGGAAAAAATCCACCCATTTTTGGCCATTCTTGACCGTAAGAGCTGAGGGCAATAAATTCTGTCCAAAACACTGCCCATGGAATAAACAGGTAGAGTTAAAACCCCCCCCCCCCACCAAAATCCCCACCTGTGAATGACGAGTTAGCGCACCTTCCAGGATTAAGTCAAGAGTGTCAGCCACCACAGAGAGCGTATAGCAATCTTATTCCAATAGACACACAAAATTAATAATGGTTTCTCACATTCCTGACAAGAGGTTAATTCCCGGGCTATCACTGCAGCATCTTTATAAATGAGTGTTGATGTTAATTTGCAAGTGTTATTTATAAGAATAGCAATCCCGCCCGAGGTCCTGCCCTTCTCCCCTATGTAGGCAGGTTGAGAATAACATTCAAACCCTTTGAAGTGAGAAACATGCATTGTTTCCTGTAACAAGATAACTGCTGGATAGTTATTAGCATCGACGGTACCCCACCACCGATGGAAATTTGCTAACCCACAGCTATTCCATGATAGGCAGACAAACGAGATCTCATTTTGGTCTGGGCTAGGGGGACGTTAAAGATATCGCCCCACCCACAGTTGTGGACGGATTATTGATTCCACTGAATGCAGCAGCCATGGCTAGGAGTTGTCTAATCAAGTCTTCATTAATGTGAGGGGATTGTCCCAGTTCAGTATTATGTTTTTCCATTTATACAGGGGCAATGGGTTTGTCCAGAAAGGTTTTGGCCTCTAAATCAGTATGCGAAATATAGGGAGTCAAACCAACATATTCAAAATTCTCTCTCTGCTCCCAGACTGATTTCATAATTAACCTGGAATGAAAGCCACAAATCATCCTATTATTATGGTTGGTGGCTAATCCTACCCAATCAATGTCATCTAACACAAGGTTCTTAAACAGGGAATCGTCTGATAGGCTTTTAGCAAAAATGAACGATTTACGTTAGATTTGCCATTGACCTTAACATTACTTTCCCATCCCAAGATAAGTGGCAAATCTTGATTTAAGACAGGGTCACAGGTTTCCTCTTTTTCCATGACATTTACACCAACAGTGAATTCCAGGGGAGGGACTTCCTTTTCAACAGGGAGCACAATTGGCGCTACTATTGGCACCTCCCTATTAGTTAGTAATGGGTTCACATTGTTGCTATGTGGGAGGTCATTCGCCGACTCTTTATTCTGTACCCTCTTGGGATCTACAACCAAGATAGCAACAGGTTCTTGCACATCCTTGCCCAGGACCCCCAACATCCATGGCTCACCAGAACCCCCCATCTCAGCTAACTCCATCTTGTTCACCATCGGTCCTTTCTCTTTTTCTTTTTGCTTGATAAGTGAAGTTCTCTTGTGGACCCTGGGTTAAAACTGAGAGAGAGATAGCTGGAGACCCCCCCCCCGTCCCAGCACCTGATGAATCGGAGCCAATTGGTGTTACATTTTTGCTCTAGCCTTTTAACCTGGCTTTTTTGGCAACATTGTCCTCAAGCAATTTTTTTTAGGCCCAATGCTACTTTGTACCTTTGGGACCTAAATTTTATCAGACAAATTATGGTCTAACAATACCCTCGATTCCTCATCAAGTTGGGATAAATCGATAACAACCTCATTCTCAGGTATGGCAGACGACTCTTTGGAGAGTGGACCATGGGAATTTGATGCCACCTTAGCCAACTTCTTCTTCAGGGAGTAGACTTTCGCCGTTCTTTTCTGTGCTCTCCCAGCTAGCCTTTTTTCTCTCCGGGTTAGCACTACTGTAGGTTTTTCCAGCTCCTCACCCACCTTCTGATCCGGTACTTGGAAGCAACCTACTAATACACACCCTTCAGAGAGGTCAATCAAATCAGTCAGGGGAGAGGGACTGTCAGGACCAACATGTCTACTGTTTGCCTCCTCCAAAGATATAGGAGCAAGCCCCATTTGTCCCAAAGAGCCGATACCCTCCCTCAATTCTTCAATATCACGTTAAATTTTTTGAATAGAGGTGACAACTTTAGTTATCTCATCATCTTTGCTAATTCGGTAATCAGTCTGAACATAAACCGTTTTAAATACTTTTGGAGCAGTACATCTGCAAATTATCGTTTTTCCGAGATAGGCACACCAAGCACACCATCAAATTGAGTTACACTATCAACCATATCTTTCATTTTGGTAGGCCTCTCAGATAATGCAGCCACAGCATCACATGCAAATAATAGACCTTCAATGCGATTGGTTTTATTCATAAGCTCCCCAATTGCTGCCCTCATGATTCCAATCTCGCAATGTGACTGCTCGTGGCCTTTATCTAAGAGGTCTAATATTCTTGCCAATACATGAAAATCTGTGCCTAATGTTGGACCATCTAGAGTAGCTATCTCAGAACGAGCCTCATTTATAGTGACCTCCTTATCTTTCTCATTCAGACTTGAGTGAAACCCTCAAATATCAATGATCATTCAGTCATTTAAGGCTGATTGAGCGCGCTTCACATTGGGAGAGCTCACCATAGGTTTTCTGTATGTGTCATCATTGGCTAAATCAGTTTGCCATGCCAGATTCACCTTGTCCATACCTTGAGATTCTGGATTTGATGTGAAAGTGATTTTAGACTTTCTTAGCGGTGGATTGCTTAGCATGAAAACATCCTCTCGACCCACCAGTGTCTGATTCACTAGAGTAGAGGGGCCGAGAGAAAGCCAAACGCGCTTACCTAATTCAGCTTCAATTGTGGGGCCCATCATTTAACAGTCAATAGTGTCTTCCTTGTATGACATATTATTGATACTATACATACCATTAACTATCGGTAGCTGTGATTCTTCCTGATGGACCCCAAGAGACACATCAATTTGTTTAATGTCATTAATTTCTTTTAGGTTACATTTAGTAATAGGTGATATAGGGGGTCATTCCGAGGTGGGCGGTAAGGGGTTACCGGCACCGGTAAGGATGCCGGTGCCGGTAACCCCTTTCCGCCCTATTCTGAGGTTCCCTAGCGGGACCGGCTGAAAATGTCTGGTCAGACCAGACGTCCTTAGCGGGTCCCGTTAGGGAACCAGGGAGCAAATAACGGCTCTGCTATTTGCGGACCCGTTATTATTACCTTCCCCATTCCCATTGACCCCCAATGGGGGCTCGAATGGGAATGGGGAATGGTATTCAGCTTGGGGATTTACCGGGTCCGCATAGGTCGGAATGTCCCAGTAAGTCCCCATTCCGCCTACCCGGACCCAAGTTTGGAGGCAGCCATGGTGCTAATAGCATGCCATGGCTGCCTCCAAACTCGGAATGACCCCCATAGCGTCACTATCCCTCTTCAAATTGTGTATCATAGCAGTTACATGAGTTCTAGGAACGGTACCCATGTCATCCAGGACCCTCTTGGATTCTGACAATGGGATCACTTCCAAGAGTGGCAATGAAATCGCGTTGCCAGGAATAGAGGCTGTAGAGCATTGTGGGTCAATCAATTTCCTCCCGCTTCTAAGTCCATTTACCATTTTGTTTGGACAAAGCGTGAGGACAAACTCTGCACCAAACACCAAAATAAAGAAAGAACCAATGCAATGGCCAGGTAAACCCACCTAAGAAATACTCACTATAGCCAACTAGATACAAATGAAAGCCTGTACCATACCGTGCGTACTCGCTACCTGTAGTTATATCTATGATTGACTACACATTGCGTTAATCAATCACTGTAAGTAGTCCGCCTCACTAGTTGCCAGGAATCGGATACCCCGCGCACCCGCCGCGCAGCCGAACAGCCAAACAGTCACTTGCAGGCACTTCCGGGTGAGCACGCGGGTGCGCGTACACCTGGGTTCTTATCCTTTCCTTGAACGCGGCAACAGCTGACCAACGGGGCGGGGCCACTAATTCGAATCTAGGAGAAGGAGAGATAAAAAAGAGGCTGAAACAGGCTGGTGACACCACTTGAGTACACCACCTCGCCAGCACACGAGTACAAGCACGAGTGCAAGTGCAGGCGCAAGTCCTTCTTTAAAAATAAAGAAAACAATTACTTTTAGTCTCTACTGACACTCGCTGCCTGCAAGTTGGGAGGACCAAAAACCAACAGGGGCTTCCTCTTGCCGACTCCTCTGGCGCCACCAGCAACAAGACAATGTTCAAAACAAACTCCACGTAGCAAGCAGACTGCAGGCAACGCATCCAGCCAAACGGTCACTTGCAGGCATTTCCGGGTGCGCGTACACCTGGGTTCTTATCCTTTCCTTGAACGCGGCAACAACTGACCAATAGTGCGTGGCCACTAATTCGAATTTTTTGTCTCTACTGACAGTCGCTACCCCGCGAGTTGCGAGGACCAAAAACCAACAGGGGCTTCCTCTTGCCGACTCCTCCCCCGCCACCAGCAACAACACAATGTCCAAAACAACCTGCATGTAGCAAGCAGACTACAGGCAACACATCCAGCCAAACAGTCACTTGCAGGCACTTCCCTCATCTTCCATGATGTAATCGCCCCAACGTCTGGCGAGTCTGGGTATTGTGTCCTCAGTGCTGGCCATACTGCTGCCCTGCAGTTTGCAAATGGTGTACCGTCATGTGTTTCATTTTGTGTCATCACCCCTGGGAACCCTGCCCTTTTCCATACATCATCAGCTGCATCTCCTAATATTGACACGAATAATCCCTTTATGTCACCCACGGCTAACCTATGTCCCCCTGTCATTTTCCTCATCTCATAGATTCATTTTTCAGCCCCTGCACTCAACAATGGTAACCTACACTTCACATTCTCCTTGTCTGTGTGCTTCATTGGCACATACTGAGGTTGCACCTCTCCTCTGTCCAGTAAGGGCATCTGTGTGAATGCTTCATCCTCCTCATGCATCCTTCTAGTCAGCCTGACTTGTTGTCCCCTCTTTCCTTTTCAATGCCTGCGCATACATCTATTAGCTCTAGTATGGGTATTCTGGTACTGTCGTCATATCTCCTTGTTAACTGTCTGCTTGAACAAGCCACTGCTGACTCCTCTTTCCTTCATCCTGGAAGGTATCTAAGCCTATCGATATATGTGGTGGTGTCCTGTTCGGTGTACAGGTCGGTTGATAGTCGTGTCTGCTCATTTGATATGCCCCTCTCCATCTCCCTGTGAGTGCGTCCTAAACTCCCATGCTACCCGCTTGTTCTTCCCCGTCAACTGGGGTTGGGACTGCTCCCCTCTCTCGTCCCCACTGTACTGGTCCTCATTATCAGATGCTGTGTACTTGTTACTACAAAAATCATCCACGAAACTCAGCCTCCTCGATGTTGAGTATGTGTTAGGGCTTGTGCTGAAGTCGGTGTCCCTTAAGGTGTACCTGCTTCCTCCTCCACAGGACCCCGGTCCTGCTCCTTCCTTGTCTATTGTGCTCCTGCCTCGTGCTGTCTGGTTCTGTCTGTCTGTCCCCCTCGAGTCTGCTCCTCCCCTGTATAGGCCTTCTTGTGTTTTTACTGCTCTTATTGCTCGCTCGTCCTCCTCTCTGCGCACTCGGTCCCTTACCAGCCTATCCAGCTGTAACTCCCTCTGTTCAGCTAACTTGCATTTTTCTCGCTCTGCTACTGCTCTTTGCCTTTTGATCTCTTCCACTTCCCTTGTTCTACTATCCCACTGCTCTTGCTCAGCTCTTTTCCTTTCCTTGAGGTCTCTTTTGATCCTCTCCTCTTGTTCACTTTCCATGTGCTCCTTCTCTTCCTCCTTCCTTTGTTCCCTGTCCTCTCTCTCGCGTTTCACCTCTCATTCCTTCTCCCTCTTGTCTTCTTTGTTCATTATCTCTGCCCAGTCTGATGCTTCACTGCTCCTCTTCGGACCCTCCATTGCCTTGGTCGCCCCTTCTGTCTCTCCATCTGTCTTCTCTTACAGCTTCAGGAGTATCTTTCCCCATCCATTTGTTCGTGGCTATGCTCCCGAACCCCTTCCTGGCATCCTTCTGCTCTTCGCTGCTCACCTCTTGTTCAGTAGCTCGCTGCCATGTGCCAATCGGCCCCTATTCCTTAGTATATGGTGGAGGCTTATATGTTGGATTTGAATACCCCTCTGCTGCCCTTAATTCTAAGCATTGGGTGCATCCCTTGATCATCATCTGTGTCATTGGATGCTACACTTGGAGGAACATGGGGAGGTGCGGCGGGATGAGTCCCTGGCTCCTTCACATCTTGCTGGCTCAGCATCCACTGACACCTTGCGGCATTCCCCTCGCCCTCCTGAAACATGCATCACAACTCAAATATGGCCATGCTTTTTGTTAGCTTCTTCACCTTATAGGTACTCTGTATGTGTGTCAGTAGTGATTGCTGCACATCTTTGGAGAAACTTCCACAAGGTGGCAATGCTTTAGTTAACTTTCCCTCAGTACTTTTGGACCATTCTATGCTACACTTGCAGATCTTTTCTCTGCAAGGCGAGAGTGTTTTACACAAGTGCTGAAGGGGCCTGTCCACCCAGCACTTCCCCTGATACATAGTCAATACCTTTACCTGACCTCAAGTCGAGGGTTTCGATAGTCTGCTGTTTAGGGAAAAAGGCACAGTATAAACAACAATACTTTTCAGTTTCTATGAGCCCCTCTGGCACCACTACTTATCAGGTGTGCTCTGCGCACTGCCTCTCCTTCATAATCACTGCTTCCTCAGGCACACCCACAATCTTACCCATGTGCCTTCCGCGCACCGTCGCTGGTTCACCTCATCTGCCAATCCCAAGTTTCCAATACTAGCTCCTCACCGTCTCATGCTCTCTGTGTCCTATGTGCAAACCTATGGGTGACATCACCAAACTGAACAAGGTAGTGCAGAAAAATAAATCAAATGCAGCGCTCACACTGTAGTAGCGTGTTACTCTCCCCACAGCTGTCGCTTCCAGGCAGAGTATACCAATATTCACTAGTGATCAAACTACACTCGCTGCATCACCTAGCATGCAAAACGTCTCACTCCAGGAGATTTAACTAGTTAACTCACCTTCCGCAATCTAGGCCAGCTCCCTTGCTAACCCTTAAGGGGATAACATCATCTATGACCCGAGCTAAAACGCCCAACCCACAGGAATACCACTATTTACATATCTTCTGTCATCCGTGCCCTTGAGTCAATAGTCTAGGCTATTCACCAGAACCATTACCTCTAAAACCGAATGTGCCCTAAACATAGAAGAAGGACTTCTACCTCCACTCCTGTCCCTATTAACTTTGACAATACTAGACAATACCTTGACAATATTCTACAATAATAAACAATACTCCACAATACTCATTATCCTCCCTCAAACCCACAGTTGCCGTTAGACTGGGTCAGTACTTAAAGTCTGTGGTCTGCTGGCACTGCTCGGTTGCCGACTCCTCCTCAAAGCGCTCACCTACCCTCCCTGTCCTGGTCTGCCTGGACTACTCGCTGACTTCGGGCAGGATGATTTCCAAGGGGCTCCTGATGGCCTTTACACGGGCACGGTTTACCCATCTTCTGGAAATATGTGAGGTTCCTGCAGCCTCTCAGGTTCAGTGGCAAAGGAGACGACCTGGTGCCATGCTGGCAACGCAAACCATCATCTCTGCTACCAACTTTTTAAGGAGGTCCAGGTGTGCCAGAGGGACACTGGAAGTCGGCGGACTTGGAGGGCCCAACTCCCTCTCCCAGGATACATGGAGGACTCAGTCAACAGCAATTTCATATTGCGGTTTATTACAGGCAAAACCAACAGGGATCTGCACAGGAACAGAGAATATCCATGCACATCTCGCTCTTCCTTAGCTCTCAGGCCGGTTTGTTCCACTCAATGTCATCAGCATGACATCATAACCTGGGCCCTTCTCCTGATAACCTATTGGACCAAGGGATTGGGTATTGAGTATTCTACCACCAATAGTGGAAAATATAGATTTAAAAAAAAAAACTTTATTTAATACTGGCATCGTCACATTACAGGAAAAGCATGTTCAAAAGGGATGTTATAACTCACAGTCAAAGCAAGATACATTTTTTGTCATATTATACCAGATGCAGGGTGTGAGTTTAGAAAGAGGGAGCGAGAGGTGGGGGAGGAAAGGGAGACACATCGCAGCGAGTTATGCAGAGGGACCCGGTGCATCCCCAGTTTCTTCATCATCCTCTGTCACCAGTAAGTATGTCCTGAGGGGGGCCCATATGTCCTTGGGCCTTGACGTGGATTGGATCCCTCGTACATACGCCTCTTCACTTTCTTGTGTGTGGATTAGATCAAGTAACCAACTTCTGTGGGTTGGGGGATCTTTCGACTTCCATTTCATAAGGATACTCTATTTAGCCATGGCTCCCGCTACTGCAAATAGTCTACGGGCTTTAACCGAAGCCTTGCCAATATCTCCCAGGAGGTATTTCTGTGGTGTGGGGTGATGTTCATGTTTAGTATGTCTTCCATGGTGTCTGCCACTTCAGTCCCGAATTGCTTAATTGGCGGACATTCCCAATACATGTGGATGGCTGTTGCATTGGTATCGCT
The DNA here is from genome assembly GCF_040938575.1 of Ambystoma mexicanum. Taxonomy (NCBI): domain Eukaryota; kingdom Metazoa; phylum Chordata; class Amphibia; order Caudata; family Ambystomatidae; genus Ambystoma; species Ambystoma mexicanum. The sequence continues at coordinate 496,877,947 of NC_090926.1, forward strand.
GCATTTGGGGCATGCCTGTGGCTTAGTAGGGTCAAACTTGGAGATTTGTTTGGGTGTAATGTGTAGTTGGTTTAGTGTCTTGAACTGGATAAGTCTAAAATTTGCACATAGGGATATGGGTTTTGTGTATTTGCAGTAATTCGCCCATTGTTGATCATCTATTTGAATGTTCAGGTCTCTTTCCCATTTGGCTCTCATTTCATTCTTGGATGGAGTGTTGGATTGAGTGGTTCTGTATAAGCTGGGCACGCTGCCTATTAAGCCATCCTCTGTCAGGATTTCTGATAGAAATTTGTGGACTGGTGGTGCAGTGGGGAAGGACGGCCACTTCTTCTTGCAGGAGGCTTTTAGTCTTTGATAGTGTAGCATTGTGGTCAGGCTTTTGCCAGCTCTGTTTTGGATCTGTGCCGCCGTGAGAAATTGATCTTCCGGAAAGAGATCACCGACTTTGGCTTGTTTTGTAGGGTCCCTTAGTACTTGTATAGTGTGGTCTATTGTGGGCTCCAAATCTGGGTATTGCCATAGGGGTAGGTGTGGCCAATATGGTATTTCACATCGCACTCTCTTGAGAATCTGTGCCCCTGGTCTTGCGGTCGATTCCATTGGGTCGGCCAGGGTCTTTTCTCGTGGTACTCTAGCGAATACCATGCTCTGGAGGTTCAGCGGTGATGCTGCAAACTTTTCTGCGTGTATGTGTGCAAATTGTTCTGCAGTATTTGTCCGGTATTGTGCAAAGTGTGCTTGTGCTGAATAGTAATATATTTGGAAGTCTGGGGCTGCCAGACCTCTGTATCGTAGTTCTCACACAATTAGGACCAGCTAAGTCTGGGCACCTTCCCTCCCCAGATGAAGCGCGTGGCCAGATTTTGGAGTGTGTCAAAAAATCTATTGCCCGGCCAGATTGGGATGCCACTGAATAGGTAGAGTAGCTTTGGGACTACCACCATCTTCAGTAGTGATATACGGCCGTACAGGGAGAGTGGCAGCCTGTCCCAAGCATTGAGTTTAAGGTCCAGCTGTATCAGGTATGTGGCATAGTTATTTGCATAGAGGGTCTTTTTGTCAGGTGCCATGATGATGCCCAGATACTTTGCGGAAGTAGGGGACCAACGTAAATCGTTCATTGTTGCGGTTTGGACTGTGGACTCGGTCAGTGGAATTATTTCAGATTTGGTATGGTTGATTTTGTATCCGGAGTACTTGATGAGTTTGGTAATGTCTCGTAGCACCGGCGGTATGTGTGTGTCCGGGTTCTTGATGTACAGCATTATATCATCTGCATAGAGGAAGATGAATTGTGGGGATCCCATAATATGGATCCCTCTCCAGGCGTGGTTGTGTCATAAGTACGCTGCCATTCCTTCTATTGTCAGAGCGAATATTAACGGAGAAAGGGGGCAGCCGAAAATGTAGATGTTAATGTACTGGCCTTCACATAGCAGGTGGCTGGCCTGTCCCATCCCCAAGTCATTAACTATTACATTGTTGCAGTGTTGTGGGCTTACCATTGGTTCTTGCCCATTGCTACCCATCCCTAGAGTACTAAACTGTGATTGGCTAGAGCTGACGTCCCCATGCCGGGAATCTGCAAAGGTTCTCAGCTCACTGTGCCTCTTCAAGGTAATAACAATGACTATGTGTCTGCTTTGTAACTTGTGTGAACCACCTTAGCTCATGAGAGTGCTCTCCTGGTTGGTGCAACACTTGTTGCATATTGTTGCATACTTGTCGCTGTCTGTGTCTGGTGGCCTGGACCAGCTCTACTTTCCCACCGCTGGTCGCTGTCCATTGTCTGCTTCAGCCACATCACGTGTTCAGAGAACACGAATTTCAGCTGTGCATCTCTGAATTATGAGGATTCATTAGTCTTTTCTGCAGCTGTTGTCTGTATTTCTTGATCTTGGTTGCAGGTCCTGTCTCACACGTCTTGCTCTCTGTCCAGCCTGAATCAGCTCAGCTCGTCCCTTGCTCTGAGGCCTACTGTAATTTTTCTTAACCTTATTTTTGCGATTTCTAAAGTGTCCATGCTATACTACACTTCCATAGGTTAGTCACACTTAGCTCTGTCAGGCCCCTTAGGTGCTCCTGCAGTTCCATATGGTTATTCGCGCATAAGCATCCGTAAGCTCTGCTCAGGATCTCTTGTCTGTTGCGGTTTCTGCATTGCTGCGTTTGGCTAATGTTAAAAATAAAAACAATGACATTATGTATATGTATCTGTCCTCTAGCTGTAGAACTGTGCGCTCGTGTTCTTCATGTATTCGAGTGCTTGTCTGTGTCCCGAAGTGCAGGTGGCACGTGTGCTTCATGTCTAACGCTGCTATGTCGTGGTGTTTCTAACGACGTTAGCAATATGGCTTCTTGGTGTTTAGTCCAAACTGTCCATAAATGCATCCATAATCATGGCCTGTGGCTCTTCATCCACACATGGATGGATCTCTATGTTCCTTGGTCGGTATGAGTGGCTCAGGGGACACCTCTCAACATTCTTGTCAATCATGGGTCCATTGGGGATTCGTCCAAAATAGAATGGGTGATTGCGGTGCTTTCTGGCTTTCTTCCTTGTCATAAATTTAGTAGGAGTGGCAGGGGGTAGTAGGCTTCCCATCCCTCTTCAGCTGGGCTATATTGCGGGCTTTTGCCCACTTTGCCAGCCTTTTCTCTTTTCTAGACGAAAGAATTGAGGTATCTGGCAGGTTTTCCTCTATCAAGATCGATGCATAAGGGGATATTGGATTTTGCTGATTTTTACTCCAGCATAACGCTTGGGCTGAGGTTGATAAAGCTGTGGTCACTTTTCCCACTGATGCTGTGGTACTTCCCATGCACTTTAATCTGGCGTCCAAGGACTCAATAGCCGTTCCCTGCTTCTGTACTCTATCTAAGATCTGCCCGCACAATATAAACGGTATTTTTATTGCAAAGTGTACCACTCCAGCAGGTATTTCATTTGGATCCTGTGGCCTGATTTGTCACTGCCAGCAACCGTACTTAAGTTGATTCCATCATGAGTAGAAATAGGAATACATAAGGTGAAGCTGAAAGCCTCTGGCTTCCTGTCTGCTGTGCCACAGAGTCGGGCAGGGTGGGAGAGTTTTCTGCCATCGCTGGGAAATCCTCCAGGTCAGCAGCATTGCTCCCCATGCCGGATATGTTTACTATTTCACCCGCACTTATCCCCGTGTCAGCCTGCAGGGAATAACATAGGGCCAGCAGGGAATTGTCTATGTCACCGAAATCTGGGTCTGATCCATTAAGGATAACACATGACGCTTCTTTCTCTGTGACTTTCAGGAGGGCCACTGCCGGGGGGGTTATTTTCAGTTTGGGTCCTCTACCCGTACCCGGGGAAGTCGCCTCGTCAGCTCAAGTATTTTTCATTCGGGCTTCGGCGCGTGTCACAATTTGACCATATGCCTTAACCCTTCTTATAGTATTAGTCGTTGAACTAGTTGAGGCTTTACCTGCCATGGTCGGGGCTAGATGCAGCTCAGCGTGTTTTTGGGGCTTACTGTATCTTCTTTTGGCACCCGGCTACACTGTAACCCGCTACTGACTTCACTCCACACTGCCGTGCACAGGTTTGTCAAAGAGCCAGAAAACGTAAATATTAGGGCGCCTGGTGGTGTCCTGATATACCCAGGTGGGTACACATATAAATATCAAAACAATCAGGAAGAGAGATCGTACATGCGGTTGTGTGGTTCTGCACATATAAATTTATTTCAAACACACAACATTTTTGGAAGAATCCTTAATTATTTTACAGAACTTTCGATAAGCACGAAAGCGAGTGACAATGGACAGGTGTGATTATATACAGTGGAAATATAGGGTAAATATCAACCTCTCTAATGTAGAGGTAAAAATCCACTTAGGGGCACAGTCACATATGATAATAGGATGACCCTACAGTTGAACAAAGTGCACCCGGTACGGAAAGTAGTCCAGGGTATAATTAACACAGGGTGTACACAACATAATCTACAGAACATACACAAAGGTATTTTTTTGCAGTTGTGTCACAGGAGATCGACACAGGTGTGTTTCGGCCATGTGGGGCTGGATTGGAGCCTGTCTGAGTGTTGGCCTTCATCAGGATTGACAACGGATGTGGTGTTGTCTGTAAAATCTGCTGCTGCATAAGCAGTTGGGTGCTGCGTGTAGGCAATCCTCTACTAGTTGCTGGATTGTAGGTGCAAGATGCACTTTAGATTAGCCGTGGGTTCCTGGTGGCTGGATTTTTCTCAGGGTGCCGGGGGCTGGATAAGGGCCTAAATAGGTCCCGAATCGTTTTCCGGAGGGTACGAGTGTTACCGCTGCGTCCACAGCATGGAATGGTTAATATCATATGTGACTGTGCCCCTATGTGGATTTTTACCTCTACATTAGAGAGGTTGATATTTACCCTGTATTTCCACTGTATATAATCATACCTGTCCATTGTCACTCACTTTCGTGCTTATCAAAAGTTCTGTAAAATAATTAAGGATTCTTCCAAAAATGTTGTGTGTTTGAAATAAATTTATAAGTGCAGAACCACACAACCGCATGTAGGATCTCTCATCCTGATTTTTTTGATATTTATATAAAGAGCCATAAAAGAAATGTTTACAATCTATATTGGCTTTCAAAGTTTAATGCAGTTTGGGGGAACAATGTCATAGTTATAGGTATCTAAAAAACCCTGGTCCTATTCAGAATCCAACGTAACCATTTTGCTGCAGTGTGCATAGATTTGGTGAAAACATGGTTACGTTGGATATCCCATACCAAGTGATCTTTTTCAGATTCTTTTACATTTAGCAGTGTTCGACGAACCTCCTCAGAACATTACAAAAATATATATGCAACTTTGAACTTTTTAAAAAGGTTTCATGACGTTCCAGAGTGTATGGAAGTACCAAAATGTGCATTTCCTTCGCAAACTCAAATCAGAATGTTTTGGCCTCACATGTACCAAACATGGTTAATCAGACTTAAAACAAACCTGCGCAGCCTACTAGCAAAATTCACTTTTGCGAAAATTTGTTCATCTTTCGTTATAAAATACATGAAAACATGGTCAAAATAGCCAACATCCAGTCTGAGCTATTTCGATTTTGCCGAGTCATTATTGCAGAACCTGAATGGGTAATGTGCTTTGTGCGTATAAAACAAATGGATGGGTCGATTGCAAGAGATTCATTCTGAATGATTAGATGTTGACTGAATATTTTTGATGCAATGGCCATCTTGGTCTGCGGATTTTAGCTGAGTACATGTCACAATGAAACACCATTGAAAAGGGTCATTTAACAGTCCTCAGCTGCTAGTATGGAGATGAGTTGTCCTAGGCATGCAGAATCTGCCTTTTTTGAATGAAAAAAACACATTTAAAATGGCAATGTGGGCTACATACTTCAACCAGTGATCTTCTGATTCTGTGTTGGAAACACATTGAAAAGGGGCATTTGGCAGGTGAGTGGGGGATGCCCAACTCTTAGCAAGCTGGGGAGTGACTGAGATGCGCAATAAACGTATATGGCACAATAGCGAAGAGTTCCAAAGCGCAACTCCAGAATCCACAGGCTCAACTCCAGAACCACAGACCCAATAAGGTCCGGGTACAAGCAGCAGGTCAGTGGGCCGGGTGCTTGCATTCACGAACATTGCTGGCCCTTACACTGGGCACATTGGAGCTCTTTCTGCTGCCTCGGGCACGATCCGAGCACAGTGTCCAGGAGGTTGTGTGGGGATGGGTATTTCCCACATTTGATCACGTTGAGGTGCCTGGGCATGGCCTTGAGTAGTTTGGGTTATATGAGGTGCCTGGGGCATGACCAAGAGCCCTACGCCGGATACAGTATCCACTTGGCACACGCTGTGCCATTTCCAGTCGTCACATTAGGTCCGTTTGCTGTGCACATGGCGTGAGTGAATGGCATGATCCTGGCCCCGTGTACACATGGCCAGTACTGCAAGCTATACACAGTAAGCCCTGTGGATCTCTTAGTGCATTCCATTAAAATATCATTAAACAACCTACCAAATTCACTGAAAACAGCTTTAGAAACAGTTAAGGCGAACCTTTTGCAATGAAAGCCTAGGTTGAGGGACATTATGGCAGCGGTACAAAACCAAAGAAATTCCGCAGTTCTGGTTCCCAAGGCTACTATAACTCGGACACTGCTGCGTGATGCTCAGCACACCACACCTGACATTGCAGAAAACATTCACATTTTCTCATAGGCATCTACAGTCAAAACTGATAAGTAAAAGGAGTACCATGGAGTAATATTTTTGCCTTCAGGACCAACAGAAAAGACTTCAAATGGATCATCTAAATTATTTCCGCGAGGCAATTTTCCATTTTACCCACCTTGTGGCTTCATTGGCAGTGGACGTTGGATCTGGAGTTATGCTTGCCTTGGAATACAAAACGGGGGAATGTCTGTATTTTTTTTTCATCTGCAACAATAGTGTCCCTAGAAGCCAGGGTCGAACTGGGGTGTAAAATTGTCTCGGGCACCTGCGAAAAAGTGACCCACAGTTGCAAATGGCACTTCATTCCTTTTGTGACAGTTTTTGAATAGAATCGTACCCAAGTTGACCCAAAAAACTGGTCCACAAAAGCATTTTGCGTTTTTGGTTCAGGCATGGGACTATTGCCCCATAGGACAGTCTGGGCCTGCTTTCAAGCAACGTGAATGCAAACAAAATGAAAGGAAGAGGTCTGGTGAGTGACAACTGACTTCTTGCGCATAACCCGGGTTGAAATGTAGCTAAATCGAGTTGTAATCGGAGATGAGGGCTCGCTCAGGCGATACGGCAGTGCTATCTGAAACCAGATGAGATGTAACATGTGAATGTATGCGTAGAGTCAGCTGTGAGGGGTCTGCAGTTAGTAACGATGTGATGAGGACTGAAGGTTATGCTTCAGGTAATGTAAATGCTAATGTGCAATCAGCTGATTTGAATGCCAATGCTGAAGCATACTGTGTAAGCGCGGTAGAGGCGGGGTCAGTTCCTGTGCTGTCGTCTGACAATCCATATCCGCGTAGAACTAGTCTCATGTGTGTATCGAAAACAAATAGCAGACACATATCTGGCAATAAAGGTGACAAGGCCTTTCAAAATACAACACAAATAAGCAAATATGGTTCGTGGCCTAGCAAAAATAAACTGGAAGCAATTGATGAGGCAGAGGCGATAAACACAATTGTGTCTGAATTGACCACTTTGCTTCAGTGTATTGGGGTAAAATGGATAGAAAGGACAATACTTCCAGTAACACCTGAAAATCCAGTAGATACTCCTTCAAATGAAATTGAGCTAAGCTTGACTGAGACTGACATTGTTGTCTCTGAATCAGCTATAGATGCCCCTCCCACACAAAACGTAATGTTGGGTGCCCAAACGCTGATGGCGGCTCACAGTGCAATATGCATAATAGAGGTACAAATCCATGCCCGTGCCACAGTGTGTGATCATGGCTCTCTGTGTGTAACAGGGACGTCATTTAGGAGTAGCCACGGGTCGCAATTGCGACCCCTGAGGTCTCCCTTGCTAGCCCTAAAAAAAGGAGATCTTTTTTTTTTTTTTTTTACAATTTGAAGCTCCTGGGTTGTTGCTGGTGCCATTTGGCTCTTTGTTTCTGGAGTGGCTGGCTTTCTTGTTCAGGCTTCCTTAAAAAACTGTGGGTTCCACAAGTGTAACACTTTAAGTAGTGACCCTAAATAAGAAAGAATAGGAATAACACATAATTTGTCTTTCTGGAATTCTATACAATAATTGCTAGACTCATTAAAGGTTTATTTCAGGCACACTTCAGGGGGGTGAGTCACTGATTTAGCCTGTTCTTAAACACCTCAAATTCACAAAGCAGACAAAATCCTCCAAAAAGCATTTAGAGTAGAATAAGCATCCATTTCGAGCTATGTATTGTGATTTTTGCAAATTGTAATTATAGCATGTTATTTTCTGCCGATACATACGGTGATGCATTCTTGCATGAAATGTATATAACGTTACAGTGATATTGTAACCATATTTTTCATAGTGTACTTAGAAACAATGCAAGGTGATGCCATTTTCTGTTTTGTCAAGGGGTAAACGGTCATGTTCCATCGCTTTCCGTGATGTCACTTCAGGGTGGGGTCAAATGACATCACTTACTGTGATGTCATCAGGGGGCCAACGGTCACGTGATGTCACGTCCGCTACCCCAGACATTTTGGTGAAATGACGTCCCTGGTGTGTAAATGGCAACGAAAGCATTGAAAGCGAAAGAAATGAGAATATACTAGATGACTATGTAGAAGGAATAAATAGTGAACCAGGAATGTTGGATCGTCCACCATTACTTACCACATGTGAGTCAAACGAGCGCATTGACACATGTGATACATCTGTGTATCCAAGCATCTCCCCACTAATTGAGGCAAATTCACCCAAAAGCTTTGCCCAACAAGCTTTGGTGAATCAAAGTGAGAATGTCAACATTGATGACGAACATGATATATCTGGTGTAAGCATTGGCAGCAACACGAGTATCACCTCCTCTGTGATGTTCGAAACATTTGACAATTTCCTTACTAAAATTGTAGAAAAATGGGATAGTGTGGAAAACCGTTAGACCTGCTATCTCTACTACTGCACAGGAGCATACATTGCAGTAGAAAAGCATACAGGAACTGTGGGATAAACACAGAACGAAAAGTGACTCTAGGAAAACTCGATAATAGTGTGAGAATTGTTGCGAGAAATGCGCAGGAAGATGTTAGGGTGATAAAGTGGGGCACAGGCAGTTTTAGATTCTGCGGAATGCACACATGCGACCACCAGAGTAACAGAAAAGGCAAACGTGGGTGTTTCAGAATCATCTGCACATCATTTAAATGCGAACCTTGTCGAAAACCCGAAACACGTGACTATCAAAAACTGTGATAAAACAAGAAACACAATCTAAAAAGTTAATTTGTCAAGGACTGGTGTATGATTCGAGTTGGGCACAGCAAACTAGCAATGGCTGCATATGTAATGAAGAGAACTTAATTGATTTGGCTGATTGTGGAAGTAGGAGCGCTGCATCTGGCAGGAGAGTGAATGCTGGATTGCACGAGCATGACTGTTTAAGTGATAGGGCTCAAACAAGGAGGAACAATACAAAGAAAGTAGCAGACATTCGACAATACAGAACATGCAATAATACGAAACGGCTGATGAACCTAGGGCCAAATAGTGCCACAAAAGGGAATAATAAAAAAGTCAAGCAGTGGCTCCGGGTTAGAGACTGTGTTTTGGAGGCTGTACAGTGTTTATTTGAGGATACTAGGGAGAATGAATGTGCTGAACGCTGCAGAATAAAAAGTCAGAAACTGCAGGACAGTAAGAGCATTACTAGCCCCATGATGTCCCAGAGTAGTATCTTGACAAATAAAGAAAGAGATGCAGGCAAACAAAGTATACAATCTGTAGAAAATGAACCAATTCCCCAAGATGAATCAATGAGAGTGTGCGTCCCAGTGGTCAGGGCTCTCCTACTGAAGTCCACTCATGGAATTGACCACCATCCACCATTAAATCGAAATGTAGTTCTAACTATCCTCCATAAATTAGTCCCGCTTTGTGGCATTACCTCAGATGACATATTAGTGGTTGTTCAACTTGAAGACAGTAATAATGTCAAGTCAAAAATATGGTTTGACACTGCACCTTTGATTACATCCTACAGCATGAAGATGAACTCTTGAAGCTTGAACATTGCTGTTAGGATACCAAAATGTCCACGACCAAGCAGTTTTCCAATCTGCCTACTTCTCGAAACATGAAGAATGCAAAAGCAATGACTGTGGAATATAGTAAGACTTTAGCCGTTAATGACGAGAATGCAAAGGTCTATTTCAAAAGTAAGCAAAGCCACATACCAAACAAAGCCACTAACCACGGAAGAAGATGGTTATTGGCAATGGTTCCTGAAGGCGTTTAAGTCCCATTTTGTTAATCAGAGTCGGTAGCCATAGCATCATGTGTTCATGGAACACCAGAGGGCACAACCATCTGTCAGATGATGAGGGTTTACTGGCACATATTAATCTCTTCTGCATTGTAGCCCTACAATAGACCTGGATCGCTTATCAATGTGATATAGTTGGTTGGAGCCCTCAACAAGTGCTGGCAACTAAAGGCCCAAAAGGACACCCAAAAGGAAGCCTCATGATAACTGTTCAGCATCCATGGGCTATAGTGGACACTATATGCTCCGACACTATATGCTCCACACTCATGGTGCAAGCAGTGACATTTAATTGCACACTGCTTGAGCACACTGAGTTGGTTCTTGTCAATGTATATGATCCACCCTATCTGGTAGTTCACTCACAAAATACAGATGTTGTAGGTAATCTTCTGAGGCAGACCTCACCAGAAACCCCTATGGCATTTATAACACGCCTATACATAAGTGTTTCAAGGCGCGATGAGGCAAAGGAGGGGAACAGAGGGAAGACAGAGACAACAATCTTACTAGGCCAGGTGACATTGAGATCACGCAGGGGTTGGGGGTAGGGGGAAAAGTGCGGGGGGAGAAGGGGAGTGGGCAGTACAGAGGATAACAGAACAAATAAATAACAATAAATAAAAAGTGCGGGCAGCTGGTGGCAAGTGCGAAGGTAAGTGCAGACATCAGGTGTCAAGAGCAGGGAGGGGGCTGTAGGGATACAGAAACAGCCCCACAATGCCCCTATCATGCTAGTTGGGGATTTCAATGGTAACATTGGAATGAATCTGGCGGAGTCGCTCGAAAAGCACTCCTCTGCTCCTCATAGGTTAATAGAGACAAATAAACAGGGACATGGTTGGGCAGAGGTATTATACTCGTTCTCAATGACCGTGTTGAATGGATATTGTGAGGGTGATGCTCACAAAGCACATACTAGGGTCAGTGGCGAAAGCACCTCCACCCTCGATTATGTTTTTGTCAACGGGGCTGCACGTAATTTAGTGATGGATATGGCTGTGCTGATACGAGATGAAAGCGATCACCTTCCCAAATGTGTACTACTCGACACACCTAAAAGCGAAAGCACATATGAGCTTAATGGAGACAATTTTGTTAATGACTCTTTTAACAGAGTAAGATGGAATCCAAGCAACCTAGAAAGGAAAATGCTGCCTGCGAACTTTCACTGAGAAATGGGTGAACAATCAGACTCTGCCAAAACGACAAATTATCTCTGAGTTCACGAGATGATGGAGTGTATAAAGTCCTTGATGCTTAAGAAACGCAAATACATTAGTACATGCGAAAGGTGCAACGGCAAACGAGGATCCAAAAAAACGTTTTGATAAGCAGATCGAGGATGCTAAAAAACAATTGCGAAAGGATATTACAACACGTCTAAAAACAGGGATAAACACAAAACGGACTCAGACTTAGCAAATAATATTAAAGAACTTAAAATGAAATATTGAATATGGCTGGGACGCCATCTCGCAAATGGTAAACAAGAATTGTGCATGAAGCTAGCTCACCACGCCAGATCCAATAACAACAGAGGTATATGGTCGGTATTCAGAGGGACAGCTAAAAGACAACTTCTATCAAAAGTGTCCCTGAAGATGGATGGGCCTGCCATATTAAACATAAGTTGGGGGCTGTGATACCCATTACTGATGACCATTCAGAGGTTGAGGAAAAAGGTAAATGTATGTCTACCATCAACGACATACGCAACATGATCACCAAATTGCCTACATCTTGTGTCTCTGGGCCCGATGGCATTGGTGAGCTAGGCATTGTACCACCCACATGGAAAGAGAGTACCATCCTGTCTATTCATAGAAAAGGATCATGGAAGACACCCTCAAATTACTGTATGCTAGCTATGCTAGATATCCCGCCAAAGCTTTTTGCCAGGGAACTCCTAAATGAGCGAAATTGATGGATTCTTGCTAATACGATATTACCTCCCAATCAAACAGGCTTCAGATATGAAGTCAGTACTATTCATAATACGCTAACATTAGAGACGGCCATTGAATATGCATGGCAGAGGTGGCAGCCGGCTATGTATGGAGTCTTCACAGATTTCACACCGCTTTTGACATGTCATGAGGAATTGATTATGGAACAAACTTGTTTCATGGAATATTCCTCCTAGCCCTTTAACCATGATCGGGCTTCTTCATGTAGACACCAGCGTGAGGGTGAGGTTAGAGGGTGAAGGTAAAGTAACTAGCCTGTTTGCTACGGTTTGTGGGGTGAAGCAGGGTTGCATATTAGCTTCCACTTTTATTTAGCTGATTTGCTAGAAGTAGTGTAGCCACTAACCGCGTGTCCCATGAAGTTTGGTCCATTAAAGGTTCAACGGCTAGCATATGCAGATGATCTGCATCTCTTGGATCATATCGCTAGGGGCCTCCAAACCATGCTTGATGCCCTAAATGAATATGCCACAGTAAATGAGTTGACATATCAAAAACCAAGATAATAACATTTCGGGGGGGAAAACAGTAAATGCAGAGGCTCTAAACATTTATAGAAGCTTGATGCCACAGTGGTGGAAGTGGTAGACTGATGTTATCAGTGCCTGAGTGTACTAATCGATAACAGGTTGAAGTGGCCATCACATTGTGAAAACACCAAGGTTAAATGTATGCAAATCGCGTGATCATTGAGTGTGTTCATCAGCAAAGGAGGTTGCTCTTTTAAGACAATCTTGTTACAATATAGAGTCAAAATTGTTCCTTATATGCTGTATGGAGTTGAGATATTCGGACATACATTGCTAGATAACCTATCGAAATGCGAAAGCAACATATTACGGATGTGGTTTCAGATACCAAAGTCTCTACCCATTGGATACATCTTGCTTGAATGTAAGATTAGGCAGATAAGGGCTGTTACCTCCAGCAAAATGACTATGGCATATTGTAATCTGCAACTACTTGATAATGGGACAACTACGGTGGAAGTCTATCATGCCTTTCAAGATCTTGATAAGTTTGAGAAATTCTGAACAACAAGCAAACTACACTGCGAATATCTGTATAGGTCAGCTATGTGTGTGACTTTGAGCAGGTCTTTACTGTGGAAGTATCTCAAAACCAGTGTTAAGGAGCAAACGCATGCATCATGGACTGAGGCTGAGATGATACGTCTGGCGTCCATGAGGCACAGTGGGCCTTTTCTGCAATATTGGTTGGAGAGACTCTCCCCCCACAATATAGAGGCCTTCCCTAATGGTAATGTAAAACGTAATTATTTGCATTTAAAGTTTAACAGCACTCAAGGTATTAGAAACAATGTGGCCGTAAAAAGGAATACCTCGCCAACAGCGAATGTGTCGTCTGTGTGATGAGATGGCCCTTGAATCGACTGAACACATAATGTGCCATTGTACTCCCCTAGAGTCTGCGAGGTATAAACACATGGAATCTTACTTTAATGAGTGCAAGAGCAGTACTAGGCTCATTAAGAGTGAAAGCCTATTTGAAGGAAATGATGTAAACCTGATTTACCATATGATGAACTTTTATCAAAGCGCTATGAAAATTTGAAGTAATTTGTAACTAGATGTAATGTTATTAACTGTGTGAGATAACTCAAAATGATGAGATATATCTATATTTTGGTATTTAAATTGTTGCATTGTGATATTTCAACATGTATATATACAAAGCCTTACGTGGCTACATGCATATTAAATTTAAAAAAACTATAATAAAAAAAATATATGAACCATCTATCTAATATTGAACGTTCTACAATTATCGCAAACTACGTGAGATTGCTTGTATCTTTTGTACTCTTGTAAGAATATTGCTGGACCTCTTCTCGTAAATATATGCGCTACTTAGTCCAGTGTGCAAGTTGTACGCATTTGATGGACAATTAAAAGACCCACTGCATATTTCTGTTGGCCCTGGATACGTGTCTGTTCCTCACAGACTCATTAAAAAGACCTTCTCTGGGAAAGGAAAAATAAACATTCCCCTCTGGCCGTGAAGGTTTAATTTTTAAATATCCAGGTTTGCCTAGTGTGCAGCGTAGTCCAGGGCCCAGGGTCACACGGGTGCTTGCACCATTCCTCTCAGGAGTCGGACGGAGGCACTGAGGCTGGCACTGCATAATAAGACCGCATCGCTGTATCCCTGCTGTCTTCCCAAGCCATTCATGAAAGAGACATGAACAGGCTAGTGTTGTGGGATATTCCCTCGGAAAAATGCCTTGCTTCAAAAATGTTCTCTCAGCATTGTCGTATCTTGATGGATAAATATGTATGGCTAAGAGCAGAGCCGGCCTTAGTGGGGGGCGGACCGGGCGACCGCCCGGGGCACCATGGCCCCCAAGGGTGCCATTAGCTCCCTGCCACTCCAGGTCGGAGCAGTCTTGTAAGGGCTCCCCGGAGCTGGCGTGGTGAAAAAAGGTGCGGCAGGGGCCCTTTTGTTATATATAATAGGCTCCCACGGTGGTGAGGTGCATTTAATAACAATAGGGTGCTGATGCAGAGGGATGGACGCTCAGCCAATCAGGTGCCTGGAAACGCGGATGTGAACTGCCAGTGTACACCAATGTTTTCCCAACCACCTGAGGCCCTTCCCCAGGTGCCGCCATCTTGATTGTGGGGAGCAACAGGGAACACCTCTCTATTGCCTCCTCAGGCCCCTACCCTTCCCGCACTCCCTAAGATATCCCCTATTCTTCTCTTACCCCCTAAGACATCCTGCAGCCTTCCCCCACCTCCCTACCCACTTACTTGCTCCGTCTTGTCTTGGACGCTGCCATAGAATTCTATTTACTATGGCAGAGGCCATGCTTGTTTTTTTCTACTTGACATTTTGGGAACATGCTCAGAGCCCGTCTCCAATAAAAGCTAAACCTAACATAAAACTATTTGAATGTAGTACCTATGGAAGCGAAAAAATACAACTTGGACGAACATTATTTTGAAAAATGTCCTGAGAAATCTCGCAGATTATTATTTCTAAAATTCCACCTAAATCAGCTGCCAACTAGAGAAAAGATACATTTCTGGTCTAGTGACAAAAATCTAGCAGCTTCATGCCACTTATGTGGAAGAACAAACGAAACTCTAAAACATCTGACGTTAGAATGCTCGGCTATAACTCACGAAAGAACCCTTCATTTTGCCAAGTACGTAGCCACAAGACCATCATTAGGCATAGAAGATTGGTGGGGAGAACTACATAGTGACTCTGATCGAAAATTAACAATTGAACTGACATTTTTCTGGGAAAAGATAATAGAAAAACTAAAAAATATTACATGAATGTGCAAAACGAATGTAATATGTATTGAGTTTTGAGATAATTTTAGCAATGATGGTCGTTTAGTACAATTGTAAATTTTGATGTTGTTTTATATGCATGTTGCTGTTTTTCTTTTTTTTTAAGGTTTGTAACAAACCAATAAAAAAAAAAAAAACTATTTGCACTCTGGGATTCTGTACTGGACAGTAACAACTTACTAAGACTTGTTAAGGATTTTGCTACTGTGAGGGAGCTGGGGGAGAGTAGGTGGCACCCCTGGCCTGCACAGGGCATCTGTCATGAATTCCTTGCAACAGCCTGGACCCCGGAACTCCTCCCAATTACCTGGTTCGGCGGTTTCTCGGCGGCGGCACGGATCGCGTATCACATCCGCTCCTGTGCCCGCCCGGCTTCCGAGAGTATGCCACATGCCGTGGCGTCCTTGGCACCTGCTTCCCCAATCACGCTGGGGTTTACCCTGGCATCTGCAGGCACGCAGAAGCTCTCTCATTCATCATAGGAGCTCATTGGGCACGGCGCCTCGCAAGAGAAAGTCATGTAAGCCGGTTAGCGGTCACACGTGACCGGTCACATGACCAGGAGGGAAGTCATGTGACCCTGAGGAACCCTATAAGAGAGCTCCAGCCCTCTCATTCAGTGCTTCTCAGCTGTTCCTTCGGTGAGTAGCGTGTCTGTGCTCCTCGTACTCCTGTTTTAGGTTTTCCTGGATTCTTGACCTTGTTTTGCTTCTGGACCTTCTTATTGGATTTGTCCCTTGGAACTCTGTGTACTGGAACTGAATAAGACCCTTGGATTGCTTCTTGGACTGCCTTTGGTTTTGCCCTCTGGATTTTGTTATTATGGAATCCCTCATTTGATCTGTTCAAGACCTCTGGATTACTACTGGACTGCCTTGTTTCCTATCTCACCCAGTATTACCTCGGGTGGTACTTCCCATCCCTGAGGACCCTCCTACTTTGCTCTCCACTTCAAGAGAAACACGTAGGTTTCAAGCTGTCACCGGATATCCCTAGGGTAGGTGTTCTTTCTGTCTACCATTTTGGTGCCTATAGTAGTTTCCTTGCACCTACTTGCTAACCCTTCTCTCTCCCTTACAGTCATCCGGGACCCGGTGTTTGCTGTTCCTGCCAACCACCTGTGGCCTCAATAATCGGTCAGTGAGCTGATTGCTCTTCTCTGACTGGTACTTGGGGACGGAGGTACTATAATCATCATGGACCTCAGATCGTGACAGCATCCCCTTGCTCCAGTCAGGTGCAGCTGTCCTGAAGAGGGTACACCGCCCAATGCCTTGGCATGCAGAGGACCAGAAGGCAGTAAGGAAGGAAGCACCACAGTGAGTCCTTCCCAGGGTGCACTAACTTGGATGCCACTTGGGCACGTTGCATCTGGACAGTGTGTAGGATCCAACTTGGGTCCATGTGGAGCGCTCTGCTCAGAGACCATGGTACGGTTGGTGGCGGTGTTAAAGGACTTGCCTGAGCTTTAGCAGTGAATAATTCACCAGATGATTTGGGAGGCCCAGCCTGTGCACCCAGGTGACAATGTGGCAATGCCTCCATGCAATATGTTTGAAACCAGTGGCGATGGAAGGTGAAGGTGGTATTGTATTCGTCAAACACACCACTCTGACATTTAAGGTAATTGGGGCCCCCTTCAGGTCTGATATTGAAGTGATTAGACTCGCTGCCAACTGCAACAGCTCAAGTACAGATGTGGAGGTGGTTTATTACTTATTTAATGTGGCATGCCTTGTTTCAGTTATGCTAAGTGTTCTGCGCCCCCTATGAGCAGTCTCATCAGCTTGAAAGGTAGGGGTTAGTGTTCAACTGACAAAAAGAATGTTGAGGGAAAATCTTGTTAGAATGCCTTATCATGGTATGTGTTTTGCTGATGATCATGCCATATGATATATGGCATTTGTAACACAGGGAACAGAGGGAGGACAGAGACAACGATCTTACTAGGCAAAGTGACATTGAGATTGGGCATGTGCAGGGGAGGGTGAAGAAGAAAAGTGCCAGGGGAAAGGGGAGGGGGCAGTGCTGTAAATTGGATCAAAACAATAACAAGAAGTGCGGCCAGCAGGTGGCAGGTGCAAGGGTAAGTGCAGACAGCAGGTGTCCAAAAGTGCAGGCAGGGGGAATGTAGGGTTACAAATAAAGACCCAAGTGCAAGGGTTGCCGGGAGGTAGTGCAGGGGTGCAACTGGGCCCGAAATCAGAGGGTAGACAGGTGACCAGTGCAGTATCAGACTGCAAATCAGCAGAGGAGAGGAAGAGAGAAGGCAAAAGCAAAGTGGAAAGTCTTGAGGTACTTCCGGAAACAGAGATGGCTCTCCTCGAGTTACAGAGAGGCAGGAAAGATGTTCCAGAGGGATGCCCCAACCGCATAGAATGTAGTTGGCCATAAGTCCAATGGGCAAAATATAAAAGTTGCCTGTGAGTACTGTGAGTGGAGTGATATTTGTGTGCTCTTGTTGCGTGTATATTACTTTGCTTATCAACAGAAAGTCTCAGCGTAAATTCCTCCCACTGCATCTGTCGTCTGTGAACTGTTCTGGGCTCAGGGTCCACCAGAGCCCTGTGCTCTTCCTTTCTTTATTCCAGGGGCCTTGCAATGTACACGTATCACTGCCCCTGGCTGGCCTGCCGTGGTGGCAGGACACATAGTGTTCCCCCCAGCTGATATGGCGGCGATGGCCGTTCGCCTGCCAGCGGTAAAAGACTTGGGCCATGTAACCTCTTGCAATGTTTCTTTTCCTACAATCTAAAGACATCTAGTAGGAAGAGCAAAACCAGGAAGCAGCGTTCGGAGGGTGGAGAGGCATGTATGCTTTGTTCCCATAATATCTCCGCCGGCCCATTCCTCATTCTTCATTTGCACGTTACCCACTAATGCAATCTTTTTGGGAACAAGTCTGGAATATAATTCTAGAAATCGTAGGGTCAACTATATCTATGTCGCCTGAGTTGTATGTATTAGGAATAATGGACCTGTTAGGAAAATTACATAGACGCTTTATATATGCATGGCATGCAATTGCGAAAGCATCGACAGCTGAGAATTGGCTGCGAGGTCCCCCCTACTGTAAAAGATTGGCTAGTAAAACTTACATTCTACAAAATGCAAGAGGAACACGTTCGTATATATGCCAAGCTTGCCGCAAGACTGAGTGATTTATTTGTGGGGGCGGGAGAGGGATTTTAGGACGTGTCTTGCTTCTTTGCATTGTCATGAGACATTGTATAGGAGTAGAAGGCTAGGAAATGGATGATCGCTTTAGGTCAATCAAGATTCTCTATGTCTACCAAACATTTCACGTATTGCGTTCCTAAAATGTGCTGTTGGTATTAACTTTAATGGACATTGTTTTGTTGGAACTGTTTAAGAGGAATCTGTCTTGCTATTTATTATCACACTGTTTTATGTGAAATTGTTGTTTTCACCAAAATAACAAATAAAGTTTACAATTTTTTTATCTCCACGTTAAAGTTACATTCCACCATTTCACTTAAAGAGCATTTTTAGGATTTTTAGTAATACCCATATAGAAATGTGTCGGCTACTTACCTTTATCCTTCACTATATTGGGCCTGATTCATGGAAATTTACACAGAAATCCTGCAAGGGTCACGTGCCGTGAATGGCGAGCTTTCACGCAGATTAAAAAATTGCACGCCACGCATATTTATGGAATTGTTCACCCAAAGAAACTGTATTCACAAGTCGGGTCCGGAACGCCCCCAACACGCCCACAAGCAAAGCGGATCAGAGCCAGATCAGCTACCTTTGCACTTTACGTCGGGCGCGAATACAAGCACCCTTCAAACAGTTTGTGGGGTCCCATGCAATCAGGCTTGCATCTCACGCACCCTGAAATCCAACATGCAACCCCACCTATGTGCAGCGAATCGTACGCCCTAGTGTACTTACGCCTGCCTTCAGGTTGCGGACCATATGAAGTATGAGAGGTTGCACGATTGAATCCATGAATACGTCTCGTGCCATGCAATTGTGAGCGTGCGAGGGACTGCCTGCAGGCTGTCCTGCGGAACGCCCTATTTTTACAAGTACTGCCCCATTCTTGGAGTTCCTCCCCCTTCCCAGCACTCTGCGCCAGCCACAACCACGCTCTGCATGGAGTTTCACGCAAGGCTCTCGAAGGCTCGTAGAGACATCCCGAGCCACTGCAAACTCCACGCAAGTCTTGGAAAAGTGCTGCGCATTCGATTCCATTAATCGGTAAACGCAATTTCGCATGCGGGTTTGCATGCAAGTACCCTATTTTCCGCGCAAATAATTCCATGAATCGGGCCCACTGTATTTAACTCTGTCTTATCAGTCCTTCCTAACTGAAGGTGAGTCCATGCCTTCGGGATAGACCAACCCACCTACCCTTTTATGCCCTAAAGTCATTTTCAGCCTTACACTTTATTTGGATATGAGTTTATACACTGTTTCTCTAAGCAATCAGTTGAATTAATTACCAAAAAGGGTACACCAAAGGTGTATCTTCACATGGTCACTGCCTTCCATCTCTATGGATCCAAGATGCTTGTGGATGAACGCATGAGATCTATAAAACCACCAATACAAACACAGATACCAAAGGCGGAAAACCAGATTGCACTGGGGCAAAAGGGAATAATGCCACCCAAGGAATGAGATGTGAACGAGTTGAACTGGGTGTAATGAAGATTCCTGGCAACCTGTGAATGTATCACCAGCTCCTATCTTATATCCATCTTTATTGACAGAGGAAACTCAAAATCATAAACTGGTCTGAAACTGAAACGATAAGCCGAGCCAAGGGAAAGTACACCCTTAGGCCAATGGCCCGCCTGTGAAATGTATTCACAATAGCATGCACACAACAGAAAATACGGGCTCGCAGTTTCTCAGAAAGGGAAAACCCAACAGCCATTTTTATAAATGATTTATTTCTGTACTTATCGTCATTTATATAGCACATTTATCCAAAGGGGCTGAATGTTGATGCAGGAAGGTGTGAGCAGCTGCCCGAGTACCAATAGTGCAAATGACTCCCACTGATCAGGCCTAGGCGTCCTCGAAGACGCCCAAGTAATATCCTTGCATTCTGGGATGCAAATCCACCCCCGTGGACTTTATTTACCAGCTAAGGGCAACCCGTCGTTCAGTTTTGCCATCACCCCACGAATCTATCAGAAAAATAATCATGTTATGAGTCTTGACTCAAGACTTTTTTTTCTCTATCTCCAAAGCTCATTATATCAACAAAAATGCGACCAGAGGACCAAACAAGTCTTCAGTAAAGTCTGAAATAGAGAGGCTGTCCCAAGCCAGCAGGTGCCTAGGTTATGAAGATTGAAGTATGCGGGAGTCAAGGTAAGTAATAAACTTTTCTTTATTTACTCAGTAATATCCAGCGCCCCACACAGCGTCCTTCCCATCCACCCCGTCTCTCACCAACCGTCCTATGTGGAACGTTCCCTCTCACCCCCAACATTCTATATACCTTAGAGCTTGCGCGCAGGCGAGGAGCCAGAGTGTATTACATAAATTATTAGCATAT
This sequence comes from Ambystoma mexicanum, assembly GCF_040938575.1. Classification (NCBI taxonomy): domain Eukaryota; kingdom Metazoa; phylum Chordata; class Amphibia; order Caudata; family Ambystomatidae; genus Ambystoma; species Ambystoma mexicanum. The sequence goes on from NC_090926.1 coordinate 496,898,779, forward strand.
ACTTGGAATACAACATCATCCCCCCCTTACAAAATTAATTAAGAAAAAGGTTGTACCTTATAAAATTTAAACACATGTGTGTTAGGTATAATAAATCAAGACATTTCAAACATAACACATTTGTGCGGAAAGGTACAACTGTACCAATTAATACATATAAGAGTTTAACACAATATAGAATTCCTTTACCAATAACCTGTGTACGGAAATTACTTAGCTCTGCATGACATAATCTCTAGACCAAAACGGTAACCTCTTTTCCCTAGAACTACGCACACTCTTATTATCAAAAGCTACCACAGCTCGTTGAGTGTTAACATCTTCAACCTGTCTCAACACGTTACCGTACATACTCACATTTTCTAATCCATATTGAATATGATCATCTCCAAATAAATCTTTTCTCTCGAATCTAACCTGTTTCATTCTTTCATTCTCACCATTCCACATCCATTTACTAACCCTGTCCAAATTCCATACTGATCCTCCCGCAACTCTAACTGCTCTCCTGAACACTTGTAACACCTTGACAGGACTGCTGTATTTAGAGTCACCTTTCTTAACATTTCGTCCAAGCTTGATTCGCACCAAATCTCCTGGTGATATTCTCAACGTAAACCTTTCAGAAGTCTTTCCTGGAGACATACTACTCCTAATTACGTTTTCATCAGAATTACGTAATCCTGTGTTTCCACTTCTCCTACGATTAACCCAAACAGGATTAAGCAAGGTATTTGGAGCTCTTCCCCTCATTAATTCAAAAGGAGAAACCTTCATTCCTCTTTTAACAGACATCCTGGAACTCCATACTCTCTCCTTAAGAACCTCGTCCACCGGCATGTTGTTACTTAAGGCTAACTCCACTGCCTCTACAATTACACGGTTATATCTCTCCACCAGCCCATTGGTTTGTGGGTGATACAACGACGAAAATCTCCATTCAATACCTGATCTCTTGGCAAATTCTCTCATTTCTCCACTTCTAAACTGAACTCCATTATCACTAATTATTATTTTGGGAAATCCTTCCCTTCTGCAGATTTGCATTATGAATTTTATCACCTCATCAGTATCGGCTTTTCTCACCGCTTTGACTTCCACCCATCCTGAATAGTAATCAACCAAAACCAATATGAATTTCTTCTCTCCAATTAACTTCACGTATGGCCCAATGATATCAATTCCTACCATCTCCCATGGTGCATCACCTTTGTCAATACACATCGGCTTAGACTTCACTATCCTGCAGCTCTTGTCACTGTTCTGACATGGCCAACAATTTCTAATAAACCTCTCAATCATGAGATCCATGCCGGGCCACCAGTATTTCAAACGCACATTGTTCTTAGTGCCAGTAATACCAGGATGACCCTGGTGCGCTTTTTCAATAAGGTCATTCCAAAACTTACGTGGGGGAATCAACTTGTCTCCCCTCACTAAAAATCCATCTTCCATAGACAATTCCTTAACCTCCCAATATCTTCTACAACTTTCGCTAATTTCTCTTTTTTCAGGCCATCCTGATTCGGAGTATCTTCTTATCTCTTGTAATTCATCATCTTTATTTAATTCTTCAATCCACATTTCCTTAGACTTAACCTCAAAAACGACCGCCACCATCTCTTCATCCAGATCCACACTTGCTTCATCACTCCTTAATGGCAATCTAGATAAATAATCAGCAACAATATTCCTTTTCCCTGGCACATATTTCACTGAGAAATTGTAATCCTGTAATTTAAGACTAAGCCTGGCTAACCTGGGAGAAGCTTTACACATTCCTTTCACTGTGGGTACTTCAATTAAGGGCTTGTGATCTGTCTGAATTACACATTTTCTTCCCCACAAATATTTCCTAAAGTAATTCACCACCCACGCACATGCTAATAATTCCATTTCAATCACAGAATATCTGCTTTCTGTTTCCGAAATAGCTCTAGAAGCATGACTGATCACCTTCTCATATGCATCTTCATTTATTTGTGTTAAAACTGCTCCTATACTACTCCCACTGGCATCCACCATAACCTTCGTCAACCTTCCAAACTCGAATCCTCCCAATTCCAAAGAGTCACAAATTTCTCCTTTTATGCTTTCAACCGCCTTACTACATTCAGCACCCCATGTAAATTTTGCATCCTTTTTTAACAACTTTCTCAATGGTTCTGTTATACTCGCAAAATTTTTTACAAACCTGTTGTAATATTCGCATAATCCTAAAAACGATCTTAATTCGTCTTTATTGTTAGGATTCGGTGACTCTCTGATTGCCTTCATGGCATCTCTTTTGGGCTTATAACCTTTACCATTCACAGTATGCCCTAAATACTCCACTTTCTCCAACCCAAATTTGCATTTGCTTTTCTCAACTTTCAACCCGACTTCTTGCAATCTCTTCAACACTTCTTTCAACCTCCCATCATGTTCCTCAGATCCCTTACCAAATACAATTATATCATCCTGATATACCATTGTTCCACTTAAACCTTTCAGCACATGCATCATAATTCTTTGAAGTACTGCTGCCGCAGACGCTAATCCAAACGGCATACGTCTATACCTAAACAACCCATGTGGCATTATAAATGCTGTAATGTCCCTGCAATCCTCTGTCAAAGAGATTTGATGGTAAGCGCTCGAAAGATCTAATGTAGAAAATACATCAGCATTACCAATACGATTCAACATTTCAGATATGATATGGAGTGGAAAAATGTCAGTTATGATATTCTTGTTGACGTCTCTCAAGTCTACGCAAATTCTGAGTTTGCCACTTTTCTTCAATGCAACCACAATGGGGCTCACCCATTCAGATGATTCAATTTTTTCTATTACTCCTTCAGAGTCCAATGATGCAAGTTCTTGCTCAACCTTATCAGCAATGGCAAATGGAATTGGCCTGGATTTCGTGTGTTTAACAGGTATTGCTCCCTTCTTGAGACGAATCCTGTGCGCAAAGTTTTTGAGCAAACCCAATTTTACTGTCTCTACTCCCTCTTCTCTAACATTCTCATTACCTTGCGCTTGGCTCCCATTTACCACTAGGATTTGTTCTTCATCACATGGATCCAACCTGATCCTCAGTCCAGCTTGGTCTCTCCAACCCAGTACATTCACACCCTTTTCTGCTACGTACACCTTCACTTGAGACCATCTGTCTTTAAACTGAACAATACACGAAAACCATCCAATCATCTTGATCTTGATCCTTCAAACCCACCAGGATTTGGTATGTCTGACACCTCCATCTTACTTTTGAGACCTCGTGTCACTAAATTCTTCCATGTTTTCTTGGTAATAATCGTCCAAGGTGAACAACTGTCAACCTTCACTTTAAGTTTCCAATTATCAAAAATTACTTCACAACTCGGGCATTTAAATTCTCCAGTTGGTGGCTCACAAATCAAAAACACTCTCTCTTCCTCCGATTCTTCCTCTTCTTCCATAATGGCAGATACTTTCTTCCTCCTTCTACATGTGACCGTGAAATGACCTCTTATGCCCCAATTTCCACATTTTTGCCCCAATGCTGGGCACTGTTTAGCGTAGGCATAATGACCCACTCTGCCACAATTATAGCATCTGTCTCCTTCTCTCGGCTGGACATTCTGAAATCTTTGTTCATATTGAACTTTTGGTTCATTCTTTACCCAATTCTTTCCTCGATTTGAACTCCCTCTCTGCTCAAAGTTCTTCATTTTGTTATTTCTTCCTGCATTGACCTCGACTTTATCTTTGTTTTTACGTTTGCTCCACCTCTGTCCTTTGACCGTAGTACGTTAACCTGGCCTTGTTCTTCTGTTTCTTTTTCCTGTATCTCTTTACTACTATGCTTCTGCATCCTTTGCACAACCTCCTCTTTCTTGCTCTTCATTTCCTTCGAGCACAACTGACTGTGTTCTACACGTTTAGCAATCGCTATGGTTTCCGGTTGGGATGGATTGCCAACCATCCACAGTCTGTCTTGGACTAAATTGTCCTTAGAGTGAATAATGATCTGATCCCTGATTAACTCATCAAGGGTGATACCATTGCCAAACTGGCAAGTCCGCGATAACACTCTCAATGCAGAAACATATTCTTCAATGCTTTCATGTTCTTTTTGTACCCGCGTATAGAATTTGTATCTATTTATGGCTACATTAGTTTCTGGAGCATAGTACTTGTCCAATTGCCTTATGGCCCTATCATGCTCGTCAGCATCACCCGCCTCATCTACAGTCAATTCTGGTAGCTCTCTGAACTTCCTCTGCCCTTCCAACCCTAGTGCATGCAATAATAATAATTTCTTCTTCCTAGACGTGAGATCTTCATGTTCAACTGCTTGGATGTAGTTTAACCAGAATTCTTTCCATTGTGACCATAAAACTACAGGCTGGCCTGGCGCCGGAAGAAAACTTGCTGGCGGTTGAATGTTGATACCTTGCATAGCTCTGTGGATAATTGATCCTTAGTGATCTATTATCAACAATATTGCAATATATTGCAAAAGAACCTCAATTCTCCCACACTAGCTTGTAATATGTTAGAAATCACCAATTGCAGTGTATGGATTTACTGTTGCCACAATTTTTTTTTTTTTAATCTCCAAGAAGTACTGCGACGAAAATGAAGGGATCACTGTGTCCTCTTCATTATGTTCATTTCCTGATTGAGCTGTCACATGACCTCAAGCTTCCTGACGGGTCCTTTCTTCTAACTTCATTAATATGGACGCATCCCACTTTTTGGGTCTCCGCACAAACCAACGCGAAGTGCGCGTCAGTTCGGAGCATCTGCTCTCCCCATGTGATCAGCTGTGGACCCAGGCACCAGCACAAGTCAACACAGCTACAAAGCGTCGACTCGGAGCTCCCGCTCTTGCTTTTTCCTGAAAGGCCACTATCAGCACGAACCTACGCAACACTGCGCAATGGTTCGGAGCAGCTGCTCTACACCAGTCTTCTCCTCGTGGGTCCTCAGGACGCCGGCATCCTCATCGCCATGTGAAGTATGCGGGAGTCAAGGTAAGTAATAAACTTTTCTTTATTTACTTAGTTATACCCGGCGCCCCACACAGCGTCCTTCCCATCCATCCCGTCTCTCACCAACCGTCCTATGTGGAATGTTCCCTCTCACCCCCAACATTCTATATACCTTAGAGCTCGCGCGCAGGCGAGGAGCCAGAGTGTATTACATAAATTATTAGCATATACTTGGAATACAACATCATCCCCCCCTTACAAAATTAATTAAGAAAAAGGTTGTACCTTATAAAATTTAAACACATGTGTGTTAGGTATAATAAATCAAGACATTTCAAACATAACACATTTGTGCGGAATGGTCCAAGCCATTCAGGAGCTGGGAAGCAAGAGCTTGAGTTCACGGGATGCCCTTATACGATTCTCTGGCACTGTTGCTAATGTATAGTTCGGTTGGAATTTAATGGACCTATCAAAAATCCACCCTAGAAACCTGCACACCTAAACAGAACCTGCCTCAGTGGAACCAAGAGAAAACTGAGGGCAGGCGATGCATCAAGCGTGTAGAGAAGAATGGCTGCATGTTGGTCAGATGCCTAACGTCATATGAATGTCATAATTGATGCATTTTGGAACTTGTTCCTTGAAATCCCAGTCTGTAAACCTAAGCACATAGAGCACCTGCACATCTATGGATGCAGCTCTGCAATACAACACAGCTGCAAGATAAAACTGATGAAACAAGTATTCACATGCAGTCAATGAAGTTAATGCCTTCTCACAATCGCAGTTCTCTGTGCAGCCAAAGAAGGAACTGGGATGAAATGATTGCTGCTCATGGCGTCGCAGTGTCCCCAAGAGAACACAGAGTGGTCCATACAATCGGCTTTATATATATTTAGGGTGTGAATGTACCCTGCGGCTGAACTCTGCCAGTCCAAACACAGCCAGACTAGCTGGCATACAGTGCCTACACTCCACGAGGGTTTAGAATAAGTAAATAACTACGAGGAACAAGCAGTGCAATCAGTGTAGCTAAAAGGAAAACATACTAGAGCTGCTGGCAAGCACGTGAGGATTTGGGGACATATCAATGTTTATAGAACGCACAACATTGAAGAAAGAGGGCAGTGCCCCTTTCCTTTACGAAGGGCAGCTATAATGGTTATTACCTCTATTGACCCACTCGTCTCCATACCCAAGGAATCTCCCTCCTGATTCTGCATTCTGGGTATTGTCCCAAGCTTCTGCCAAGTAGCCTAAGTACATTTTGCAATGCAGCATTAGATTAGCTAGGGATTTGAAGAGTATTATACAGTACATTGATGGCACGGGTTTGCAAATAAGGCTAAGAAACGTAACAGGGATTACGTGAACAGGCGCACCTGATTGAAAGCTTTTAATTAAGCAATAGGCCCCGTGCTCCGGGGGCATTACCAAGTCCGGTAAAGCCCCGGGGCCCATAGTTACAGGACCGTGCAAAGCTAGGGCCTTAATGAAGGCCACAGGGCTCTACCAGACTCAGTAATGCCCCCGCAGCGAGGGGCTTATTGCTATTAGTACCCCGGCCCACAAGACTGAGGTGCTAAAAGCCTTGTTTTTCTGTTCCGAAATGCTGCAGCGTTTCGGAATAGAAGAAAAAGAAATGGCCGCCGGGGAAGGGAAAACAGAGTCTGTTTTCCCTTTCCATGGCAGCCATTCAAAATCAATGTAAAAAAGTAAACAAGGAAAAAAAGAAAATGTCCGCCATTGAAAGGGAGAAGGGACTACATGTAGGCCCTTCTCCCTTTCCATTGCGACTATTTCAAAAATAGTAAAAATGTATTAAAAAAAAATGGCCGCCATTTAAAGGAGAGAAGGGACTACAAGAAGTCCCTTCTTCCTTTCCATGACACCCTGTCGGGGATTGTGAGTGGATGCGCTGGGGACAGAAATGTTCACAGTGTGTTTGCTCCCAAAAAAGGACCAAAAAAGAAGGTAAGTAGGGTTGGGAGGGCGGGGATGGGATTGTTTGGATGGGAGCGTAGGTGGGAGGGAGAAAACACTTACCTGAATCCCCGGTGGGGGAGGATGGCAGCCTCCCGCCGTGTGGTGGCTCGGAGTGGGGATTACCCCATTCTGAGCCTCCTCATTGGCTGAGGAGCTGCCACACCCCCCTCCCGGGGATACAAAGGATTCGAGGGATTGTCGGTTGGATAAAGCCCCGCAAGGGCCAATCAGATTCCATGTAACAATCATGGCTGCACATGCAGCACAAATGAAAGGCTGCGCCTTGAAAGGAGAGTGAACAAGTATATCCAGGTACCTTGCCCTCCCTATGACTTCTTATTGACCCAAAGAGAAAGGAAACAAAGGCTTCTGCTTGGCTTGAACTAGGATCTCCTGCCTACCAGGGCTCATTAAGTAGAAGGGCCACTGTTGTCCCGCCATAGATCGAGGGGTGTTCCAGAAAACAGCAAACCTATCTCTACCACCTTTCTCCAGGTGAAGACTAACACATCCAACTTGTTCACCCTTTGTAACTTAGGAGCTCCCAAAACATGTTGCAGACCAGGTGGACATCGAGATGAACGCACAGTGATACAGACAACACTTCTCCTCATTTTCAGTTTGAACCGCAAAAGTACAGAGTCTTAATGCAACTTTTAATTATTATTAGCATATTTATCAAGCCAGACTTAGCTTCGGGAAGTAACAGAGCACTTTACAAGGCAAAGGGGCAAGTACATGGTGAGGGAAGCAGTTCAAAGGTGACTTAAGAAATATGTTTTCCTGAAAGTTTACACTAAAGTAGTAATTATAGTGCCATTCCTCAATGCCATAAGAGCCACAGCCAGTGAATTTCCACTAACAAATCTATTGCAGTTGTTACAGTTATTCTTTCCTTTGTCCCAGCTGCCCATCTCCTCAGATAATGAAAGAAATGCCCATTAATCAAGATGATTGATCCTCTTTAATGGACTGCTCTTCAGGTCATCAATCTCTTTTGGGTAGTTTGTCCAGCACAGTACCATCAACTTGCTCTTGCCAGTGTTGTCGAATAAGGGCCTGATTCATTGCAATTTGTGTACGGTGCAATGTGACTTTTCACTGGTGCAAAGTGACTTTGCATTGCCAACTAACACCCTGATTCATGGAGCAGTGCAAAAAAAATGTGCACTGCTCCACCTTGATTCATTGAGCAGTGCAAAGTGTTTCTTTGCAGTGTAAAGTACACGAGCAGTGCAAAGTGTATTTGTGCAGTGCAAAGACACTTTGCACTTCACAAATACAATTTGCACTGCTCTCTGTACGTTGCACTGCACAAGTACACTTTGCACTGCTTCACCCTGAATTATGGAGCAGTGCAAAGTGTATTTTTGCAGTGCAAAATACACGGAGCAGTGCCAAGTGTATTTGTGCATTGTAAAGTCACATTGCACTGCAAAAGGACACTTTGCACTGCTGCACCCTGATCCATGAATCAGGTTGTTGTTGTTAGTGCAAAGTCATTTTGTACCAGTGACAAATCACTTTGCACCATGCAAAGAATTGCATGAATCAGGCCCTAAATGTTTGGGCCTGCAATAAAATGCAATAAAGTTGCAAACCACTGTGGAGGCGTCAGAAAGCTAATCAATGCAAGAAAACGGCTTTATCTGGGAACAAGAGCACTCGAAGTGACCAAGCATCACCATCTGCTTTTTGCACGCAAAGGACATTTTTGAAAGAACCATTGGAGATGTTTGCAGCGAGGATACATCGTTCACTGCCTTTTGGACAAGCTCTTGCCATCAGGGCTGGACTGGGAACTAAAAGAGGCCCTGGAAATAAAGTTCAAAGTGGCCCTGTATGACACCTTTTCAGCAAGCCCAATGCTTTTCCTATGAGAAAATTTGGAAATACCACAGAAAAGAGGCCCAGGGTGTCGAGGCCCACCGGGAAATCTCCAGAGTTCCCTACGGGCCAGTCCACCACTGCTTGCCATCAGGGCCACCCTTCTCCTCCTTTGCAATTCCCTGGTATAACCACGCAGGTTTACATCTGGCAACTCAACCACAACTAAGTTAGAGAAGTGCATATTTTGACTGCGTGATACTTTCTTGAAGAGCAACAAAGGGCAGCATGTTTCCGAATTAAGGAGCACGGAGGATAATGGCATTGAAGGCAAGCCTGGCCTGACCAACAACCATTCTCTGTGAATCCTGGCCAGAGAAACGAGGATTGCAAGAATCAGAATACATGCACATAGGAGAACACCTGGTCAAGGGAGGGAGAGTGTCCACTGAGAAGTCAGTCTCGGATGAAAACTTCAAGCAGGTCTACTGAAGGAGGGCATTAGTCTGCAAAACACACATATCCATCTTAAAGAGAGGACTGCCTGCTGGAACACACTGGGATAAAGGCAATATTAGATGCACAGGTTAAAACTAGCCCGAGATGGACCACGAGCACACAGTCCCCGCATGAGGTACAATTTGGACAATTTGTGTTTGCATAAAATGCTAGTATCTCGAGCTACATGCTTTAGCTATATCCACTCTGCCCACGTACACATGCATTTGCTAGCAGGCGATTGAACCCAAACCAGGAATGGAAGCCACTGCTGCCGAGCAGAAGAGGGAAGGCCGTTTTCTGCAATTGCTCTTGTTGCTTGTATCCAGTCCTGAGTGGATTGATGACACCGAGTTGCATCCCTTTACACAATCTTGGAGGCCAGATCTCAGCACACAAAACATATATATATATATATATATATATATTACATGGCCGCGGTAGTGGCCATGTAGTTATGGTTAAGTTGGTGTTTCCATAGGAAGAGCACTTTTTGGGCGGCTTATAACTTCGCTCCCCCTGGACGAATCCTCACCAAACCTTGCAAAAAAAGTATATGGCCCACTCTGGATTTTTCTGCAAAGTTTGGTGAGGATTCGTCCAGGGGGGAAAAGGTTATAGGGGGGGGGTCCTAAAACTTTTTTTTTTCCCATAGACTGAATGGGAAAAAACTTTGCGCACGGCTACAGCCCGAACCGCTGGACGGATTTACACCAAATTTGCGGCAGGAGCGGCGGCCTGGTCCCGAAAGCGTGCTTTTGCAAAGTTGGTGTAAATCCGTACAGTAGTTTTAAAAAAAATGACCAAAATGTAAGGCAAAAAAATTAGTGATATCTGTGTTCGCTTTGCGGACGGACTTCCCTGTTCGCTCCACGGACAGCACCCCGATTGGCCCAGCGGCTTGCGTCATGTCCGTGGACATGCAACGTGTTCGCTGATTGGACAGCGCGGTGCGTGATGCGCGTCAGATTTTCTGTAGCGCCCGCCATCTTGTATTCGCCGTCGACCGCGTACACCACGGTGAAACGTGGTTAAAAAATTGTATTTAGTGCCGTGTGTTGGTGTGTAAGAGTGTTTGGGGAGGGTGGGGGAGTATGAGATAGGTTCAATGTTTTGTTTTTTTATGTGCTCGACGTTTTTGTTGCGTTCGATTTGTCCGCGGAGAACACGGCTGTTCTGACATTTTCTAAATAAACTAAATGGTGGGGTGTTTAGAGGACGGAGTATGTGTCATTTTTGTTCGCAAGGAAGGTAAAAATGAGCTATGAACACTCGCGGTGTACTTAATTGTTCGTAAATACACAAACTGGGGGTGTCCTCAGAACGCTGTCCGTATTGTAATCTGTCTAGTTGAATGTGTTCTAAGAACACTCGTGGTGTCCCGAAATGGTTGCAATTACACAAAATGGGGGTGTTCTGAGAACGTTGTTTGTATTGTTCGTTGTCAGGGTGAAAGTGTTTTAAGACCACTCCTTTTGTCTGCTAATAGTACAATTTCCTATGGGCGTCAACTGATTTTTTGTCCACTAAAGAAACGATAAATCCGGCTGGTGTGCGCCGACATTATGTGATAATCCTATGACTGGCGCTATTGACCTGGCTGAATTGCTTTTGCGACACTAAATCATATCTCCCGCCCCTAAGCCTGATATTACCAAAGCATTCATATTCCCCGCCTCTCTCTGTGACGTTACAGGGTGCGTCATCAAACGGGCCCAGTTCTCTGCAGTCCTAAGTGACTTTACACAGAACCCGGAAGACAACACATATTATGTCACAACACAGCGCGCCACAATTCGGAATATGAAACAGTGATTTAAAAGCAAACAGCAAGATTGTAAATTTTGTAAAGTACATTTATTTGACATCAAATGTTTAGAGAATATTCAGCAATTTGCATTTGTCTTTGTTGTCGATCCGCAAAAGTTTATGTTGAGGCATGCGATGTTCCTTTGCGGCACAGAGGGTGTTAGATCAGCTTACAACTCAGTGCGCCACAATTCGGAATATGAAACAGTGGTTTAAAAGTAAACAGCAGGATTGTACATTTGGTAAAGTACATTTATTTCACATGAAATGTTTAGTGAATATTCAGCGATTTGCTATTGTCTCTGCTGTCGATCAGGAAAAGTTTATTTGGTGCCACGCGTTGTTCCTTTGCGGTAGATAGGCTGTTGGTTTATGATAAAAGCAGTAGATGGTCGCTCTGATAATCAGAAGGTTGCTCCAACAACGAGCCATTAGACCACCCTATTGGTTGGTATGTTGTTTGTAGCCGCTAGTACTGCGTAAGGGCATATTGGTCCTTGGCGATTGTCCCATAAAATGGTGAGGGTCATGAAGTTGCATATTTGGACCTGCACCTGGCAGTTGAAGACCCCATCCGCTGGAGTCTGTAAATCGTGACATAGGCAAAATGGGGCCACATACCTGTTTTAAAAAACATAAATTAGTCTCATCAGCCGATCTTCATTAAAAATCATCATTTTATTTATTAGGGCGTGAAACTATTTGCTATCGAAGATAGTGCAACGGAGTATGTTAATAATAAAATAATAATATTTTCCCATTCATATAGCGCTAAGAACCGTGAGGTATCTAAGTGGTGCTTATTATTAACCACGGTGTGTGGTGCTCATTTATCGACCACGGAAGGACAAAAGGATGAGTTTGGCCTTGCCGGGATTCGAACTTGCGTTAGCAAGCTGTGCACGGATGTCAAAGCGAGCGTTGTACTCGCTGTGCCACTTGACAGGCTACAGTGAAGTGGCACAGCGAGTAGAGCGCTTGACCGCCTATAGACCAGTTAAATTATTTCTATTAACCCACCCTGTGTCGTCTGCCTTTTTCAGAGCCCGCTAAACGACAGGGGATCAATTCGGCGGTGATAGTGCGCGGTAGAAAACATTATGCCACTTTCAACGAACAAGTCCAACTTGAGCTATTGTAATTATATTTGGTATAAAATAATCTAAAGGGTTACTTACAGTACAATTGCAATTTCCATTGTCTACGATGGTGCAGTCCCAAAATACGACTCCGCGTGTGCGAACGATCTTTCGCATAGTGATATAATACATAAAAGTGGTTTCGTTTCAGAAATTTCATCTTTATCTTCTCCTAAGTTTTAGCAACACTCCTTCAAGAGAAGTCTTTCATCACAATCTCTGCCTGTCAAGGTCAAAACACAATACAACCTTATAGTCCACTTCGTGAGCCTCTCCGGGGCCCGAGAAAAAAATGGAAACAGCTGACCTTCACTGTGAACGAGCATAAATTCTTACTTTGCAACATTCTGTGTAAAGCCATCTGTGAGAAGTTGGTTTTTGCACGCCATGTTTGTATATTGTTTGCGTGATATTAAAAAAAGTTTGTTTAAGGAACGTTATGGTTCTAAGTACAGCCGAAAGACCCCTGAAAATCGCAAGTTATGGTAAGCTATGAAAAATAACTCGCGCCACCACCGTGCACTGCTAAGACTAACACCCAGGACATCAAAGATGACATCGCAAATGTCATTGATGAAATCACTGATGACATCACATGTGTATGTACTTTTCATGGAATTTGTCTACTAGGGATTTTTATTATAATGTTGTGAAAAAAGTGTCAAGGATATTGCAATAAATGTCATACCATTATTAGTGCTTTGAACGATGCATTGATATAAATAGCATTGTATTATGGGATTCTATCTAGTATACTGAGCTACTAATGGAGAAACATAGCATTGTGTGCAGAGTACAAGATGAAAGTATAATATTTGTAATGTTAATATGTTGAATAATGAAATGATAATTGTCCTGAAATGTTTGAAAATTCACAAAATGGGGGTGTTCTGAGCACGTTATTCGTATTGTGTGATTGCTTAGCTGTATGCAATGAGGGAATGGCACAGAGAGTAAAGTGGACGCCGTCCGCGGACACGTGCTGCTACATCCGGGTTTTTCCTGGAAATCCAACATGGAAAGAAGACTGTACGGATCAGCCAATCAGATGTCGAGGTTGTGGATTTGTGTTGAAAGAGACTGTGTGTGGTGAAGATGGCAGAAGTAGAGAAAGTCAGGGTGTTGGTTCTTGGAGATAGGTTTGTGCATGGTTTACAACAGTACGCTCAATGCAGGCATGTTGCAAAGAACTTTGATGTGAAAGGAGTGGAGGTGGTGTGGAGCACTGTGCCTGATTGCAATGTACAGAGAATTGTACAAGTTTGTGAGGATATGGCCACGATGAACAGTCCGCATGTGGTAGTTTTGCACTATGGTGCTTTCCATTTGGGCAACGTCAGTGCCCCTACTTTGTTGGCTGATTTGGAACGCTTGGTTCAAGCCGTAATGAAGATCCTTCCAAATGCGAAAGTAATTTTTTCTGGATTACTACCTAGGGCAATATGGGACAATAGTTCAGTTTTTTGTCCTCAGCAAAACATTGCTAGATGTGTCATCAACCGAGGCATGTGTGCCTTCATGCTTAGAGCTGGTATGTTCTTTTGTAATAATGAGAATATTGATGCCAGTAATGCTGTTAATTTTAAAGAAGATGGCATTTCTTTATCTTTTACTGGAAATGCCTTTCTATTTTGGAATGTAAGGGTTGCTTTGGAGAAGGTTATGTGAAGATTTTAGGAGTAAAGTAAGAAAAAAAACAAGAAAAAAAATACAAAATAACAGGTGTCTGTCAAGCATCTGTAAAAAAAACTAAAAAAAACGGCTCTTTTCAGAGCCAACTTCAAAGGGGAAATTGGGCACACTATTTAAATTTACCTCCACCACGCTCAGATTTTCGATATGTCCGCGGACAGGGCGGTAATCCGCGGACATGAAAATCACTACGAGGGGGTTAGTATGTTCTATGTTACATGTATATGAAGTCAGGGATATTATGGTTAAGTTGTGCTACTAAAAACCTATGAAATTCAGTAAAAAAACGTTCTTAAAGGGACGTTATGGTTAAGTTGCGCTACTAAAAACCTATGAAATTCAGTGAAAAAACTTTGTTAAAGGGACATTATGGTTCAAAGTAAAACCGAAAAACCCCTGAAATTCGGCAGTTATGGTAACATAAGCAACCATAACTCGCGCCACCGTGCACTGCTAACACTAACACCCAGGACATCAAAGATGACATCACAAAGGTAATTGATGACATCACGGATGACATCACATGGCTGGCTCTCCCTTTTTATCCTTTACTGACATATCAAAGCCACATAGTTTTCTTCAGTAACAGTCAGGAAGTAAAAATTGAAAAGGTACTATATTTGTAGACTTAGGGTCAAGTCACATCATATGAAACATATACATAGCGAAAGACACAGGCTTCAAAGAGAGCAATCCTTTCTGTGCATGAAGATAATCATTAGGGTTATCAGCACTTTCTCATAGTTTTATTTTTATTACTCTACCTTCCCTGTATATGCTCATATTTGTATACATTATACTCACTCTCCTTTCCTTTGGGTGCAGTCACATCATGTGATACACATACATATGGTAAGTAGCAGCTTTGAAACAGAGCAATAGTTTCTCTGTATAAAGACAATCAGTTGGTTATGAACTCTTTCTGCTTTTTTGTTTACTTCACTGTCCCTGCATATACTCATATTTATATGTGTTGTTGTCTCTTTGTGTTTTGTCTGTAATAATTATGTATTAAGTGGGTTTTATTATCTACTTATTACATGTTTCACAGTACGCAAAACTCTAATAAGAAAGCAGTTATCATTTCACTATTCAACATGGCAAGATTATGAATATGGCACCTTCATCATGTATGCTGCACACACTGCCTATGTTTCTGCATGAGTAGCTTAGTATACTGGATAGAACTTCATAATAGAATGCTATTTATATCAATGCATTGCTTAATGCACTAATTAGCTCATGATATTTATCTCAATGATCCTTGACAGTTTTTGGTCAGCATTATAAGAATCTCTTGTACAGAGTTTTTTTGAAAAGTAAATGCACATGTGATGTCATCAGTGATGTCATCAATGACATTTGTGATGTCATCTTTGATGTCCTGGGTGTTAGTGTTAGCAGTGCACGGTGGCGCGAGTTATGGTTGCTTATGTTACCATAACTGCCGAATTTCAGGGGTTCAGGGGTATATATATATATATGTATATATATATATATATATATATATAGAAAAAACTTTGTTAAAGGGACGTTATGGTTACGTTGCGCTACTAAAAACCTATGAAATTCAGTGAAAAAACTTTGTTAAAGGGACGTTATGGTTCAAAGTAAAACCGAAAAACCCCTGAAATTCGCCAGTTATGGTAAGCTAAGCAACCATAACTCGCGCCACCACCGTGCACTGCTAAGACTAACACCCAGGACATCAAAGATGACATCACAAATGTCATTGATGACATCACATGTGTATGTACTTCTCATGAAATATGTGTAGAAGGGATTCTTATTATGTTGCAAAAAAAGTGTCAAGAATCATTGCAAGAAATATACCCTAATTAGTGCATTGAACGATGCATTGATATAAATAGCATCCTATTATGGGGTTCTATCTAGTATACTAAGCTACTCATACAGAAACATAACATTGTGTGCCGCGTACAAGATGAAGGTATGATATTCGTAATGTTAATATGTTGAATAATGAAATGATAATTGTTTCTTAATAGAATTTTGTGTACTGTGAAATATGTAATAAGTAGCTGATAAAACCCATGTATTACATAATTGCATTACTATAGACAAAACACAAAGACACAAGAACACATACCAATATGGGTATATACAGGGAAAGTGAAGTTAGCAAAAAAGCACAAGTAGTAGCAGAAACAATTCATAACTTAACTGATTAGTTTCATGCAAATAAATGATTGCTCTGTTTCAAAGCTGCTATTTACCCTATGTATATGTATCACTTGATGTGATTGGACCCAAAGGAAAGTAGTGTGAGTACAATGTATACAAATATGACCACATACAGGGAAAGTACAGCCATAAAAAAAACAACAGAACTATCAGAAAGTGCTCATAAGTCTAGTGATTATCTTTATGCACAAAAAGGATTGCTGTCTTTCAAGCTTGTGTTTTCCCATATGTATATGTTTCATATGATGTGACTGTACTCTAAGGGAATTACTGTAAGAACCTACTAGAAGGATATGTCTACAAATAAAATAAAATTCTTAGTTTCTGACTGTTACTGAGGAAAACCATGTGGCCTAGATATGTCAGCAAAAAAAAAAATAGTGAGCCAGACATGTGATGTCATCAGTGATGTCATCAATGACATTTGTGATGACATCTTTGATGTCCTGGGTGTTAGTCTTAGCAGTGCACGGTGGTGGCGCGAGTTATGGTTGCTTAGTTTACCATAACTGGCGAATTTCAAGGGTTTTTCGGTTTTACTTGGAACCATAACGTCCCTTTAAAGAGTTTTTTCACTGAATTTCATAGGTTTTTAGTAGCGCAACTTAACCATAACGTCCCTTTAACAAAGTTTTTTCACTGAATTTCATAGGTTTTTAGTAGCGCAACTTAACCATAAAGTTTTTTTCACTGAATTTCATAGGTTTTTAGTAGCGCAACTTAACCATAACGTCCCTTTAACAAAGTTTTTTCACTGAATTTCATAGTTTTTTAGTAGAACAACTTAACAATAATGACTTTGACTTTATATACATGTCAAATGGAACTGACTAGATCTCTTCTTATGAACTTGATGTCCGCAAACTTATTTAATGTTCGCGGACATGTTCGGAGAACAGTACCACTACCTAAAAACTGTGGGGGGGGGTGGTGGGGTATGTTTGATTGTTATATCATAATATAGGAACATTTAACAAATTCAAAAAGCAGCACACAAACACATTATATATAGTAATACATAAGAAATGTAACCCATATATGTAACACACTAACCATTCATTTAAATACAATATGTTCTGAAATGGAATATACCACAAGAAGATAAATTGGCTTCCAACATAATTACCTCACAGACACAACAGGACTGAGAAAAAGACCAGATCCACTGAATACATAGGACTTATCTTACCAGAAATAGTAAGTGTACTTCATTGTACTCATATATTTATAAACTTTCTGTATTAGATTAAAAAATATATTATCTTTTTTTTTTTTCTCACAGAAATGTCTAGTACTCTGGAATGGCTAGAGGACAATTTCCCACATGAAGAAATGTCACAAGATAGTGAAACTAATGGTAAACACTTTATAATATAAACCATTTATTTATTATTTTTTTTATATACATTTAACATATATATTATTTTTTTGTACAGAGCATACCAAAATAGAAAAAACTTCAGAAAACCCTGTTATGGATAACAGTCTTCACAATATAGAAGAAAAAATGGATGTATTGTTGGCTAATTTTAATAATTTAAAAACCTTTGTAGAAAATCATTTCAAACCAAAAACCTCGTACCATTGCCCCACATGTACTTGTCCCTTCTCACCATATCCCAGTCAATTATCCCCAAACCCTCTCCATAATCCAAAACGTTTTGATGAGACTTCCATCCCTTCTTCACCTAATACCAATCATGTTGAAACCCCAAATTCTCCTGTTTTTGTTTCTGTTTCTGCCTCAACTTCTCTGTCATAAATTATTAATATATGTTAAATAAAGTTTAATTTTTATATTGTATTGTGAATAGTTTCTGTTTTTTTTTTTTAAAAACAATAAAAGTGTCCGCGGACAGTGCGAGTGTTCTGAAATGTTCGTACATAAACGAAAATGGAGGTGTCCTGAAGAACACCACATCTGTTCGTACTGTTCGCTAGCAAGTTGAAACTGTTCTAAGAACACACGTGGTGTCCTGAAATGTTCGTAAAGAAACAAAAATTAAAGTGTTCTAAAGAACACTTTATCTGTCCGTAATGTTCGCTATCAACTTAAAACTGTCCTAAGAACACAATTGGTGTCCTGAAATGTTCGTAAATAAACGAAAATGATGTGTCCTGAACAACAGTACAACTGTTCGTAGTGTTCGCTAGCAACATGAAACTGTACTAAGAACACACGCGGTGTCCTGAATTGTTCATAAACAAACAAAAATTAAAGTGTCCTAAAGAACACTATACCTGTCCGGTAATGTTCGCTAGCAAGTTCAAACTGTTCTAAGAACACAATTGGTGTCCTGAAATGTTCGTACATAAACGAAATTACACGTATCCTGAAGAACACTATATCTGTCCTTACTGTTCGCTACCAAGTTTAAACTGTTCTAAGAACACACGCGGTGTCCTGAAATGTTCGTTTCACGTGTGACGCACTTTTAATTACTTCAGAACCCGAACAGTGACCGTAGGACATCAATGCGCATGCACTAACCAATCTCCGTGCACTTGGTGTCCTGCGGACAGGCGCTTCCTTCGCGGACTAGTTCGCGAACGGATCATATGACCGCGCCCACGCTCATCATGTGTCCTGAAATGCGGACACTGTTTGTGTCCCCGAACAATTTAAAAGTACATTTTCAGTTAATCTATAATATTTTTCAATAAAATCTCACCATGGCACAAGTCCCACATAGCAATCTTGAGTTTCTGTATACCTTTTGAAACTTGACAGAGAACAATACGGACAGCGTCCTCAGGACACCCCCTACGAACATTTCAGGACACCGGGAGTGTTCTCAAAAACGTCTTCAGAACACCCCCATTTTGTTTATTTGCGAACATTTCAGGACACCGCCGGTGTTCTTAGAGCACATTCAGCTTGACAGAGAACAATACGGACAGAGTCCTCAGGACACCCCCTACGAACACTCCCCGGACACCGCGAGTGTTCTTAGAACAGTTTCACTTTGCTTGCGAACAAAACAGACACATATTGAGTCCTTAGAACACCCCCCAGTCAGTTTATTTAGAACATTTCAGAACACCCGTGATGTCCGCAAACAAATCGAACACAAAAAGAACGTCTAACACATAAAAAACACAACTTTAATCCTATCTCATACACTCCCACCCTCCCCAAACACTCCTACACACCAACACACTCTACTAAATACACATTTTAAACAAAGTTTCACCCCGCTGTCCGCGGACGTCCGCGAATCCAAGATGGCGGGCGCTACTGAAAAATCTGACGCGCTTCACGCCGTCCAATCAGCGAACACATTGCATGTCTGCGAACATCACGCAAGACGATTGGCCAATCAGGACACTGTCCGCGGAGCGAACAGGGAAGTGTGTCCGCGAACCGAACACAGATATCACTAATTTTTTTTGACCTACTTTTTGGTCATTTTAAAAAAAACTACTGGACGGATTTTCACCAAATTTGCAAAAGCACGCTTTTCAGGACCAAGCCGCTGCTCCTGGTCCAAATTTGGTGGAAATCCGTCCAGCGCTTTGGGCTGGACGAATCCTCACCAAACTTTGCAAAAACATTCAGAGTGACCCAAATACTTTTTTTGCAAAGTTTGGTGAGGATCCGTCCAGGGAGAGCGAAGTTATAAGCCACCCAAAAAGTGCTCTTCCTATGGAAACAGCAACTTAACCATAACTACATGGCCACTACCCTGGCCATGTAATATATATATTGTTGATCCATCTGGATTTGAGAGCAGATCCATTAGGATTTACGCCACAAGATATCATTGATCAACGTCATTTTGAGGTACAGTGTTGTTGACATATTGGTGTTTGGTGTTTCTTTGGTTACAATCATGTGCCAGGTATTGCCTGTTGATGATGAAGATTAATAAAGAAGCATGGATCCTTGGGGGATACCACAATTAATGAGGATATGCGGGATCCGAAGCTTTACTTTTGGTGTAGCTCTTGTCTTTTGGTCTGGAAGGGGGAGATTCTGTCTAGTGCTAAGTGGCCAAAGTCCAGTCAATGAGACATGGTGTTGACGACAACCGGGTAATTGATGTTGTGGAAAGTTACTGCCTGTAGGATTCACGAGATGGGGTCACCGTTGCATTTGATGTTTAGGGTATTCATGATTATTTGGATAGCAGTCATCCGTTTTCATCAATGCGGATGGGAAATAGGATTCGTAGGGTTTGGGTTTCTCTTGCTGGTCGAAATCTCAGTGGCTCTTAATTGCTATTACTCTTCTTTTGCGGCTCATTCTTTAAAAGCAGTGGGGCTTGTCACACCAGCCCTGAACATGATGTCAGCTACTGCGAAGTACAAATTGCCTTTTAAAGCAGAAGGAAGTTAATGCCTTTTATTTAGCTATGTTTTTTTCTTTGTTTGACACTAGTGCACTTGATGTATGTGTGAGTGATGCACTTCTTTGTCATCCCCTGTGAAAGACGCAGAGTTATGCACTGGCGGCAAAGATGGAAGAGATGTGTTGTAGGTTGATTATGCACTGAAATAGGAATATAATGGCAGGATCAGTGGCCTGCCTGGAATCCAGAAAATACAAGTCTAGCAGGGACTCCTAAAGCAGAGGGGGAACACAGTTGCTTTGGAAATTTCCGCTTAGCATTTACTGTTGCCTCACTGTAACAGGACTGGTGCGGCTGGCTGCATACTCTTTTTGTACAACATATGGATTTCAATATTTGTTAAAATGGTTTATTTGGTTGATTGATTTATAATGTGATTTGTCTACATTTTAAGTGTTCTTAATAAAAGAGTATTATTATAGCTCATTAAAGTCATACATTAGCACTTTGGAACTACGGTGCCGAATTGTTGAGACACAGTCCCAGTGGTGTCATGGATGTGTGTTCTTGATAAAGTGCTCAAAGCATGAAACATAAAACATGTTTGAACATTTGGGCTTCAGGAGTACATGATAAAACACCTTTTGAATAAACACCCATACATTAACACGTTTATCTCGCTTTGCGCTATATGCCAACATCGAAGATTTGTCTTGTGGGGCTGGAGAGGCAGGATGCATGGTCAAAATGGCACTGTAGGGGCCGGGGTAAGTAGGACACCAGGTATGGGATTTGCAATTTTGGGAAGGAGTTTGAGGGGGTGGGGAGTGAGAAAACAGGGCGCCGTCTATGGACCTTGTGCTGCTATGGTGGGGAGGCAGAATGTCAAGTATGGGGTTTTGTGTTGGTGGATGCTGGGAAATGGAAATCAGACATGGTTCATGTGTTGTAGTGTGTGGTGTGTGGGGTAGTGGGAAGCTAAGTGTG
This sequence comes from Ambystoma mexicanum, assembly GCF_040938575.1. Lineage (NCBI taxonomy): Eukaryota > Metazoa > Chordata > Amphibia > Caudata > Ambystomatidae > Ambystoma > Ambystoma mexicanum. The sequence goes on from NC_090926.1 coordinate 496,920,181, forward strand.
CTTTTTTGTTATGGACGTGGGAAGGCAGGATATCAGGTTATGGATTTGTCTGTTAGGAACTGGTGAGGCAGGCACAAGACATGGGTTATGCGTTGTTGACAGTGGGATGCAGGCCAAATACACTATTTTTCAGTGGTGCTATTTTTCGGTTGGTAGTAAATAAGAGCAGGTGCACATTTTGCAACATATCACATAACGTGGTCAAAGGTTTCCAAGGTGACAAAGGGGTCAAATGTGGTAGAGGAGATCACACTGCTCAACCCAGGGTCAGAGGTCGTAGATGAGGTTACACTGCTCCACACAGGGGTCAGAGGTGGTAGAGGAGCTTACATTGCTTCACACAGGGGTCAGAGGTGGTAGAGCAGCTTACACTGCTCCACCCAGGGGTCAGAGGGGGTAGATGAGTTTACACTGCTCCGCCCAGGGGTCAGTGGTGGTAGAACAGCTTACACTGCTCCACCCAGGAGTCAGAGGTGGTAGAGGAGCTTACACTGTTCCACGCAGGGGTCAGAGGTGGTAGAGGAGCTTACACTGCTCCGCCCAGGGGTCAGTGGTGGTAGAGGAGCTTACACTGCTCCGCCCAGGCGTCAGAGGTGGTAGAGGAGCTTACACCGCTCCACACAGGGGTCATAGGCGGTAGAGGAGCTTAAACCCAAGACCCAGTCTATGACAGAGTGCCTCTAGCAGCGATTACCTTTATTTCAGTCTAACCTTTTTATCTCTTTCAAACTCGAGGAAGGAAAGTAAAAATGAAAGGAGTGACAAAGAGAAGTAAAAACACTCTAGGGGTCCTGGACAAAATCTGTGTTGCAGCCGCTGTGTACAAGCTAAGAGAAAGAAAGAAGTAAAGTACAGAAGATGGAAATTAAGAAAGATAGAAAGTGAGAAAAATGAAATAAATGATGCAAAAAAAGAGAAGAGTTATGAAGTTGGAAAGAAATGAAAGGCTGACACCATCTGGGGGTTCTTGAACAAATCTGTGTTGTAGCCACTGTCAAAAAAATAAAAAATACACTTGATAATGCTAGATCATGCTGATCACGTTGCACTTACTTCTGTAACGTGAGCAAAATAAGAACAAAGTAACTATGAACCTAATTTAACATCGGAATGCCAGTTTTGGCTGAACAATTGCAAAAGTTATAGAAACTCTGTTAGCACAAACTGGAAGAAGAATGAGTCTTGCTTCAGTAAAAAGCACCCTGCAGGTAATAATAAATCTCGCTTAGTTGATTAAGAAAGCAAATGAAAACATTTGTGCTGCTAATTTTAAAAGCAATTAGAAGTTTTGTTGAAGATTCCCCCATGGAAAAATATACACAAAAGCATTTAAATTGCCCACGGCCTTGCACAGAGTTTATGCAGGATGCCAATCTAATATTTTTGGCTTAGGGCCCTTACTACTGAAATCTAAAGTGGGTGCCTAGATGAGTGACAGTTTGACGGTAGGTAGTCTGTTTGGAGAGGGCCATCTCAGTCTGATTATAGAGGTAGGAGAACTAGAGAAGTTGAGGATAGAGCTGTGTTAGAGCAAAGCCACAGGGTCTGAATTGACTCTAAGAGCCCAACATGCGTCAAATCAGCAAAAGGCCCAAAGGCGGCAGTGCTATTTAGCACACACCTTGTCTATCGATTAGCACCTTCCTGGACCACATAAGGTTTTTGCCCGTACAGACTTTCAGGCAGTGCTAATTTTATGAAAATAATTTGCGCATTTACTATTTGTTATTTGAACATTACAAACAGGTTTAAGTAACTCCTGATACAATGCTACCATGTTATAGAATATAGCTTTCACACCCCGAACCTGGGCTGTGGGCCATTAAAGCCCATGGCCGCAGCCTACGTGCCGTGGCGTGAAAGCTATTCATACCCTGGGATTTACTGAGGTGCAGATAGTTTCTTTTGCCTTCTGATGGGAGATTAGCTCAACGCGAGCCCAGCTCCCGGCAGATAAAAAAAATGGCTGCGCCATTGTAATGGAAAAGAGACTAAGTCCCTTTTTTGATGACGGTGGCCTTGGAAAACATGATCCAAAATGGCTGCCATGATCCGAAAAGGGACCTGGTGCCTTTTCTATTTCAATGGCGGTGGTCAGAGGGGAGTAGGTGAGAGACCGGAGTTCAAGGCTCTGGTCCGGCAGGTAAGTGGGATGGTTGGATGGGGAATATCCCCAAACCCCCAATGTACTTGGTCCCCACAACTACTCCTGAACCTGGAATACAGGCTAACCTGCACATCAGTAACAATGGAACACTGAAAATGAAAATGAACTTTGACCTAAGCTTTTTCCACCCTGACCTGTCACACAAACCACCATCCCTCCCTTATTACTCTCCTCCCTTGCCCTACATTTCCTGCAAGAAATTACCGGGGTGGGCAGTTAACACGATCCACATCAACGGCTGACTCTTCCCAAACCCATATAAATAGGATGGGGTGCACTCTGCCCCCCAGCGTGGCTCTCTGGCTGGAGTGCAGTGTTCAAACCCAGGGATCAACACATATCACATGCTCCCCAGGACTCCCCTTGTGCTAAACTGCACAAAATAATCAGACTCACCATTAGTGGAAAAAGTCGCTTTAATGTGACAGGTCACAGCTTACAAACTTTGCTAACCTGGCCCCTCAGCCTTAAAGACTAACCAAACCATTAAACATGTAGGTAAACTCACTCCCTTCAATTGTTGCTTCCAGCTTCAACTCCCCAGCATCTTTCTCAACTTTGTCCATGTCTTCTCCCCGCACACCACCCATCCTTCTTCCTTCCCTCTTCAACTATCTTGTAACCCTGGGCAAGCCTGTCCATCCAAACAGTACTAACCACTAACATTCCCACGATACACCTTTGGCTTTAATCAACCATCATTTAACCAACCATGTTTCCGGCACACAGAAAACCCCTCCACGGAGGTGTTCTTTCTACCCCACCCACAACTTCTCTTTATTCATTAGTTTATTATTTATTTATTTATTTTTAAAAACCCTCCCCTACTACAACTCCCGACACCCTGGCACATCATAGTCCAACCCCTTTTTCGAGTGAGATGTAAACAATCTCTTTACTGGCCAAATTCCTCACAACTTCTAGCTCCATGTCAATGCCTCTGTACCCCTTCTTGAACTGCTAATCCGTTGTTTCTCTCCCGTTCACCCCATAAATTCCCCTCTCCCCATTGCCCCTCTCTCCCCCCTTCTCACAACCCTTGATCACACTACAAGCATTCCTGACCTGCCCCGTCCTTCTACCCGTTCATAGCGTCCTTTCACATCCTGCCCTTGAGGGCCACCCCCCTCCTTTAACAATGCCCTGCACACCATGGCCACCCTACCTTATAACCAAATAGTAATGGCTGACGATCCCCTTAAGCCAGCAAGAACAAATCACCTAAGTACACATACTCATAGCTGCACCCATTGTATACAAGAACCTTTATTCCCCAACAATACTAGCACCTTCCACCAACAACTGGTCACTCATTCTATTCTCCAGAAAACTGCTGATCCGCCACATCTGTGAAAGAAATGGAAACATGAGAACCATAAAAAAACACATTACGGCACTTTGTTATTCTTCCTTTGCTGCACCTACCACTCTTTTCCATAAACCCCCAAGTTCCCTCCCTGCCCCATGCTCCCGGGACTTCTATTCCTGCTCCATCTCCCTTCTCATAGGACCCCACCACCAATAATTGCCCTCACTTTCCCCAGAGTGCTGACAACCCTCTCCATAATCACCCCATCAACATTTCCCTACTGTCACTTTAACCCATCCCTCAAATGATAACCGGTACCTAGCTATTACCTGCTAGCCCAACTTCTCTAAACCGTAACCATGCACAACACTGCCCCTCCCTTTCCCCCCAGCAAAAACGCCACCCCCCCTTTAACCTGCTTATCAACCATGTTCCTCCCAGACATTTATGCTCCCCTTTTGCAACATTACTACCGCCCATTGCACCCCTTCCTTGGCCGCCACTAACTACAATATCCTAAAAGATTCCCACAAAATTCGTAAATCGTAAACCTGAATATTGCACTCTACGATGGCACAAACCAAGCTAAGACCTGGGGACCAAAACCTCATGTCACCCCCTTCAAACTCACCACCTGCTGTCCTTCTCCCCATCCAGCCCTCATGTCTTCTTATTGCCCCATGTTGCCTGCTTGCCCCCTGCAAATCCTTTAACCCAGTATCGTAGAAAGAAATTCCAAACTTGCACTCTTACCGGCACCTTGGAAACACCCTCTTAGATCGCCTGTGCATCCAACCCGTAATTTAATCATCCTTTCCATTCCCTACCAATCCACACCGCTAACCTATTGTCCTAAACCTCCACTTGTTCACTTGCTCCCTTTCTCCGAGGCCATCCTGCCCACCCGTACGCCACTGTCACTAACCCAATTTCGCTCCCACCCCCAGTCCCCCATCCATGTTTCCATAAGAGCAATGAAGTAATGTGGTGACCCAGGAACAAACATGTTTGACCAAGTTGCCCAAACCACCAGGGCTACCGTCACAGATGGTATGCTCTACCCACAATGACCAACAAAGTTTATTGTGAACCACCCGCTATACTTTCCCAAATATTAATGACCTCAGCGATAACGTATCCCCACTTTTCACCCTTGCCAATGCACTGGAATCAATTTTATCCCTTTCCAGTTTGCTTAATTTAGGGGCCAGAACATTCAACAGAGTCTCAGGAGAATGTAAAACCCAACGTGGTTATGCACAGGTACTTCATTTGCCTTTTTCGACCCCATCATACCACCTGCCACCCTGCGCTCTCCCTTGACATGCACTGCCAAACTGATGTACCCCCAATGTACCAAGGGCCATATGCGGACTGTGGGATGATTCAACCCACTTTTGCTCTGCCATGCGGCATCACTGTGTTCTGATGGTGCCAGAAACATCAAAACGGTCGCAAAACACTTGTGCGCGCCAAAACCTCTGAAAATCGCACTCAGCAAAGCACAACGAGATGGCTGTCCAATCTACCAGGCATGTTGTCAGTGGTGGAACAGAGATCTCAGTCCTGAAATCTGTCACTGGGCTTCACAACAAGTGAAAATGGAGTACAGAGGGAAAAGCAGTGCTGTGCTAAAGGAAACCCCAAAATCTTGCTTTAAATCCTTTTTCTTTGTTGCTGAAACTGCAGAATGCTGGTACAAACACCCTCAAACATCCAAAATTCTTGCTGGGTGCTACAATTCACTTAGTTCAAGAAGTCATTGTGAATTTACAATATTGTGAAACGCCAAGAGCATAAAGAAACATCCACAGTAAAAGTTGCCTGCCTGTGGAATCTGTCGAAATCTGGGCACAGTACCCTCGGCCGCCTGAATGACAACTGTCAGAAGCCTGATTAAAACTTTAAAACCTGTATAAACTGAAATCAAATGTTGCAATCTAAGTGGCCTGTTGCTGAGTGACCTATGTTGTAACTGTTTTTATCCCATGATTTAAAATCTTGAATAAGTATTCTAGCTGATATTTGGAAATCACAAGTTTGTTTTAAACTCAGGAAAAATGCAACAGAAATAACATTTAAATGTACGCCTGGCTAAAACCACCCAAACTGGAATATCAGCTTTCCTCACAAAAGGAGGACATTTCCCCCCAGCTGAAACTCACGTGGGGGTGCGAATTGCTGGTGAGTCCGGGACTAAACAATGGACATCCTCCAGCTAAAGGAAATTCCAGCTGTGAACAGTCGTAAAATGGCCTCTGCCAAGGAAACAGGGAGGAGACTGCTCCTGAACTGAAGGGAGACAAAAAGAGGCGAAGGCAAACAACCATCTGTGGCTGGACATTCACAAACAACATTTTGTTTAATTACATATAACTTGCCACTGAAAACTGTCAAGAACACAAAAATAACAGAATGGTAAATCTAATTTTTGGCTGCACATTTCAAGAGGCGGCAAGATCGTGTGACATAATTTGTAAGGAAACAGCAGAAAATGTGATTTTACACCAACTGTATTTCTGCTAGAAGTATGAAACTTTAAACACTTATGCCCATGTTATCTGCGCACACTTGTAGAAATTTGCGGATAAACGGAACATTGTGTTCCTGATGAAAAGGGCGAAATTCTGGGAATAGCAGACACAAGGTCTTACAGCTACGGGGTTTGGAGGGGTAGCTGCTTTACAAAATATGTAATCTGTATATATGGTTGTTATAGAGGTTGTACATGGGGAAATATATATTGTGGCAAAAGTAGATTTTGTGTTCAAGAGGCCAGGGGTTGACTCTAAGCCACATAAACCCACACCATAAAGATGACACACCGGTTTTCTCCTCCTATCAAGGCTGAGAGGAGATCCTGACCAATCCCTGTCAAAGGGGCGAGCTTAGGATAAACCAGCACACACACACTTTATCATAAGCATAAATAGAGACAGCTCAGCACTCAGAAAGACAGACAGATTCACCCACTATCCTGATTCTGGCGGAGAACGCTGCTGCAGAACTATCCATCGTACTTGCTCCAGACTCCAGAAACTTGACAAAGTAAAAAGGCCCATTGCCTAGCTGAACCATTTTCAAAACGATTCCCGTTTTCCCATTCTTGCACCTATCTCGAAAAAACAACCTCCATTAAAACGTCCATAACTTCCTCAGTTTTTGTGCTAGAAACAAAATTTCAACATCTGCTTGCATTTGCATAGAAAACCGCATCCCAAATCCATACGGGTCTCCCGAAATCGCGATTACCGCACGCTGAAAAGCTAGAGAAATTCTCACACGTGTAAAACAGCTTTTTGTTTGCTTCTGACTTTAATTTTAAGATTACATATTGTTCCTTAGTATCAAATCATTGCTAGTGTTTGCGTGCAACTATCCAAAGTGGCTCCCATAAGAATTTAAACAATTTTAGCAATTTAAACCATATTTAGTGTTTTTACCTAATTCATTCTCAAGATAACTTCAAACCATTCTGACCGCTTGCCAATCACTTCTGTTTTTCTCTTGTGTTGCTCGGGGGAAATTGGGATTGATATTTGAATTCTGCCATTCCTGAATACCCGCTCTTTCCTCCCATCTCTTTACATTGCCTATTGGGGGTTGAGGGGTGTGCAGGGGGAAATCATAACCACACTGTTATTTGATCTGAACACACACACAAAAGTATTATTTCTGTGCTGAATTGTTTTGATCATTATTACTCCTTTATTAAAGAGATTATTTAGTGTTACATCACCCCATTGGTGATCATTGTGTATCCCATTAAAACATAATATGATTAGATTGTGAATTCATAAATAAATATTTAAACTTTGCAAACTAGCCTGATTTCTGGCACTGGGCTTCACAACAACTTGTTGTGCCATAACGAATAAGAAACAGCAGCTGCCCTGATGATCAACTACATCTTCTCGCGTTTTGGACTACCCCAAAGGAATGAGTCAGACCGAGGTAGCCACTTCACTTGCGAAGTGATGACAAAGATGTGGGAGATACTTGGGGTCAAAAGGAAACTACACATTGCCTACCGGCTAGCCTCTAGTGGTGGAGTTAGAAGATACAACAAGACAATTGTGAGCATATTAAAAAAGTTTGTGGCAGATTCTGGGCCAAGTTGGGACATGTCCTGATGGCCATCAGATCTACCCCTTCTTCTGCAACAAAAATGTCTTCATTTGAGCTGATGACTGGACGAAGAATGGTGCTTCTCCAGCATCTGCTACACAGAACCCAAGAGCAGACCTTGATAAATGCCTCCACAACTCATAAGTATGTTGAGAATCTGAGAAAACACCTTCAACATGCTTTTGCCGATGCTCAGCAGAGTCTAGAAAGATCTGCAGACAGTATGAAGACCCACTATGACCTTAAGACAACTAAAAACGAATACTGAGTAGGAGACCGGGTCTACTTGTACAATTTCCAAAGAAACCAAGCCAAACAGCGCAAATTCCTCCCTACTTGGCGGGGTCCTTTTGAAATTGTAGACAGAATCTCACCAGTCGCCTACAAAATCCGCATCCCCAAGGGCAGTTTGGCAGAAGGGGAAGACAAGTGGGTCCACTTCAACCAGCTGAAGAGTTGCTATCCCAGGCACACTCTGCGGCAAATAGAGGAGCCACTGGAAACCCAGAGGGGGACATTCCGGATCCCTTGAAAATTCCAACTGTTAAAACCATTCCACCTGTTAAAATCATAGGTATTACAGGCGGGCAATATTATAATTGATATGTCAAATGTATCTATCTGCCCCACTACATGAATAGCAGTGGGGATAATTCCATAACCATGCTCTGTTCTGTTTCATAGCACTTAAACCAAGGATTCTAAGTACCAAGGAAGACAACTCAGGGACTGGGAGGAAAGACCCAAGGGGCCTGGAGTATCGCTCCATACGGCCATCTAGAAACTGCGAGGAGAACATGTCGATCCAGCACTGATGGGAGAAGCAGCAGAATTTTTCCACCTGGACCAAAGAAAGAATGAACATCCCAATCTCTCGACTTCCCCTTGACAGGCGGTAAACCTCAAGTCGTGAGGGGGCGCTCTGTGGGATGATTCAACCCACCTTTGCTCTGCAATGTGGCATCACTGGTGCCAGAAACATCAAAATGGCCGCAAATCCCTGGTGCGCGCTAAAACCTCTGAAATCGCACCCTGCAAAGCACAAAAAGATGGCTGACCAATCTACCACACATGTTGTCAGTGGTGGAACAGAGATCTCACTCCTGAAATCTGTCACTGGGCTTCACAACAAGAGAAAATGGAGTACAGAGGGAAAATCAGTGCTCTGCTAAAGGAAACCCCAAAATCTTGCTTTAAATCCTTTTTCTTTATTGCTGAAACTGCAGAACGCCGGTACAAAACATCCTCAAACAGCGAAAATTCTGGCTGGGTGCTACAATTCACTTAGTTCAAGAAATCATTGTGAACTTACAATATCCTGAAAAGCTAAGAGCATGAAGAAACATCCACAGCAAATGATGCCTGCCTGTGGACTAAACAATGGACATCCTCCAGCTAAAGGAAATGCCAGCTGTGAACAGTCATAAAATCGACTCTGCCAAGGAAACAGGGAGGAGACTGCTCCTGAAATGAAGGGAGATAAAAAGAGGCGGAGACAAACAACCATCTGTGGCTGGACATTCACAAACAACATTTTGTTTAATTACATATAACTTGCCACTGAATACTGACAAGAACACAAAAATAACAGAATGGTAAATCTAATGTTTGGCTGCACATTTCAAGAGGCAGCAAGATCGTGTGACATCATTTGCAAGGAAATGGCAGAAAATGTGTTTTTACACCAAATATATTTCTGCTAGAAGTATGAAACTTCATACACTTATGTCCAAGTTATTCGCGCACACTTGTAGAAATGTGCGAATAAATGAAACATTGTGTTCCTGATGAAAAGGGCAACATTTTGGGAAAAGCAGACACAAGACTTACAGCTACAGTTTTTGGAGGAGTAGCTGCTGTACACAATATGTAATTTGTATATCTGGTTGTTATAGAGGTTGCACATGTGGAAACATGCATTGTGGCAAAAGTAGATTTTGTGTTCAAGAGGCCAGGGGTGGACTCTAAGCCTCATAAACCCACACCATAAAGATGACACACCGTTTTTCTCCTCCTATCAAGGCTGAGAGGAGATCCTGACCAATCCCTGTCAAATGGGCGAGCTTAGGATAAACCAGCACACACACACCCTTCATCATAAGCATAAACAGAGACAGCTCAGCACTCAGAAAGACAGACAGATTCACCCACTATCCTGATTCTGGTGGAGCACCCTACTGCAGAACTATCCATCTTACTTGCTCCAGACTCCAGAAACTTGACAAAGCAGAAAGGCCCATTGCATAGCTGAACCATTTTCAGCTAGGCCTTAAATTTCCAGAACCAGAACCAACCCCAGAAACCCAAGGAGAGCATAAAAAAAAGACAGCCAGGCTGTGCTCTACTGCTTGCCTGCTGAACTAATTATCATCAGAACCAAAAGATCCAATCCAGTCCTGGGCTGTGCTTTGACCAGAGTGCATTGCAGATCAGATACAGTCCTGTGCCGTGCAGTGTCCAGAGCATCTTGACGCTGCCCAAATCTGATGTGCCCAGCAGTCTGTCCTGACCAGAATCCCTGATCAGAATCCCTGACCAGAATCCCTGACGTGAATCCTGACAATTCTGTTTGAAACTTATATAGTGAGTATCTATAGATAGAACTGTGTCACTAGCATATGTACCTTGCTTAGTCCAATCCCTATCCTAAATCCATCCTATCTTGTCTTCAGAACCTGCATTGTTATGAGCACTTTTGACTTGCCTGAACTCTCTATCCTATCCCTCCTATCTTCCTCCTGTGCTAGTATTCGTTAAAACTATCTTTGCGCTGATAGTTTTCATCTGAAGAAGCCGGGACCACTGCTGGCAGTCGCCCTGATCAATTGGCTGTGTTCTTGTGTGGTATTCGTTTATTCATAGTCATCCTCTCGTGTTAGAAATTCCATTTGTCATTTTAAAAGCGATTCCCGTTTTCCCATTCTTGCACCTATCTCGAAAAAACAACCTCCATTAAAACGTCCATAACTTCCTCAGTTTTTGTGCTAGAAACAAAATTTCAACTTCTGCTTGCATTTGCATCTAAAACCGCATCCCAAATCCATACGGGTCTCCCGTAATCACGATTACTGCACACTGAAAAGTTAGGGAAATTCTGACACGTGTAAAACAGCTTTTTGTTTGCTTCCGACTTTAATTTTAAGATTACATATTGTTCCTTAGTATCAAATCATTGCTAGTGTTTGCGTGGAACTATCCAAAGTGGCTCCCATAAGAATTTAAACAATTTTAGCAATTTAAACCATATTTAGTGTTTTTACCCAATTCATTCTCAAGATAACTCCAAACCATTCTGACCGCTTGCCAATCACTTCTGTTTTTCTCTTGTGTTGCTGGGGGGAAATTGGGATTGATATTTGAATTCTGCCATACCTGAATACCCGCTCTTTCCTCCCATCTCTTTACATTGCCTATTGGGGGGTGAGGGGTGTGCAGGGGGAAATCATAACCACACTGTCATTTGATCTAAACACACACACACAAAAGTATTATTTCTCTGCTGAATTGTTTTGATCATTATTACTCCTTTATTAAAGAGATTATTTAGTGTTACATCACTCCGTTGGTGATCATTATGTACCCATTAAAACATAGTATGATTAGATTGTGAATTCATAAATAAATATTTCAACTTTGCAAACCAGCCTGATTTCTGGTTCAGTGTGACCGGTGGGGTTCCAGGAGAGGGGCGTGATATGAGTAGTACATCGTTCAGAATAAAATAACTTTTAGACACAAATAAATAAGGATAAGGATTTCAGTTGTGCATTACACGCTAGGCATTGACTTAGGTGTGTGCTGGATTGAAATCACTTACAGATTGGGGGCTCGTTTTGAGATCCTGAATTAGACATACCTCTTTTCTAACACACCCTTTAACTCCTTGTTTTTTTGTTATGTTTTGTAACCATTTTCTCACCAGTGTCCTCTCCCTTCACAGAATCTTTCACCCCGTCCCCATCTCCTTCCCCAATCAGTTGTTCCTACTGTTCCCTCTCTTGGGTACTCCTCTAAAAGGCTTGTTCCCTTGCATTGAATTTAACTTCTACCTGGCTAATGATTTCGCAGTTAAATTAAATTATTTGCCACCCCCCCAAAACCAGGGTTTGCCTATTAATTAGAATGGTTTCCTTGACCTTTATTATTCATCTTAACTGTCTCCCAATCAACGTTTTCCATTACAGTTAATACATGCATCCATTACAGACATGACAAAGAACAAATTACTTGGATGCCATTTGTCAAATCAACCCAAATTTGCAACACAATATAGATCTGCCCTTCAATATTCTTGCTGCGTTTGGTGCAATTTTGTCTAGTTCACAATCGTCCCTCCTGCTGAACCCGCCCCCCCTCCAGCAAGCTGTTGATGGCTGCCCTTTGGCTCCAGTTAACCCCAGCCCCGTCCAGGGCAGAGCAACCATTAACTGGGCTGGAGAAGGACTGGCCAGCCACCTGTCATATGCAGCCGAGCGCTGGGACCAGAAGGGCTTTAACGGCCAGGCGAACGCTGCTTGCTTGCCCAATACCTAATGCCTCAAATCAGAAGCAGGCACCCGACCTCTTTCCCTCTACATACTGCTCGCTCCTCTCTTGAACCTTCTCCCCAGTCTCCCTTGTACCTCACCCCTACCCATTGGCCGCCATTCACCAATTACTCTTTGCCGACTACCGTGTCTTTAACTATATCTCTCTTACCATCCTGGTATTACCCATGGTAACACCTACCTATAACCAAAAGGAAGCCCAAAACAGTACTGTCACCCACCTTCCCACTCCCCACATCCCCTAACTCTCCCTCTCTTCTCCTTCTTTATCCATTTCACCCACCTTCTTGGCACTCCAGACCTCCACAATGCCTTTTTCTTCAATTTTCTCCTGCTGCCACACCTATTTCTATAATCCACCTGACCGCATACTGGGCTTCCTCCCCCCCTTTAGCCAAGCCTTCCCCAACTTAAAATATATAGAATTTTAATATATTTAGTATTCCCTTTCCCCATCCACCAATACACCTTCCCTTCCATTCCATGCTCACCTCATCACCCACAGGAGAAACCTTATGTCTGTTCTATCCGAGCCGCTCATCCTCACACCATCTTTCTCTTTTTAATACCTCACTGCTGTGAACAAAAGAAAAGACCCCTTCCCTTCACTCTATAGCAATGTGGGGAGTACACCCCATTGCTGTTGAAGACTGTGGGGACCTGGTATTGCTGATGGCCTCATGCTGTCACGCGAACGTTGTCATGGTTTCAGCGTGGGGTCTCGCGTGACAGCAGAGGCGGTTGACTGGTGGCGGAGACACAGCTGTTAATCCGTGTGCAGGCTCACTTCGGTAAACTAAAAGGACTCACAAAATTGCCTCGGTTATCCTTGCAGTGGCGACGAGGATCTGTGAGCCCACCACGGGAGGGAACCACGCACAAAGCTGGACGCGATCCGGAGCGCTATCAGCTGTTGGCAAAGGAGCGGCCGCAGCGCTGCAGGAGTCCATTCCCCTCACGGCCCTCTCCGGCTCTGAAGCATGATGAGGTGTGCAGAGTGGGGGCGCTGCAGGGGGACAGTCTCCCCAACCCAGGCTGGGCACCAGGGGCAGCCGCACTCCTACGGCTCACAACGCTGACTTGATCCTGCCTCTCTCTGAACTCCATTGGCTGAAATTCACGGGGGTGAGGAGTAGAGGGGGAGGTGACCACTGGGGGCGGTCCACTCATTTTTGATGTTTTGGTGACCAAGACACAGCCCACAATAGAAAGCATCGTAGAAGGTCATTGGACATAAGTCTTGGCTTGGAGATAGGAAAATTAAAGTCACTGCCACATTGAATAGACTGTTGGGTGAAGCAAAACAGCAAATACACAGCAATTAGAGGTTCCCTGCAGAGACATAAAGGGAAATATAGCACAGCCACTTACTAATGGTACAATACAAGAGTGGTCTAGTGTAAAATTCCTGCCTGTCGCAAAGGTGCCACCGGTGGAGTTGATTTTCAACCAGCAGCAAAGCTACTTCAGTATAAACATGGCTGCGGCAAGTATGTCCCCCCCTCCACCCTTTCTCTCTGAGCCAGGTACTCCGCCTATAAGATGGGACAGGTGGAAAAAGTTGTTTGACACCTACTTGGTTGCCATAGGTGGGGAGAAGTTTGCCCTGGCAAGAAAAGAGGCAAGTCTTCTCCACAATTTAGGTACAAAAGGTTGTAGCGTTTACAACGGCTTGCCAGAACCTCCCCAAGAGGGTCAGAGAGATTTAGACCAATACACTGTGACAGAGAAGAAGTTAGAGATCCACTTTGAGGCAAAGAAGAACATCACATTTGAGAGACATAAGTTTTTCCAGAGGGTGCAGGACTCGCAAGAGCCAGTGGAAAATTTCATTGCAGCATTGAGGTCTCTCGGCCACAAATGTGAGTTTGGCCCATTGACAGACTCACTCATACGAGACCAGTTAGTCCATTGTACAAACAATCTGAAAATACAGGAAAGGCTGCTATCTAAGGATGTATCGCTAGACGCAGCAGTGGAAACAGCCAGAGGCATGGAGCAGACCCACAAGTATATGTCTACTATGAAGGGTGACAGACAAGAAGGAGAAGTAGCAGCAGTAAGAGGATTTAGGAAAGCAAATGTAGATCTTTTTTAGGGTTAGCAGAGTATTATCATAGATTTGTTAAGGACTTTGCTATGGTGTCCACTCCTTTGAGATTACTACTCAAGAAGGGATCGAAGTTTGTGTGGTCTCCGGAATGTACTGAAGCCTTTAAGAGGATTAAGGAAGCTGTAAGTGAAGCGCCTTCAATTGGGAAGTTTGTCCCAAGGAAAAAACTGTTTTGGTGGTGGATGCAAGTATGTTGGGGTTGGGAGCAGCTCTATTGCAATACGATAAGGACAATAGTGAAAGGGTGATAGCGTATGCATCAAGGGCACTGAGAGGAGCAGAATGCAAATACTCAGTGATTGAGAGAGAAACGTTAGCAATGTATTTGGCCGTTGTTCACTTTAAATATTTTTTGTGGGGCAGGTCTGATCATAAACCTATGGTCCAGATATTTGAAAGTGGAAGATGGGCCTTGGGATCACCTAGGATAAGTAGGTGGGGTTTGTGACTCCAAGGTTCCAATTTTGAGGTAAGTTATCTTCTGGGAAAAAGAAATGTGGTGGCAGACTGTCTTTCCAGGCTTCCGGTGGAAGGGAAGGAAGAAATAACAGATATGGATGCGAGTGAATTGGTGGTTGCAGAGGTGGTAGCAGAGGTGGTGAATGCTGTTGGTCAGGAAAGGTGGACAAGAGAAGAAGATGTGGATGATGAATTGAAGATGATTAAAGAGTGGACAATAGGGGCATGGCCTCTCAAGAAGAGTCTAGATAGAAAGTTTGATGTTTGTTTGGAGATAAATGAAGACTTGAACATTTTTAAAGGCAGACTAAGGAGGGGACGGAGTGTGGTTCCTCCGGAGAGTCTTAGACGGAGCTTGGTGGAACTTGCGCACCAGGGGCACCCAGGGGAAGGGGCCATGAAAAGGAAATTAAGGCAGAGCTATTGGTGGCCTGGTATGATAAAATGGCCGAGAGATGGGTAAAAGATTGTGCGGATTGTCAAAGTAGTGATAAGAGCAGAACGGTAAGAGAGACTCCTTTGGTTCCAATTGTAGTACCAGACCAGCCATGGTCCAAACTAGCAGTGGACATCATGGGTCCCATATCAGGATTAGGAGGTGGTTTAAGATTTATTTTTGTGATAGTAGATTATCATTCGAAATGGATCGAATGGGACACCGGTAAGGAGGTCACAGCAAAAGATTTAATTTCATTGCTGGAGAAGGTGTTTCTTAAAGAAGGAGTACCCACAGAATTAGTGTCGGATAAAGGGGTACAATTTGTTTCGGTGGCTATGAGAAAGTTTCTGAGTAGTTATGGAATAAAGCATATTAGAACTGTGTTGTACCACCCCAGGGCCAATGGTCTTGTTGAAAGAGTTAATAAATATCTGAAAGGAGGATTGCAAATGGCCATGAGAATGAATCAGCCGTGGAGAGAAGTATTACATTTATTGACTTGGAACTACATAACTACACCACATTCAGTGACAGGGGTTTCTCCATTTGTGTCCATGAAGGGCAGAGAACCGGGAACAAGGCTCTGTCCAGGGTGGCTGGGGATGGCCAGAGTTGTTCATGTTGATAGGGATCAAATTATGAAACTCATCACGGTGAGTCAAGTGAAGAATAAAAAGTGGTTTGATGCCAGAGAAAAAGTGGAGGTTAGGGACTGGAAGGTTGGAGAGGTGGTATATGTGAAGAATTCCAGGTTGGTGAATAAATGTGTAGAGAGCAGGTTTTTGGGTCTGAAGAAGATATGTGCAGTGAAAAATAGTGTGGTGATTTTGGAAGGAGGGGAAGTGTGGTCTAAAGGGAGGAATGCAAGAGCATGTTATTCGAATGAGAACAAGGAGAAGGATAGTTTTTTGGCGGAGGAAAATGGAAGTGCAAAGAAGAGTGCAGGAGAGAGTGCTCAAAGGACAAGGTCAAGACCTGCGTGGTTGGCTGACTATGGCCCTCATTACGACCCTGGCGCTAAGTGAAAAGCGATGGCGGTAAATGGTTACCGCCATCGTTTTCCGCTAGGTCCGATCATGACCCGTGACCGTTAACTACGATGCCATTAGCGGCATCGTAGTTAACGCTGCCGCTAACTGCGCCAATGGCGCGCGCACGCGACCTCCCACACCGTACTTAGCGCCATGGAGTAAAGGTACGCGAATGCCGACCCAAGCGGACATGCACCTAACGCCATCACCCAGCCTGTTAAGTACCTTACCGCCATGGTGCAAATAACGCCATCGCGAACCAACCGTAAAGGGCCTTGTGCAGTGAATCCAGCTGCCACAGGCGCACATAATCAGCACAGGTGGAGGCAATGCAGAGTC
The DNA here is from genome assembly GCF_040938575.1 of Ambystoma mexicanum. Taxonomy (NCBI): domain Eukaryota; kingdom Metazoa; phylum Chordata; class Amphibia; order Caudata; family Ambystomatidae; genus Ambystoma; species Ambystoma mexicanum. The sequence goes on from NC_090926.1 coordinate 496,936,713, forward strand.
AGGAAGTACAAAAAGAGCACACCCAACCCCTTCCCAGACCCAGTCACACTCCACAATGATTCCAATAGGACTAGCAATGTTGGGGCTGGAGGACCTGATAGCAACGCAAGTGCTACAACTTCAACTACAACAACAACAACAATAGGCTGCACAGAGGAGACGCAGGAGGAGAAGGAGGGCAAGGCAGGGCCAGCAAGCCCCACCAGCACAGCCAGTGGCACCACGCAGGCAGCCCACAATCCCACGCATCAGAGCCAGTCCATTCAACCCCACCGCTGAGCAGATCCACACCCTGTACCGTTTGGACCGGGACACCATCAACACCATCGTATACATGATACACAAACAGCATGATAGAAACACCAACCGCCATCCCACCCCTACTGAATACCCCACCTGGCTGTGAGTAGCAGAGACAACGGAGCCAGATCATACCCTAAAGCAGCACAAACCTCAGCTGACACCACTAAACCTAATGCCCGATGTATGCAGCCCCACCACGTGAATGAAGGTGTGCCCCAACATTGACACAACCATCTGCAAGTGCATTGTACCAATTCACACCACATTTACCTCAACGAAATGCACCTACATGCACGTCACCAGACACCATCCACTGAAAGGCCTGTCCCCATAACTGCGCACGAATGAGGCACATGACGGACAGAAACATCAACACACCATCACACAGACAGCAAGGCCCACAAAATGTCCCTATCAACATCAGTATTGCTCACTGGGGTCATGATGATGCTGACAGCAATGTTGCAATGATGTCAGCGTTGACCTCACAGGACACGTGCCAGGCCACCAAAACAAACGGTATGAACGAACACAGTGGATGGACACTCACAAAGCACTTGACCCCCTGCATATATTGGTTGATGGCATGCACCACATTCCATAGGAGCCATGAGCATATACTGGTCGCATAGTGTGAATCAATTAGTGCATTCAAAAGAGGTCCGAAGTAACAGTTGGATGCAAGCCATGGTGGCACGTCATGTCTTGAAATAGACGTCATGACTGACACATACATTCTCGCCCACATACAGGTGATGCAGGCTATCCCCTGAAGAGGTGGCTACTTACACCAGTCCGGAACCCACAGAACCAGCACGAGGAGGACTCCAACCGTGCACATACACGTACCCGTGCGGTGATTGAGCAGGCTTTTGGCCTATTGAAGGCACGGTTTCGCTGCCTCAGCAGGTCTGGTGGGGCACTCCTGTACCACCATGAGAAGATGGCAAAGATCGTCATGGCATGTGTCATGCTACACAATATGTGCGTCAGACGCAATGTGCCCCTGCCCCCTGATGCTGAACTGCAACCACCTGTCGATGAGGATGATGAAGGTGGGGATTCGGCAGCACCTCATGGAGGCGGCGATGCACAGGAGGGGCGTGAAATGCATAGTACTCTGATCAACCAATTATTCTAGCACACGCGAATGGGGGGTGTCACCTGGAGATGACGATTGTGGCACTGTGTGCGTCTGTTATATGGACACTGGGGACTGTTTACCAATACATCACACATACGCAATGAGCAATGTCCACACATCTGATTTGTGCAAATATGAAAAGTGTATTGTGAAAGTGATTTTGTTGAACACACCCACTCCCCCCTCCCCCCTGTACTCCCCAACACACCCACTCCCCCCTCCCCCCTGAACTTCCCAACACACCCACTCCCCCCTCCCCCTGAACTCCCCAACACACCCACTCCCCCCTCCCCCCTGAACTCCCCAACACACCCACTCCCCCCACCCCCCTGAACTCCCCAACACACCCACTCCCCCCTCCACCCTCCCCCCTGGAATCCCTACAAAGGTGTGAGTAAGTCTGTGCAGCAGTGTCTGATGCAGGATTTCTCCACTGTCCGGCCACTATTGGCAGCCCCCTCCCCTGGCCCCCGGGGCACCCCTGCCTGTGCTGCGCAGGTTCCTCCCCGATCGGCGGATGGGGCTGCTTGGTGTCGAGCTGGCAGCTGAGGAGGTTCCTGCCTGCTCATTTGGACGCATGTCCCGAATTGTCTGCACAAGTTCAGTGATGGCATGCCGCACAGCGGCGAGTTCTGCGCAGATGTCCTTTGTGGAGGACTCTATAGCAGCCTTCACTGTCTCCGCACATTTCTCCATTGCTGCCGTTGACCCCCCACATTCTGCAACATGCTCATTGAGGAGCGAGGATAGTTGCTGCTGCCGGGTGACGATCTCCTCCAGGCTTAGTTGTTCTTTCTGGGCCATGGCTAATGGCAGTGGTATTCCCATTGGGCTGCTCACCTCCTGCAGCGGGGATGGAGAGCCTGGCCAATCGTCATCCTCTGACTGCCCCTGTGTAGCACCCGCATGCGGGCTGCTTAGGGACAGGTAGGGGGAATGAGGGTGGGCAGTGGGGCTTCCAACATCAGACTCCTCAATGATGCCTCCTTCGCTATCGGAGGAGGCTGCGATGGCAGCAGTTTCCCCAATAGTGCTGCTTGCAGCAGAGCCTGTCCCTTCTGTGGGCACGATTTGGGTAATGGCTGCTGCTGCTTCTGTGCTGCCTGCTGGGGTGGCTGTCAGTGCCCTGTCCTGTTTTCCTGGCTTGGATTTTGGCTGCTGTGGGGTTTTCCTCGGGACGGCAGAGGTGGAGGGTTGTGGTGTTGGCACAGTTGTCCTGGCCCTCTTGGTGGGTGTGGAGGCAGTGGTGTCCTCATCCTCAAGGTCTGAATTTGAGCCTGTGGTGGAGCAAAGGAGGGAAAGTGTTACTGATGGGTCTGTGGACATTGGGCGGGCATTGTGACGACTGACATCTTATCAGTTAGTACATGCGGCACATTTGAGGCAGGGGAAAACAGGTTGTCTCCCTTTTGTGTGGAAGTAGCATGGAGGTATGTGGGTGCCTGCAGTTAGGGTGTGCATACTGCATGTGTACAGGGTGGAGATCGGATGTATCTGTGGGCAGTCTCCTGCTGATGTGTTGCATTTACACTATGGGGCAACATTGTACTTCACATGAATGGACTTTGGTGAATTTTGCATGGCTTGATTTGAGCCACCTACCTGCATCGCCTGATGTCGGGGCTCCTCTCTCCATTCCTCCTACTCCTTCTATGCTCTCCATTCCGATGGTGGAGGCACAGATTTCCTCCCATGGCTGCAATTTGATAGGGGACTGCGATCCTCCACCGGTTTCCATGGCCAGGTTTCTGTTCGCCGATAGTATGCTCCTGACTCTGAGCCGGAGATCGTCCCACCGCTTGCGGCACTGTCTCACATTGCGGGGTGTTGTTCCCACGGCACTGACCCGCTGAGCTACCAGTGCCCATATGGCCTTCTTCTTGGCTATGGCCGGTCTGGTCATTTGGTTGGAGAATACCACTGCGGCGTTCTCCTGGAGGGTCTCCGCAAGCATGGTGAGCTCCTCTCTGGTGAAGCGGTCTTGCCGCTGGCGGTCACAGGCTTTCTTAACCACTTTAGGCATTTTCTTGCAGGAAGAAGGTTGATGATGGTATTTGCCGGGTCCCAGGCTCGGATGTCCAGTGGTTGCGGAGGATGGCAATGGATTGTGTTTTTAAAGATGGCCGCCGTGCTCTTTCCCGTTCCGCCGCGGTGACGCTAATTCCGGTTCCGCTTATCTACGGTCACCGCTAATTGCGGTGACCGCTAACTACGGTCACCGCTATGAACGGTGGTCGGGGTGGCGGTGGTGCACCTTGCGCGGCATACGATGCCGGTAGGTGCTGTTTTGGGGGCATTACCGCCATGGCGCAGTTTACATTACCGCCATGGCATAATGCTCGTGCACGATGGGTCGTAATATGGCGCTCTTAGCGCCATCGGACCATGGCGTTAACGCTCATTATGCCATGGCGGTAATTTCGATTACTTAGCGCCAGGGTCGTAATGAGGGCCTATGTGTGTTAAGATTTATTCAGAAGATTTTAAGGCAAACTAATGTATTATCTATGTGGTTTTTCCCCTTGTTGAATGAGACTTTGCATTCTGTTTTGATGTGGGGTCTCATCATAATTTTACCACTATTTTCTGTTTGTGTTTCTTTATTTAGTGTTAATGTTTAGTATAGTTTAATGTTTGTATTGCAAAGTTATGTTGCTCCTAAGGGGGAAGATATGTGGGGACCTGTTATTGCTGATGGCCTTGTGCTGTCACGCGAGCGTTGTCATGGTTTGTGCGTGGGGCATCGCGTGACAGCAGAGGCGGTTGGCTGGTGGCGGAGACACAGCTGTTAACCCGTGTGCGGGCTCCCTTCAATAAACTAAAAGGACTCACAAAATTGCCTCGGTTATCCTTGCAAAGATGCTTCTGGGGGTGTCATCCAAAATTCCTCCCAAATACTCTGCGGGTGAAGATGTCCCGGCATCTCCCCTCAATGTTGTATCCATCCCAAGGAACGTCCTGTTCCCCCTTTCCCATTGCTGTAGGGGGGACTGCCTTTGTCCCTCCCCAGGATGCTGCTCAATGGGGGTGATTGTGTCCCTCCAACTCCCCACGCCCTTAGAGGCCATCTTGGGACCATACTGACCCTTCTGCCACCCTGCACCTACCCCTGGAGGAACCGTCCATTTCTCCTTTGGTCCCTGTTGGATGGCACCCGCTTCCCATAATCGGCCTGCCCTTACATGCCCCACATGCTGTCCCAATACCACTCCCATACCTCCTCTCACCCTCTCTTACCCCCTACCACCACGCTGGCCCCCTGCTGGCTTCCCTCTCCTCCCATGCACCCGGGGGAACCTACCAAGCCTGGTGACCATCCAGCCCAAACCCAGTTGGGCAGTGCCCATTTCCCATACTGGACAACCTGGGAAACTAAATAGCTGCAGCTTCATACTACTGCCATGCCCTGACAACTCAGAAGGTAGGATTATAAAGTATTATGCCTCCCTTTTCTTTATCATTATTTATAATATCCCCACCGCTACAACCTTGGGTTCCCTCCCGCCAGACCCCACTGTGCCCCCCCCCCAGTGTTCCAACTGACCAACCAAGCCAAAACAATCCACCTTGTGCCGGCCCACATGATCCGCAATACCAGCAGAGATGTCAAATCCTGCCACCGCACCACACCTGGGACCCAGACACTCCGCCTAGTGCATAGCAGCCCCTGCCTGGTGACAGTGGTACCACCATCCTCTATGTGACCACTGCAGCCCCACTGCAGGCCTCCTCCCACCCTCTCCACAGCACAGAGGCACCTACACCACCTGGTGGCCCTAAGAGCGCATCACACCCCCCAACGTGAAAAAACCTAGCGGACGTTACCGCCTACTGCGCTGCACCCCCGCAGACAGATGCAAACCCGAAACCACTCACCAGGTGACCCCCTAACACATGGATCCACAGACCCTCTTTGCTGCGCTGAACTGAAAACTGCTTACGCTCCCACTTCACGGCCCTGAAACAGGTCAGGAAACAGACCACGCACTCACGCCCCTCCTACCTTTACCGTCCCTAAACATCATACTCTTACGGCTGCCCCAATCCTGATGTGCACTCACCACCCTATGGAACTGAATGGCTGGAACAGCCCACCACGCTACTCCCCCTCCGCCGCTCTGAACTACCCCTGCCGCCTGTTTCAAAAATGGAGCTACTGCTGCCTGTCACACGTCTTACTCCAAAGTAGACGATGTACCATAGACCCCTCACACATCAAACCAGCAAAGGCTCGGGCAACACCCTCCCCCAGAAAAATCAGCACACCTCTCACCTCACTTGGACCTCCCCTCAACTCCACCGTCACTCCCCTGCTCCCTTCCCTTGCCCTGTAGGCCTGCTCCCAGTAGGATAGCTCAGCGGCAGCGTGCTCAACTTGGAAACAAGACAACACGAAGCAACACAGGTTCGATCCCTGGGTCCGCGCTTAGAAACCTCTGGGTAGTAAGCGCGTTATAAATGACCTATCATATCATATCCCATGTGCCTCCTCCGCCGCCGTCAGGCTACCACAGTAGCGGGGTGGGGGAAGGACCAAGCAAAACTATCGGCATCACCAGTAGACTGTTACTGAACCTTTGCCAGCACCCATATAAATAGGATAGGGGGCGCTCTGCCCCCCAGCATGGCTCGCTGGCCAGAGTGCAGCACCCACACTTCCCCAAGGAGCAACGCGTACTGCATGCCTCCCAGGCCCCCTCTTAGGAAGGTTCCACAATGATACATTACCTGTGTGGCATTTTTAAAATGACATCAATACAAGGACAAAGGCTTACGTTTGTTTGTTTGAATTCCATATTCTCTACTGGATAGCTTTTAATTTCTTTTTCTTTGAATGTGTTAATGGACATACACATACCCACTTGTAAAACTTTGGGTGAACATGTTTCCAGAAGTTCCCAGTTTTGGAAAGTAAGTGACACACAGGAAGATACATGTTATGCCCACAATCTCCCAAGACAGTGACGTGGAGTATTCTGACAAGTCAGCAATCCAGGCTCATGTTATGTTATCTTGCATTTGTTTAGTGCCTCCTGCCATATTTCATGAATTCGAGGTGCTTTGCCTGTCAGAGAGGCAAACGGGGAATACTATAGAATATTCAGTAGTGGTGAGGAGAAGCAAAGTCGGATAGATAGGATGCACAGGACGGCATGAGTGTATGGCCCGCTCTGAATTTTTTGGGGAAGTTTGGTGAGGTTTCATACAGAGGGGCCAAAGTTATAAGGGGGGTCCCAATTTTTTTTCTCCATAGACTGAATGGTACAGCTCAAACCGTTTGATGGATTTTCATGAAATTGCAGCAGGAGTGGCGGCTTGGTCCGGAAAGAGTGCTTTTGTAAATTTGATGATAATCAGTCCTGTACTTTTCTTTAAAGCAGGTAAAATGTACATCTCAAAATATTAATGATATCTGGCTCCGCTCCGCAGTCCCATTTACCTTTTCGCTCCGCGGTCAAAAGTCTGATTGGCCTGGAATGTGGCGTGATGTCGGCAGAGATTGGATGCGCCCGGTGGTTGGCTGGAGGGAAGCGTCATGTGCGTCATAAGTTTGGGTAACGCCACCATGCTGTAGCCGAGGATAGTGTGGCGCCGAAAGGGGCTGGAAAACATGCATTCCTGCATATGGTGGTGGGAAGAGGGGATGGAAAGGATGGGTGAGTATATCCGTGCATATTGCGCCAATTTGTGGGTACCTCCTCAGGTGACTAGCTTGTATGGTGAGGCAGCCTTCGTTATGGCACAATAGGTCCCGAGGCAACCCATTTCTGTGGTGAGTGCTAGCAGGCTCAATTGCAGATGTGAAGTGAATTGCACATGACATTAGCATTTTCGCAGAGGGTGTACTAGGCTGTGTTGTGTGTGGTAAGCCCCTAGCTCATTAGATGTATGGCTGGAAGACCTGCACCAAAAAAGTATGTCCACTAGTTGTAAGTAGGTTTCACATTGTTGCCTTGTGTGTGTGGTGTGTCAGCATTGTGCATATTGTTGGTTGAATGGGTGTGATGATAGTTAGCATATCCTTCAGTTTTGGGTGCATGGCTGGACATGATAGAGTCAACAGTCCTGCAGTGTGTCCACTGGGTGATGTGTTGGAATACTGTGTGTATTGAAGTGCATAGTGTTACAGTGGATGTTTTATGTGGTTGGGTCATGGCCATAGTGCAGATTACAGAGTACTGTAGTGTATTATGATGTATTGCTTCTCTGTACTTAATACACTGCTGGGAGCAGGGGCAATTTTCTGAAGATTATGGCCATTGTGCACATTAGTGAGTACTGCACTGTACTATGATGTATTGGGTCTGTGTAATAAATAGACTACTGGAAGCAGGGGCAATGTTCTGAAGATGGTGGCCATTGTGCAGATAACTGATTACTGTACCTTACTATGATGTATTGGTTCTGCGTAGTTACTAGACTGCTGGGAGCAGGGACAATGATCTGAAGATTTTGTGGTTTGTTTGGCAGTAGAAAAATACTATGTGAGTGGAAGTGGGTAGAGGTGCTGGAGGCTGTGTTATGTTTTGGAATTTTGCTAACTACCTACATGTTTGCATGCATGGCTGTATTATGGTGCGGGGGTTGGCTAGGAGTGCCAGTGGCTGTATTACGTTTGTGGGTTCTGGTACCTGGCCACATAATCGCATGCATGGATGCATAATGTTGTGGTGGGTGTGGCAAAAGTCTAGGCTCTTGGGTGCAAGGCCAAAGGTCATAGGCCATAGGAGTGCCCGTGGCTGTATTACGTTTGTGGGTTCTGGTACCTGGCCACATGTTGGCATGCATGGCTGCATAACATTGCAGTGGGTGTGGCCAAGGCCTAGGCTCTTGGGTGCATGGCCAAGGCCGTATGCTGTAGGCAATGCACCCAAGAGCCTAGGCCTTGGCCACACCCACTGTAACGTTATGCAGCCATGCATGCCAACACTGTGATACTGCTATATGGATTTTCTTTTTCAATTGCATAGAACCTTTACATTTGGCACAATTCATGCATTCTACTGAAGCCTATTTTACAATGATCTCTTCCCCTGTTGATAGAGAGGTATGGGAGGTTTCCATTTCCTGCCACCATGTGGCTAGAAAAACAAAATCAGGCGGCAACGTGTTATCATGTCATTATGCATTTCCGATGCTAAGTACTCCAGTTATGTACAACTTCCTTGTCCACTAGTTGCAAGTAGGTTTCACACTGTTGCCTTGTGTGTGTGGTGTGTCAGCATTGTTGGTTGAATAGGTGTGATGATTGTTGTTCCATCCTATAGTTTTGGGTCCATGTCTGGACATGATGGAGTCAACAGTCCTGCAGTGTGTCCACTGGGTGATGTGTTGGAATACTGCGTGTATATAAGTGCATAGGGTTCCAGTGGATGTTTTATGTGGTTGGGTTGTGGCCATTGCACAGATTACAGAGTACTGTACTGTACTATGGTGTATTGGTCCTGTGTACTTAATAGACTGCTGGGAGGAGGGGCAATGTTCTGAAGATGTTGTGGCTTGGTTGGCAGTAGAAAAATATTATGTGGGTAGAAGTGGGTAGAGGTGCCGTAGGCTGTGTTATGTTTTTGGATTTTGCTAACTACCTACATGTTTGCATGAATGGTTGTATTATGGTGCAGGGGGGCGGTAGGAGTGCCCGTGGCTATATTACGTTTGTGAGTTCTGGTACCTGGCCACATGTTTGCATGCATGGCTACATAACGTTGTAGTGGATGTGGCCAAGGCCTAGGCTCTTGGGTGCATGGCCAAAGGCCGTAGGCTGTAGGCCATGCACCAAATACGGTAGGCCTTGGCCACACCCACCGCACCATTATGCAGCCATGCATGCCAACACTGTGATACTGGTATATGGATTTTCTTTTTCAATCGCATAGAACCTCTACATTTGGCGCAATTCATGTCTACTAATGAAGACTATTTTACAACAAGCTTTTCCCCTGTTGATAGAGAGGTATGACAGTTTTCCATTTCTGGCCTCCATGTGGCTACAAAAACAAAATCAGATGGCAATGTGTTACCTTTTCATTGTGAATTTCCTATGCTAAGTACTCCAGTTACATAGAACTTCCTTAAACGTACAATGAATGTACAGATGACACAATATATACATGTTTCATTTTCGACTGAAAGAGAGGAAAGGCCCTGATGCTGTAGCGAGACAGAGCACTGGCTCGGAGCCCTGAACAAACAGTATGTATGGAAGAGCTCAGCTCTGAGATGCACAGGATGTTTGTGGCCGGAGCTGCTACAGGAGTCTTCAACTATTGGATCTGCCGATGTTTTGGACTACAAATCCCAATATCCCTTTGCATTGACGGTGATAGGTAGGGCATATTTAAGCTGTAGTCCAAAACATCTGAAGCACTGAAGTTTACAGACTTCTACTCTATTGTATTCTATATGAAACAATTTTAAGAAATTGGTTTAAAAGACTGAATATTTGTTACTGTGCCCTAGAACTAGGAGCCATTGCATTAGAAAATTGTTTAAAAACAAATAGTAAAGCGTGCTTTTCTGGGTTGTTGTTGTTATTTTACTTTTCTGATCTATTTTTTTTAATGGGAAAAACACATGTGCACTGTCATGTCCACCTCATGTACAAACCCGGCACAGCTACCGCCAGGGTTCATAATGACCCCCATTGTGGTCTCTTTATGTTTTGTGCGTAGTAGAACAAGTATGTTGTAAGTGATTCATAATTACTTACTTATTACATGTTTCACAATGCGCAAAACTATGATACGAGGCATTCATCATTTCACTATCCAACACCGCAATATTATGACCATTGCACCTCTATTGTGCATGCTGCAGGCAAGGCCTGTGTTCCTCTATGAGTAGGTTCCTTTACTGGAAAGAATTCCATAATGCGATGGTATTTATAGCAATGCATTGGTTAATGAACTATTTAGCTCATGATATTTCTCCCAATGACCTCTGCCAGTTTTGTACCAACATTATAGTAAGAATCCCTTGTACAGACTTTTCATGAAAAGTAAATGCACATGTGATGTCATCAGTGATGTCATCAATGATATTTGTGATGTTGTCTTTCATGTCATGGGTGTTAGCCCTTGCAGCGCACAGTGGTGGCGCGAGTTATGGGTGCTGAGCTTACCATAACTGGCGAATTTCTGTTTTTTGTTGGTTTTACTTGTGACCAAAATATGGATAGGGTGTTATTAGTGGAAAGTAACTATAATTTCCCTTTTAAAAAGTTTTTGCACTAAATTTGAGAGGTTTTTCTTATGGAAACTAAACCATAACTTCCTTTTAACAATGTTTTTTCATAGAATATATAAATATATATGGGTTACATATTTTTACCGTTAGCTGTGTATTCAACAACACAAAGGATTAGCTGCTCATTTTTCTTGCTGCTGGACTATCACAATGTAAAACTTACAAACAAAAAAATAAAATATGGGAAAGTATCAAAATGGCACCTTCCGAATCTTATGCCATCTCCAGCCCCCAAGTACATTTGGAATTCAAATTGCACTCTCAGCACGTGCGGCTAATCCGAACCCGCAGTAGAATGCATTATGCAAAATGAGCATTTATCAAATTGTTGTTTGAGACAGTGAATAATTTGGCTAAATAATAAACCCGAGGAACAATAGAAACATGCTGACTGACTATTTTGCCTCGTCCTGCGGGAGATCACAAGGCGCATCCTGAGTGGCTATTGATCAGCTGGGTACAGAGGTATCAGATACCATTTATTTGTGTAGCGTTGCGCACTTGCCACCAATTAAAGCTGAAATCCCCAGTTGCGCTCTAGAAATGCTAACTATTCCACACGGTCGCAGCATGAAAGTAGCATCACAATTACCTCTGTTTGTGCTGAAGAGCAGACGTGGAGGGTAGGGATTTTGCAGTAGTCTAATGTCACAAATGAAGTAGCAGGCTGCATGCAGTAAAGGTTCAGATCCTCCGTGATGAAGCTACAGCGGCAAAGGTGTTTCTTCCAAGAAATGGGAATGGGTGAAAAGGCGATATGGATAGAGCCTGTAAGGAGATGCCCCACAAGGTAATTACTAAACATAATCCACAGGTATTGCCAGGGCTTTAAGTAGGTCGGGGCCTGCCTGGGCTGGGCCCCGGCAGGCTCCGAAATTTCGTTTTGAGGCGGGGCCCTGCCGGGGCCCACTAATTTTCCCTGGCAGCCCCGGCCACTACACAAAAAGGCATTTTTTTCTACAGCCTGACGCTCTCGCTCGTCGTGAAAACGTGAGGCCGCTGGAAGCTCCCTCGGATTCGCGAGAGTTTCAGTCTTTAGGAAAAATGCCTCTGCTTCCAGTGGTCTCACCCTTTCAGCCTTGATTGTGATGCTGCCCCTCCCCAGCTGGCGAGGGGCAGTACCACCATTAAGGCTGAATAGGGAGGTGCTGTCCTCTCCAGGCAAGCCTATAGGATATAAATGCAGAGATCAGCACCCTCTCCCCTATAGGGGAGAGGGTGCTCATCTCTACAACAGGCTGCCTGGCAGGGGTGCCAGTAGCCCATTGCGCCAGAGCTCGTCAAGGGGGCGTGGCCTAACGGGCCATCAAGGCCCCCGCTGTTAGGCCACGCCCCCTCAATGAGCCCCGGCTCGATTTGTAGTGCCACTTAAGGCACTGGGTATTGCCATTAGAAACACGTTCGGGAGACTAGCTCAGGGGCAACTAGCTCAGGGGCAACGTGCTCGCCTTGGAAGCAAGACCACATTGAGCAAAACAGGTTCGATCCCGGGTCCGTGCTTAGCAACCTCTGGTTATTAAGCGTGTTATAAATAACCTATCATATCATATCATTCCACATATCCCAGCTCCAGAGGTAGGGCATTGATGGGGTGTCACAATAGTTAAGTTGTACACTTCTGAAATCTGAGCTGACTGTCAAATCCACACTTCCTGCTGTGTCCTAACTCGGAAAGCATGCACGGTCTTGCTTGTGCCAGGGTCCATATGAGCAGAAGGACTTTTTTAAAAGACCTGCTTATCTTGCCAGGAGTCTCATGATGCATTATTAACACCATGATGCACGAAGCACACAAACCAGAAAAATAGTACACAATACAGAATAAAAAAAACACTGCTCAATCACTTCACGCCATACTGCCCAACCACGCATCTAACAAGGCATCACCACTGTAAATCGCCATATCTGTAACATATTTACATTTGGAATCCTTGTCCTATAGATGTATGAGTTGCATTTATAATTGTTCCCAATAGCCTCTCTGTGAAAGTGCATTTAGAAGTGTGCCCAATAGCCTCTCTGTGAAAGTGCATTTAGAAGTGTGCCCAATAGCATCTCTGTGAATGTTGCATTTAGAATTGTTCCCAATAGCCTCTCTGTGAAAGTGCATTTAGAAGTGTGCCCAATAGCCCCCCTGTGAAAGTGCATCTAGAAGTGTGCCCAACAACCTCACTGTGAAAGTCACATTTAGAATCGTTCCCAATAGCCTCTCTGTGAAAGTGCATTTAGAAGTGTGCCCGTTAGCCTTTCTGTGAAAGTTGCATTTAGAAATGTGCCAAATAGCCTCTCTGTGAAAGTTGCATTTAGAATTGTTCCCAATAGCCTCTCTGTGAAAGTTGCATTTAGAAGTGTGCCAAAATAGCCTCTCTATGAAAATTGCCTTTACAATTGTTCCCAATAGCCCCTCTGTGAAAGTGCATTTAGAAATGTGCCCAATAGCCTGTCTGTGAATTTAGAAGCGCTCCGAATAGCCTCTCTGTGAAAGTTGCATTTAGAACTGTTCCCAATGCCTCTCTGTGAAAGTGCATTTAGAAGTGTGCCCATTAGCCCCTCTGTGAAAGTGCATTTAGAAGTGTGCCCAATAGCCCTCTCTGTTAAAGTTGCATTTAGAAGTGTGCCAAATAGCCTCTCTGTGAAAGTTGCCTTTAGAATTGTTCCCAATAGCCCCTCTGTGAAAGTGCATTTAGAAGTGTGCCCAATAGCCTCTCTGTGAATTTAGAAGCGCTCCCAATAGCCTCTCTGTGAAAGTTGCATTTAGAATTGTTCCCAATAGCCTCTCTGTGAAAGTTGCATTTAGAATTGTTCCCAATAGCCTCTCTGTGAAAGTGCATTTAGAAATGTGCCCAATAGCCCCTCTGTGAAAGTGAATCTAGAAGTGTGCCCAATAGCCTCTCTGCGAAAGTTGCATTTAGAATTGTTCCCAATAGCCTCTGTGTGAAAGTACACTTAGAAGTGTGCCCATTAGCCTCCCTGTGAAAGTTGCATTTAGAAGTTTGCCAAATGGCCTCTCTGTGAAAGTTGCATTTAGAATTGTTCCCAATAGCCTCTCCGTGAAAGTGCATTTAGAAGTGTGCCCAATAGCCCCTCTGTGAAAGTGCATCTAGAAGTGTGCCCAACAGCCTCACTGTGAAAGTTGCATTTAAAAGTGTGCCCAATAGCCTCTCTGTGAATTTAGAAGCGCTCCCAATAGCATCTCTGTGAAAGTACATTTAGAATTGTTCCCAATAGCCTCTCTGTGAAAGTTGCATTTAGAATTGTTCCCAATAGCCTCTCTATGAACGTGCATTTAGAAGTGTGCCCAATAGCCTCTCTGTGAAAGTTGAATTTAGAAGTGTGCCCAAAAGCCTATCTGTGAATTTAAAGTGTGCCCAATAGCCTCTCTGAGAAAACTTGCATTTAGAAGTATACCCAAGAGCCTCTCACGGAAAGTTGTAGTTAGAAGTGTGCCCAATAGCCTCTCTGTGAATCCGGAAGTGTGCCCAATAGCCTGCCTGTGAATTTAGAAGTGTGCCCAATAGCCCCTCTGTGGAAAGTTGTATTTAGAAGTGTTCCCAAGTGCCTCTCTGAATTTAGAAGTGCGCCCAATAGCCGCTCATAGGAAGTTGTATTTAAAGTCTACCCTATAGCTGCTCTGTGAGTTTAGAAGTGTGCCCATTAACCGCTCATGAAAAGTTGTATCTAGAAGTGTGCCCAATAGCCTTCCTGTGGAAACTGAATTTAGAAGTGTGCCCAGTAGCTTCCATGTAAAAGCTGAACTTAGAAGTGCGCCCATTAACATACCTGTGAAAGTTGAATTTAGAAGGGCATTTAGAAGTAGAATTTAGAAGGCCGCACAATAGATTCTCTATGAAAATTGAATTTAAATGTGAGCCCGAATAGTTTCCCGGTAAAAGTTGAACTTAGAAGTGCATTTAGAAGTTGAATTTAGAAGTCCGCACAATAAACTCTGTGAACATTGAATTTATAAGTGGGCCCAAGAGACGCTCGGTGAAAGTTGAATTTAGAAGTGTGCCCAATAGAAGAAAGCCAGCTTACTAGAAGAAAGCTTACCCAACAGCGTAACTGTGCTGTAGCTACAACCAAATAGACCACCTAATTAGCTTACCCTAGGGTCTAGCTCCACTTCAAAACGGCCTAATATCTGCAAACTAGTACAATAGTACACTAAAACGTAGAACAAGTGAATAATATCACCCAGCTCCGTGGAACCCTGAAACCAAGACAGCCAGCGATATAGCCAAACTTATAAAGTCCAATAAAACAGTAAGTTGCAGTTGAGACTACACCTAACAGCTCGTACTAAGCATGAGTGCACCCACTCCAACAGAGTCTGTCGGAAACGACAACCGTGGACCACCCTCACCGCCCAATCCGCCTTCCCTCCCATCCCACCCTTCCCAAATCATCCCACCCTCCTTTGCATTCCCTACCATTCCCCTCTCCAAACACCAAGCCAGGGGGGCACGATGGCGAGCCAACCACCCTAAGACCTCTCCTCCCCCGAACGCCCCCACCGACCAGCCTACACTAAACATACCAGCCCCCCTCACTATCATAGTGGGCACACCCCACCCTGCAAGCATCCACCCCCGCCTTACCCACAAACCTCCACCACCCTCCCCCCGAAACACCCTTTCCCCTCCCTAAAAACTGCACACCTAGCCCTAGCAAGAACCAAAGCCGCATCCCTCTCCCCCTCTGACCCCCCTACTCTCTCTCACACACCAATTGCAACAAAGAAACTGAAGAGGAATCCTACCTGATCCCCCTCAATCTCTCAGCACTCCTCGCCTCACCTGTCCCGACCCACCACCACTTTCCCCCTATCACCTTCTTCCCCCGATCACCCTTCCTGAAACCCCTCTCCCTCGACTTCTCATCAACTGCAACTGAAACTCCTAACCGCCCACACCCCACCTCCAAATCCCCCGTGCCAAACCCGTTCATCCGAACACACGCAGCCACCCAATCCCGCCCGAAGCCCGCCAGTTCTGATGCTTGCCCACTATTCCCATCGATCATCACCCACCCTCCCCCTCTCCAGCTTCCTCTCTCTCCATCATCACCCCCTTTCGCCCAAGCCCCACCCCCTTCCGCTCCAGCCCCGAGACCAACCACGCCAGCCGATGTGAACTGCATCATATTTAATGCCCGATCCGTAGCAAAAAACAGATACTCCATCTTTGACCTCCTCGCCTCTGACAAACCGGACCTGGCTTTCATAACCGAATCTTGGTTCTCTGACGACTTCGCCCTGATCGCCAGTGAAGCCTTCCCCCCAACTACTCCCTCATCCCACTGAACCGTCCCTCTAGAGGAGGAGGAGTAGCATTCGTCTTCAAGTCTCTCTTCCACGCCTCAATCATCGACAACCAAACTTTCATTCCTTCCTGCGAATCACTCCTCGTTAAACTATCCTTCTCCCTGTCCCTCTCACACAGCTTCCTAAAAATCTACAGGCCCCCTGGCTACGATAGACAATTCACAAACAACCTCTGCGACTCTATTGCCACCCTCCAACTAAACCATCCCAACCTCACCCTTCTTGGAGACTTCAACATATGGCTCGACATCCCCACCAATCCTATGACACACTCTCTGGTTGACGGCTTAGATGCAATTAACCTTCAACCCCACATAAACTGCCCGACTCACTATGAAGGACACACTCTTGATGCCATCTTTAGCTCCAACACCCAGATTCATCTAAAACCCCCACCCCTATCATCTGGTCCGATCACTTCATTCTCTCTTTCGCCATTTGCTCACCCGAACCCCCTCCTGTACTCGAATCTGAACCACCAAACCTACGCAAATGCTGGTAAAAACTAATAATCGTCCCGGACCTAGCCGATGCACTTCTCCAGTCTCCACCACCTTCCTGCCAACTCAATAAACAACTAACCCCTGACGCCTTCGACTCATGGCTCAACTCACCTCTGATGCGGCTTACACCCCACTGCAAACCATCAACCCGCTGTGGCCTCTTTCCCGGATGGTTCACCCCTGAGTTGAAGACCAATAAAAAACTATATAAATACCTAGAACGCAAATGGCAGAAAGACAAAACCAAGGAGAGCAGGGCCACCCTGGAATCCGATAAGCAAAAAAAGCCCACTACAACTCCTGAATCCTAAACTGCAAAAACCCAATCAAGGAACTCCACAAAATCATCTCTGAATTCACCAAACCAGCTTGCACCACGACCGTTCCGACCCCCTCACAATCACTGTGTGACTCACTCGCTCTCCACTACTACACCACGGCTCTTGAAAGAACAAATACGCTAGCCACCAAACTGGCTCTCTTACAACCTCCAGGCAATACTCCCCCCATAGCGGCCAGCCCACCAGCTGCGAACACTACGCAACCAACGTTCGAATCCTTTACTCCCATATCACAAAAAGAATTTCTCAAACTTCTATCTGCCCGCAAACCATCTGGCTCTCCGCTTGACCCTTGCCCGGCCACGAACCCTCAAAGAAAGAAATTTTCGCTTCCACCTGCGCAGGAGAACACGCAAGATCCATCATAAATGCCTCCCTTTCCTCTGGTATCTTTCCCGACGCATTCAAAACGGTTCATGTCAAACCACTAATTAAAAAACCTTCCCTCGACCCTCTCGAGCCCAAAAACTACGGCCCCATCTCAAACACCAGATTCCTTGCCAAACTCATTGACCGAACCGCCTACTCCCAACTAAATGCCTTTGTTGAAACCAACAATCTCCTAGACCCTGCACAATCAGGTTTCAGAGCCCGTCACAGAACTGAAACCACCCTAACCTCAATCTGGGATGACCTTAAAATGACGGCAGACTCCGGGGATGCGCCACATTAATCCTTCTTGACCTATCTGCTGCCTTTGAAACAATTAATCACTCAATCCTCCTTGACCGCCTCCACTCCCTACGAATTCATGAAATCACTCTCAAATGGTTAGCTTCATTCCTCAAAGATAGGTACCAAATAATGATACTCTCCACCCATACCTCCCAAGCCCGACCAGTCAATACGGAGTCCCACAAGGAGCATGCCTATCCACCCTCCTGTTCAATCTCTACCTGATCACCCTCCCTCCAATAATTTGTTCATACAACATCCTATGTTACAACTATGCCGACGACACTCAACTAATTCTAAAACAAATGAACTCAAAACCCAACTGCCAACCTGACCTGGCCTCCTGCCTCCTCGACATAGAACTCTGGATGACCCAAAACCACCTCCTGTTAAACCCCTCCAAAACGGAAATCATGGTATGTGGCAACTCCGAACTCCTTCCGCACCCACTACCCTGGCCAGCCACCATGGGCAACCCACCAACCCCCTGCAACTCAGTGAAAAATCTTGGATGCACCCTTGACTCTGATCTAACACTCTAGCGGCAAGTCAACAACGTCTCAAAGTCTTGCCTCTACCACCTTAAAACCCTTAGGCGCATCTTTCCATTTCTCTCATTTCCCAACAGACTCTCCGCGGTCCAGTCAATCGTTATATCAGGACTGGACTACGCAAACCCCCTATACCTCGGAGTCCACGCGCACCAACTGAATAATCTCCAAAGAGCACAAAATGCAGCAGCCAAAATGCTACTTGCTCTCGGCCCAAGAAACCACATCTCCCCAGCCCTTAAGACGCTACATTGGCTCCCAGTAGCCCGA
The DNA here is from genome assembly GCF_040938575.1 of Ambystoma mexicanum. Lineage (NCBI taxonomy): Eukaryota > Metazoa > Chordata > Amphibia > Caudata > Ambystomatidae > Ambystoma > Ambystoma mexicanum. Next base: position 496,955,069 of record NC_090926.1, read on the forward strand.
AGGGTGACTTTCAAAACCTTATGCATCTCCCATCGAGCACTGCATAAATCTGGACCTTAATATCTTCAAGACAAACTAAAACCTTATCATCCCACTCGCACCTAAAATCAAGCTCAGCCAGCCTCCTAGTAATTCCTAAGACAAACTCAGTCAGGTTAGGCGGATCATCATTCTCAGCCCTTGCCCCCACCCTGTGGAACTCGCTCTCACCCCACATCCGCCTAACTGAGGATTTAGCGTCTTTCCGCAAACTACTGAAAACCTGGCTCTTCCCCTAAAACCAACCGGTTTCCAAACTAATAGCACCACAATGGCACTGACCCAACAAACTACCTGATACGAGAAATTGACAGCTAATAAATTCGAATGTAAACTAGAAAGACAAACAGAACTAAATGAGGAAAGTAGATCAAAACAGTGAAGTGGATAATATGAATAAATCATAGGGAAAAGTAAGGAGATCTAAACTGCTGAAATGGACATAATGCATGAGGAGAGAACGAAGCAAATCACGTGGATGAAGTAGTGAGAATGGATGAAGCGTGTTGAACAGATGAATGCACTGAGTGGAAGAGTGCACGAGTGGATGAACAGATGACTAGATAGATCAAATAAGTATTAAGATCGGATGATTGTATAGAATAGATGAACATGCTAAGCAGATGAGTGTGTAGAGTGGTTGGGTGTGTAGAGCAGACGAGCGTATAGAGCTGATGAGTGAGTAAATACAGAGAAGCGAATAGAACGCAGGAATGCGTAGAACTGATGACTATACTGAACTGACGAACATATAGACCGGATGAACGTATAGACCCGATGAACGTATAGACCGGATGACCGTGTAGACCGGATGAGCCTGTAGAGCGGATGAGTGTGTAGAACGGATGAGTGTGTAGAACAGGTGAGTGCTCAGAGCAGATGAGTGTGCAGAGCGGATGAGTGTGGAGAGCGGATGATTGTGGAGCGCGGATGAGTGTGGAGAGCGGATGAGTGTGGGGAGCGGATGAGTGTGTGGAGCAGATGAGTGTGTGGATTGGATGAGTGTGTGGATAGGATGAGCATGTGGAGTGGAAGAGCGTGTGGATTGGATGAGCGTGTAGATTGGATGCGCGTGTAGATCAGATGAGCATGTAGATCAGACAAGTGCATAGAGCGGATGAGTGTACAGAGCGGATGAGAGAACAGAGCGGATGAGTGTACAGAGCGGATGAGTGTACAGAGCGGATGTGTGTGGCAAGCAGATGAGTGTGCAGATAAGTTGAATGCGTGGAAAGCCCGAATACATAGAGCGGATGAATGCATAGCGGGGAGTGCGGGGAACGGATGACTGCCAGGGGCGGATGAGTGCGCAGAACGGATGAACATAAAGAGCGGAAGAGTATGGCAAGCAGATGAGTGTGGCGAGCAGATAAGTGTGGTGAGTGGATGAGTGTGGCGAGCGGATGAGTGTGGCAAGCAGACAAGTGTGGCGAGCGGATACGTGCGGGGGACAGGTGAGTGCAGAGAGCGAGTGAGTGAGAGGAGATGGTGACTGCGTAGAACAGATGAAGGTGTAGTGCATCCGAGGGCATAAGGCAGACTAAACCTAGGGTGGATGTGTTACATAGACCAGGTGAGTGAGTAGAATGGATAAGTAGGAAGAACTGATGAGTACGGAATGCATGCAGAGCTGATGAATGCATAGAACGGACGAGTGTGGGAACGGATAGATAAGCAGAGCGAGATTGATGAGCTGAGCGGAAGAATGTAGAGTGGAGGAGTGCACTGAACAGACTACTGGTAGAGCCGACAAATATATAGAGCAGACAAGTGCATACGAGCGAACAAGTGCATACGAAAAGAAAGGTGCGTAGAGGGGACAAACACCTAGAAGGTACAGGCGCCCGAAAGGGACAAGCGCCTAGAGGGGACTAGCGCCGAGTGGGGACAAGTGCGCAGTGGGGACAAGTGCGCAGTGGGGACAGGAGTGCGTGTGACGGAACAGAATGCGTGTGACGGAAATGGGTACATGCGCAGGGCAGACAGGAGTGCATGTGTGGGGAAGACAGGAGCGCATGCGTGGGGAATACAGAAGTGCATGCGTGGGGCACACTGGAGCACGAGAGATGGACTAGAATGTGAAAACAGAAAAAGAATATTGAGGCTGAGTACCCCAAAAGGAAATACACCGAACACGGGTTACAAAGGAACATACATAATACTTTATTTAATACTGAATCCAGTTACAAAATCAGAGCAAAATCAGATAGCTATCGGCCCTCAGTACAACACAACGAACTCGAGCGTGGTTCAGTGTGTTCAGTGAGAGACGCTGTACATTAGAATGCATTTGCTTTTTATAGATTTAGTGGGTGCGCTGTCCAGCCCCACTTCGGGATAATATTCCTTTTAGTACATCACCGATCTAGGGTTCGTGCCAAGTCTGAAATAACCGCATATAACTGGTTTGCCTTTAATACATGTATCAACAAGCGTATGCAATAACTGTGTATTCTAAAGTTTTCCATGCAGGCATTTTTAAACATTAATACAATATAGTTTAAACAGATGTTCTTCGTTCAGTATTTGAATACATTGTCTCAACATATGCTTGTGGATTAGTTTCATTGCACGGGTAATCCTTCTACACATAGGTCAATGAAGGACAAGGTCTCAGTTCATGACCTCAACAAGTGGCCTGCAGGCAAATTACACATTAGCTATGTACAGAGGTCAAGACGGCCATGTTGTATTCTGGAATTACATCCTCCACCATTTTAGCTCACAGGGTGACTTTTACACAACGAATCCTAAAATGGCGGTTTGACCTAAAATGGTGGCTTACATGCATTTAAGGTCAGGACCTTGCAACACAGATTTCTTCCGCAAGCGACTTTCGAGCAGCTTGGCATAGGCCAATATTAATATATTTATTACATTAGGAGGCACGATATACTTTCTATTTCGACAAACCCTCCTTTTGGCCTATGCCAAGTGCTAAAAACTACTTTGGATCTCCTTGCAAATAACTCCATGCATCATTGTCCATGCACCCTGAATCACTATCAGAAATATCTATTGCCATTAGGTCTTTTGCTAAAATATCTTTCAGTACGTATTCTTTGCAAGTCTTATCTGGGGCATACACTTTATGTCCTATCGAACCTATCGCTTGTGCACAACATCCCCCTAGCATCGAACACATACCAGGCAGACATTCAATACAGCAACAAAGAAACAACAGTATTCCCAAAATAATCAATAAGTCCGAAAGCACCTTCCAACCCCAAGATCGCAAGAAGTCCCAGAACCAAGCGCTCAGATCCCAGTTTCCCTCGGGAACATGCACTTCGGAACTAAGGATGTGCAGATTCTGTATTGCCTTGAAGATAGTTGGGGAGGAATCTGGTACAAAACACAGCAAGCAGACCCCACTAATTTGCATACTCCACCATGCTCAGTTAGAATGACATCTAATGCCATTCGATTTTGAAGTGCTACTAATCTTATCGCCTTTTGTTCTAATGTCATATTATAGAGTATGTCCGTGGTCCGGTTAATGGTTCTCTCCAGTACTCTTGCTAGTTTTCTGATATCTTCTGAATTCGCTATCTGCCCCAGAATGGCATAACTGATTTAGCTATATCTCCCAAGACTTGTGCTGGGGTGTCACCATTCCCATCCCGCCGTGGACGAGCATTCGAAACCTCTTTTGTACTAGCTATAAACACCCCAGGTAACAGGATCCCTAGATAACAGGTTCCCTGCCAATCCCTGGGCAACCACGGGAATGCTACATTACCGCAGACAAAGTAGACAGGTTTGTCTACATACAAAGGTCTGTTCTCCCCAGTCAAATTTGCAACGTTGCAACGTTGGCACAACCTAAAAAATGTCCCATTGACTGAGTTCCATTCCTCTGTATGCAAAAAGAAACTGAATCGGGGCTGTGGTTAACAGTGTAAGAAGGAGGCATGGCTTCCTTATTGCCTATCTGAGGCATTTTAAAGGAAATCAAAGATTGGAAAGGACGAGACAGTTTGTCAGAAGGCCTATTAGAAGCAACATTCTCTCCAGTACTCTTGCTAGTTTTCTGATATCTTCTGAATTCGCTATCTGCCCCAGAATGGCATAACTGATTTAGCTATATCTCCCAAGACTTGTGCTGGGGTGTCACCATTCCCATCCCGCCGTGGACGAGCATTCGAAACCTCTTTTGTACTAGCTATAAACACCCCAGGTAACAGGATCCCTAGATAACAGGTTCCCTGCCAATCCCTGGGCAACCACGGGAATGCTACATTACCGCAGACAAAGTAGACAGGTTTGTCTACATACAAAGGTCTGTTCTCCCCAGTCAAATTTGCAACGTTGCAACGTTGGCACAACCTAAAAAATGTCCCATTGACTGAGTTCCATTCCTCTGTATGCAAAAAGAAACTGAATCGGGGCTGTGGTTAACAGTGTAAGAAGGAGGCATGGCTTCCTTATTGCCTATCTGAGGCATTTTAAAGGAAATCAAAGATTGGAAAGGACGAGACAGTTTGTCAGAAGGCCTATTAGAAGCAACATTCGGTTTACTCCTATTTGCAAAAAGCGAGCATCCCAGGGAGTCAAAACACGTTTCTCAAAACTATTCAAATTGGTGCCATCAAAGTTCCCTGAGATGATATCATACCATCGGCCAAAGAACAGTGCTCTAAGAGAAGCATAGCAGGCAGTTGTCAATGGTAAAGGATGAATATACCAACCTAGCCCCTTATCCCTGTGTTGCGGTAAATGTGAGCAGACCCAGCAGCTGGATTTATTAAAAATGGCATGTGTAGCATTCATGATAAGTAGTAGAGTGTTATTGTGGTACCTTTGTCTGTGCTGGGAATCCTGAGGGGATAAAGTATGCAAATGTACAAAGGGAGTAGGAACAACGGATGCACTTTCAGTAGGCAACAAAAGTTCTAAAGAGTGAGTTTCCTCGAGGTACCATAATCCTAAGGCAGCGACTATTAAAAAACCAAATATCATTATAAAAATACAGCAGTACATTTTCGGGGCGCAGGTATTTTGTCCATTGTCCCGGTTGGTCACCCTCGTATTTACAAGTCCCACACGAGCGGTAGCGGTGGCAGGCATCGTAGTCTTCAAATGAAAACTCCAAAGTTTGTTGCTGGCGACTTCCCGGTCGATCGACTTCTTAGGGCCTCATTACACGGTAGGCGGTAACCATGGCGCTATTAGCGCCATGGTTGCCGCCAGTACCGTACCGAGTCCGCCTTGGTGGATGGCGGAATTACCGCCCTACTCCAAGGTGAGCGGGGGCGGTAATTCCCCAATCCCCATTTACCCTTCCCCATTCCCATTTTTGCCCCATAGGGCTCAATGGGACTGGGGAAGGTGCTAATTACGGTACCGCAAATTGCGGTACCGTAATTAGCTCTGAGGTCCCTTTGCGGGTCCCGTCCTTAACGCCTGGAAAAACCAGGCGTTAAGGGAGGACCCGCAAAGGGACCTCGTAGTAAGGCGGTAAGGGTTTACCGGTACCGGTGCCCTTACCGGTACTGGTAAACCCTTACCGCCTACCGTGTAATGAGGCCCTTAGTCTTTCCACCACCCCAGCCAACAGAATCCCCTTTCTCAAATTTGGGCAAAAAACAAGCCCTCGATGACTCTTTTCGAACCGTGCCGTAAGTCTATCAGATGCACAGCAAAACAGTGCCGTAAGTCTATCTTCATGGTCGCAGGTTATATCATACTTTTCCTGGTACTGATTGATCCGGAAACAATATGTCGTCACTTCCTGCGGGAAGCAACGTGTCGGGGGCAAATGAAGGGGCTGAATTTGAAACAGCCATTTCCGGGTGCAAAATTTGTGGAGAGTGTGTAGAAAAAATGGCAGCTTCCCCAAGCCTCCCGGGCTCAGAGATATTCTCCAACACACTCTCAGTGCTGCTTACTGCTTTGGGATCATTGGTTGCAGTATCAGCTAGGGGCTCTGTTTCTCCTGTAGCGTGTAGCACGGGTTGAGGACGTTTCTTGATGTGCGACGCATGGATCCAGTTCTTTTGTCCAACTACCCGCACCGCTGTCTGGGTGACCAACAGGACTTGGAATGGCCCACGCCAGCGAGGCGCGAGGCAGGAGGTGCACTCAAATGATTTGACGAGCACCCAACTCCCAGGCCGCATGCTGTGGCCCGGGCCCTCGTATCGCACAGGTAAAGCTTCTCGTACCTGGTGATAAATCAAATACAGATTTTTAGTCAATTGGCTAAAATAATCTGAAAGTAGTACATTTTCAAAATTCTTTAAAGTTCAACATTTTGGAAGGTTCCAGATATTGGCAGGTCTCCCCATTACCTCCTCAAATGGAGAGAGCCCAGTCTTAGTTTGAGGGGTTGTACGCATGGCTAGTAACAAAATCGGTAAGGCGTCAGGCCATTTTAGTTTAGTGCCGGCACATGTCTTAGCGAGCTTGTTCTTGATTATACCGTTGTGTCTTTCTACTAGTCTGGTGCTCTGAGCATGTCTGGCCGAATGGAACCGTTTGTCGATTCGTATTGCTGTACATATCTGTAGAATTACAGTGGCGACAAAATGTGGACCATTGTCCGACCAGATAACTCTCGGCAAACCGAACCGGGAGAAGTATTCTTTTAACATGATTTTCGCAGTGGTCATGGCTGTAGCATCTTTAACAGGGAAAGCCTCAACCCATTTACTAAAGGCACAAATGACCATGAGGACATACTTTAGATTGGTGCATCGTTCCATTTCAATGAAATCAAAGTGAATAACTTCGAAGGGGACAGAAGGTGGGCCAAAACTTCCCCTTGGAGTTGATGTCCCCTTTCCCACATTGTGTTGTAGGCAAATCATGCAGTTCTGGACATAGCGCTGGGCAATTCTCGAAATCTTGTCATTTGCCCAACGTTTTCTAACATTTTCGTAGCCTGCTGGGCACAAATATGTGTAGGGCCGTGTGCCATGACAACCATCATCATGACATAGGCGTCAGGTAACAGCCATTTCCCTTCGACCATGTCCACCCAACACCCATCATCATCAAGTTTCCCTAAGCCTTCAGCCCACCTCTTAGACTCTTCCAGTGTGGCATCAGCTTGGATATCCCGTACAGACCCAACACCCTCATCCATTATATAGGCATCTACAGTCTCCCTTGAAACATACATCTCCGTGAAGAGATCTGTGGCAGTTTGTCTAGCTATCTGATCAGCAAAAGCATTCCCTTTTCCAATATCATCTACAATCTTTCGATGTGCTGCACATTTCATAACCGCTAACTGAGTAGGGAGCGCAAGCACTGAGAGTAGTTGTACTATTAGGGAGCCATGTTGAATCTTGGTGCCATGCAAAGTTAGGAACCCTCTTTCTGACCAAAGTCTCCCAAAGTAGTTAACCACCCCAAAGGCATACTGACTATCAGTATATATATTTACTGCAAGCCCATCGGAAAGTTCACAAGCTCGGGTCAATGCTATAATCTCTGCGGCCTGCGCAGAATTATGCGTAATTCTCTTAGTTTCTACAACCGTGCTCAATGTAGTGATTGCATAAGCGGCTGTGGATGTACCATCCGGAAGTTCAAATCAGGAGCCATCACAAAACATCTCTCCTTGCAGATTATCCAAAGGAGTATCTTTCAAATCGATTCTACCCTTTGTTTCTTGTTAGGTCGTATACAAACAATAATGTGACTCTTCATCGCCGCAAGTAGTATCTTGCGGAAAAGGTAGGAGTTCAGCCGGATTAAGGACACAACACCTCATAATTTGAATGTGAGGAACAAAAAAGATCAATTCATATCTTGTGAACCGTGCAGAAGTGAGGTGTTGGGTTTGAGTTCGGTTCAATAGAACATCTACAGAGTGAGGCACCATCAGGGTTAGATCATGGCCTAGGACCATTCCCTCACTCTGTTTTACAGACGCGGCAGCAGACGCAGCAGCAGCAGCGACAGCACGCAAACATCTTGGCAAAGCGCATGCTACAGGATCAAGGGCAGATTAATAGTAACCGCACAGCCTATTCTTCCCTCCATGTTCCTGTGTTAATACAGCCAAATCACATCCATCACATTCATGCAAAAACAACACAAAGGCCTTTTCATAGTTTGGTGTGGCCAAAACTGGTGCAGAGCATAATGCAGTCTTAAGCAAGTCAAACGACTGCTGGTGTACCGCGTTCAAATGCAATGGTGAAGAAATGCCCTTCTTCGTCAAAGCCACCATCAGTTTGATCACAAGTGAGAAATTCGGGATCCACAACCTACAGTAAGAAGCCATACCTATCAAGGCCCTAACTTCCTTCAGTGTATTTGGGACAGACATGCCAGAAATGTGTTTTATTCTTTCAGGTGTCAATATTCTTCCCTCCTTTGACAGGACCTCCTGACAACAATATTGAAATTTTTTAAGCGAAGCTTTGTGACCATGCTTAGCTAGATGAATAAGTAATAACACAGTGCCCTCCTTACAGGCACTCTCAGAGTCAGCAGCTAGAAGCAAATTGTCAACGTACTGAAGCAAAGTACAGGTAGAGGGCAATTCAAGGGTATCAAGTTGTTCTATCAAAGCCCTACCATAAATACTAGGACTCTCTGTGTACCCTTGAGGTGCACGAGTAAATGTAAATGAGCGTCCCCTTAAGGTGAACGCGAACAAATATCTACTATCCTTGTGTATAGGAATACTAAAGAACGCATTCTTTAAGTCCACAACACTAAAGTAAGTAGCTGTAGCTGGAATCATGGTTAGGATTGTCGTTACATCAGGCACAATTGGAAATTGTGGTGCCACAACTTTATTAATGGCACGTAAATCAATTATAAAACGGAATGGAATTACATTATTGCCTTTCTTGTACACGGGTAAAATTGGACTGTTACACAAACTTCCTGAAATTTCTTCAATCACCCCGCGATGCACAAAATCGGAAACAATACATTTCAAATCTCGCTCGCCCTCAACCGAAATCTTATACTGGGGAATGCGTGGCAGCTCAATTCCATGTTTCAAAACTATTTTGACAGGCTCAATCTGTAAAACACCGACATCATTGTCGTCGACAGCCACAAGCTCTCTGGTACATCAATGAATTCTGGAGGCAAGGTCTAGTCAAAAATTGTTAGACAGAAAATTGCTGTGGTGAAATCGTCAAACGCACTCCATCAGAAGAACAATAAATCACTGCATTTAATTCTTTTAACAAATTCAACCCCAGCAAGTTCTCTCCGCAATCTGAAGTCAACAGAAATGGACAATGGCCCGTAAAAGGACCGAAAGAAATAGGTACCGGCATAGAAACCGGGCAAACAACTGGTGTACCGGAAAACCCTACAGAAACATTGGTTTGCCCTGACAGTGGAATGTTTGGAACCCGCGAATGATCAATGGAACACTTCTGTGCTCCAGTGTCTATCAAAAACTGATGTTTCCTATTTCCCACCACCATTTCAACGTAGGGACCTTTTTGATTGACGGGAATAGGTGTAAGTTCCAAACCCTGCTTCGGGCAATCCTAACGAAAGGAAGCTCTTCAGATAAATATGCAGCGGAAGGATGATCAAATATATTCCTGGTGTCCACATTCGGAGTCTGATTGTCCTGCGAAAAAGGTTGCTGAGGGTCCTGTGTAAACTGACCTCTACCAGGGCCCCCTACGCCCGGGCGACCTCTGGATCGCCTACCCATATTAGCAAATGTATTATTCGACCTTTGTTGAAGGACGGGGCATTGTGCTTGCCAATGACCCTCTCGACGACAATAAGCATACTGGTTAATGTTCACAGGATCCAAGGGCACATTCCCCTGCGGGACATACTGACCTCTAACCTGAGAACTACCCCCTCCTGGGCCCCTAACAATTTGCTGCAATAGCACTTTCGTTTTTAAATCGCCTTTCCGTTTTTCAATCCTATCTTTTTCATTATTGACACGGTTCTCATAGTACTGAGCCATGTGCAGTACTTCTGATTGTGATTTCGCCTGCCAAGCGCTCTCAGAAGCCATAATTTGTGACTGGATGTCAGGCAGCAATCCACGTACAAATTTGTCCACAAATAATCTTTTCCCAGACTCTGTGCCCAAGATTTGTCCACTGAAATCCGAGAATACCTGTTCGAACCGATTAAAGAATTCGGTAGCACCTTCAGACTTTCCTTGGACACAGGCCGTAAGCTTGTCCCAAATAACTCTCTTTTCGGGAATTATAGTTTTTAATTTAGCAATGATTCTATCAGGCAGAGTTAATATCACTTGTTGCGGTCTTTCGTCAGCTGGCTATTCCCCATCGAGTCCGGTTATATTCGCCCATGTATCTCCCAACCCAGGTACATCGTCAATAGTTCTAACTTGTTTCCATAAATCTACGGGCATGAATACAGGAAACAACAAATCAATATCACCTAAGTTGAACACTGAGGACTGCAAAACGGATTCTATCTCCTTATAGAACCCTGTCGGATTTTTCCTAATATCGGGAATAGATTGCCTAATAGTATTCACTTCATGTCTTGTGAACGGGACGTGAACGAACTGTGATACATAATGTGCAGGAATGTTCACAGCGACTATATTATTTACAGCATCGGCCGCAACCTCAACCTTCGGGACAAATGTCGGAGGAACCTCTCTCATAGGCAACTGAGAAATAGGTGACTCCGAACGCTTACTAAGCAACATAGCCAAGTCGAGCGCTAAAGCAGTCGAAGAAGTGTCAAGTGAAAAAGCTCTCTTATAAATGCTCAATAACTCTGTGGGACAACTAATCTTCCATTGTACACATTCATCCTGCAGGTATTCTACCGTTACCTGTACCACTTTCCTCTGTATTTCTAACTTATATTGACTATATGTGTCATATACCTCAACTGGAGTTATCGATATGTCTGAAATCCATCTAATCGCATCTTTCTTACAAATTCGCATTTCCTCCAATATCGGTTTACAACACGGCAGGAACCGTTTCTGTACATACATATTTTCCTCTTCATCATCCTCATTCTGTAACTTTTCCAACTCCTTTCTATACCCAAATAACCTCTCGACATGCTCATTTACCTTCTCTACAGTGTCTCTAGAAAGCGCTAGAGTATTTAGATCCCTTAACCCTTGCGGAACATCCGCATTATTTAATCTTCCCCACATTATACATAACTGAATCCCTAAACCTTCAATAAAAAACATTTTTCTCAGGAAAATTATCAGTATTACAAAGTGTGGCAAAAACGCTAGCCTGGTCATCCTTCTCCATACAATGCTTAGCCCATGCAATTAACTCAAGTGAGAAAGCCCTATCCATATTTTTAGTCGCCTCAGACTGTTTGTCTTGGTCATATAACAATGCTTTTTCAGCGTTCGTTTTATGACGGCGTGCATGTTTCTCTCTAACTTTAAGTTGTTGCAACGCTTCTTTTTTCCAATTCTGCAAAACATCAAATGCTGCCGGTCTAGCCTTTTTCTTTAACAAGACTGACTCCAAATATTCAATACGGGGGATCTCAAAACTACCATTGGTTGGCCACTGAAGTTTGGAGGCATGTCTGGTTTGTCTGTGCCAAATATCATTAAATACTATACTTCCAATGCCATACTTACAGTACATAGTACATGCCACAACCCCTCCTGTGGTGCGGGACAGCTAAATTCCAAAGATTGTCTATCACTGCGGAATAATGCCCTAAAGCAGGTAGACAATTTCCCAGGCATATCTCAAATTCTTGGTGTTACCTGGTCAATAATTGTGTCTGCAGATACAATGCACCAAAATTCAAATTGTCAGGGTTAAATTAATAATCGGGTCACGACTCACCTGACCAAACCTAAGGAGGACCGATCGGTACTTCTAAGAATCTTACCTAACTAATCTTACCTTGTGTATGGTGATTTCCGCAAATCTGCCTACCCGATAAGTGGACCCTCGTCAAGATGCCGTCCCGGACCAAACGCTTATGATCCAAGGATCGGGTCCTGCAGCGCTGTTGAGGTGTCGCGTCTCGTTCAGGGGGCCCCTTATGTCACACCGTCCGATCCCGGTCCGATAGCGTGCGTCAACCTTCAACAATCCGGCATCAATCTTGAGGGTCCCTATTGGGGCGCCAACTGTGAAAACAGAAAAAGAATATCGAGGCTGAGTACCCCATAAGGAAATGCACCAAACACAGGTTACAAAGGAACATACAAAGTACTTTATTTTATACTGAATCCAGTTACAAAAACAGAGCAAAATCAGATAGCTATCGGCCCTCAGTACAACACAACGAACTCCTGCGTGGTTCAGTGTGTTCAGTGAGAGACGCTGTACATTAGAATGCATTTGCTTTTTATACATTTAGTGTAGGCGCTGTCCAGCCCCACTTCGGGTTAATATTCCTTTTAATACATCACCGATCTAGGGTTCGTGCCAAGTCTCAAATAACTGCATATAACTGGTTTGCCTTTAATACATGTATCAACAAGCGTATGCAATAACTGTGTATTCTAAAGTTTTCCATGCATTCCTTCTTAAACATTAATACAATGTAGTTTAAACAGATGTTCTTCGTTCAGTATTTGAATACATTGTCTCAACATATGCTTGTGGATTACTTTCATTGCACGGGTAATCCTTCTACACATAGGTCAATGAAGGACAAGGTCTCAGTTCATGACCTCAACAAGTGGCCTGCAGGCAAATTACACATTAGCTATGTACAGCGGTCAAGACGGCCATGTTGTATTCTGGAATGACATTGTCCACCATTTTAGCTCACAGCACAACAAATCCTAAAATGGCGGTTTGACGCTATTATACCATGTTGTTGTATAATTGAAAATGCGATCAAAATACACCATTACTAACATCACGCAAATTGTACATTGCAAATGTTTTGGTGTCTGCTTCTTCCGCCCATTTGTGTTTCTACAAATAAAGAACGCTGGAAATAGGTTTTTTATGTTATTTTACCATGTTGTTTGATATAATAATTAAAATATGCTAAACACATTTCTTTGTCTATGGTGGGAGATATAATCCTATGAAATTCCTACTGTGAGGTAAATTTCTGACAAGTAGCCACCTTCCGGTGTGTTAGAGGTGGGTAGCTAGTGGTTTATGTACGTTTTTTTTTTGTTTTTTTTCTGCAGCGGTCAAGACGGCCATGTTGTATTCTGGAATGACATTGTCCACCATTTTAACTCACAGCACAACGAATCCTAAAATGGCGGTTTGACCTAAAATGGCGGCTAAACTGCATTTAAGGTCAGGACCTTGCAACACAGGTTTCTTCCGCAAGCGACTTTCGAGCAGCTTGGCGTAGGCCAATATTAATATATTTATTACATTAGGAGGCACGATATACTTTCTATTTTGACAAGAACATGCAAGGCGGACTAAAGTGAGTGAGTCTGTCGACTGGAGTTTGTAAGACAATCTGGGACGCATGAAATGAATAAAAGTGCATAGAACGGACTTGATTGCATAGAATTGCGTGATGTACATAGTATGGTATGGAATGCAGGGAACATTTGAAAGAGCATATATCCCATAATACCACACCCCACACTTACTCTCTTCTTTACACCACCATTCAACTAGAACACAGAGATACTATGACACCATTCGGTAGAACTGTTCTCATATCAACATCTCCCGCTCACTCCCCATCACTCTAAGTAAACACTGCTGGTTGCACACCCCCCAGCCAGGCGTTCTCCTCAGGCCTAACGCAGCCACACTCGGTCTGGATAAATCCTGCCAGTGCGAACACATACTCCTGATCTCTCAACCACCACACCTACCGCTAGGATGCAGCTACTACACGAATTCCACACCAGCTGCACACATACCGGTGCGCACACACACCTTTTGACTCTCTCTACTCTCTCTACTGACCCGAACTTTGGTTCCCAAGGGCGTTCAACCTATCGGCGCGTTCAGACCATACCAATGGTATATAAGGCGCTATATAAATGCAAAATAACATAACATAACATTATAACATGCTTCTGGAAATCAGGTCCGAATTGCTCAGTGCAAAAATGGCACCGAACAATACGCTTTCCCTTAGATGAGGAATGGGGGGTGGAAGGTTAAAAGTCCCAGAGAAACGGTGCAGCCTCTGAGATCTCCGAAACGTGGACATTTTGAAGCCAAATGCATTTAATAATTTAGTCACAATGATCTTTCCGATGTGGTAAAAAATTAGGAATTAAAAAGATATCACTCCACACTTTTATAAAAAAAAATTAAATTGGTGTGCTTTCTTTCTTCACGCTTGCATTTCATAATCTGGTCACGACTAGTCTCGGGCACCTTGTATGCCTCCTCCGTGCAAACTTGCTTACACGACAGCCATCCTGTTGGTACAGCGCTGTATGGCCTGCATTTTCCCCATTGCAAGCTACAGTCCAGTTACGTCGTCTATAGTGAATGGGGCCACGGATTGGGTGCAAACCTTCATGTTAAAATCCAATATAAAGCCTCCTGTCTGGAGCTCCAATCTTCACAAGAATAGCAGACCTTCAGAGAGACCTGGACATCGAGATGTTGGACGAACATCTAGCGAAGCTGAGTAAGAACTTCTGCCAAGGACTGGATCAGAACCCGAACCCTCTGATCAGAAGACTCACTGCCACCACTGCAAACCCCTTCGACCGCTACCCGCGGCCCATCACTGCGAAGACCGTGTGAAACCAGCTCTACTGTGACAAGACCACACATACCAAGAAGAAAACAAACCCACAACTACATAGTTAACCCGAGAAGATGGAGTAATGAGGCTCAAGCCTCGGTATCCAAAAATCACCGCTGATGGATAAAAATCTATCAGCAAGAAGAAGAAGAAGCGCAAGCGTTAGCAATTGCTTTTCAAACTACGCCTGCGCCCAGTCCGCACTGACTCTTGACGCCTGGGACTTTAACTGCGGAATCCGTTTTATGGTGTGCAATAAAAAATAACACTCGAAATTAAAAACACAAATGAAATATAGGGTTTCATTTTAAGAAATAGCGGGATCAGCTACTGCCGAGTTAATATGCTGTCACTGCCTCAAACATTCTGCCCTGTGTGTGGCTGACAGAGGGTTTTGCAGTGTTTGGTTCAAGCAAGACGTTGCTCTGGGTCAAATATCTCCTCACATTCTGTGCAGTGTATCTTCCCCCATAAAATAACACGTGTTTCCACAAAGACGGTGCTTTGTTAATGTTTAGCTATATAGTAGGTAATCTGTTACAGAAACAAACACGTGACTACATGCATACAATATTTTCACAGAAATCCCAGTGAGACCTGGCTGTACAGCATGGCAGGAAGGGTTTCCCTGTTTGTTCGAGCAGGTTGGCATAGTTGAAGCTGGTGTGCTGTGGGTGCTTGGGTATCAATTCCACCCCGTTAGGGGCCCTTTGCCCCCCACAGGACAACACCTCGGTTACATTATAGAACGCGAGTCATAACACAACGTGGCAGGTTGTGTTGCAGGCAACGTCTTTGCACGTGCAATGAATCTAAAAGCCTTTGCAATTGAATGTGACGGTGCTGCGTTCAGTGTGCCCGAAGGCATGCAGTATAATTTCTGTCTATGCTAAAGCCATTATGCTGATCTGACCCCTTGGCCCGATTCAGAAGCATCGAGAAGGAGTGGTGATAGTAGGCACCTGACCCCTCACACTCGACTGCCTACCACCAAAAAAGTGGTAGACTTGTAACTTAACTGTCAGAGGACAATACCA
Organism: Ambystoma mexicanum; assembly: GCF_040938575.1. Lineage (NCBI taxonomy): Eukaryota > Metazoa > Chordata > Amphibia > Caudata > Ambystomatidae > Ambystoma > Ambystoma mexicanum. The sequence continues at coordinate 496,970,770 of NC_090926.1, forward strand.
CTGCAAGCAAAGGTCAGTGTAAAAAAAAGTACTTCTGTGCGATTGCGCTGTATAACTGCATGTGTGTGAGAAATAGAGAGCTAGTTTGAATGAGTGTGCGCATGTGCGAGCGTGTCTGCATGTATCGGTGTGAGTGGAAGAGTTTGAATCAGTGTGCCAGCCTCTGTGTGAGAGTGAATTTGTGTGCATATGCAGGTCTGAGTGTATGTGTGTGTGTGTTCTGTAGGAAAACACATGATAAACAGGGTTGGATTGGCCTATCGGCCTTTCGGCCTGTAGCTGGGCCGAAACCGTCCCTGGGGAGTGGGGGACCGCTTTCTGGCCATGCCTGGGCCGGTTTGGAAGAAAAAATAATTGAAAAAAAACATTTCTTTTTTCACATTCCCCCACCCCCCCAAAAAAAGCCTTTCATCCTTCTTAGGTCGATAAATGAGTACCAACACAGGTTGGGTGATATTGTATGCATATTTGTTCTATAAAAAGAGCAATACAAAAACATATTCTCATTTGGCCTTGGACGTCTGCTTGGATTCACTGTCATTTAGTGGACTTAGAAACAATGCTATTTGATGCCCCTTCCTGTTTTGTCAAGGGGTGAAAGGTCGTGTTTCATCGCTTCCTGGGATGTCACTTTGGGGTGAGGGTCAAATGACAGACATCACATCTGGTGATGCGATCAGAGGGCAAGGGTCGTGAGGCAAGGGTGGGTCACTTTTTTGAGGCGAGGGGTGGGCCACTTTTGTTTTGGGTGAACGAGCCTATTTCTTCCGAGTCCGACCCTGATGATAAACTTAAATTTTATTTATTTATTTATTTGATTGCTTATGGTCTACAAACAGAAAAACCTTTGCAACATCACATAACAATAATTTATACATACAGTTAACATCAAATTTAAGAAACATACACAACACTTAACACTTCACTTAAAATCCAGAAATTGTAAAACCGCAATATCCAAGGAAATGCCATCACTAGTTAAAATCCTAAACCAGAAAGATTCCGAATTTTAAAAAAGAGACATTGAAAACAAATGTAGTGATTCAAGTTATTTCACACAAAACCTACAAAGTCGTGAGTCCCTTGGTATTTTTTCCCTTGCACCTTGAACTTTTTTGTTAAAAATAGATTCAGTTTAAAACGCAGCATTGCATGTCTGTGCTGTCTCGGTGGATGCTTTAATAAATAGACGGGCAACCCATTAAATGATTTTATCTCATGTTTAAGATGATAAAAAAAAAATGATAATTCATCGCTGAAGCCCGGTTTTCATTCAAATCGATTTCAGACCATTTATTTTTAACTCCGGGACAGGCTATTAACTCGTCTTCAGTAATGTTGTAAACATCTAAGAAGGCCATACATTTCTGTTTCCATTCAAGCAGAACTTTACACACATTCCGATTTAATTCTACCTTTAAGGCCGAAAAAACAGAATACTTGGTAGGTGGCAAAAGCGTTCTCCACAGGCACACTTTTCCCATTTGCTCGAGCACTTAACGAAATGAGACCAACCTCATGCCTCAGAATTGCAATCGGAATTCCGAAGGTAGACTTAAATCTGGTTCCATAATAGCCCTTCAACCTTATCCAATGAGTTAGGCCGCAAACCGGTTTCTGCTCCATGAAGGAGACGAAAAACCGTTTTCTGACTGTAGTGCTTTCTTATGGAAGAGGCCGAGAAACAACCACATTTGTTGTCAAAAACTCTTAACTCGGTTGCATTAGTCTTAATTTTTCTCCGCATGTTATCAAATGCAGAGCCCATTTGGCAGAAACAGCAATACCCAAATATTTAAAATTGGGCACACTTCCAAAAACTTGTGTTCTAAAAAACAATGAAATGTCTGCTTCCCATGTTTCTTATAATTTATCATTAACATTTAGATTTATTTACATTCAGTGCAAAGTCCATTCATTACAAAAACGTATTTGTGCTGCCATGGCTCTCTGCAACCTCAGAGGGGTTTGGTAAAACAAAACAACATCATCAGCATATGCAAATTCATTTCATTGTAGGTTGCAGAATCTTGGAGGGTTGTTTGATATATTTTTAAAAATCATTCCATTAGCACTAATATAAAAATGAAATAAGAAGGCAGCTAAAACACAGCTTTAACGTAATGCATGGGTTGTTTTAATCCATATCGTTAAAATACCATTCTGGTCCAATATTATTCTTATTTTCGTATCAGAATGGATAGCAACCATCATTCTCAAAATGCCTCTTGCAGAGTCCACCTTAAATAGTTTGTCCCATACCATAGCCCGGTTTACGCGATTGAAAGCCTGCCCAAGAAAGCGCAATAAAGGACTTGTTTTTCTCTTTGGGCCAGAACTTGCAACAAGTGAATCATACAGCAGTTCTCGGCAGTACTCATTCCTGCCATAAACCCTGACTGAAATTTGTCCAAACAACCCGTCCTTGAAGCCCACTTCTATAATTCCTTTAAAATTAAAGCACCAACTATTTTGCTCGAGCTGTCAAACGGAAAATTATATCGTACCTCCTACTGCAGCGAATATATGTATATTGGCCTACGCCAAGCTGCTTGTAAGTCACTTGCGAAGAAATCCGTGTCGCAAGGTCCTGACCTTAAAATCAATGTAAGCCGCCATTTTAGGTCAATCCGCCATTTTAGGTTCGCTCTGTAAAGTCACCCTGTGAGTTAAAATGGTGGACGATGTCATTCCAAAATACAACATGGCCGTCTTAATATGTAACTTGCCTACAGGCCACTTGTTGAGGTCGTGAACTGAAACCTTGTCCTTCGTTGACCTGTGTGTAAAGGATTACTCGTGCAATGAAACTAATCCACGAGCATATGATGTATTCAAATACTGAACTAAGAACACTTGTTTAACTACATTGTATTCATGTTTGAGAAGACCTGTATGGGAAATCCCAAAACACACAGTTGCGTGTAGGCTTGTTGACGTATGTATTATGCATTAAAGGCAATTAAAGGTATTAAAGGCAAACTAGTTACATGTGGATATGCGAACTCGGCATGAACCCTAGATCAGTAATGTATTAGAGAAATATTAATCCGAAGTAGGGTTGGACATCGTGTTCGCAAATAGTATAAAAGAGCAATGAATTCTAATGTACAGCGTCTCTCACTGAACACACTGAACCACGCTGTAGTTCGTTGTGTTGTACTGAGGGCCGATAGCTATCTGTTTCTTTTTCTTTGAAGACTGTTCAGTGTAAAATAAAGTACTTTGTATGTTCCTTTGTAACCCATGTTCGGTGTATTTCCTTTTGGGATACTCAGCCTTGATATTTTGATTTTGTTTTCACAGTTGGCGTCCGAATAGGGACCCTCAAGATTGATGCCGGATTATCGAAGGTTGACCCTCGCTATCGGACCGGGATCGGACAGTGTGACAAAAAGGGGCCCCACTGAACGAGACGCGACACCTCAGCAGCGCTGCATGACCCGATCCCTGGCCGATTAGCTTGTGGTCCGAGAATGGCATCTTGACGAGGGTCCACTTATCGAGGCGGGCAGATTTTCCGAAATCACCACACACAAGGTAAGATTAGTTAGGTAAGATTCTTTGAAATCCGATCGGACCTCCTCAGGCTTAATCAGGTGAGTCGTGACCCGACTCTTAATATAATCCTGATAATTTCATTTTGTCGTATTGTATCTGCAGACACAATTATTGACCAGGTAACACCAATAATTTATATGCCTGAGAAATCCTCTACCTGCTTCAGGGCGTTATTACACAGAGATAGACATCTTTGGAATTTAGCCATCCTGCACCACAGGAGGGGTGGCGGCATGTACTATGTACTGTAAGCATGGCATTGGAAGTATAGTATTTAATGATATTTGGCACAGACAAACCAGACATGCCTCCGAACTTCAGTGGCCAATCAATGGTAGTTTTGAAATCCCTCGTATTGAGTATTTAGACTCAATTATATTAAAGAAAAAGGCTAGACCTGCAGCATTTGATGTTTTGCAGAATGGAAAAAAAGTTGCAGCAACTTAAAAGTAGAGAAAAAAATGCACGCCGTCATAAAATGAATGCCGAAAAAGCATTATTGCATGACCAAGATAAACATTCTGAATCGACTAGGAATATGGATAGGGCTTTCTCACTTGGAATACAGAAAATGTATCCTTCTAAAGACCTTCATGTTTCCGACGAATTCATAGACACATTATTAAATGAACGAAGGTCTGGTGCCTCTGCGCCACCTCTGTATGTTCCTCTTCCTGCTGCTTTGCCTCTTCCTCCTGCTATTCATGCTCTACCTGCTGTTGTTCCCGTTGTTCTTGCTCCTCCCAATGTTCCTCTTCCTCCAGCTCCTCCACCTCTTCTTATCGCACCTCCATTGAATTTGCCTGCCCCCTCTCTTCCAAGTGGTCCTGTGCCGCTTGTAGCCAATGAGGGTGCGGGGTCAAAGGTTGTCACTCGCAATACTGTACCACCAGAGAAGAAACGTGATTTGATTGCATGGGCTAAGCATTGTATGGAGAGGGATGATCAAGCTAATGTCTTTGCCGCACTTCATAATATGGATAATTTTCCTGAGAAAAATGTTTTTATTGAAGGTTTAGGGATTCCTTTATGTGTAATGTGGGGCAAATTAAATAATACAGATCTCCCGCAGGGGTTAAGGGATCTAAATACTTTAGCGTTTTCTAGAGACACTGTGGAGAAAGTAAATGAGCATGTCGAGAGGTTATTTGAGTATAGAAAGGAGTTGGAAAGGTTACAGAATGAGGAAAACGAGGGGGAAAGTATGTATGTACAGAAACGGTTCCTTCCTTGTCAAAAATCGATATCTGAGGAAACACGAATTTGTACGAAGGACGCGCTTAGATGGATTTCAGATATGTCAATAACTCCAGTTGAGGTATACGACACATATAGTCAGTATACGCCAGAAATGCAGAGGAAAGTGATACATGTAATGATAGAGTACCTACAGGATGATTGTGTAAAAAGAAAGATTAGTTGTCCCACAGAGTTATTGAGTATTTATAAGAGAGCTTTTTCACTTGACACTTCTTCGACTGCTTTAGCGCTCGACTTAGCTCTGTTGCTTAGTAAGTGTTCGGAGTCACCTACTTCTCAGTTGCCTATGAGAGCGGTTCCTCCGACATTTGTCCCGAAGGTTGAGGTTGCGGTCGATGCTGCGCAGGGTATAGTTGCTGTGAACATTCCTGCACATTATGTATCGCAGTTTGTTCATGTCCCGTTCTCAAGACAGGAAGTGAATACTATTAGACAATCTATTCCTGATATTAGGAAAAATCTGACAGGATTCTATAAAGAAATATAGTCCGTCTTGCAATCCTCAGTGTTCACTTTAGGCGATATTGATTTGTTATTTTCTGTACTCCTGCCCGTAGATTTGTAGAAACAAGTTAGGACTATAGACGATGTGCCTGGGTTGGGAGATACATGGGCGAATATAACTAGATTTGATGGAGAAAGGCCAGCTGGTGAAAGACCACCCCAGGTAATACTATCCTTGCCTGATAGAATCATTACAAAATTTAAAAACATAATTCCAGAGAAAATAATTATTTGGGACAAATTTACGGCCTCTGTCCAAGGGAAGTCTGAGGGTGCTACCGAGTTCTTTAATCAGTTTGAACATGTATTCTCGGATTTCAGCGGACAAGACTTAGGCACATAGTCTGGGAAAAGGTTATTTGTGGACAAATTTGTGCGTGGATTGCTGCCTGACATCCAGTCACAAATTATGTCTTCTCAGAGTGCTTGGCAGGCGAAGTCCCAATCAGAAGTACTGCACATGGCTCAGTACTACGAGAATCGTGTCAATAATGAAAAAGACAGAGTCGAAAAATGAAAAGGTGATTTAAAGACTAAAGTGCTATTACAGCAAATTGTTAGAGGCCCCAGAGGGGGTAGTTCACAGATTAGAGGTCAGTATGTCCCGCAAGGGAATGTGCCCTTGGGTCCTGTGAACATTAACCAGTGTGCCTATTGTCGTCAAGAGGGTCATTGGCGTGCACAATGCCTCGTCCTTTGACAAAGTTCGAATAGCACATTTGGGAATATGGGTAGACAATCCAGAGGTCGCCCGGGTGTAGGAGGCCCTGGTAGAGGTCAGTTTGCCCAGGATCCTCAACAACCTTTTTCACAGGATAATCAGACTCCGAGTGTGGATACCAGGAACATATTTGATCATCCTTCCGCTGCATATTTATCTGAAGAGCTTCCTTTTGATGATATTCTGTTTCGTTAGGATTGCCCGATGCAGGTTTTGGAACCTACACCTATTCCCGTCAATCAGAAAGCTCCCTATGTTGAAATGGTGGTGGGAAATAGGAAACATCCGTTTTTGATAGACACTGGAGCACAGAAGTGTTCCATTGATCATTCAAGGGTTCCAAACATTCCACTGTCAGTGCAAACCAATGTTTCTGTAGGGTTCTCTGCCACGCCAGTTGTTTGTCCAGTTTCTTCACTGGTACCCATTTATTTGGGTCCCTTTACGGACCACTGTCCATTTCTGTTGACTTCGAATTGTGGAGAGAATTTGCTGGGGTAGAACCTGTTAAAAGAATTAAATTCAGTGATTTATTGTTCTTCTGATGGAATATGCTTGACGATTTCACACAGCAATTTTCTGTCTCACAATTCTTGTCTAGACCTTTGCCGCCAGAATTCATTAATGAACCAGAAAGCTTATGGGCTGTTGACGACAACGATGTCGGTGTTTTACAGATTGAGCCTGTTAAGATAGTTTTGAAACATGGGATTGCGCTGCCACACATTCCCCAGTATAAGATTTCAGTTGAGGGCGAGCGAGCTTTGAAATGTATTGTTTCTGACTTTGTGCATCGCGGGGTGATTGAAGAAATTTCAGGAAGTTTGGCAATAGTCCGATTTTACCCGTGTACAAGAATGGCGATAATGCAATTCCATTTCACTTCATAATTGATCTACGTGCAATTGTGCCTGATGTGATGACAATATTGACCATGATTCCAGCTACAGCTACTTACTTTAGTGTTGTGGATCTAAAGAATGCTTTCTTTAGTATTCCTATACACAAGGATAGTAGATACTTGTTCGCGTTCACCTTAGGGGAACGCTCGTTCACATTTACTCGTGCACCTCAAGGGTACACAGAGAGTCCAAGCATTTATAGTAGGGCTTTGAAAGAACAGCTTGATACCCTTGAATTGCCCTCTACTTGTACATTGCTTCAGTAAGTTGATGACTTTCTTTTAGCTGCTGATTCTGAGAGCGCCTGTAAGGAAGGCACTGTGTTATTGCTTTTTCATCTAGCTAAGCATGGTCACTAAGATTTGCTTAAAAAGTTTCAATATTGTTGCCAGGAGGTCACCTATTTAGGCTATCTCCTGTCAAAGGAGGGAAGAAGATTGACACCTGAAAAAATAAAACACATTTCTGGCATGTCTGTCCCAAATACACAGAGGGAAGTTAGAGCCTTCATAGGTATGGCTTCTTACTGTAGGTTGTGGATCCCAAATTTTTCACTAGTGATCAAACCGATGTTGGCTTTGACAAAGAAGGGCATTTCTTCGCCATTGCATTGGAACGCGGTACACCAGCAGTCGTTTGACTTGCTTAAGACTGCATTATGCTCTGCACCAGTTTTGGGCACACCAAACTATGAAAAGGCCTTTGTGTTGTTTGTGCATGAATGTGATGGATGTGCTTTGGCTGTATTAACGCAGGAACATGGAGGGAAGAATAGGCCGTGCAGTTACTTTTCTTCCTCCCTTTATCCTGTAGCATGCGCTTTGCCAAGATGTTTGCGAGCTGTCGCTGCTGCTGCTGCGTCTGTAAAACAGAGTGAGGGAATTGTCCTATGTCATGATCTAACCCTGATGGTGCCTCACTCTGTAGATGTTCTACTGAACCGAACCCAAATGCAACACCTCACTTCCGCATGGTTAACGAGATATGAATTGATCTTGTTTGCTCCTCACATCCAAATTAGGAGGTGTTGTGTTCTTAATCTGGCTGAATTCCTACCTTTCCCGGAAGATAATACTTGCGGCGATGAAGAGTCACATCACTGTCTGTATACTACCGAACAAGAGACAAAGGGTAGAATTGATTTGAAAGACACTCCTTTGAATAATCCGCAAGGAGAGCTGTTTTGTGATGGCTCCTGCTTCAAACTTCCGGATGGTACATCCACAGCTGCTTATGCAATCACCACATTAAGCACGGTTGTGGAAACCAAGAGAATCACGCATAACTCTGCGCAGGCCGCAGATATTATAGCATTGACCTGAGCTTGCAAACTTTCTGAAGGGCTTGCAGTAAATATATATACTGATAGTCAGTAAGCCTTTGGGGTGGTTCACAACTTTGGGAGACTTTGGTCAGAGAGAGGGTTCTTGACTTCACATGGTACCAAGATCCAACATGGCTCCCTAGTAGTACAACTGCTCTCAGCGCTTGCGCTCCCTATTCAGTTAGCCGTTATGAAATGTGCAGCACATAGGAAAAGGGAATGCTTTTGCTGATCAGATAGATAGACAAACTGCTACCGATCTGTTTACGGAGATGTATGTTTCAAGGGAGACTGTAAATGCCTATGCAATGGACGAGGGTGTTGGGTCTGTACGGGATATCCAAGCTGATGCCACGTTAGAATAATCCAAGAGGTGGGCTGAAGGCTTGGGGAAACATGATGATGACGGGTGTTGGGTGGACATAGTTGAAGGGAAATGGTTAGTCTCTGATGCGTATGTAATGATGATGGTCATCATGGCCCATGGTCCTATGCATGTATGTGCCCAGAAAGTAACGAAAATGTTAGAGAAAGTTTGGGTAAAGATTTCAAAAACTGCCCAACGCTATGTCCAGGATTGCATGATTTGCCTACAACACAATGTGGGAAAGGGTACAGCAACTCCAAGGGGAAGTTTTGGGCCACCCTCTGTCCTCTTTAAAGTCATCCACTTTGATTTTATTGAAATGGAACGGTGCAATAATATGAAGTACGTACTAGTGGTCATCTGTGCTTTTAGTAAATGGGTTGAGGCTTTCCCTGTTAAAGATGCTATCGCCGTGACTACTGTGAAAACCATGTTAAAGGAGTACTTCCCACGGTTCGGGCTACCAAGAGTCATCTGGTCGGACAATGTTCCACATTTTGTTGCTGCTGTAATTCTGCAGATATGTGCGGCATTACAGATCAACAAACGGTTCCATTCAGCCAGACACGCTCAGTGTGCCGGACTAGTAGAAAGACACAATGGTATGATCAAGAACAAGCTCGCTAAGATGTGTGCCGGCACTAAATTAAAATGGCCGGACGCCTTACCGATCATGTTATTATCCATGCGTACAACCCCTCAAACTAAGACTGGGCTCTCTCCATTTGAGGTGGTAATTGGGAGACCTGCCAATATCTGGAACCTTCCTAAATATAGCTCTTTAAGAAAAGTGGAAAATGTATTACTTTCAGATTATTGCAGCCAGTTGACTAAAAACCTGTATTTGATTTATCACCAGGTGTGAAAGGTTTTACCTGTGCGATACGAGGGCCCAGGCCACAGCATACAGCCTAGAAGTTGGGTGCTCATCAAGGCATTTGAGCGCTCTTCCTGCCTTGCACCTCGCTGGCGGGGCCCGTTCCAAGTCCTGTTGGTCACTCAAACAGCGGTGCGGGTTTCTGGAAGAAAGAATTGGATCCACGCGTCGCACGTCAAGAAACTTCCTCACCCAGTGCCACACGATACAGAAGAAACAGAACCCCTCACTAACGCAGCAACCAACGATCCCAAAGCAGTAAATAGCGCCGAGAGTGTGTCGGAGAATCTGAGCCCATGAGGCTTGGGGAAGCAGCCATTTTGTCTCCACACTCTCCAAAAATGTTGCATCCGGAAACTGCTATTTCAAATTCGGCATCCTCACTTGTCTCTGATACGTTGCTTCCAACGGGAAGTGACGACACATTGTTTCCGGATCAATCAGTACCAGGAAAAGCAAGGTACAATCTGCTTCCAAGAAAATAGACTTACGGCACGGTTCGGCTGTGCATTTGAAGAAGGAAAGGATCATTAAGGGCTTGTTTTTGCCAAAATTTGATAAAGGGGATTCTGTTGGCTAGGATTTTGGAAGGACTAAGAAGTCGCGCGGCCGGGAGGTCGCCAGCTAATAACATTGGAGTGTCGTTTGAAGACTACAATGCCTGCCACTGCTACCGCTCGTATGGGACTTGTAAATGATTGTGTGACCAACCGGGACAATGGACAATGTACCTGGGCCCCGAAAAAGTATTGCTGTGTTTTCATAATAATATTTGGTTTTATAATAGTCACTGTCTTGAGTTTATGGTACCTTGAGGAAACTCATCCTTTAGAATCCTTGTTACCGACTGAAAATGTACCTACTGTTCCTACTCCCTTTGTACATTTGCATACTCTGTCCCCTAGGGACTCCCAGCATAAACAAAGGTACCACAATAATACTCTGCTACTTATCATGAATGCTACGCATGCCATTTTTAATAAGTCTAACTGTTGGGTCTGCTCACATTCACCGCAACTCGGGGATAAGGGGCTGGGTTGGTATATTCATCCTTTACCTTTGACAACTGCTTGTCATGCTTCTCTTAGAGCACTGTTCTTTGGCCATTGGAACGATAGCATCTCGGGAACTTTGATGGCACAAATTTGAATAGTTTTGAGAAACTTGTTTTGACTCCCCTGGGACGTTGCTTCTATTAGGCCTTCTGACAGACTGTCCCGTCCCTTCCAATCTTTGATTTTCTTTAAGATGGCTCCGATAGGCAATAAGGATGCCATGCGTCCTTCTTATACTGTCAACCATAGCCCCGATTCAGTTTCTTTTTGCATACTGAGGGATGGCACTCAGTAAATGGGAGATTTTATAGGTTGTGCCAATGTTGCAAATTTGACTGGGGAAAACAGACCTTTGTATGTGCGCGAACCTGTCTATTTTGTCTGCGTTAATGTAGCATTTCCATGGTTGCCCAGGGATTGGCAGGGAACCTATTATTTAGGGATCCTGTTACCTGGGGTGTTTATAGCTAGTACAATAGAAGTTTCAAAGGCTCGTCCACGACGGGACGAGAGTGGTGACAATCCAGCACAGATATTGCGAGATGTAGAAAAATCAGTTGTGCCATTTTGGGGGCAGATAGCGAATTCTGAAGATATCAGAAGACTAGCGAGAGTATTGGAGAGAACCATCAACCGGACCACGGACATACTCTATAATATGACATTAGAACAGAAATTGATAAGACTAGTAGTGCTTGAAAACCGGATGGCATTAGATGTCATTCTGGCTGAACGTGGTGGAGTGTGTAAATTAGTGGGGTCCGCTTGCTTTGTTTTCGTACCAGATTCCTCCCCAACTCCCTTTAAGGCAATACAGAATCTGCACGTCCTTAGTTCAGAAGTGCATGTTGCCGAGGGAAACTGGGATCTTAGCGCTTGGTTCTGGGATTTCTTGCAATCTTGGGGTTGGAAGGTACTTTCGGTCCTACTGATCATTTTGGGAATTCTGTTGTTCCATTGTTGTTGTATTCAGTGTCTACCTGGTATTTGTTCGATGCTAGGGGGATGTTGCACACAAGCGATAGGTGCAATAGGACATAAAGTGTATGCCCGAGATAAAACTTCCAAAGAATATGTGTTCAAAGAAATTTTAGCAAATGACCTAATGGCAATAGATATTTCTGACAGTGATTCAGGGTGCATTGACGACGATGCATGGAGTTATTTGCAAGGAGATCCGAAGTAGTTTAGCACTTGGCATAGGCCAAAAGGAGGGTTTGTCAAACAGAAAATTATTTTGTACCCCCTATTGCAGCGAATATATGTATATTGGTCTACGCCAAGCTGCTTGTAAGTCACTTGTGAAGAAATCTGTGTCACAAGGTCCTGACCTTAAAATCAATGTAAGCCGCCATTTTAGGTCAATCCGCTATTTTAGGTTCGCTCTGTAAATTCACCCTGTGAATTAAAATGGTGGACGATGTCATTCCAAAATACAACATGGCCGTCTTGACCTCTGTATGTAGCTAATATGTAACTTGCTTCCAGGCCACTTTTTGAGGTCGTGAACTGAGACCTTGTCCTTCGTTGACCTGTGTGTAAAGGATTACTCGTGCAATGAAACTAATCCACGAGCATATGTTAAGAACAATGTATTCAAATACTGAACTAAGAACACTTGTTCAACTACATTGTATTCTTGTTTGAGAAGACCTGTATGGGAAATCCCAAAACACACAGTTGCCGTGTAGGCTCGTTGACGTATCTATTAAAGGCAAACTAGTTACATGTGGATATGGGAACTCGGCATGAACCCTAGATCAGTAATGTATTAGAGGAATATTAACCCGAAGTAGGGTTGGACATCGTGTTCGCAAATAGTATAAAAGAGCAATGAATTCTAATGTACAGCGTCTCTCACTGAACACACTGAACCACGCTGGAGTTCGTTGTGTTGTACTAAGGGCCGATAGTTATCTGTTTCTTTTTCTTGGAAGACTGTTCAGTGTAAAATAAAGTACTTTGTATGTTCCTTTGTAACCCGTGTTCGGTGTATTTCCTTTTGTGGTACTCAGCCTCGATATTTTGATTTTGTTTTCCCAGAGCCATCCAATAAAGAAATTTGGTCGATAGCTTCTTGGAAGCAATCGATCTCAGCTCTTATAAATTAAAACGATCAAGGCCCTTTTCCAAGATACAGGGAGCACATATGTCCTCAAAATATTTTGAAAAAGAACACACAGAATAGCTGCCCATAAATTAAGATTAGAATTCAAAGTACTGTTTGCTAACCCATACAGGCCAGGGGCATTCGATGTTTGAGACTTTTTGATAAGGGTTTGGACATCTTCCATTTCCACCATCATGGAATCTGCCAAGCTTACCGCTAATTTAGGTCCAGTTTCTACATCCCCCCTCTCAGTATATCATTGTGAGAAGTGACCCTCCCATATCTCCGTTTGAATAGGCTGGGATTGAGGCGAACTTTGAAGTTCTGGAGCCCTTACCAATCGCCGAAAGCAGCGTGCATCCTTAGACATGATTGCTCAAAGAATTGCCTCGGCTTCAACAATATTTAGCTCAACGTGATCATTTTTAAAACAATTTTTATAATTTTGTTTTAAATGCTTTATGTTTGCTTTTGAACCCAAATCGGTCTTATTTATAATGCTTAATTCTTTCCGAAGGCAACTTTTTTGGTCAACAAGTTTTTTATCGTAACCGTGTCTATGGGTGCGCTTCCCCCTAGGCTGTCGGTGGTCAGTTCATTCTGACACATACACCTTCTATATTATTTTGAGACCTACTTTATTGTAAGCACGCAGATTTTAAAAAAAGGTCCTTGTCAACAGCTTCCACTGACAAGACCTTGAAGTTAAATCGATCTGCTAACACTGGTTTCTATGTGAGTGCATGGTTTCTGGGATTTACATGCCCCTTAAACTTTATATTCAAAGGTGCATTCTCCACTCAATTAAAAACTAAAGACAATAAAAGTGAACAGTGATCCCTGGTTTGCATTTCCATAACATCCAAACTGGTACATAACACGCTTAAATCGTTAGGAATAAACACGTAATCTAAAGTGGACTTCATGCATCCATTTCTCCAAGTAAAAGGAGGAGGTTTGTCACCCATGAAATTACCATTGACCAAAGCTAGGTTCCAATCCTTCATTTCCTCCCTTATAAGCATGCCCGGATCTAAGGCCTGAGGAAGGAATTCCATTCAGTCTTTCCACCTATAAAATTGGGGAGGAAGGCATTCACTCTTAAATTTACCCAAAATAAAAATGCTACTTGAAATGCACCAACAACTTCTGCTACTGAATCAGACAAACTATCCAAAAATTATCCTATTTTCGTGGTTTTTGGATTAAAATATAGGATAACAATTTAGCATAAAACTTCTTCCTTTATCCTCACATTTACTTTCTCTAGTTTAACCAGCTGGATATCCACCCTATTTGTTTCCAATGATGACATTTTCAGGCCCAACCCATTCTTAAGAGTAGAAAGTAGGCCCTCCACAGGACTTCCCCTTGAACCCTGTACAGCATTTACAGAACAAATCGTGTAAGCATCCACACATGCAAAACCCATCAACCATGTCCTGAAGACATATAAACGAATAAGGCCTTAAAGAGTCAAAATGTAGTTTCAGTATCGAATGACACCTGCAATTCCATGAGGCTATTTTAAATAATGTTTTCATTACAATTTCTTATCCCCATGAAGACCCCCATGTAGGGTAGACATAAATAGAGGGTTAGTCATAACCAGAACGGGCAGCAATACAATTTTGATCGACCACTTCTCGGGCCAAACTTACTCAGCGATTTATATTTATAGTTAGTGGAAAACGCTGGCGCGGCTCCAACGCCACTTGGCATAGACGTAGTTCTGGCATATTAACAGCTTCACTCAAATGTTTGTCCTGCACAGATTGCATCGCATCATATCCCAATGATAAGAAATATTCCACTTCTGGCAATACCAAATTTCTTATCATTCGGGAAAAGAAATATAGTCTAACTATATCCACTCTTTTGTCCAGGAAGAACTCCACGTGCGCAATGTCTTTTGAAGTTATCAAGCTCAAGTTCAGATTTTCTGAAAATCAAACCAAAATGTGACAACGATTATCTGAGAAAATGTTTGTTGCTGTGCCAGCAGCAGCCCCTCTCTTGTCATGTGACTGATAATCAATGAAGGCACAGGTGACTGGCTCAGGATTTTGTTGGATGGTTTAGCTAGATCAGTACTAAAAAGGGGATGACTACCAACCTCAGTCGAGCTATTCATGGGCGATTTCCTGACAAAAGCCTTCTTTTTTCTTCCAAAGTCATTAATTGAAGTCAAGAATCCACCCCCAACAAAGTTTGCCTAAAAGATACTTGAAAAGGACATTGCTTAGGGCCTGTTTCTTGAAAAGGAAAAGAATAAACAACTTCCAGACCAGCAAATGAAGGACACACCATATCATTTCCCAAACGTTCCTTTAAAAGGAAGTCCTGCTTCTTTATGACCACAACCTTTCCATGTTGGACGCCCTTATCAGACAGCTTTAAGGGTGGCACAGTCCTACAAATTCGAGGTAAAAAGATTGGTGCCAGTTGCTTGGTCATTACCAGCGAATCAAGCTGGTTTACAACCAAAGTAAGAGGCGAGTACACTGATAAGGCAATCAAGTTCAATTCATCTTGAGCTTCTGGAATAGGTTTTAGACATTTCTTTATTGAGCCTTGCCTTCCTCCTGAAACACACTTTTCCAAATGCTTTCTTTTACTTTTGACTTTTCTAGGAGGATGTACCAGGTTTCTACCTATATCAGAAGCACCAATATAATTTTCTACAATACATAAATCCAAATGCTCAATGCATGTTGGAGCTAATGGAGTGATCTAGACTTGACAAGCCACCACGTCCCAGGGAACTTAAGAATTTACGAGAGCCCTTATTTGTATGCTTGGGCAGATTTTTCATGTTTTTTTCTTCGCAGGAGCATATTGGACAGTAACAGTATGTGTTGCCATGTGCCGCATCTTTGGACTGGCTGCATTCCCATGTTCTGCCAAGATCTTTGGCCCTACACCGTGTGCTCTACTCCCAAGGTTGGCCTTTGATGGAGAAGGGTGACTGGGAAATAATGTTATTTAACCGTTTAATTTAGCAAAGAAGCCCCCAGATGATTTTGACACTGAGACTATAGTTGAAAGACCCCAGAGATTTTTCCCATACAATAATGTCCTTCTGCATGGTTTCTTCCATGTGGGAAGGCCTTGAGTCTTGCCGTTGGTCCAACACTGTAGAAGAAATATCAGTTTAGGATGTAGGGAACCATAAATAAAGCCCTTAATAAACGTCAATTTACAAGCCATGTTGTTTATTGTCAGTCCCTGTTACCAACTTCCTCTGCCATGTACTCTGTTAAGTTCACTAACAGACACATGGTAAAATTCAATGCATGCAAGGCAGAATCTGGCGTAGGAGGAGCCTCATGCAAAAGTGAACCCAGAATTGTATGACTTGTCACGTTTGGTGGAGAAGCTTCATCAAAACTTGGGCACACATTGGTATTTTCCCTTTTAGGCGATTCGGCAAGAAAGAGAGTGGGAGATTGAGATAAAGTTGTATCTGGAATTATAGAAACTCAGGGAACAAAGAACCTGCATCATCTTCCAGAAAACTACTGCGCTCACTTTCAGCCAAGTCCATGTGGCCCACAACTGAAGAAAACCCCATTCAACATAGTGGCATCCTGGATGGATAGCCAGGGAAGATTTCCAACAGAGGGAGAGGAAGATTTGTACTCTTCCATTAGTCTGACAGACAAAAAGTAGGAGAAGCTAGTTTAAACTTTAAAGATCGATAGAGCAACTGGGACCCAGGCACACCTCCACTCAGAGTCTTTGCCTTTGCTTTGCTGCGAAGTGAATACATGTTCAGTGATATTTCATGATACTCCAGACAGAAAAGACTGCATTTAGCAGAAGGAAAGCTATAAATACAATGCTCACTGGAGTAAGGTCCAAAATACCTGCATCCCTGAAGTCCTCAAGTAAGGAGCATATGGAAAAACAGAAAATTCAGAAGGGGGCGAGGCGGAGAGAGCGGGGCACCGCGGACCAAAGCAGACCATTTCTGCTACTTCCATCTCCGCGTTCCTTTGCCGTGTTCTGCGCGCCGCGCTCTGCGCTCGATGTGGGTATTTGTATAAAGACTGTGGAGTTCTCGTCCAAAGCACCTCCTCCAAAACAATGGAAACTGGAAACAGACTAACTCAGCAGTAATGACAGTCCAATTCCACCACTTCCTTCTCCTGTTAACTTCAATAGTTGACAGGCACTAACTGTACTTAGGAGCATTTTGGAACAGATTGCATTCTGATTGTCTCCAATGAAAATCTATGAGGTCTGTCTCAAAAAATACATGCCATCATTGAAATGCAAAACACACTTCCATGCTGCTGGTGCCCAACAATATATGTCTGAATGTCCTTACAAAACACATTGTCATGCTACTGTTCCCAAGATATGCCAGTATGGACAATCTAAGCACTTGCTCATGCTTGACGGGTCCAGTATATGTCAGCATACCATTGTAGGCACACAAGCGTTTGCGCGCGCGTGCACACACCCACACACACAGAGTCTGACTACACCCAATAAATGCTGACATATTATTGTCTTGCTATATGCCAGTATCTCCACTGTTAGACTACATTTGCATGCTGGCAGCGCCTAGTATATGCAAGCATGCCACTGTAAGAACATATTCTACGTACCAGCAGTGTACCAGAGTAAAAGCACATTCATTATGTACCCAACATATCCCAGTGCTGCCAATGTAAAATATTTACATGCTTCCTACCAGCTATGCCTCCTCATTAGTGGCAGGTGTAAGTAGCACAGGGCTGTGATGGGAAAGCTGCCTCTCTTTACTCTTTCCTTACTTCTTAATCATGCTCGGATGGTGTCAGCATTTTCACCTCAGCCCAATCTGAGAAAGGGAGTGATACGATGGGTTGGAGCACGCTTCTTTGTGTCCTATAGGTTTCAATTTTCAGCAATGAAACATTTTCCCAACAAAACAAGCATGGCATTTCTGAAATACTACATTTTGCCATACCTTTACCTGTGGTAGCAGTAAAATCATAATGAGTGCGGACCGCTAATAATAGCGCATGTGTTAACTAATCCTGTTGTATTCCTAAAGTGAATACCACAGAATGCATTATGCCGCCCACACGATATGACATGATATCAAATGGCATTTGTAACGCGCCTATACACAAGTGTTTCAAGGCGCAACATTTGAAGCACTGGACATTGCTTTCATTCGATATATTTTTAAGGCGCTTACAACCTGGAAAGTTTTCTGAGCACACTTACACCAGTGGAATAAATATATCATGTTATCAGATTGAAAAGGGAAGACTATAAAGAATAGATTTAAGAAAGTTAAGATTTTGAGAGTTAACGCCAGATGTCAATATTACTACATTCTCATGATCCACCCTGTGTTTAAATTAGTAACTTACTATCTCAGTCTTACTCTTAATAAATAACAATGTAAAATATGAAATGTACGTACAGCAGAGATTCTGTGATAAACGGCAGCAGCCGTCTGGCACCATGGACACAGAACGTGTGTTGAAAGTATTTGAGCATTCCTATGGCCACACAGGTTGCCCACACCATCCGCAGAGAATGGCTTTATTGCAGTTTCTCGTTTTGTACTATGGCCGTGCCGTGCAGTAAATATCACTTTAGCACCTTTCAGTGTAATGTGGAGAGGCCTCATTCAGCTCAACGGGGGAGCTGCTTATTGTGGCACAGAGTGGAACTGTTACCTTTTCTCTCCGTTTGAAAGAAAAAGGCACTTTTCCGTCACCTCTTAGAAAGAAGCGGGAAGGAAAATACACCGTCATTTGGACGTCGATGTCTCAAAGTGCCTCTTAAATCTCCACTGTAATCATTGTAATGCAGAATAATGGATCCCAAAGTACACTTTAAAAGCATTCCGAGTTTGCAACCTTGCAACTTGTGCTGCAGCATTCATAAATTGCGTGCGATTCCTCTGCAAAGAAAGGCGAACCCTTACACCGCCATCTGTAGAGAGCAAGAAAAGGCACTGGCTGATGCAAGAAGATCTTCAACCTCCGCTGAAAGCAACTTTGTTGAAACGACAAAGCTCCCAAGACTGGCTAAAAACTTCAAGAAAAAGAAGTGTGAAACATGAACCTGGTCTCTGTTGCTTTCCAACAGTGGTCATCTTTCAACACTGAGAACTTGGGAGCTCCACCTGCACCTATAGGCGTTCAGGATTAGCCACACCTTCGGTACATTTGTGGTCCCTCCTGCCCATTGCCATCTTCCTCTTCAGAGGCCTTCTGGATAAGTCCTAAGCACTAAGGGCTTGATTCACTGAGCGTTTTCCAATGCGGGTTTGCCATTATAAAATGCCTTGTGAATTAGGCCTTGGATAAACACAAATTTACTAAGTTTACATAGGGGATTCAGAGTGCATTATCAGCTTTGAAAATACCCTGCACGAAGCCATGGGATGTTGTGGTGCGCTCAGTCTTACCATTTTATGCAGGATCACAAAGTCTAGCAAAATCCCATGAACATGCTTACTTAATTCCAACAAATGCAACAAAGACCTGAGTGAAGCACGTGGAGTCAATTCATATACTGCCCCACCAACGGGAGGACATAGGAGGGGCTGAAAATCGCTGGCTTACTATCCTTCATGGGCTCATTCAGGTTCCTCCTTTTGGGATGTCCTTTTAGATTAAGATCAAAACGTGTACAACAGGGCTGAGCAAGGAAATTGTATAACCCCAAACAAGAAGGACAATAATGATCTGTTCTTCCCACTGCCTCAATTTAGGGGTGAAAAGCATATTCGGTGGTGTGAAAATGTGCAAGTGCTGAATGCAGGCCTTTGACGGTTTCACTTCTAGGAAGTACAAAGATGGACTTATTTTGACAGTAATAGTCAAGGAGCCGCTATTTGTCATTTCTCTGCTGTCTTTCAAGCATAACAAATCATCAGTAGCAAAGAAATTTGACATAGAGCCGAGCGAAACATACGATTATTTCCCTGTTCATTACACATTTCAACTTCGTCCTCACTCAATAACTCATGAATCACAATTTATATTTAAGGTCGGGTAAAGATCATTAAAAAATTGAAAAAACAAAAAAAAAAGCAAGAGGATTAAAATCAGAGGGATTATCTCTCCTCAAAGGTGCACGAAGACTGTGAAACATGTTTCTCCAATGCACCATCAGCTCTACAGTGGAACCACTTGAAGTTATCCTCCCATAGTCTACACTAACTGATGGGTGGCTGACCCATGATTTAACCACTCCTTGCCGATACTGAGGGTCATGATCTCTGAGGAGAGGTCTAGGACTGTTGACTCGGGCAATAGTGAAGCCACAACTGCACTGCAGATGCTGAGTTTGTTGTGATGTCTGGAGCCTGCTGCTGGTGAGTCTAGGGGGTGCGTGTTAGGCAGAATCCTGTGCAGTGCCCTTAGGGACCACTACACACAATTAAGACTACAGGTGGCAATACAAGTTTTACCTTTGGTACAAGCCTGTACTACTATGTCAGAGTGGTAGCAGTGGCGGAGCAGCCAGGCTTATCTCAGCAGTAGCAGAGATTACACAAAGGGATCACAATTACTGTGACTCAAGCAAACACTGACTCAAGGTTTCAGGCAAAAAATATAAGTACATTTATTTTTAAGCCATTTGTTACAAACACAACACTTCTATTAAACTTAGATAAAAACCACACGTTAAATATACTACAACTAACGTATTCACTCTGTACAGTAAGTCTCAAGGTAAGTTACCTGTGTTTGAATGAACCGGTGTTAAGAACAAAACACGTTACCGCGAACATGATTGCAATCACTTTTTGAAATTTTGGTCTACTAAATAAGGAACTTAGGGTTGGTCACCCTGAGTTACCTGGGGGCAACCAGACGTGGACTCCCTGCTCACTGTGCTCAGAGAGGCACAGCTTCACCTCACTGATGAGGTCCAACAAGGCTGAAACACGTGTATGGGGTTGCTGTCAGTACTCTTGTTCAGAGAGGAATTGCCATAGCCTTTCGGTGCTGGACTGCCCATGTGGGCGGGACAAAGACTAATATGCAAATGGATATTTCCCATCTGTGAAAGGGACAGTGAGCAAAAAGCATGTGCTGCAAACTCTCATTTCAGAACAGGTTCACATGCCATGTTCTTCCTGGAGAGGAACGCCTGCTACCTTTTTTGAAACATTTGCAAGGAACTTGGGGTTGGTCAACCTGAGTTACCTGGGGGCAACCAGACGTGGACTCCCTGCTCACTGTGCTCAGAGAGGCACAGCTTCACCTCACTGATGAGGCCCAACAAGGCTGAAACACGTGTATGGGGTTGCTGTTGGTACTCTTGTTCAGAGAGGAATTGCCATAGCATTTCGGTGCAGGACTGCCCATGTGGGCGGGACAAAGACTGATATGCAAATGAATATTTCCCATCTGTGAAAGGTACAGTGAGCAAAAAGCGTGTGCTGCAAACTCTCATCTCAGAACAGGTTATCATGCCATGTTCTTCCTGGAGAGGAGCGCCTGCTACCCTTTTTGAAACATTTGCAAGGAACTTGGGGTTAGTCACCCTGAGTTACCTGGGGGCAACCAGACGTGGACTCCCTGCTCACTGTGCTCAGAGAGGAACAGCTTCACCTCACTGATGAGGCCCAACAAGGCTGAAACAAGTGTATGAGGTTGCTGTCGGTACTCTTGTTCAGAGAGGAATTGCCATAGCATTTCGGTGCTGGACTGCCCATGTGGACGGGACAAAGACTGATATGCAAACGGATATTTCCCATCTGTGAAAGGTACAGTGAGCAAAAAGCGTGTGCTGCGAACTCTCATCTCAGAACAGGTTAGCATGCCATGTTATTCCTGGAGAGGAGCACCTGCTACCTTTTTTGAAACATTTGCAAGGAATTTGGGGTTGGTCACCCTGAGTTACCTGGGGCAACCAGACATGGACTCCCTGCTCACTGTGCTAAGAGTGTGAAAACAGAAATAAAATATCGAGGCTGAGTACCCCAAAAGGAAATACACCGAACACGGGTTACAAAGGAACATATAAAGTACTTTATTTTATACTGAATCCAGTTACAAAAACAGAGCAAAATCAGATAGCTATCGGCCCTCAGTACAACACAACGAACTCCAGCGTGGTTCAGTGTGTTCAGTGAGAGACGCTGTACATTAGAATGCATTTGCTTTTCATACATTTGGTGGGCGCGAAGTCCAGCCCCACTTTGGGTTAATATTCCTTTTAATACATCACCGATCTAGGGTTCGTGCCAAGTCTCAAATAACCGCATATAACTGGTTTGCCTTTAATACATGTATCAACAAGCGCATGCAATAACTGTGTATTCTAAAGTTTTCCATGCAGGCCTTCTTAAAAATTAATACAATGTAGTTAAACAGATGTTCTTCGTCCAGTGTTTGAATACATTGTCTCAACATATGCTCGTGGATTAGTTTCATTGCATGAGTAATCCTTCTACACATAGGTCAACGAAGGACAACGTCTCAGTTCACAACCTCAACAAGTGGCCGTCAGGCAAATTACACACTAGCTATGTACAGAGGTCAAGACGGCCATGTTGTATTCTGGAATGACATTGTCCACCATTTTAGCTCACAGGGTGACTTTTACACAACAAATCCTAAAATGGCGGTTTACATAGATTTAAGGTCAGGACCTTGCAACACAGATTTCTTTCGCAAGTCACTTTTGAGCAGCTTGGCGTAGGCCAATATTAATATATTTATTACAATAGGAGGCACAATTTACTTTCTATTTCGACAAACCCTCCTTTTGGCCAATGCCAAGTGCTAAAAACTACTTTGGAACTCCTTGCAAATAACTCCATTCATCATTGTCCATGCACCCTGAATCACTATCGGAAATATCTATTGCCATTAGGTCTTTTGCTAAAATATCCTTCCATACATATTCTTTGGAATTCTTATCTGGGGCATACACTTTATGTCCTATCGAACCTATCGCTTATGCGCAACATCCCCCTAGCATCGATTACATACCAGGCAGACACTGAATACAGCAACAAAGAAACAACAGGATTCCCAAAATAATTAATAAAACTAAAAGTACCTTCCAACCCCAAGATCACAAGAAGTTCCAGAACCAAGTGCTCGTATCCCAGTTTCCCTCGGGAACATGCACTTCGGAACTAAGGACAGATTCTGCATTGCCTTGAAGATAGTTGGGGAGGAATCTGGTGCAAAAACACAGCAAGCAGACCCCACTAATTTGCATACTCCACCACGCTCAGCTGGAATGACATTTAATGCCATTCAATTTTGAAGTGCTACTAATCTTATCGCCTTTTGCTCTAACGTCATATTATAGAGTATGTCCGTGGTCCGGTTGATGGTTCTCTCCAGTACTCTCGCTAGTTTTCTGATATGTTCTGAATTCGCTATCTGCCCCCAAAATGGCACAACTGATTTAGGTATATCTCCCAAGACTTGTGCTGGGGTGTCGCCATTCCCATCCCGCCCTGGACTAGCCTTTGAAACTTCTTTTGTACTAGCTATAAACACCCCAGGTAACAGGATCCCTAAATAACAGGTTCCCTGCCAATCCCTGGGCAACCATGGGAATGCTACATTACCGCAGACAAAGTAGACATGTTCGCCTGCATACAAAGGTCTGTTCTCCCCAGTCAAATTTGCAACGTTGGCACAACCTAGAAAATTTCCCATAGACTGAGTTCCATTCCTCTGTATGCAAAAAGAAACTGAATCGGGGCTATGGTTAACATTGTAAGAAGGAGGCATGGCATCCTTATTGCCTATCAGAGCCATTTTAAAGGAAATCAAAGATTGGAAAGGACGAGACAGTTTATCAGACGGCCTAATAGAAGCAACATTCAGTTTACTCCTATTTGCAAAAAGCAAGCATCCCAGGGTAGTCAAAACACGTTTCTCAAAACTATTCAAATTGGTGCCATCAAAGCTCCCTGAGATGCTATCATTCCATCGGCAAAAGAACAGTGCTCTAAGAGAAGCATAGCAAGCAGTTGTCAACGGTAAAGGATGAATATACCAACCTAGCCCCTTATCCCCGTGTTGCGGTAAATGTGAGCAGACCCAGCAGCTGGATTTATTAAAAATGGCATGTGTAGCATTCATGATAAGTAGTAGAGTGTTATTGTGGTACCTTTGTCTGTGCTGGGAATCCCGAGGGGATAAAGTATGCAAATGTACAAAGGGAGTAGGAACAATGGGTGCACTTTCAGTAGGCAACAAAAGTTCTAAAGAGTGAGTTTCCTCAAGGTACCATAATCCTAAGGCAGCAACTATTAAAAAACTAAACATCATTATAAGAATACAGCAATACGTTTTCGGGGCCCAGGCATTTTGTCCATTGTCCCGGTTGGTCACCCCCTTATTTACAAGTCCCATACAAGCGGTAGCAGTGGCGGGCATCGTAGTCTTCAAACGAACACTCCAAAGTTTGTTGCTGACGACCTCCCGGTCGAGCGACTTCTTAGACCTTCCACCACCACAGCCTACAGAATACCCTTTCTCAAATTTGGGCAAAAAGCAAGCCCTCAATGACTCTTTACCTTCTCTGAATGCACAGCCGAACCTTGCCATAAGTCTATCTTCGTGGTCGTAGGTTATATCGTACTTTTCCTGGTACTGATTGATCCGGAAACAATATGTCATCACTTCCTGCTGGAAGCAACGCGTCGGAGGCAAGTGATGGGGCTGAATTTGAAACAGCCGTTTCCGGGTGCAACATTTGTGGAGAGTGTGTAGACAAAATGGCAGCTTCCCCAAGCCTCCCTAGCTCAGAGATATTCTCCGACACACTCTCAGTGCTGCTTACTGCTTTGGGATCATTGGTTGCAGTATCAGCGAGGGGGTCTTTTTCTTCTGTAACGTGTGGCACATGGTGAGGAGGTTTCTTGATGTGCGACGCGTGGATCCAGTTCTTTCGTCCAGTGTCTGGGTGACCAACAGGACTTGGAATGGCCCACACCAGCGAGGCGCGATGCAGGAGTTGCGCTCAAATGATTTGACGAGCACCCAACTCCCAGGCTGTATGTCGTGGCCCGAGCCCTCGTATGGCACAGGTAAAGCTTGTCGTACATGGTGATAAATCAAATCCAGGTTTTTAGTCAATTGGCTACAATAATCTGAAAGTAGTACATTTCCAATGTTCTTTTAAGTTCGATATTTTGGAAAGTTCCAGATATTGGCAGGTCTCCCCATTACCACCTCAAATGGAGAGAGCCCAGTCTTAGTTTGAGGAGTTGTATGCATGGCTAGTAACACGATCGGTAAGGCGTCCAGCCATTTTAGTTTAGTGCCGGCACACGTCTTAGCGAGCTTGTTCTTGATGATTCCGTTGTGTCTTTCTACTAGTCCGGCGCTCTGAGCATGTCTGGCCGAATGGAACCGTTTGTCAGTTCATAATGCTGTACATATCTGTAGAATTACAGCGGCGACAAAATGTGGACCCTTGTCCGACCAGATAACTCTCGGCAAACCGAACCGGGGGAAGTATTCTTTTAACATGGTTTTCGAAGTGGTCATGGCTGTAGCATCTTTAACAGGAAAAGCCTCAACCCATTTACTGAAGGCACAAATGACCACAAGGACATACTTTAGATTGTTGCATTGTTCCATTTCAATGAAATCAAAGTGAATAACTTTGAAGGGGACAGAAGGTGGCCCAAAACTTCCCCTTGGAGTTGATGTCCCCTTTCCCACATTGTGTTGTAGGCAAATCATGCAGTTCTGGACATAGCGCTGGGCAATTTTCGAAATCTTGTCATTTGCCCACACTTTTTCTAACATTTTCGTAACCTGCTGGGCACAAACATGTGTAGGGCTGTGTGCCATGACAACCATCATCATGACATAGGCATCAGGTAACAGCCATTTCCCTTCGACCATGTCCACCCAACACCCATCATCATCAAGTTTCCCCAAGCCTTCAGCCCACCTCTTAGACTCTTCCATTGTGGCATCAGCTTGGATATCCCGTACAGACCCAACACCCTCATCCATTACATAGGCAACTACAGTCTACCTTGAAGCATACATCTCTGTGAAGAGATCTGTGGCAGTTTGTCTAGCTATCTGATCAGCGAAAGCATTCCCTTTTCCAATATCATCTACAATCTTTCGATGTGCTGCACATTTCATAACTGCTGACTGAGTGGGGAGCGCAAGCATTGAGAGTAGTTGTACTATTAGGGAGCCATGTTGAATTTTGGTGCCATGCGAAGTTAGGAACCCTCTCTCTGACCAAAGTCTCCCAAAGTTGTGAACCACCCCAAAGGCATACTGACTATCAGTATATATATTTATTGCAAGCCCTTTGGAAAGTTCACAAGCTCGGGTAAATGCTATAATCTCTGCGGCCTGCGCAGAATTATGCGTGATTTTCTTAGTTTCCACAACCGTGCTCAATGTAGTGATTGCATAAGCGCTGTGGATGTATCATCCGGAAGTTTAAAGCAGGAGCCATCACAAAACAGCTCTCCTTGCGGATTATCTAAAGGAGTATCTTTCAAATCAATTCTACCCTTTGTTTCTTGTTCGGTCGTATACAAACAGTCATGTGACTCTTAATCGCCGCAAGTAGTACCTTGCAGAAAAGGTAGGAGTTCAGCCGGATTAAGGACACAACACCTCTTAATTTGAATGTGAGGATCAAACAAGATCAATTCATATCTTGTCAACCTTGCAGAAGTGAGGTGTTGCGTTTGAGTTCAGTTCAATAGAACATCTATAGAGTGAGGCACCATCAGGGTTAGATCATGGCCTAGGACCATTCCATCACTCTGTTTTACAGACGTGGCAGCAGCAGCGGCAGCGCGCAAACATCTTGGCAAAGCGCATGCTACAGGATCAAGGGCGGAAGAATAGTAACCGCACGGCCTATTCTTCCCTCCATGTTCCTGCGTTAATACAGCCAAAGCACATCCATCACATTCATGCACAAACAACACAAAGGCCTTTTCATAGTTTGGTGTGCCCAAAACTGGTGCAGAGCATAATGCAGTCTTAAGCAAGTCAAACGACTGCTGGTGTACCGCGTTCCATGGCAATGGTGAAGAAATGCCCTTATTCGTCAAAGCCAACATCGGTTTGATCACTAGTGAAAAATTCGGGATCCACAACCTACAGTAAGAAGCCATACCTATCAAGGCCCTAACTTCCTTCTGTGTATTTGGGACAGACATGCCAGAAATGTGTTTTATTCTTTCAGGTGTCAATCTTCTTCCCTCCTTTGACAGGAGATAGCCTAAATAGGCAACCTCCTGACAACAATACTAAAATGTTTTAAGCAAAGCTTTGTGACCATGCTTAGCTAGATGAATAAGTAATAACACAGTGCCCTCCTTACAGGCACTCTCAGAGTCAGCAGCTAGAAGCAAATCGTCAAGGTACTGAAGCAAAGTACAGGTAGAGGGCAATTCAAGGGTATCAAGTTGTTCTTTCAAAACCCTACTATAAATAGGAGGACTCTCTGTGTACCCTTGAGGTGCACGTGTAAATGTAAACGAGCTTCCCCCTAAGGTGAACGCGAACAAATATCTACTATCCTTGTGTATAGGGATACTAAAGAACACATTCTTTAAGTCCACAACACTAAAGTAAGTAGCTGTAGCTGGAATCATGGTTAGGATTGTCGTTACATCAGGCACAATTGGAAATTGTGGTGCCACAACTTTATTAATGGCACGTAAATTAATTATAAAACGGAATGGAATTACATTATCGCCTTTCTTGTACACGGGTAAAATCGGACTATTACACAAACTTCCTAAAATTTCTTCAATCACCCCGTGATGCACAAAATCGGAAACAATACATTTCAAAGCTTGCGCTCCCTCAACCGAAATCTTATACTGGGGAATGTGTGGCAGCTCAATTCCTTGTTTCAAAACTATTTTGACAGGCTCAATTTGTAAAACACCTACATCATTGTCGTCGACAGCCCACAAGATTTCTGGTACATTAATGAATTCTGGAGGCAAAGGTCTAGTCAAGAACTGTGAGGCAGAAAATTGCTGTGGTAAAATCATCAAGCGCACTCCATCAGAAGAACAATAAATCACTGCATTCAATTCTTTTAACAAATTCAACCCCAGCAAGTTCTCTCCGCAATCCGAAGTCAACAGAAATGTACACTGGTCCATAAAGGGACCCAAATAAATAGGTACTGGCATAGAAACTGGACAAACAACTGGTGTACCAGAAAACCCTACAGAAACATTGGTTTGCCCTGACAGTGGAATGTTTGGAACCCGCAAATGATCAATGGAACACTCCTGTGCTCCACTGTCTATCAAAAACTGATGTTTCCTATTTCCCACCACCATTTCAACGTAGGGACCTTTCTGATTGACAGGACTAGGTGTAGGTTCCAAACCCTGCTTCGGGCAATCCTAACAAAACAGAATATCATCAAAAGGAAGCTCTTCAGATAAATATGCAGCGGAAGGATGATCAAATATGTTCCTGGTGTCCACACTCGGAGTCTGATTGTCCTGTGAAAAAGGTTGCTGAGGGTCCTGTGTAAACTGACCTCTACCAGGGCCCCATACGCCCGGGCGACCTCTGGATCGCCTACCCATATTACCAATTGTATTATTCGACCTTTGTTGAAGGAGGGGGCATTGTGCTCGCCAATGACCCTCTCTACGACAATAAGCGCACTGGTTAATGTTCACAGGGCCCGAGGGCACATTCCCCTGCGGGACATACTGACCTCTAACCTGAGAACTACCCCATCTGGGGCCCCTAAGAATTTGCTGTAACAGCACTTTACTTTAGTTTTTAAATCGCCTTTCTGTTTTTCAATCCTATCTTTTTCATTATTGACACGGTTCTCATAGTACTGAGCCATGTGCAGTACTTCTGATTGCGATTTCGCCTGACAAGCGCTCTCAGAAAACATAATTTGTGACTGGATGTCAGGCAGCAATCCACGTACAAATTTGTCCACAAATAATCTTTTCCCAGACTCTGTGCCTAAATCTTGTCCACTGAAATCCGAGAATACCTGTTTGTACCGTTTAAAGAACTCGGTAGCACCTTCAGACTTTCCTTGGACACAGGCCGTGAGCTTGTCCCAAATAATTCTCTTTTCAGGAATTATGGTTTTTAATTTAGCAACAATTCTATCAGGCAGATTTAATATCACCTGTTGCGGTCTTTCGCCAGCTGGCCTTTCCCCATCGAGTCTAGTTATATTCTCCCATGTATCTCCCAACCCAGGTACATCGTCAATAGTTCTAACTTGTTTCCATAAATCTACGGGCAGGAGTACAGGAAACAACAAATCAATGTCACCTAAGGTGAACACTGAGGACTGCAAAACGGATTCTATCTCTTTATAGAACCCTGTCAGATTTTTCCTAATATCCGGAATAGATTGCCTAATAGTATTCACTTCCTGTCTTGAGAATGGGACGTAATCGAACTGCGATACATAATGAGCAGGAATGTTCACAGCGACTATATTATTTACAGCATCGGCTGCAACCTCAACCTTCGGGACAAATGTCGGAGGAACATCTCTCATAGGCAACTGAGAACTAAGTGACTCCGAACGCTTACTAAGCAAAAGAGCCAAGTCGAGCGCTAAAGCCGTCGAAGAAGTGTCAAGTGAAAAAGCTCTCTTATAAATGCTCAATAACTCTGTGGGACAACTAATCTTCCTTTTTACACATTCATCCTGCAGGTATTCTACCATTACCTGTATCACTTTCCTATGCATTTCTCACGTATATTGACTATATGTGTCATATACCTCAACTGGAGTTATTGATAATTCTGAAATTCATCTAATCGCGTCTTTCTTACAAATTCGCATTTCCTCCGATATCGGATTACGACACGGAAGGATCCGTTTCTGTACATACATATTTTCCTCTTCATCATCCTCATTCTGTAACTTTTCTAACTCCTTTCTATACCCAAATAACCTCTCGACATGCTCATTTACCTTCTCCACAGTGTCTCTAGAAAGCGCTAGAGTGTTTAGATCCCTTAACCCTTGCGGAACATCCGCATTATTTAATCTTCCCCACATTATACATAAATGATTCCCTAAACCTTCAATAAAAACATTTTTCTCAGGAAAATTATCCGTATTACAAAGTGTGGCAAAAACGCTAGCTTGATCATCCTTCTCCATACAATGCTTAGCCCATGCAATTAACTCACGTTTCTTCTCCGGCGGTACAGTATTGCGAGTGACAACTTTTGTTCCTGTACCTCGATCAATTACAAGCGGCTCAGGACCACTTGGAAGAGAGGGAGCAGGCAAATTCGATGGAGGTACTAGAACTGGTGCGATAAAAAGAGGCAGAGGAGCAGGTGGAGGGACAAACCCGGAGGAACAGGAACAGCAGGTTGAGCAGGAAGAGCAGGAATAACAGCAGGAAGAGGTACAGCAGTGGGAAGAGGAACATACGGAGGTGGCACAGAGGCACCAGGCCTTCGTTCATTTAGTATTTTGTCAATAAACTCATCAGAAATATGAAGATCTTTAGAAGGATAGATTTTCTGAATTCCAAGTGAGAAAGCCCTATCCACCTTTTTTGTCGCCTCCGACTGTTTGTTTTGGTCATATAACAACACTTTTTCGGAGTTCGTTTTATGACGACGTGCATGTTTCTCTCTACCTTTAAGTTGTTGCAACACTTCTTTTTTCCAATTCTGCAAAACATCAAATGCTGCAGGTCTAGCCTTTTTCTTTAACAAGACTGATTCCAAATATTCAATACGAGGGATCTCAAAACTACCATTGATTGGCCACTGAAGTTCGGAGGCATGTGTGGTTTGTCTGTGCCAAATATCATTAGATACTACACTTCCAATGCAATGCTTACAGTACATAGTACATGCCGGAGACCCCTCCTGTGGTGCGGGACGGCTAAATTCCAAAGATTGTCTATTACTGTGGAATAATGCCCTAAAGCAGGTAGACAATTTCCCAGGCATATCTCAAATTCTTGGTGTTACCTGGTCAATAATTGTGTCTGCAGATACAATACACCAAAATTCAAATTGTCAGGGTTAAATTAAGAATCGGGTCACGACTCACCTGACCAAACCTAAGGAGGATCGATCGGTACTTCTAAGAATCTTACCTAACTAATCTTACCTCGTGTATGGTGATTTCGGCAAATCTGCCTGCCTCGATAAGTGGACCCTTCTCAAGATGCCGTCTCGGTCCACACACTTATCGTCCAAGGATCGGGTCGTGCAGCGCTGCTGAGTTGTCACGTCTTGTTCAGGGGGCCCCTTATGTCACACCGTCTGATCCCAGTCCGATAGCGTGTGTCAACCTTCAACAATCCGGCATCAATCTTGAGGGTCCCTATTCGGGAGGCAACTGTGAAAACAGAAATAAAATATCGAGGCTGAGTACCCCAAAAGGAAATACACCGAACACGGGTTACAAAGGAAAATACAAAGTACTTTATTTTATACTGAATCCAGTTACAAAAACAGAGCAAAATCAGATAGCTATCGGCCCTCAGTACAACACAACGAACTCCAGCGTGGTTCAGTGTGTTCAGTGAGAGACGCTGTACATTAGAATTCATTTGCTTTTTATACATTTGGTGGGCGCGATGTCCAGCCCGACTTCGGGTTAATATTCCTTTTAATACATCACCGATCTAGGGTTCGTGCCAAGTCTCAAATAACCACATATAACTGGTTTGCCTTTAATACATGTATCAACAAGCGTATGCAATAACTGTGTATTCTAAAGTTTTCCATGCAGGCCTTCTTAAACATTAATACAATGTAGTTAAACAGATGTTCTTCATTCAGTGTTTGAATACATTGTCTCAACATATGCTCGTGGATTAGTTTCATTGCACGAGTAATCCTTCTACACAAAAGTCAACGAAGGACAAGGTCTCAGTTCACAACCTCAACAAGTGGTCTGCAGGCAAATTACACATTAGCTATGTACAGAGGTCAAGACAGCCATGTTGTATTCTGGAATGACATCGTCCACCATTTTAGCTCACAGGGTGACTTTTACTCAACGAATACTAAAATGGCGGTTTACATGGATTTAAGGTCAGGACCTTGCAACACAGATTTCTTTCGCAAGCGATTTTCGAGCAGCTTGGCGCAGGCCAATATTAATATATTTATTACAATAGGAGGCACGATATACTTTCTATTTTGACAAGAGAGGCACAGCTTCACCTCACTGATGAGGCCCAACAAGGCTGAAACACGTGTATGGGGTTGCTGTCGGTACTCTTGTTCAGAGAGGAATTGCCATAGCATTTCGGTGCTGGACTGCCCATGTGGGCGGGACAAAGACTGATATGCAAATGGATATTTCCCATCTGTGAAAGGTACAGTGAGCAAAAAGCGTGTGCTTCAAACTTTCATCTCAGAACAGGTTATCATGTCATGTTCTTCCTGGAGAGGAGCGCCTGCTACCTTTTTTGAAATACTAAATAAATGCGTATCCGTGACATGAAATGCTACCGGGGAAAAACACACTTAGCACCTGAGATACCCAGAGGGAGTTGGAGGCAAAAATAACAGGCAATATTTTGGTTAGGCAGGCAGAATCAAGAAATACTCAGAGACAGGAGTTCAAAAGTCAAAGGGCCGGAGCCAGGGTCGAAAGACACCGGGGTCTGTTGCCGCAGATCACACAGTCAGACAGTTCACGATTCAACATAGCCAAAACGTACTTCGATATTGTCAATGTTCGGAAGCAAAAGTTATAAGAAGGAGGGAAGACAAGGGCAAGCCTTGGAAATGAAGAAAAGGGGTTCACCCAGTTTCCTCAAGTAGAACACAGTACCTTGTTCCAAGAGTGCAGCTGGTGCCCTGGCAGTTGTTCCTGTTGGTGTCCCGGAGTCCCACGATTCCTGGAGCTTTGTTGTGAAGGAGGACGTCTGAAGGAGGTCTGCACCACACAGGGATGAAGCCGGCAGCAGCGATGAGGAATAAAGGTGTGCTCCTTAAAAGCAGGAGAGGCTCTTCAGATGGCTATCTGGACCACTACAGCAGCGTGCAGCAATTTCGACCAAGAAAGTGGTTCCTCTGGCTGTAGAAGATGAGCTGGTTATCCCCACCAAGCTCAAGGGAAGAAGACTCCGGACTGGATCTTCTCTAAGTCGTTGAAGGGAAGATAGCTCAGGACTGCAGCAGTGATTCACCGGGATGGGGTAGTTGCAGCAGCCGTCGTTCTCTCCGGTTCTCTTCGGTTTCTTGTAGTTCCAGTGGCGACTCTCTAACTTCTAGCCCAAGAGACCTGCCTTTTATGCGAAAAACCCCCATTCACACAGGCTGGCTGTCAATCACCCAGCAGGGGGGCATCCAGCCCGGACAATTACCCTGGCCAATCATGACAAAGTGCGATTTGGGTTTTCTACGATACCCTGTGCATGGGGTGACTACACCCCTCCCTCACATTCAGCCCACCTAGACACCCAGGCGCCTTGAGGAGGGCTTCTGAGCAGAATCCCGCCAAAAGACAGTGAACAAAGAAGGCGAACCTAGTTGCCGCGCAAAGTAAAACACAAGAAGGACTTTAACAAAAAGAAATGGCGAATCAACCCAACCGGAGCCAAAAGAAAGACTATTTGGTCAAGCGGGTTTATGTTCAAGGCTAAGATAATAGCCAAGAACAGTACCACATTTATCTAATATAATCCCGGTCGAAAAGTTAGGGTAGATACCACTGCCACCAGCCAAGTCTAAATGTTAAAAGAGCGAAACAATGCTCTAGGAGGTACAGAAGAAAAGGGATACGAATTAACCCTTTCCAGTACTCCATGGAAGATGGGGTGTACTGGATCTGTGGTAGATTGACTAAGTAAAGTTAATGGTAACTTTAGATTTTTCTGGGGGACTGTAGTTGCCTCAGAAATGGAGTCAGGGGAGTCTGAACGACAACCCTGTGCCACTGCACAGAAGGTGCTGGGTGACACACACAAAGAAGGGGGATACTCAAATGGTGTACTCCAGAGCCCACAATCATAAAGAAACAGGTATAAACACATAGCAAAACACAGGTAAGAGTGGCGGAAAAGCTCTCACTCTTACCAAGTGGAAAAGAATAAACTCCAAAAGTCCAGCAAAGCTGCTGGGGGACTCACTAGGTGAGCGAAATTAGCCATAAATGAGAATTCTCCCTAACAGTGCAGATCTGCCATACCCTTAGCACTGCAGCTGAGAGTCAGATGCAGTGTGGTGGGTACTGAGTGGAGGGGATTTTACGGCCACCTGTGAGATGGTGTTTGACTTTGTAGCAGCCCGATTCCCTCTCTGTATCCCGAGTACTGGGAGGCAGGTAAAAAGCAGCATGCATCATCTTTATTCTTGTGGCACTTGTCTTGTGCTATCCTGGCGCCCCACAAAAGTTATATGTGAAGGGAACACCTTTACCTGCATCTCCCCACTCTTGCTGCAATCCCCTAGTGTCCTCATATCTTAATGTTCTGTTCCCTCTGGAGACCTGGGTTGCTGTGGGCAGTGGATCTATGGGGATTGACCATGGTGCATTGTGCTGCTTGACATTTGATTGCTGATATTACCCCTTTGTCTGATGGGGCTGGTGCAGATGGAGGTCCCAACTATGTTTATTAACAGCCTCTAATGGTAATGGCTGCTGTATCAAAATCCCTGTCATCTATATTGTGGAATTTACCTACGTCACTCCTCTAAAGCACAGATCTTTTGATTTGTTGGTGACCTCAGCTTCTTCGGCCAACTTGAGATTTTGTTATTCATTCCATGTCTTTGACTGTAACTTTGAGCCTTGCGGAGCTGAACAACCATTTGGCAGGACCTGTCTCTATGGTGATGCTTGTGCTTCAAGTAGCACGGCAATAACTTGAGGTGGTAATAGACAATCTAAGTTAGACAACTTTGAGAAAAAAAAAAACTCTACCACCATTGCTCACTGAGGGATCGCATCTAAGGGCATCACCATTGTGGTAGGTTTGAATGTCAATCCAGTGCCCTTTTCTACTCCTCTCCAGCTGGGGAAGGGGTCCAATGCCACCACAGAGGCAGCGAGGTTCCTGCTTATCATAATTGTTGGTGTAGGCAGTTTCTTCAGTTTCTACAATCAGTCACA
The DNA here is from genome assembly GCF_040938575.1 of Ambystoma mexicanum. Lineage (NCBI taxonomy): Eukaryota > Metazoa > Chordata > Amphibia > Caudata > Ambystomatidae > Ambystoma > Ambystoma mexicanum. The sequence continues at coordinate 497,005,498 of NC_090926.1, forward strand.
TCTCTTGTTCCTCAGAGGTGGTTGGAAGAAAAGATTTTCCATCCTTCTGGAATACTTATTGTCAGCCTTGTGAACAGGCTCTTTGAACTAGATCAGCTCCAATAAGATGTAAAAAAAAGAGTGGGTCTCATTCCTTAATAAACGTCATTTTAATAGGGTATCAGTGCATTTTACGCTTTCAGACACTAAACGAGACCCACTTTAACAAATGTTCTCTCGCTTGTGGGATGTATCAACCCACTCATGCAAGCCCTGCAACATCACTGTGCATTGCTGGCAGCAGAAACATCATAATGACTGCCGGAAAGCATGCTGCTTGCTAGAAATCACCAGAAAATGCGTAGTGAAAACCTGAAAAATAGGCCACCATCCACTTTTGCCTATTTTAGTGAGCACAGGAGATCACTGGCCAAAACCCACCATTGGGTTACCCACAAAGCAGCATGAAACCACTTGGAAAAAGCAATGCTGATTGCCAAAAGAAATACAGAGCTGTTTGGGAATCCATTTTCGTGATTGTCAAAAAATTTGCTAAAATCATGGCTCACAAAACCACCAAAAAGATCCAACGTTCTTGTTGGGTGTTCCACATTACTTTACTGCAAGAATCCACATCAATACAATGGTGGTCGGTCAAAAAACCGAAAACAAAATCTCGAACTGCAAAAATATCGAATCCAAAATCTCGAAAAACAAAAATCTCAAATTATTTATTTATTTAGTTATATGTGTTTTTGGGGTCAGGTAAGTAAAAAAAAGGTTAAAATAGAAAAAAGGGGGGTTGGGGGGGAACCCCCCCCATTTCGAGATAAAAACGTATTAAAAAAAAAATTCGAGATTTTTTTTTTCGAGATTTTGAACTCGAGATTTTTTTTTCGAGATTTTGTATTTCGGTATTATCACTATAAACCCAATACAATGTCAGTAAGAATCATATGTTCTCAGAACAAAATCCTATTTTAAAGATACTTGATGGAAAGACAGCCATCAAAAATGGGTGTAATAATGTTGCTCACCACTACCAGAAAGCCGGCGTTTTAAAACCATTTGTGTAAAGTTGAACAATTGAACCCAAACTATGCCAAAAGAAGAGAATTCCATCAAAATGCCATATAGAGTGCCACACATTGATTTAATGTGGAAAAAGACTGGATCTAAAGATATGTTGCTTATTTTAAATGTATAAATGTATTTTCTTTTATAAGGAACTATGTTGCAATTGACCAGAAGGTAATCTGATTTAGTTAAAATTTTCAAGAGGCTGTCTTTCCCTGAGAACCCTTCACACCTTGGGCCTTCCCACCAAAAGGGAAGATGTTGCATGGACATGTTAATCAGTTGGGGAGGAGATTCCTCTGCTGGCAGGAGAAAGAGACAATAGAGTCTTTCAACTGAATAGCAATGCTGAATAATGTGGCAGGACTCAGCAATGGGAACAAGAATGGTGCAAGGCATATGTGCTCTCCCTGTGCCCTCTATAAGGCCAAGCGCTGCACGCATCAGCATATCACTGTTTGTGGAGCCGCTCGCAGGCCCTCACACAGGGGAAACCATGAAATGATTCCTATCACCCCTACCTCACAGATCCTTCCCTCCTTGCAGAGGGGAGTATTCAAGACACCCCGAGCAATGGCTGTAGTAGGAGTAGAGGTAGGAAAATGCATATACCTGTCACTGTACATCAGTAAAGAGAGTAGGCACTAGCTCCCTGCAGGGAGCTGCACATCTCTTTCATCCACAGGTGAGCAGTTTGCTAATGTCACATTACATTTTATTTTATTGATGGTCTACTGCTCATACCTTCCAGTAACCCTTTGTCTGTGTATTAAGGACATGCACCATATATAACATATCAATACACAGTGCATTCAAATATGTGCCCCACATATAATGCTCATATTCAAATACTTCTGGCAAAATTCTCAATAATGAACACTCAATGAATGCTCTCACACCCTCCTGTATAGTACACATCTGTTAATTATGAGAAATACGTAATAAAGTAACTGCTACTATTATCATCAATACACATAACACACTTAATATGCAAAAGGATATTAAAGAGTAAGCAGCTATCATTGTCACTGCCTCTCCATCTACTCAAGATCTGTCAATAATTTCAGAAGAATAATAGACACATCAAAAGTAACTGTCTACCTCATCAGATATCTCTAGGCAACATCATAGAATGACCTGCCCTCTCAATACTGTCCTCTCTCCCAATGTGACATCAAAGATGGGTAAAATAGATTTTCATACTCACTATCCTTAGAAGGTTGGGAGGTCAGAGCTAGAGGTGGGATACCTGGATGCCTGTGATCTGCACCATCCAAGAACATATTCAAAAATATTGAATCCAAAAGCCACCTATCAGAATCACCATGGATAGCAAAAACAGGAAACATATGGAAAATGCTCTGAAAGGATTCCATGTCAATTAGAGTTGACCATGGTTTCTGAAGTCAAATGTAAACAGGTGGTAAACTGATTGCCACAGAGAGCATACATCTCCAGTAATAGTTATTCTCAAAAGCAAATAGCAAGAGTCTCAAAAAGGCAAAACACCAATTTAGTGGATTCCGAAATCAGGCAAGAAAAAAGGAGGGACTTCCCCCTCCCCTCACATGGGCCTGCATGGATTTGTGTTGCCAGCCAGCTTCTGGTGCTCCAGCCTCAGGTCTGCCTCATCATATCTTGCAGGTCCGTGTGTTGCTGAGCTCCTGCTTCCACCCCCCTAAGTCAGCCTTTTATAGTATCTGAGCTAAACCATCAACTCCTCTCATTAGTAATGTTCCTCCCCTCCCATCAGTAGCAACCCATTACATTATCAGCATTCACTGTCTAACAGGAGCTAGTTGCTTTGCTTAGGTCATGCCTCACTTTCATCGTTCAGTGACTAACAGAAATAACATGCTGCTTAGATAATTTCTCACTATTAGCGTTTAGCAGGAGCAAGTTGCTTGTTTATGTCTACAGTAAGGTAAACTCTCACCCAGTTGTGAGTTGCTTTTTATTGCGCTATGGCTATTTCCCTCATATCAGGCTTCTGACAGAAATAATGAAGTTCATTGTAGTTCCTTACGCTTTGTTATTATTAGTGAGACCATTTAGTTGTGTTTACTACAATCAAACAGAGCAATTTGGAACACTTCCCTGACTATTAACGTACAGTCAGAGGTTTTGTTTACATTAACTGCTTGAGTGTTCCGAAACAAAGATAAGATTGCCGCAAAGCTCAGACAACCAAACTGAATGTAATTCTCTGTTCTTAATTGTGAATTCTGCTCATAGCCTGAATACATTTGCAATGCAAGTGCACCATGTCCATGCCTACCTACCACATATGACTGAAGATACTGCTCAATCCTAGCATTTAGCTAAATTACATGTCAACCTGACATGTATATCAAGCAGCATGGTACGGCAGTTTAAGTTTATAAAAAGGCTGAGGCATGTTTAATAAATCAGCCCCATTTTTGCTAAATTTAATTTAGTTTCACAAGATTGTTTACAAACAATATTATACTTTGCCTTACTGTACATGATTACAGACATCAACATGTGAGGTTCTTTCCTTAATGTCAAGTTAGCTTTTAAAGGGGAACATACATGTGAAACTAGTTCCCCATTTGTGCATGTGCATATTTAATCATATTTAATCACATAGTACTTTTTTTGAGACTGAAATGTCGCAATCACATTTCAGCCGCAGCTGTGTCTCTAGACAGTGCAAGCAGATGCATATGCATAGATCTATTATATGATTGACAGTAATTATACTACATGCTCACAGAGCATGAAACCAGCTCTGGTGTAACCAGTGACATTACCTTTTCAGCAACACAGAACATGTGGGAAGTGTATGTGTTTAACAGCACAAACTTTCTTTTTTGCATAACAAAAATAAAAACACCTATGAAAGTATACCTTTGCAGTCTGTCACAGCTCCAATTTTTAGATTTGCCATTCATTTTTTATTGAATCGAAAGGTACATTGAAGTCTTCAGCAGTTATGATGCATCTTGCAAAGAGCATTATCTGCTGGATTTGTGCACATTAGCCACAGCATACTCAATCTACATCTTCTTCGCAAACATTCTTCTTTCAAAATCTTTATATTATGTAATCACTTTGGGCCTCATAATGAGTTTAATTACTGCTAAACTCATTTACCATCACTGACACTTTTTATACCGCACTGCCATACTTGTAATGAGCTCCTTTCCATTTAAGTGTTTTGCAATCAGTAGACACAACCACATGATTTACTTAAATATGAGCAAAATATTTTTCTATCTGTCTCAACCAGTTAGCAATCTCTCATTTACAGTGTGGGGGCGGTGTAGGTTATGAGTCTGTTGTAGTACTGCTACATACATTTTGTTATGCGTTGTAATATTGTTTACTTTTTACATGATGTTTTAGTCATTTACATTTCATGAGAAACAAGTGGGCAGTTTTTATTTGCCACACATGGACTTTGTGGCACTAGTATTTCTCTATCCTATAGTGATGTAGGAAATGAGAGAGTTACCAGGAACACACTGTGGGCATTGTCAGGAGGAGGCTTGTTTATCATTAAAATTCAGTGATGACAGGAGTGGGAGAATTGGGTGCAATAGTGCAGCTGCTTAGTGACAAAGAAATATGCTAGGAGAAGGGGAGACATTGGTTGAAATTCATTCTCAGGTTCTTGGTCCTAGTTGGTGGAAATGAAGCCAAGCTGAGAGACCTTGCTGTGACCACAAACTGAGATCTCAGCTTTGCCTGGATGGAGGCACAGCTTTCTTTCTTCCATCCTGGCTTGAATAGCAAATAGACAATTGGCAAATATTAGATTATCTGGATGGTGAAAGGAGTGAAGGTGAAAATCTTATTTGAGTGCCATTTACATGGTCACATTACACTGGTGCAAAGACATCTCTGACTTTGTATCACCGTAAAAAACATGAACAAATCTAATGGAAATGCACCGAGCATTTGCATCGGCTGTGCTCCTTTATTTCATAGAACAAGCATCACCAATATAAAACATATTAAGGGGCAGAGGGAAAAAAGTAAAAGGACATACATAGGCTTGCTTCACTTTTTTTACAGAATGGAATGATGCAACTGCACTGATACTTTTACAATCATGAAAAGAAATGCACATGTACTTGCACCAAGGCTAAGACATGGAACCATCACCATACGTGTTGAAGTCTACCTTGAAATCCTCTAGGATCTCAGCTAATGGCTGGATGTAGATGCTAAAGAGTCGGGGGGGACAGGGAGGAGCCCTGTGGTTTACCACATGGCACTGTGAATGTTTTGGATGTGAATTAGCCTTACTTAACCTTGGCTGAGCAGTCTTTGAAGGAAGGCTCCACCCATTTTCGGGTCTTAACCTTCATACCCATGTGGAATTTTCTCTTGGACAGGAGAGTGGCATGGTCTATGGTATTGTATCCATCATGTAGTTTAAGTGCTTCTTCCTGGTATGAATCTTTGCTGTATGTTCCTTATATTCCTTCAGTTGTTTAATTGTGCCCCTTTCTATTACCTTTTCCTTGAAGAGGAGTGTTGAGATAGGTTGATAGTAGGCCAACAAGGGGGGTTCATGTCCTATGTCCTATGTTTTTAGGTGGTATGGATTTTTGATTCTTTTAATGGGGATGGCAGGATCTCGTTGGGAAGTAATATACTGCATAGAATGATCAGGGGATTGCCCAGTGCCTCAACCAGAGCATGAATACGTTAGGGATTTATTTTAGAAGGTTTTTTAACATTTGGATATCTTTCAGAAAAACCATTTGGAACCTGTCAAAGATTCATAAGTGAAACCTAAGATCCTGGTTTTCTACGGATCTTTGTTTGTTTGTTTGTTTGTTTGTTTATTATTTATAATGCATGACATACCCTCAGGTAACAGGGCGCAGCAGTTACACGTACATGCGAAGCTTAGTTACAACAACATAATATTTACAGACAATTATTAAATACAGTACAGAGTATATACAGATGAAACCTATTTACAGGTGGCTAGTGCAAGAACAAGAATGCAAATGATACATACAACTTCCTTGCAACTGTAGTATATACAGGTAGAGGTGAAGGTAAGGTAAAGGTAAGCAGGTATACATCTGGGTGAGGGGTAGAAGAGGTTTACGGCAGTGGATTCTAGCTACTCGCTATATTAATTGGCATTCGCTTTCAGCCACAAGATGGAGTTGGTTCTGAAGTTTTGGTAGGGTAGGTGAATTCTCAATGTGGGAGGTAGGGAGTTCCACAATTTATCTGCTTTCACTGGGAAACTATTAGCGCCAATTGTAGAGTGATTGAATTTAGGAATAGAGAGGCAATCTTTATAAGCAGATCTGCAAGGTCTCGCGGATATCTGTTATACTGTCGGCTCCTCTCGGAAATGTGGTCTCTTCTGGAGATGCCTAATGCCGCTCTAAGAGAATTGTTTTGAAGAGTTTGGATTTTTCTAGTGGTGGCTTTGGTTGCCCCCAGATAAAGAGCATTACAATAGTCCAGGCGAGACAGGATGAGGGCTCTGGCTAAGGTAGTGCAGCTAGTGTCAGACAGAAATGGCTTAGCTGTGCTGATAAGTTTACACGTGTAGGCCGTGGAGGACGCTAGCAAGTTAACTTGTTTGGCAAATGTGAGGTTTGAGTCAAGATAAAAACCTAGTGTTTTTACCTCGTATCCAACTTTGATGGTGTTGCCATCAATTATAAATGAGGAGTAAACAGGTCCTAGTTGTTTTAGGCTAGGTGTGGTGCCCAGAATGATAAGTTCAGTTTTATCATCATTCAGGCATAGTCCATGTGTAGCCATCCATGCCTGGATGATGATATACACTCTGTTTACCAAGGCCAAATCCAGTTCATAATCCCGAGAAAGTGGGAGGAGGATCTGGGTATCATCTGCATAGTTAGTGTAGGTGATACCGAGATGATCCAGATCATCGAAAAGGGGCTTGGTAAAAATGTTGTACAATGTAGTGAGACACAAGAGCCCTGAGGCACACCACAGGTGATTGGTATGGGATCTGCAGCTGCTGTGGGAGAGAAGACCCTCATGGTTCTACCATTTAGGAAGGATCTAATCCAGGTAATTGCATTGTCAGAAAGGTGTGCCGCTGTGTTAAGCTGGTTACAGAGAATAGTATGATCAACCAAGTCAAATGCAGCTGAGAGGTCAAGGAGGAGGAGTAGGGCTGCTTTGCCATTGTCTCTAAGCTCGTCAACTTGAGTCTTAAGGTCGATAAGAGCTGTCTCTGTTCCGTGCTGAGGGCGGAAGCCTGATTGTCTAGCTCCTAGTAGGTAGTGTGCTTCCAGGTTTTTTTGGATTTGTACATAAGCCACCTTATCCAAGATTTTTAGAAGAAATGGTACTGTCGTTATAGGCCTGTAATTGGTGGGGGAAGATGGGTCAAGAGTAGGTTTTTTTAAGAGAGGAAGAACACAAGATTGTTTAAGGTTGGAGGGGATAGTTCCATAGGAAAAGGACACGTTGATTAGCTTTGTGATAAAAGGAGAGAGGTCTCGGGCTGCATCCTTGATAAGATGTGCGGGGCAAAGATCGCCCTGGCAATTAGATGGTCTCAGGGACAAGATAATTCTTTCTACTTCGAGAGTAGAAACTTTGGTGAAGTTAAATCGGGTGGGTTCGTTGGTGGTAATGCTCTCAGTTGTTTTGGACTGGGAAGCGATGTTTAAGGAAACTCTTTTACTAGAAATGTTGTTTTGTAGGGTGGATATTTTGTTAGCTAGTGCATTTTGGATCTCTAAGCACCATTTTTTATCTTTGATGCATGAGTCAGGAGGTGCTATGGGAGTCTCTAATTCTTTGAGAATGGAGAATAGTTCTTTTGTATTAGATTTGGCTTGGGATATACGCGTATCGAAGTATATGCATTTTGCTAGACATATTTCCTTTTTATAGAGGGATGAGAGTTTGGTGAGTTTGAGTTTCTTAGCTGATGAGGGTAGTTTTTTCCATGCAGCCTCGCAACTTCTTTTTTGTTGACTTACATTTTTTAGAAAAGGCGTAAACCATTTATTCAGGTGAGTTTTCAACTTACTTGGTCTGCGTTTGAGGGAAGCGATCAAGTCCAAGGAGGTGGTCATAATTTTATTGTATTCTTCGACCAGGATCTCAGGATCCGTGTTATCTGGGAGCGAGTTGAGGGTGGGGAGTAAAGACAGGATAAACCTATCCACAGTGATACTCTTTTTATTTCTGGTTAGCGAGGGTGATGATCTGATGGCTGGTGGTGGTGGGGGTCTGTTGGTAGAAAGCAGGAAAGACACAAGATGGTGGTCTGTCCAAGTTAGCGGTGAGATAGAGAGGATATTAGCTTGACAGTTGTAATCTGCCACCCAATCAAGTATTCTACCTTTATTATGGATGGGTGCTTTACTTCTTTGGGTAAAGCCTATTTCTGAGAGGGTTTGAGTGTAGTAAGGGCGATCTGGTCTGATGGGTCATTGAAACCCATGTTAAGGTCTCCAAGAACTTTTGAGGTTACTAGACAGAATCATGTTTATGTCATCCTCGAAGGTTCCAGGAGGGCCCGTAGGGCGGTAAATCAGGTGGATATTAAGGGTCTGGGCATTGCTGAGAGGGACTTTAACAGATAGTAGTTCACATGAGAGGATATCAATAGGAATGGTTAATCTCATGGGGAGGCTACATTTGTGGATGATGGCGATACCACCTCCTCTAGATTTTAGTCTGTCTTGTCTCAGTATGGAATAGCCGTCCGGGACCGCTAGCATGAGCATGGGGCCATCTGCAGGGTGTAGCCAGGTCTCGGTGATAGCGAGGAAATCTAAGTCCTTGCTTCTGATCAGGTCAGCAATTTCTGTAGCATGTGCCACTAGGGATCTTGAGTTGATTAGTGCTCCCTTGATCTGAGAATTCAAGGTGGTGGTCGTTATTGAGTGGCTAACTTGTGCCAATTTAGGTTTACTATGTTTAGCTGATCTATTCATTGGGATAGGGTTACAGTTAGGAGCTATGTTCAAGTCTATATTTGTTTGGCGAGGCCGGGTTGACATGTGGTGGGGATAGAACTGATAGGGGGTTCATAGATTTTGGCTAATCTAGCTCTAAGACGCAAGTTCCTATCTGTAGTCGGGCAAGGATTGCTTGGTAGAGGGGATTTAAGGTCATTCATGTCTGAGAGTAGTCTAGTGTCTGTATTATTAAGTAGGTTGGAGGTATGTATCAGGGTGGGTAAGTATTGTGACATAGTGAGGAGCATAATATTTAGTAGGATGGCTATGATGTAGGCAATCTGGCTGGAGGTTAGCGGGAGCATGCTAGCAAGAAGGTTTAGCACTATAACAGGAAGAAGCACTTTCTGGGTGTTAATAGAGCGTAGTGGCTATAGGTAGTGGAGACAGAGGATAGGGTCAAATCACCATATGAGTCTAGGGTGACTTTGGCTGTTTATGTTGATGAGTATGTCTGGATGGGGTTTGTAAGCACTGTGTAAATGGAGATCAGTTCTCTAGGTGTCCTTCATTTGGTGATTAATTAATTGTTCAGTGAAGGTGAGTATCTTCTGTTATATGATATGCCTATCATTTCTGGCATGTTGTATATATTTCTTTTGGTCAGTTGGGCTCCTGGATTTGGCCCATATCTTCTTCGAATTACATCCCTCTGTTTCCACAAGCACTAAGTCATGGTCATACAATTTGTGCTTTGACTTAATTGTTGTTTTAGGTCATTTGATTTTTTTTGAGGGGACAGTTTGCCTTGCGTCTATGTGACTGTTTGTTGAGGTTAGTGAGCAATCCTTTGGACTTTTTGGCATATGTGGTGGGTTACGGAGTTGAAGGAGAACGTGCTGGCAACGGTTTTGAAACAACTTTCTTGTCGGATCTGAAGGTGAATGGAGTGAAATTTGGTTTAGGTGCCAAAACCTGGAACTCACTGCCCCCTGTGCTTAGAGATGAACATTCCTTCCCAGCATTCCGTTTCAAAGTGAAATCCTGGCTCCTCACTCCCACCACCTCCTCCTGAGCCACACCTTCACTACTTCACACTGCTTGTATATTTGTATAAATATTGTAAAAAGGCCCACCTCATTATCTTCCACTGCGTTCTATCTGTACATTTTAGAACACCTCACCGTCTTCCTATTATTTACTGTAACTTCATACTGTATTGTACCATTTCTGTATATTCGCTTGTAACTATTGTACCTCATTATCGCACCTCACGATGCATAACCTGTATGTAACTTCTTCCTATTATTTATTGTAATTTCATACTGTACTGTACCATTTCTGTATATTCGCTTGTAACTATTGTACCTCATTATCGTACCTCACTATGCATAACCTGTAAGTAACACCTCCTTAAATCAAGCGCCTATTTACCTCAGGGTGTATCGCACTATATAAGCAAATCAAATCAAAATCAAATAGGGCCCCTCAGGTTGCCTGAGAGCAGTGACAGGAGCTCATCACTGATCAGACAGGGGCCTGACCACAACTATCTTTGTTCTGCATGTTGTGGAGTAACAGGTGAACAGAACATCCAGTGCATGACTGTGCATATGGTTTGGTCCCTTGATATATTGGTTGAGTCTTAGGTCTTCCATAGTTAGTAGTAGGTATGGGCTGG